>NC_091791.1:155397142-156005357 GCF_041296235.1 Equus asinus
TGACCCAGGTGTTAGAGTTTTCAGACAGAGATTTTAAAGTACCTATTCTAACGATGTTCCATGAGATAAAGATAAAAACATTTGAAATGAACGGAAAGAAAGAAGTTCTCAGCAAGACAAAGAAACTATAAAAAAGAATCAAATGGAAATTTTATACCTGAAAAATATAATATCTGAAATAAAAAATTTACTGGATGGACTCAAGATCGGAATAGAGATGGCTGAGGAAAGAGTAAATGACCTGAAGACAAATCAATAAAATACTGGGCACTCTGAAGAACTGAAAGAAAAAACTTTAAAAAATTTCTGAAAATGAACAGAGCTTCAAGGACCTGTGGAACAATACCAAAAGGTTTAACATATGGGTAACTGAAGTCCTAGAAGAAAAGAAAGAGATATAGGTGCAGAAAAGTATTTTAAAAATAAGGCTGAAAGATGTGGAAGCAACTCAAGTGCCCGTTGACAGATGATTGGACAAAGAAGATGTGGTATATATATATATACAATGGAGTACTACTCAGCCATAAAAAAAAGACAAAATCGTCCCATTCGCAACCGCATGGATGAAACTTAAGGGCATCGTGCTAAGCAAAATAAGCCAGACAGAGAAAGACAAACACTATATGATTTCACTTATATGTGGAATATAAACAAACTTACGGACAAAGAGGATAAATTAGTGGTCACCGGGGAAGGGGGGTGGAGGGTGGGCACAAGGGGTGAAGGGGCATACTTATATGGTGTACGACAATAATGTACAACTGAAATCTCACTATGTTATAAGCTATTATGACCACAATAAAAAAAATCATGAGAAAAAAAATAATGCTGAAAACTTTTCAAATTTTGTGAAAGGCATACATTTACAAATTCAAAAAGCCCAGTAAACCCCAAATGGATTAAATGCAAAAGTAATCACCCTAGACATATAACAATCAAACTGCTGAAAACCAATGTTAAAGAAAACAATCTTAACTGCACACAGAGAAAACCCACACATTATACACAGGTGAGGTATCATCAAATAACTGCAGATTTCTCATGGGAAACCAGAAGATAGCAGAACAACACCTTTAAAGTGCTGAAAGAAAAGAACCATTGACCCAGAATTCTACATCCAGGGACAATATCCTTCAGGAATGAAGAGGAAATGAAGACATTCTCAGAGGAAGAAAAACTAACAGAATTTATTGGCTAAGGCTCACTCTAAATGACTGGCTGAAAATAAAATCTCTTTAGGCTGAAGGGAAATGATACTACAGGAGGGTTTGGAACTTCAGGAATGAAGAAAGAACAGAAACGGTAAATACAAAAGACTATTTTCTCCCGAGTTCTTTAAAATATGTATGGCTGTTGAAAGCAAAAATTATAACATTGTCTGGTGGGGTTTTCAATGAATGTAGATGTAACACATATGAGAAGTATACTAAAAAAGTAGGGACGATAAAGGGACCTATACGGTTATAACGCTTCTATATTTTACTGGAAATGGTACAATATTAAATCCAAGTAAACTGTGAAAGGTGAGCTATACATATTATATACCCTAAAGCAACTACTCAAAACATAACAGAAAAAATATTAAACCAAAAAAAAAATTAAAATTAAATACTAAAAAATATTCAAATAATCCAAAAGAAGACAGGAAAGGGGCAACAGGGGAACAAAAGGCAGAGAACTGAAAACAAATAAAAAAACAGTACATTTAAATCCAACAAAATTAATAATTACACTAAGTGTTCTAAATATATCATATAAAAGATATTCTGAGAATTGAGGAAAAAAACAAGACCCAACTAAATATTTGCTGTGTAAAAGAAACCCACTTTAAATATAAAGACATTGACAGGTTAAAAGTAAAAGGAAATCCATCCAAAAACCTGTTACATGAATGTTTTCAGCAGCATTATTTCATAATAGCCAAAAAAGGGAAATAACCTTAATATCCATTAACTGATGAATGGATAAACAAAATGTGGTATATCCAGAGAATGGCATATTATTTGGCAATAAAAAGGAATGAAATACTCATATACGCCACAACTATGTTGATCTAAGACAGTGAAACATGCTAAGTGAAAAAAGCCAGTCACAAAAGACCACATAATGTAGGATCCCATTTATGTGCAGTGTGCAGCATAGGCAAATTCAGAGGGAGAAAGCAGATTACCGACTGCCTGGAACTGGGGTGAGTGGGAATGAAGAGTGAATGCTAATGAGCACAGGGTTCATTTGGGGTGTTAAAAATGTTCTAAACTTAGATTATGGTGATGGTTGCACAACTCTAAAACTATTAAAAAAAGTAAAGAAAGGAAAAAGATATATCATGCAAACAAAAGAAAGCTCAAGTGGCTGTATTAATATTAGACCAAGTAGACTTCAGAACAAGTATGACCAGGGATCAAGGTGAACATTATATAACGATACAAGGATCATTTCTAAATGCATATGCACCTAACAACAGAACTTCAAAATATATGAAGCAAAACTGATGGGACTGAAAGAAGAAATAGACAAATTCACAATGAAAGAGACTTCTAGGGGCCGGCCCGGCAGCATAGTGGTTAAGTTCCCACGCTCCGCTTCAGCAGCCCCGTTAGATGGTTTGGATCTTGGGCACAGAGAGCTATGCATCACTCATCAAGCCATGCTGTGGCAGCATCCCACATAGAAGAACTAGAAGGACTTACAATTAGGATATACAGCTATGTGCTGGGGCTTTGGGGAATTAAAAAAAAAAAAAAAAGAGGAAGATTGCCAACAGATGTTAGCTCAGGGCCAATCTTCCTTACCAAAAAGCATTAAAAAAAAAAAAAAGAGACTTCTAAATTCCTCTCTGAGTAACTGATAGAACAAGTAGACAGAAAATCAGCAAGGATACAGAAGACCAGAACAGACTACCACTCAACTTGACCTAAATGACATTTATAAAACATTGCACTCCAAAACAGCAGAAAACACATATTTTTCAAGTGTACATAGAACATTCACCACAACAGACTATATTTGGGCCATAAAACGAATCTTAATAAATTTAAAAGGATTAAAACCATACAAATTATGTTCTTTGATCATAATGGAATTAAATTGGAAATCAGTAACAGGGAGATATCTGAAAAATCCCCAAACATCTCCTAATTAAATAATACACTTCTAAATAACCCATGGATCAAAAGGAAGACATAAGGAAAGTTAGAAAATATTTTGAACTGAATGAAAATGAAAATATAATATTACATTAAAACTTGTGGGATACAGCTAAAGCAGTGCTTAGAAAGAAATTTTTTATATTAGAAAAGATTTAGAATCAGTCATCTAAGTTGTCACTTAAATTAGAAAAAGAGCAAGTTAAACCCAAAGCAAAGCACAAAAAAGGAAATAATAAAGAATACAGATTAATAAAATTAACAGAAAATCAACTAAGAGAAAAAACAATAAAACCAAAGATCAATCAAATCTAAACTTCCAGCCAGACTGACTGAGAGAAAAAAAGACAAATTACCAAAATCGGAACTGAAAGAGGGGAGATCACTACATAACCTACAGACATTAAAAGGATAAGGGAATACTATGAACAACTCTATGCCCATAAACTCATCAACTTTGATGAAACAGACCAATTCCTTGAAAGATAAAAACTACCACAACTCACTCAAAGAAATCAAAGATCAAAATAAATGGAGAAATATACAGTAGCCTTTTCCATGAGGATATGTCCCAAGACTCCCCAGTGGATGCCTGAAATCTCGGACAATACTGAACCTTACATGTTCTATGGTTTTTCCTATATATACATATTTGATGTGTGACAGCAAAACCAGCATGAATTTGTTTTTTCTCCTTCATAATTTCACAGATAGAAGATCCATTCTTACTGTAGATCTTAGCAACCTCAGCATATGATTTTTTTCTTTCCTTGTTAAGTTGAGAACTTTCACTTTTTCACTTAAAGGAAGCACTTTACGGCTTCTCTTTGGCATGTCTGAATTGCCAGCATCACTACTCTTGCACTTGGGGCCATTACGAAGTAAAATAAGGGTTACTTAAACACAAGCACTGTGATATCGGGACAATGGATCTGATAACCCAGAGGGCTATTAAGTGACTAATGGGCAGACAGCGTGTACAGCATGGACACACTGGTCAAAGGGATGATTCACATCCTAGGTGGAATGGAGTGGATGGCGAGAGATTTCATCATGCCACTCAGAACGGTGCACAATTTAAAACTTATAAATTGTTTATTTCTGGAATTTTCTATTTAATATTTTCAGACCACTGTTGACTACAGGTAACTGAAACTTCAGAAAGCAAAACTGCAGATAAGGACTACTGTATCATGTTCGTGCACAATACTAATCAAAATCCCAGAAAGCTGATTCTAAAATATATACAGAAAATCAAAGGAACTCAAAGAGCTAAAAAGAACAAAGTTAGAGGACCCATATTAACTGATTTCCAGACTTACTATAAAGCTACAATCTAGATAGTGTGGTGTACACTAATGAATAAATACATCAATAGAACAAAATGGAGTAATAGAAATAAACCTACACAAATATGATCAACTGACTTTTGACAAAGGTACAAAGGCAATTCAGTGGAGAAAATCTTTTCACCAAGTGGCAGAGGAACAAATAGAAGTTCATATGCAAAAAAAAGAAGAACCTTGATCCATACTTTCTACAAAAATTAACTCAAAATGGATCACAGATCTAAATGTAAAAACTATAAAACTTCAAGATGAAAACATAAGAGAAAATCTTTGTGATCTTCGGCTAGACAAAGAGTTCTCAGATGTACCAAAAGCATGATCCATACAAGAAATAATTGATGTTACATTTCTTCAAAATTAAAAACTTTTATTCCATAAAAGATACTGTTAAAAAGAATGAATAGACCAGACTTAAGCTAGGAGAAAAGATTTACAAATCACATATCTGACAAAAGACTTGTATTCAGGATATATAAAGAACTCCTACAACTCAAATGCACTATGCTAAATGAAAGCAGCCAGACTCAAAAGGCGACATACTGTATGATTCCATTTATATGACATTATGGAAAAGGCAAGACTATACGGCTGGAGAATAGATCAGTGGTTGCCAGAGGAGGGGAGGGAGAGTAGGTGTTGAGCACAAAGGGACAGCACGGGGGAATTCTGTGGAGTGATAAGATTATTCTCTATCTTGATCATGGTAATGGTTACATGTCTCTATTCATTTGCGAAAACTTAAAGATCAATATACCAAAGAGTGGATTTTACTGTAATTTAAATAAAAAATATTTAAATATGTTTTTTAAAAAATGGAATAGTAACTAAGTAGACTTGCCAATCCATGGAGAGTACTTTATTCAGACGCAAAAACGACCACTTATCTCTACGAGTTTTAAAGAGCTAAGATAAGCTCCAGAGAAGCACTTTACCGGTGCTGGGACTGCAGTCTTTCCAGGGGTTCAGCCTTCTTTTGAATCCCTTCCTGAAATATCATATCTGCTTTCTTAAAGTTTTCTCTAGCTTCATATTCTTCAGCCCATGAGATATAGAACTGAGCAAGTGAAACGCCAATACCTTGGTTGTGTAAATAACTGTACATATCCAAAGGCTCATTGCATAGATGCCCCTGTAACAAATTAAAAGCATTAACAGTTAACCAATTTCTATTCACTTACTGAGTGTCTGTTATGTGTCAAACAATCATTGGAGGATACCATGTGGAGTTCCAGTATTTAAAAATTAAATAATTTTTATATAACATCTCTATCATAATACGATGTTACAAGAACTATACTGGGAGGACCTAAAAAGCAGACAAAAATAAGAGGTTAATTTAAAAAAAAAAAAGGGATAGGGAGGAAAGACTTCAAGAAGGTGTGACATTTGAGTGTAGCCTTGAAGAAGAAACAGACCTGCATCAGGCAGAGAATGGGAAAGGGCATTCCAGACAGAGAAAACAGCACAAGCAAGGACAGAGAAGAATAAAAGTTTGTGAGGGTGCAGCCTAAATAGGAGTTTGGAAAGAAAGGTGTGACAGGTCTTGAATGTCAAGCTAATCAACTTTAAATTTACCTGATAGTCAATGTATGTGTGTTGGGGTGGGAGAGCTATAAGCAAAAGAATGACATGATTAAAGTATTTTAGAAGGAATCTTATAAGACCACATACAATGTAGATAATTCTAGTAGCAAGAAGTGGCGGGAAAAAATCACTAAAAATCCTGCACCATTAACAGTTTGATATATGTTCTTCAGTCATTTTTTCTCCTTAAGGGAAAAAAAGGGAACATATTACATCATTTTACACAGGATAAAAGGATTCTTACCATTTTATAAAGTTTTAATCATAATAAAATTTGCTTTTATTCCACTTAATAGTACATCATTCATTTTTCCATGGTTCTTACTCTTCACATTATTTTTAAATGGATGAATAATGTTCCATCTAGTAGATCTTCCATCATTTAACTATTTCCCTATTTTTTGGATAAACAACTTCTAATTTTGCCCAATTATAAATAATTCTATAATAAATGTCTTCATGCATACAAGCTTTCACATTTTACACTACTCCCTTAAGATAAATTCCTAGAAGAACTATATTAAAAAGTAACAAATTACTTTCTAAGAGGGTTGTATAAATTTAAAATGCTAGTAGTGGGGCTGGCCCAGTGGCGTAGTGGTTAAGTTCATGTTCTGCTTCAGTGGCCCAGGGCTTGCAGGTTTGGATGCCGGGTGCAGACCCAGGACCACTTGTCAAGCCACCCTCTGGCAGCATCCCACATACAAAATAGAGGAAGACTGACACAGACGTTAGCTCAGCAAGTATCTTCCTCAAGCAAAAGAGGAAGACTGGCAACAGATGTTAGCTCAGGGCCCATCTTCCTCACAAGAAACAAACAAAACAAAACAAAACTAACAAAAAATAAAATGCTAGTAGTAATTCCCAAATACTTATTTCACAGAAAATACTTATTTTTAAAAGTTTCTAATTTCATACAAAAATGGCATTTCAGTGTTCTAATAATTAGGAATTCTTTTACTCCTAGGGAGGCTAACATTTTCTCTTGTTTATTTACTAGATGTATTTTCTTTCATATCTATCTGTTCCTGATTGTCTAGCCTAGGTTAAATTCCCTTTGTATATATACCCATACAACTGAATACTTTCTTTTTTATTACACTTTCAATTAATTACTTAATATCTGTCTTCACCAATAAAGTAAGCTCCACAAAGGCAGAAAATATTGCTATCTACTATATCCCAGTCCCTAGCCAGGCTCTGGTAGAAAAAGGTTGAATAAAGGAAATGATCCATTTATATCTTTGACAAAAACCATTAGTATTTTATGGTTTAATTTTTCAGTAATTCAGTAAATAGGTTTTTCTGGTTACCCAAATTAGCGATGTTTTCCCATACTTGATGGTGTTTCAAGCAAAGTTATAATTCTGAATGTGTTGCCAGTATAAGATCCAGTTCTTGGTATCTATTACTACACAAATAGAGCTTAACATTGATTTCACTTCGTTAATGGCTTTCTGAATAATTCTGGTGTAGCATGGGACAGCCAATAAAGATCAGGTTATTCCAGAGTGCTAAATGAGATCACTTAAGAAATAACATAAATAAAAGGACAATATGGTTAGATTAATGGATCCAAAAGTTAAATCTTTTTGGTAACCCCTAAAAAGCCAAACTAAAACAATTTTACACTTTAAACCAAAAATATTGGATATTTTCTAAGAACAAATTTTTCCTTTAGCTAGATTGTAGTTATGCCTTATAAAAGTAATTATGACTGCAGAAATTTTTCTGCAAAGCAAAAGAAAGGAGCAGTGTGAGCAACCCATCTATTATTACTCCTCTTGACCATCTCATAAAGAAAAAAACAGGAAAAGAGTGTAATATGCACCTTCTTATCCATGTACAAAGTTCAGATTATTGCTGATCATTCTAGGGTTGATCATTTGAATTTGAAGGTTGTTTAGACCAGTAATTCTCAGATTAACTATGGTGAAGGGGCAAGTTTTGGGGGGGGGGGGGTAGGGGGAGGGTGTTTAAAAGTTTCCATTCCATAGTTGACTGATACTTTTAAAAACTAGCAAAAAAACAGAAGTTACTGGAAAAATGATGACGTACTTAGATGTGGCAATGCCAAATTGTTAACAAAATTTCTAAATGCTTACTCTCAATTTTTGTACTTATCTTGAACAGTCTGCAGACCATTCTTTCAGTAGCACGGGTCTAGACTATGCTTTTTACTTTATGATAATGTCATTGCTCTTCAGTAACAGCGCAGGTTAGTGTAAGTGAATAGAGAAATTATTCCAATTAATTGTGACTTTTAATAGCTCCAATTAATATAATCATAGAATCCTGGGATTAAAAGTCACTTTAGAGGTTTATCTAGTCCAACCTTTTAATAAATCACATATAAGAATATTATTTAGGATAAGTAAATAGGATAGACTGAAGAACAAAATCCATTACTATACCACCAGGAACCATAGTCTCCATGATAACAAATCCGTTTAGCATTCTTTGGGTGCCATCCTTTGTTACAACTTCCTGTAACTAATTTCCCTAAGGTAATTTCTCCAGCTTGTCAATAAGGAGGCCAAGATATGTCAAACACCACTTTTAGGATAAAAGTAATGAAATTAATGTCTAAGAAACTCTGGTCATTATTTTTTATGAAGATGTTTTCATAAAAAATCCTCAAGAGTGCTCTAGGAATAAAAGAACTACAAGGCAAGTGAGACAGTACAAAGTGGTCAGGCAGATATTTTTGGAAACAGCAATATACTAGGTAACAGAAGCCCAAAGACAGATGAAGAATTAAATATCACTTTTTTATGGTGATGATTCTCAAAAAGGGGAGAAAGGGATACCAGAACCACCTACAAAATCTTTTCCCCAAACAACTGTACTAATGTCATGTGTTGGCTCCTACTTATCCTCCCCCAGTACAGTTGCATGGACCAATTATGCTTAAAATAAATAAACAAACAGATAACCCACTCCCATGGAGAGGTATATAGGACTTGTGATCACTTTTTCTAAAATTTTATTTTTCTTTTTTCTGCCCAAAGCCCCCCCAAGTACATAGTTGTATATTTTTAGTTGTGGGTCCTTCTAGTTGTGCTGTGTGGGATGCAGCCTCAGTGTGGCCAGATGAGTGGTGCCATGTCCACGCCCAGGATTCGAACGGGCAAAACCCCGGGCCACTGCAGCGGAGCGCACAAACTTAACTACTCAGCCACGGGGCCGGCCCCTATGATCACTTTTAAAGGGGTAAACAACTGGATATTAAAATCTATTTTTAAAGTAGAACCCAATTTAACAAATATTGAGTATTTATTAAATGTTTAGTATCTACTAAATGACTCAGGGTTTGCCATCTTTTTGTGTATCAGATACCTCTAGAGAAAACCTCTTGGTTTAATATTTTTTAAACAAATATTTCTCAGATTGAAAAGACTTACCAATTTAAGCCAGAGACTGAGAAACCGAGGATCACTATAATACCGTTTTTCTCCTTGTAGCGCTTCCACAGCTCTTTCTAATAATGTTGACATATTACTCTCCTTCCCACCCTGAGGATAGTTCTGCTCTGTCCACTTAATATACCTGAACGGAAAGCAAAGGAAAAAAATATTTTTAAAGTTTAACCTGTTCTTTTGTTCTTGCTCCAACACCCATTCTGGACTTTTTAAAGCAGAAATGTCTAATATATTGAAAGGATGTTTATTTAAAGGTCCTCAATGACATACCCTAAGCCTGTATCCCTCAAACTTTTCCAAGTATGGCTAACATTGCCTCTGGGAAATAATGGGGATGGGGATGAAAGGGTGTAGCTCACAGGTGCATGCCAAAAACTTGAAATTTCTTCAGTGCTGAACACCTCAGGAAGATACACTATGATTATTCTGTCTCTCTGTATCCCCGAGACACCACTTTCTACTCTGACACACTGCTCCGTACACCCCAATTTGAGAAGCACAGCCATAAGGACTCATCTGCTAAGTTTCTACTGCCCTTGTTAAAAAAAAAAAAGACCCACCTATCCCAAACATCCAGAGGGTCATTTCCAGAGTAAAATCGAATTTCAGATTCAAATGCCCTAAAATTTAAACAGAAAATGTTAGCGTAAGCAATAGTGATAACAGCCAAATGAACAAGTATCACCTTCATTTTTATTGATTTATTAAGTGTTTACTATCAATCTAGATAACTGCACTGGAACTTGAGGGTTTGTTAAACAGAAAGAAAAAGAAAAGAAATTATTAGGATTCTGCCTGATAACATAACAGGAGGGACAAAACATGTAGAAACTAGAGAAACAAATTCCAAGACAACATATAGAAAAGCAGTTTACACAGCAGTTTAAAGCTCTGGAACGAAACTCCCAGGTTCAAATGCAGCTCCACCATCACTAGCTGAGTGATGCTGGACAAGCTATTGAAACTGTGTTTTCAGCTTCCACATTTGTAAAATGAGGATAATAATAGTACCTATCTCATTAGGTTGATTAGTCTTAAGTGTAAAGTGTTTAAAATAGTAAGTACTCAATAAATGATAGCTATTATTTTATATGTATATGATGGTATTGAACAAACTAAACACACACACATACACAAATATAGAGAACTAAGAATCTTAAAGAAAAATCCCATGGGTAACATTAGTCAGAGAAGAATAATGCTGTATATAATTTGGGGCGTGCTTCAAAAAAAACGTGTAAAATATGACTCTATAAAGAGCTAGGAGAGGTAGAGGGCTAAGACTAAGTTAAGAGTGAACAGTTAAAACAGAGGGGAAGTATTGGGTAACAAACCACACTTCAGACAAATGATTAGTCAATGAAAACTGTATAAGGCATTACGTCTTATATAAAGAATAATAAAATAGTCACTGACACAAAGGAATTTATACTCTAATAAGAAAGTACATAAATGAAAAATTAATTAGTAATACAAAGCAGTGTAGTATATTACAATTGCCAAAAATGGATGGTAAAAGCTTTCCAAGAATGGAAGTCAAAAGGAGTAGCCTCAGAAGGTGGGACTCTGAAGGGACCATAAGATTTGAAAGAGTTTTCCAAGAGAGAGGGAAATAAGTACTGAATAAAGATGTGAAAATGGGAGAGTTTATCCAGAGGAAACTGAGCTATAACATAAAGTCAGTATTGGGAATAAATGGAGATGTCTGGAGAGGTGAGAAGGGCATGCTTTAAATATAAATTTAAAGACCTTGGATTCCATCTGCTTGAGTCACTATTGGTTCTTTAATTGGAAAGGATCTCATCTATGGTAAGTAAAGATTTTCAGATTAATCAAGTAACATCACAAGAGTAGGAGAAATTAGAAAAGGAGCCACAATTATGAAGCTAATATGGTGATTTAAATTTGAGATAATGAGGGGATTATCTGCACAAATGGTGAAAAAATAAAATCTAAGACACTACTGATAAAAATCAGCAACTCTCAAAATTTATCTACAATTCAATGCAAATTCCAGTAGGCTCTTTTCTAGAAACTGACAAGATGATTTTAAAATCTGTTTGGAAAGGCAAAGGACTAAGAATAGCCCAAAAAATTTCAAAAACAAACAACAGAAGTTGGAGAACTCACTCTACCTGACTTCGACTTACTATATAAAGCTAATCAAAACAATATACAATTAGTGAAAGGATAGACAGCTAGATCAACAGAACAGAACAGAGTCCAGAAATAATCCACACATATACAATATTTTGACAAGGGCCCCAAAACAATTCACTTGGGAAAGAAAAAAAATCTCTTCAACAAATGGAGGCAGAACAACTATATATCCATACTGGGGTAGGGGTTGGGGGGGAGGGGGGCACTGAGAACTTTTACTCCAGCCTCACACCATACACAAGGATAAATTTAAGATGAATCATAGATCTAAACATAAAGGCTAAAACAATAAAGCTACTAGAAAAAAACGCAGGAGAATCTCTTTGCAATTTTGGAGTAGGCAAAGATCTAGAGACAACACAAAAAGCACTAACCATAAAAGAAAAACAATAACTAAACGTCATCAAAATTAAAAACTTCTGCTTATCAAAAAATACCAAGAAAATAGACAGCCATGGACTGGGAGAAAATACCTGCAACACATATTATATAAAGAACTGCTGCAATCCAATTTTAAAACTGGGCAAAATATCTGAGCAAATACACCACAAAAGAAGATATATAAAAGGCCAACAAGCATGTGAAAAAGTGCTCACCACCATTAGTCACGAGAGAAATGGGAAGTAAAACCGTAAGATACTATTACATACCCGCCAGAACAGCTAAAATGAAAAAAGATTGACAACAACAAATACTGGAGTGGATTTGGGGCAAACAGACCTTCATACATTGCTGGTAGGAGTGTAAAATCTTACAACCTCTTTGGAAAACTGCTAGTTTCTTAAAAAGTTAAACATACATTTATTCTATGATCCAGCATTTCTATTCCAAGAGAAATGAAAATCTATGTCCACAAAAAGCCCTGTACAAGAATGTCCATAGCAGCTTTATTCATAAAGCACAAAGCTGGAAAGAATCTAAATGTCCATCAGCTGATGAATGGATAAGCAAATGGAATACTACTAATAAAAAGGAATATACTGCAACGTGAAAAAGCCTGAAAAAAATGCTAAGTGAAAGGATTGTATGATTCCATTTATATAAAATTCTAGAATAAGCAAAAGTAACCTACAGTGATAGAAATCTGATCACTGGTTGCTTCATGAGGGAGGGGAAGACGACTGATTGGGAAGGGGCATGAGAGAACTTTTTTTTTAAGATTTTATTTTTTTCCTTTTTCTCCTCAAAGTCCCCCAGTACATAGTTATATATTCTAGTTGTGGGTCCTTTCGGTTGTGGCATGTGGGATGCTGCCTCAGCGTGGCCTGATGAGCAGTGCCATGTCCGCCCAGGATCTGAACCAGGGAAACCCCGGGCCACAGAAGCAGAGTGCGAGAACTTAACCACTCGGCCACGGGCCGGCCCGAGAGAACTTTCTGAGGTAAAAAAATGTTCTGTCTTAAAATGCGTGTCAAAACTGATTAAATAGTATACTTAAAAATCTGAGCATTTCACTGAATGTAAATTATACTTAAAAAAAAATCCTTAGTAAATGACTAAATAAAATCCGGGTGAGAGAGCAGTAAGTAAGATCATTCAGGTGAGTTTTGGTACCATTAACCAAAATGGAGTAGAAAAAGGAAGGTCATTTATGAGAGAAGACAGTCAGTATTTACTATATCAGTGAAACATTTATCTAATTATGTTACTGGTAGATAACATAGATATTTAGAAGGCAAGTAAGAGAAGTAAACAGTAGTTAAACAATCCCGGAAAATTTGAATATGGAAGAACAGAGGGCAAAAGACAGAGACTTAGGTTAAAAGCAGTAGGAAGCCAACAAGAAAAAAGGAAGAGTAGTTAGAGAAGTGGAAAAACTAATACAGCGTCACAGAAGCCAGGAAGAAGAGTTAGGAACAGAACACCACCACCTCTGAAACAAAACCATAAAACAAGTGCTTTTAAAGATCCAATGAGACGAAAAAAGATGTTCATTATATCATTACCCAAAATTATAATAATTTGCCTATGATGGTAGAATTTTTTGTCAGAAATTAAGGGTAGAAATTGATACTTCAGTTTATTTTTTTGAAAAAAGCATATTTATCAAAACATGTATTAGTCAAAGGAGAGCAAGTCCTGTAGGTCCATTTGAATAACATAGCAGTATTTTTCAGCTTTTCTTTATCCAGAGTTTGCTAAACCACTATTGAGAAACCTTCTAGCATAAATTCAATTTCTCTGAGGTTTACATTTCCTTTGGAGACCACTATTTCTTTTTGACATCTTCTCAAAAATACTTTTCTAGAAAGTTAATAATTGAGTATACATAGAAGATAGCAGATTCACTCTCCCTCAGTATTCACAATCCAAGGAAGCAATTTCTCTAATTGATTGCTATCTTTTTTTTTTTTGAAGATCAGCCCTGAGCTAACTACTGCCAGTCCTCCTATTTTTGCTGAGGAAGACTGGCCCTGAGCTAACATCCGTGCCCATCTTCCTCTACTTTATATGTGGGACACCTACCACAGCATGGTGTGCCAAGCAGTGCCATGTCTGCACCCGGGATCCGAACCAGCGAACCCCAGGCTGCTGAGAAGCAGAACGTACACACTTAACCGCTGCGCCACTGGGCCAGCCCCTAATTGATTGCTATCAAAGAGTTAATTCTGTTTAGAGATCCAGAATGACATAATACTTCTGGGAAATACTGTAATATGACACTTGCTTTACTTTGCTTATCACTGCCCCCTGTATAAGATGTATTTCTATTGACATAAGAGGTTGGCTGCTTCACAATGAGATAGAATCCTATAGTTCTTGTTCTTAATCATATGTGAGATTTTGAGATAGCTGTCATGTGATGAAAAAGCAGGCAAGGAACAGATTCTCATACTACCAATTTTGAAGAGTACTCCTTATGCCATCCTGCACGGATTCACACCCACATTATCTACCGCAGTTGGGGAAGAATGATGACAGTGGAACCCCACCATTCTACACACCGTTTCTGCAGCTGAAGAGTAGTGTTACAGGCAGATTCTTGCTGGGCCAGTGCTCCCTGAAGTGTGGACATGATCCTCCCCTGCCTTAAGGGTTGTACATTTTCTTTACTCAGCTCCCATTCATCTCCCTCCAGGGACATGGTTTCACTGTGAAGAGGGAAACGCAAGTACATTTCATACCAATATTGAGTTATTATATCACTAGACCACTGTAAATATTTTCAGATAAATGATTATTCATGATCTTTGGGTTGAACATGGTGGCTGGCACATTAGTGGTGTTATTATACTCCTAAGCTCTGGGCCTTTCTGTGACCTGGTTTCCAAGTTTATGGCTGTAGTATTGCCTAATGAAGGAGAAAGTGACAAGGGTATTGTGGATAGTGCTATAAGAATAAAATTTAAGGCAGGAAGAAAAGAAGGGAAAAAAGTATTACAAATTTGGCAAAGTAGACGGAAAGCAGTTCTATGCCTACCACTGAATGCATCATCTGGTTTAATTTAAACAATTACAGCAATTTAAGCAAAGTTTTTGTCAGACTAACACCCCATGTTTCAACTGATGGCTTAAAACTGAAGTTTACATATATAGGTAGTCCGGAGCAGAAGCAGACAAAAACACAGTCTACTGGTCACAACTGCCCCCTGCCCCCAATTCTATCAAGCCTATGCAGGGAATCCCCACTACTTTTTGGAGCCCATCACCATGTTGGGTATGTATTCTGAACTACCGACCTCTGCAGTGGTCCAACAGGCTTCTAGATGAGAGACATTACCTCTGGGTTTAAAACAGAGACAGAGGCACTAATCTTGAAAATAGAGTGAAAGCTACGTGTGACCTCAGTCTAGACGAGAGCTGAAAACTCTCTTCAAGGAAGTGAAGTGTAAGTGATTAATAATTTAGGTTGTAACTACGCATGTCTTTTAAACTACATTGTGGGAATCCTGTAAATGTTAAGGGCACGTCACTCATTTTTGTAACCCCATGGTCTAACACAGGACCTGACACTAGTAAGCACTGAATAAATGTCTGTGGAGTTCATCTGAATTTCTCCTCTTGCTCTAAAAATAGTAATTAAATTATCTCAGTTAAATTTCCAACGCTGAACTGGCTCTGCTCCCACTCTCCCTCCTTCTCCTGCCTCCTCCCAGACCTGCTCCTCCCACAGTCTTCCCTCACCTCAGATAAACGGCAATTTCATTTTCGCAGTTGCTCAAGCCAAAAATCTTAGTGCCAACCTTGACACCCCTCTCACATCTCCCCAGTCACTCAGCAAATCCTGTGGGCTCTACCGTCAAAATATATCCAGAAATCAACCTCTTCTCACCATCTCCACTGTTTCCAGCCGGGCTCAAGCCACCATGTTCTCTTGCCTGGGTGATTTCAATAACCTTTTAACTGGTCTCCCTGCTTCCATCCTTCTCTGCCTTTACCCTTTTCAACACTGCAGCCAAGGTGATCCCATTTAAACCCAAGTCAGATCATGTCTTATCTCTGCCAATGACTTGCGACTATAATCAGAGTCAAAGCCAAGTCCTTACAACGCCTGCACCCTCACCTAATTTTTCACTTCATTTCTTTATACTCTCCTGGTTCACTCTGCTCCAGCTTCTTGGCAGGTGCAGCTTCCTCTGCCAGCCCTTACCCTCCAGCCTTCGTACTTCCCCCAGAGACATGCACGACTAGCTCTTGAGTTTCCTTCAAGTCTCAACCCAAATGATACCTTCTCAGTGAGGTCCCCTGTTCAAAACCATCCAAAATTGCACCACCCACGCTCCTCCTGTTTTATTTTTTGCTGTACTGACCACCATCCTTCTTTTAGCTTCTTTATCTTGTTTATTGTCTGTCGCCCCTACCCTCATCCCACCCAGAACTTAAGCTTCACGAGGGTAGGGATTTTTGTGTCTTTTGTTCATCACTGCACCTAGCGCTTAGTAGGCAGTCAGTAAATATTTGTCGCATGAACTAAAGAGCTCGTGACACGGCACTTATCTAAGTATTGTGCACCCCATAATGAAAACGCATACAGAATTCCAACCTAGAAGAGCTGACACGTGTTTATATATATATAAAAAAAAGCAGCCAGCATGCAGAGAACAGCTTTTCAGACTTCTAACTGTGCCATTGGCATAATGATAGCACCCATTGGTTGGGCCCTTATTTGGGGGCAGTTACTTTACACATGCTTTGAATTCTCCCAGAACCCGGCAAAGGAGCTTGAATAACAGCATTTTCCCTATTTAGATGTGCCCAGGGTCAAAGGCCAGCAGTGGCTGAGTTGAGATGCACACACCGGCCACACTACAGATTCCAAGTTCTCCGTACCACTGGGGTCCCACGGCCCCCCCTGCTCTGCAGCTGGAGGCAGCAGGATCCCACGGGCCTCGTCCCACGGAGGTCGGCGCTCGCCCTCGTCTTCACCTCCACCCCTCGCCTCCGACTCCACAGGGAGGAAGCTCCGGCCAGGCCTGCTCTGCTCCCGACCGTGCCGGTCCTCTCCTTGACTGCTCTGAGCGGAGTCGCATCACCTGCCAGGCCCTGCTCCCAGCAGCTCCCCTCCCGTACCTACCTCAGGGCACCCCCTTCCTTCCTCATCGCCGCCATCCTGCATTCCCGGCTCAGGCCCTCGTCCTGCCACGGGCCTTTCCTCGGGGCCGCAGACCGTCTGGGCCTCCTTCTGCAACCTGCCCTTAGAGGTACTGAAGCGAGCAGAGGGTGCTCCCGAACAAAAGCACGCACCCGACGCCCTCACAAACCCGCCACCTCAAGGCTTCACCCCTAGCCGCCAAGTTTCAAATTTAACGGTCCCGCGCGGACGACGTGACTACGCCCCTCCTCTCCTCCGTACTCGCGCCTCTCCTCCAAGGAATTCTGGGGCTTGTAGTTTATCCCCGGTTTAATCCACGCTGTCGCGGTGCACAATGGGAGTTGTAGTTTCCGGGAATCTATGGCCGCTCTGGTGCCGCAGATTTAGGCGGTATAAGCTCTCTGCAGGTGGTGCCTGCGTCCTGGCTTTAAGGCTAGTCGCTGAGCCCAGCGAGGGACCCGTTAAATACCGGAATTTTTTTGATGCATTGAGCTTAGAGAGATGTCTTTGAGTGCTTGCACTTGGCCTGACTCTTTTCTGGGGTGGCTGGGCGGGCTATGATCACTCCCCGCTGTCTGCCCCAAATCTCGCACGTGTCCAGAGTTCTTAGGCCGCTCTGACCCAGCTGTTTCCTGCCCAACCCTTGAATTCAGAAAAGCTGGATTCTAGTTCTGTAAAAATCGTACCAAATGTGCAACCTTAGGCAAGCCACATTAACCTCTCTGAGTTTGTTTTCCTCATCTGTAGTGTGGTGATGATATTGCCTTGCTTTCTCTTCTGCACAGTCCACAGGCAGAACATACAGCTATACCATGGCTCCCAAGGTTTTACCTCTTTTCCCCTTAAGGAAACCAGGCTCGACTGACACTGGACTCTTAGTCCCAGTTCCAATTTCCTAAGGGAGACGTTAGGGTGGGCTCAGTTGTGGCCAAGAGAGCAGTCTTTTGAACAAGCCCAGGGGCATAGGAGTCCTCCTCTATGATGGTGAGGATGGTGGGAGAAGTGGCAGTTCCCAGAGAGGGGAGCTGGGAGTAGGTGTCCACTACTCCTTGCCTCTTGATCCCAGCTATCACCTCTTTGTTCATACCATGTAAGCTCTTCTTTCCTCTGCATCATCGGGACTCTCAATTGCAAAGGAATGGAAATCCAAGTCAAACTGGCTTTCTCACAAAAGGGAATTTACTGGCTCATATATAAACGATGTAAAATGATGCTTAACCCAGGACTCATGTGGTGTCATCAGGACTGGGCCCCTCTCTATTCCTCACCTCTGCCCTTATGTTGGTTTATTGCCAGTCTCCATTGAGTAACAGCTTTAGGACTTTATCCTTCCAGGTTCGAGTTCAGACTCAGAGCCACTCTGCTTAGTCCTTTTCACCTAAACAATCACTGGGGCTAGTGGATTCAAGGCTCTAATTGTTCAGACCAAAATCATGTGTTTCACCTTGGGACTAAGAGAGGGACAGGGGTGGTTCCCCATATGAAATTTTGGTTACTCTTTTCTTTCAAATCCTCTAGATCCAGGAAGCCTTCCTCGATTATGGGAGATGTGATATATGGAATTTGCTCTCCGGTTCATCTTCTCTCTTACCTTACGCCAGTACTGACCTAGCCCCTCATTTCCTTTGCCCAGGGTGTCCTATTCACATCTACAACTTATCAATTTCAATTGCCTGAAAGTGTAACATTTACTTTTTTAATCTCAGTCTTTGTTGTAGCCTAGTCAGATGCCTCATAAACTGTGGACCAACACAGAACACATTCAGGCTAAAGCTTTTGCTTGTTTCACCAGAAAAAAAAAAAAAGGTAGATAGGTTAAAAAATACAAAATGAATGAGAGAAGGTGCTCTATAATCTTATTTGGAACATGAGTTCTTGTTAGGCTGGACTGTGGCTGGGCATCCTGCACAGGGCCCAGTGGCGGTGATACAGGCTTCACAGCACCCACCAATCGTGAGGAAAGTCAGGATTAAGCTCACACACATTTATGGTCCAAAGAGGATGAGACAGTTGCTCAGCCTGACTACTTAAATGTGCCGAGAACGGGTGGGACACAGAAGATATGAACGGTGAACTAGACACAGTTCTTGTCCTCCGGGAACTTCAGGCTAGTGGGAGGGACAGGCAAATAAACAGGCAATTTCAGTACATTGCTGCCACAGCCAGACATAAATAAACACAGGGGACCATGGAAGCTGGTAGGAGGAGCTTCCAACCCAGGCCTGGGGGAAAGGAAGAGGTCAGGGGACATTTCCTGGAGAAGACGGTGAACCCAAAGGGCAAGGAGGATTTGGCACAAACTATTGAGCATAACAACACAAGTTGTGTAGCAGCTGACATTTCTCTATAGCATGTGTCCACTTCCTCTCTATTCTCCACTGTCTCCTGACTTCCCACACCAGGCCTCCCCTCTTTAGACCCCCATGTCAGCCCATCAAGACTTACCTGCCCCATGTCCTATTCTCCCTCACCTAACTATCGCATTGAAAACAGATGAACGAAATCACTCAAAGATGTTAACAACAGTTAATGCTTTAATGCAGTATTTTCCACATCATGTTCTAAGATGCTAATATGTTCAGGGAAATAAGGGTTTGGTGTTCAAATAAGTTTCTGAAATGCTGGATTAAGGGTATCTTTTCTGAGAGGCTCCCTAGAGCCCTCACTATGCCAAAGTGCACCGTGAATCTCTAGTTTTCTATTGCTGCTGTAACAAACTACCGTGAACTCAGTAGCTTAAAACAACACAAATGTATTATCTCGTAGTTTGATAGGTCAGAAGTTTGTCTCAGTCTCACTGGGCTAAACAAGATGTTTGCAGGACTGTGTCTGGAGGCCCTTCAAGAGAATTTGTTTCCTTTTTTTCAGTTTTCAGAGGCATTCACCGGTATTCCCCAGCTTGCGGCCCCTTCCTCTATCTTCAAAGCCAGCTGCACAGCATCTCTCTGACCCAGCTTCCATCATCACCTCTCTTTCTCTGACCGTAGTCAGGAAAATCTCTCTGCTTTTAAGGTCCATATGATTAGATTGGACCCATCTAGATAATGGAGAATAACCTTTCTATCTCAAGGTCCTGAACCTTAATCACATCTGCTAAGTCCCTTTTGCCACATAAAGTGACATAGTCACAGGTTCTGTGGGTTAGGACATCTTTGGGGGCCACTATTCTGCCTACCACAGGGTGCTAAAATATGTTGGCATCTCTAAATGTATTTGAGCACATGGGAACCTTTTCACACATCTTTCAGAACAGATTTTGGGCTCTTTGTGTTTTAACAGTAGGCTCCAGGAGAAGAAAATTCATAAAGCAGTAAATTTTAATGATGGAATTTCATGTACAGTGGCAACTGGTAGCAGTTGAGGTCTAGCAAGCCCCCCATTTTCACCTGTTTATCTTACATGCAAAGCCATCCTTAGCTTCCTCAGTGGCTGATGAGGGATTTAGTTGTCAGGGAATCTATCCTCCCTTGCTTAGTCTTGTGGAGATGTGTGTGTTCTTGATTGTGCAAAAACTGATTCCCCCAACTTTGCCTTCATGGGTTATACAAAAGCCAGCTTTAGAAGCTAAACACCGCAAAGATGAAAATCTCTGGGTCCCTAGGGAACCCCTGGATGGACCACTTGTTTACTGTGCAACAAAAGGAGGAGGGAGGGACTATCTGGGGATGGGAGGAAGGTCAAGGGAGACCAAATGGGAGTGTGTGTGTTCAGGGCCTGAAGGAGACCACATCTGGGAAGCAGCATCACCATGCTGGCCTTTACCCCAGCAACAGATCAGCCAATCAGAGCAGCAGCTGCATCTTGAATTTGCCAGTGATGAGGTATTTTGAGGTAGAGGAACCAATGAGAAGGAGGCATAATAATCCAAACCATCTTGTGTTGCTAGGAGGAAGGGAGGTGAAGGGTGAAAAGATGCGTTAGCTCAGGGCTAGGGGCTATTGGCTCCTGCCCAGTTCCAAGTCACAGTAGCTGTTGCTGACAGGCTAGTAGGGAACTCTCCAAGGAGCTGGGTTTCTCTCTACTCGATTCAATGGAAACTCCTTTCTGGACTATGCTCCTACTTTTCTGCAGAAGTACCCTACTTCTCATGGGTCTTCTCAAACCACTGGAAATTGCCTAACCCAGAATTTCCACACTGATATATGCAAATATACATGCTCAACAAGGAGATGCCAGCTATCAACTTTTCTGCACCTGGTAGAAAAGAACCAAAAAGTCAGAATGGACCACAAGCTAAGAACAGAAGCAGGCATATGGAAGGGCTGTTAAGAAACAAGGTAATGTGTGGAGTTAAATAAGCTATGTAGCTAGTAGGAAGGACAAAATTCGGCTCTTTTGCACTGGCATTATCCTGACCAGAGTTTTGTGTTCCAGGAAGGTCTTGAAGAATCTAGAATTCCCAAGCATTCATCATTGTGCTCAATTTAGTCATGAGGTGATCCAAATTCAAAGAAGTAAAGTGCCAGTGACAGTGAGGAAGAGGAAAGTAGGACCTGAATGCTTCCAGCTTCGTACTACAAGCCCAGTGCCACAAAGCTCTGTTCTAAATTAAGGGATTCAGTAAGTTCTAATGTTTAATAAACTTCAGCTTCTGGATGCCACATTCTAGCCGAGGAGCAAATTCAGGATCTGCCAGCATCATATGTAGCGGGAGCCTCCACTCACCCCAGTGTGTTAGATATTTCCCCAACAGTGGTGGGTAGGGCCCCTAGCAGGCAATTTTGTGTTTGACGGGGAGGAATGGTGGAAGCAGGAGGGTTTTCTCATGAGCTTGGGGAGAACTGGAATGGGGAGGACTACCTAATATCCACCTTGGACAGGGATCCTTCTTTGGACTAGCCCCAAGGATTCCTGGTCCTGTGGAGAGAGGGTCTATAGGCAGAGGCTGTAAGAGTTGGTTCTATGTGATGCTGGCCTCCAACAGCACTGCCTTCACGCCCAGCTGCTGAGGGCACAGCCAACTCCAGCATCTCAAGGAGTGGCCATTCTGAGAGCATTGGGAGGTCACCCCTGGGCCTGGACACCACCCTCAAAGTGGCCTCCAGCAGAGGTGAGATATCCTCCAATGGTCTCAGCAACAGAGACCATCACCCAGGTTGATGGAGCAGGAAAGGAAGAGCATGGCAGATGCCAGGTGGTGACTGCAGGGAATGGACCATTTGGTGAGCATAAGAGCTCCGGAAAACACCCTGACAACCTGGGGGAGGCTTTGAAAGGGGAGCTGATTCAGGGCTGCGTATATCCATGGGACAAATTATGCCATGCCCACGAGTGCCTTGCCGGAGGCACAAAAGGGGACACTTTTCCTGCTTTGTTCACTCAGAGGTGGCACCTTTAAAAGTTCATGCGTCTAGAAGGGCCTCCTTTTTCTAATTCACATAAAGCACGGTCTGTGCTAACCACATCCCTGGGCCTGGAGGTCCTATGGAAGAACCAGCAGAATTTTCATTACTCTTGTGAACTTGACTCCACAGTGGTGCGGCCTGAGGAAATGAGTTACATTCTGGTCTATCCCAAGGAGGTGGTGATCCTGCAATAGGTGGGTAACAATTGGGATGGCTCTTAGCAGAGTCAGCCAGTGTGGGAAAGTTGACAAGAGGATAGAGCGTCTCGAAGGGGGTATGTCTGGGCTCCCATTGTTTCTCCGCCAGGCAGGCTTCCTTGCTCCATCTCCCAGAGGTTGCCTCCCGAGGCCTGGTGCAGACTGTATAAAGTTTGCTTCTGATACTCTGAGGGGCCCAGCTGTGGGAGGCATTCCTGCAGATCTGGGCTCCACATTGCTTTTCTAAGAGTTGGCCAGAGGTCTGAGGCCCCCAGACTGGGAGAGAGTGAGACGACAGGGAACAACTGAGTTTGGTTGAATGTGGGAGCCAAGCATGGAGATGTTTGGATCACACGATGAGAAGCTGGCTGTGCCCTCAGCACCTGGACCTGAAGGCAGTGCTGTTGGAGGCCAGCATCACACATAGAACCAACTCTTTAGCCTCTGCCTATAGGCCCTTTCTCCCCAAGACCAGGAGTCCTTGGGGCTAGGCCAAAGAAGGGTCCCTGCCCATGGCTAGATGTGAGATGATAGAGAAGAATTAAGTGAGGTGACAAGCTATTTGGACTCTGTTCCCACCTCTACCTTCTTCCCTAAAGGCTGTCCTTTCTGGCCTTGCCTGGAAGTGTGAATCCCCCCCAGGATTGGCCAACATTCTTCCTTTCTTAAAATGATTGCCTTTCTTCCAACACAGGCTCCCAAAGTGAAGCAGGGAGAAGAGAATCCAGAGACAGGCAGAGTTAGAAAAACATCATCTAACAGCCAAAGACAAAAGTGGATCAGTCTGATGCTGTCTCCAATTTTCCATCCAGGCCCCCTGTAAGGAGTCAGGGAAGGCAGTGGGCATTCCGAAACAAGGGACAGGGATATTTGCCAGCTGTAGTCCCTGTGTTTTTACCAGGCAGCTGTGGTATTTGAGAGTCTGGCTTCTGCCAACTAGGGGAGGGATGCCAGGAAGAGACAGACCCTGGACATGGATTACCTATGGTGGCTGTCCCAGGGAAGACCCCGCCTCTCAGACAGGTATGAGAGAGGCTCCTCCCTCCCATCCATGGGCTGCCGTTTCCTCCTCAACTGCCAGCAAAGCAATTGGACCTACTGGCTCCTCCAATCATTCAAAGGCTGAGTTCCACAGCGTTTCCCTCACTGGAGTGTAAGAGCCATTAGGCAAGGCATGGCAGTTTTGCTCTTTACTGAGCAAACTGCACCTGGCATACGGCAAGGTTGGAGGGCAAAGCCAGCCCCTTCTGCTCCGGGTCTAGGCAGGGCCTCCAGCTGCAGCCTGGAAGCTGGATCTCTTACCCCTGAGCTCTCAGATTTCTGAGCGAGCTATGGAGCCACCGATTCCTCCCTAGCTCTGGGAAGGGCCTAAAGATCCTTCTCCCCTGTCCCAGGGGAGAAGGGGGCAGGGCAGGGCACAGAATGGGCACCTCGCCCACCTGGGTGCATTCCCTCCCTCACCTCAGACTCGGCTTGCGGATGCCAACCTGTTTTCATTTATTTGCTTTATCCTGAGTAGGGTATTGAGACTGCCAGGACCAGGGGGAACTGTCCCAGCTGGTCTAACTGGTCGGACTGCACTTCCCAGCTCCTGTCTCTCCCAGACGGCTCCTGTGTCTCCCCTGCTCCCCTCCTTGCTGCCCCCAGCCCTGACGTGTTCCCATTGGCTGGTATGGCTCCTCCTCAGCCAGTGCTCATCACCTGGCACTGTATCCGTCTCCCCTTGAGGGTGTGATGAAGAGCACTTTGATGTTTTAATGTCTGCATCTTTACTTGCCTCTTGGACCCGTCTGCAGACTGAGGCAGCCCTGCTATCAGGTGCACTGTCCATATGGCAAGAAACACTCCTCTCCAGGGATTTGCACCCTGAGGTGGTTCTGCTCCCTAGAAGGCATCTGGAGGGTAAGGGTATTTCTGACTGTCTTCGGGACTGGGGTGCACTGTGGGCATTTAATGGGGATGGGGCAGGGATGTCCTGTAAAGTGGGGACAACCCCCACCAACAACAGATTGTCCTTCCCCAAATAGCAGTAACTTCCCCCATCGAGAAGCACTGCATCTGGGCCCACTTTATTCACAGAAGGGTGATTCGTGTCATCTCTACAGTAGCACTTCTCAAACTTCCCCCTGCACATGAGTCACCTGGGGATCTTGTTAAAATGCAGATCCTGATTCAGTAGGGGCCTGAGACTCTGTATTTCTAACGAGCTCCCAGGTGTTGTTCAGGCTGCTGGTTCAGGACCGCACTTGGGTAACAAGGCTCTAAGGCACAAATGTGCAAGTATTTTCTTTTAGGGAGGGGCATTTTATCTGCAGTATTTGTTGAACTGGATATTGCCAAATATTTGCTTAGATCAATGGTTTTCAATCTGGAGTGATTTACGTCTTACCCCAGGAGACATTTTTGACTGTCACAACCAGGGGCTGGGGCTGGGGCTGGGGCAGGGGCAGGCTGCTACTGGCATCTAGTGGGTAGAGGCCAGGTGTACTGCTAGACACCCCACAATGAACAGGACAGCCCCTCACAACAAAGAATGATCCAGTCCAAGATGTCAGTAGTGCTGAGATTGAGAAACCCTGGCTTAGATAGAATTTTAGTTTATTTTTTAGGGGAGGGAGATTAGCTAACATCCACCGCCAATCCTCCTCTCCTTTGCTGAGGAAGATTGGCCTTGAGCTAACATCTGTGCCCATCTTCCTCTATTTTATATGTGGGATGCCTGCCACAGCATGGCTTGATAAGCAGTGCGTAGGTCCACACCCAGGATCCGAACCTGTGAACCCCGGCCCCCGAAGTAGAGCATGCAAACTTAACCGCTACACCACCAGCAGACCCCTAGAATTTTAAAATGATGTAAAATACATTTGTGGCCAATCTGACTTCATTGCAAGTTGGTGATTCCAGCCACAATGCTGTGAACACGTGTCATCGGCTGAGGCTCGGCCCCTCTGAGCATGAGTGCATCCAGACAGTTAGAAATCAGAAGCACTGGCTTGTGGGCCCAGTGAATAAATTCTGGTAGTAGGAGTGATACTTCATAGGCCTCAGAGATGAAAAACAAAAATCTATGGGGGGATGGCGGTGTGGTGGGGAGAGGGATCTGGTGAAGGAGGAGCACGTAGGTAGATGTGGGTATGGTCCATATTTTAGTTGTAGTGCGGGGTGTTCATGGATGTTTCTTATATTATTTTGAAATAAATAATTAATTAAACGTAAACAGACACAAACGTGGGTCATGCCTGGAACAGTGTAGAGAGAGGGTTATTGACCAAGGATTATGATTAATCCAATGTACTTGGGGTTAAAAAAGTGAATAACCCAGGGTGAGTGACTAATAATAAAGTAATACCATCATACTCATGGCAAAAATATCTGTGAGGGGGAGAGAACATGACAGGTTATGCAAAAAGGCAAAATTAGGCACTCTGGGAAGAATGCCACTTGCCTTGGATCTGACTCTTTCCCTGCACGTGCATAGTGGAGGGGGCATCTGGAAGGCCTGGGAGACAGGCTCCTCCCTCTTCTGTTCAGTTCCAGCCACCCAAGGATCCTGAGGATTGTCCCATGGGGTATCACGGTGGAAGGCCTGTGGCTCCAGGACACATCCTGACGACCTGCTGCCCAGAAGGGCCTCCCATCAGGTCTTCTGGCCAGCCCTCCTGGAGTACCTGGCCCCACCCCAGGCCCCACTGCCCCACTGCCCCTCAGCAATTCACAGCCTGGCTCATCGTGCTTTGCTATTCTGCTAAACAGACGTGGGCCAATGATAGTGTTTTCTCCGGAAACTTTCTCTGCCGCCACAATTCCCCACTGTCCCTATGTCCCTACATTCCAGTTACCCAGGCTCCTTGCCCCCTCTCTATTTCTTGAATAACCTCAACTAATCCCAGAATACTTGAACAATATACCTTGCTTCAGACTTCTTTCCTATCCATATCAAAACTTACCTTTCCTATACCCCTTCCCACCAGACACTTCTCTCTGAGACCAGCTGATTATAAACACCAGAGAATTTTCCTCAGTGATGCTGACAGAGTTTTTATTATGATAACCTCCCCATGCGGTGGATGTGCATTTTAACAGGGGAATATCTGGGTAGCTAATGTCTCCATCCAAAGACATAATTCCAGAGGTGGGAGCTCTTTCCTCTGTGGTGGGAGTTAAAAACCGCCAAATGTCAGAAGGAGAAGAGCTCTTGGCGATCTTCTAGGGCAACTCTCTCAGTTGACATTGACAAGGAACCAAGGTTCAGAGAAGTTACTTGTCCAAGGTCACACAGCATCTGGGGGCAAAATTGAAAGCACAACCAAACCTCCATTCCTTTATTCAGTCAGTCAGTCACTCAGTCAGCCAATCCTTATGGAGCATTTGCTATCACATGCCAGGCACCAACTGGGCAGTGGGGTTACAAATAAGATGAGAGTCTTGTCCCAAGTCATCCGCAGTCTAGTTGGTGAAGATAGCCTGGTGGGAAAGAAAATGGCAATACGGTGGGGTCAGTGATTCAGCAGAAGTATCATATGCAGCTTGGGCCCACGGAGGAGGGAAAGAGAAATTCTGAGGCTGCTGAGGAGGACTTTGCAGAGCAGTTTTCTGACTGTGTCTAGGGTTTCTCTCCATAACTCTCAGCAAAGAGGGGAACTGGACACCAAACAGTTTTAGGGACGGGGGTCCCCACCCTCTCCTTTAATTGGCTGCAGACACTACTCTCCACCAGCTTGTCTCCATTATCTGTTCGCAATCACAGCCTTAGGAAACTTCACTGAAGTTGTCGGTATCCATGACCTACCCAACACCAATTCCCCCTGCTCTTCTTTGCTAACAGGATGATTTGTTGGGATGGCAATGGGCCCTGCCCCACGCAATGGATCACGATGTTCCCAACCCACTCATGACAGTTCTGTTCCCCAGTCCCTCAGCTTCCCTTGCATCTAAGAGTGGCCATGTGATCTAATTATGACCCAAACAGAAGTCTGGAGAAGACAGGGGTGGAGGAGTTAGAGTTGGCATGGCCCTTTTGCCCTTCTTCCTACTTTGGAGATAGATGTGATGTCTGGAGCTGGGCAGCATCTTATGACCATGAAGTGAAAACAGAAAAATAAAAGCAAGTATGCCAAGAGAAAGCCGAGTAGAAAGGTGGAAAGAGCCCAGCTTTGTGACAGCATCATACACAGGCTGCACATTTGTCCTGGGGGGGAGAACAGTTCCAAGGAAAAGCGGCCATCCTGGGGGAGCTGACGAATATGCCATTCCAAAAAATCCAGCGTATTATCACATCCTATGATCATCAGCCAGTTTCCAATAATTCCATCCTTACTCTGGTTGTGGGGAAGCTGAAGGTGGATGAAGAAATGATCAGTGAGTTTCACCAGTTATTTGTTCTCAAGAATATGAATCACAAATGGATCTGCACTAGTGATATTTTTAGAGCAGCTTTGTATAATTTTCATTGCACAATTTGTATATTGACTCTTTACTCTGTTAACAGCTTGGTTTGACTTAAAAAAATGTAAAGAGCACACTGGTTTTTGGGGTTTTTTTGCTTGGGATTAGTTGAATAAAGAAAAATGGATGGTTTCATCAAAAAAAAAAAAAGCCATCACACCAACCTGGAACTGTTACTCCCAGACTTCTCATTAAGCAGAAAAAATATCCTATTTGTTTAAGCCACTGTGTGTCAGGCTTTCTGTTACTTGAATTCAAATTCATTCCTAACAGAGACACCATCTGTATCAGTCATGGTCCCAGTAGAAAACCAGTGACACACTGTAAGTGAGATTTAATGAAGGGATAATTTACAATTGTGGGGACAGGGCTAAAGGGGACCCACAAAGGATGGTGAGGTACTGAGGGACTAGCAATAGTGGGAAGCTGTCACCCCCGGTTCTGATGGGACAAGGGTTGGGATTTGTTTCTGGAACCCATTGAGAAGTACAGCAGTGAGAGAGGCTGATGAGAGATGTGGCTAAAGGTAGAGGAATGCAGCCCCTGACAAGCATGGCACCACAGAAGAAGAAATACTCCACCCTCTCTCTCTTTCCATCTTCTGACTTCCAGCCAGGGCCTCCCAATAGACAAACCAACTGGAAGTCAGAGGGCAAGAGAACTGGTTGATACAGTCCTTCCAGGATGCTGTTGGGCAAAGAGTGGAGAGCGCCTCAGGTGGAGCAAGTGGCCACTGTGCAGCACATCGTCCAAGGCAGGTCTCTAACTGACTTCCTCGCGGCCGAGGAATGCTACTGGAAACAAAGAGTTTGCTTTGTAACGTGCCAGTTGTGGCCCTGGTGGAACCTTCTTCTCTTGACCACCCACACTGATAACACGAGATATGTTAAGTCACCAGGTATCTCTGAGTTGACTTGGCTGCCAGGAAGTCAGATGTGAAATTTGCATGCAGTTACAATAATTACCCTTAAAGCACATGTTCTGGAAAAACTGTCACCCTATTTTTTATTATATGCCTCTTATTTATTTATCCTCATTTGCATGAGTCTGTCATTTATTTATCAGTTACTGTAGGTTGTCTCAAATGATTTTTGGAAATAAGTGGAATGTGAACAATAAGTTTTAACATATTTACACCAGTTGAGATTAGGTTTGGCAGTGGGTAGCAGATACTCAAAATAACCATGGCTTCCACAGGATAGAGGCTGTTTTTCTCGTAAGTGACTGTCTAGGGGTAGGTAGGGTGGCGCTGCTCCACAAAGTCCTCAGGAGCACAGGTGTGGAGGTGCTTGGCCATCAGCTGCAACTCGGCCCTCTTGTTAATTATCTGCCAAGGATGAGATAATTATCTGCCAGGAGCCAAGTGAAGGGCCCTTCAGCTGAGCAGAAGCCCCAGCCCCAGGCCTCACCCAGGCCTAACCCCCTTAGCTCCAGCTCCGTCATACCTGCTGTAGCGAGGGCCCTCCCTGAGGCCCAGGGACCCTCTGGACACCTGGGTCCCGGGAACATTTTGGGCTTGATCTTCATCCAAACCTTCCACCTTGGGGAGCAGCATGTGATAGTGAAGAAAGGGAGGAGAGAGTTGAGTCAGGCTCTAATCAGCTGCCATGGAAGGAGGAAAATGTGGCTCCTTCAGAGGCAAAGGCCCAGATGGGGCCCCATGAGAAGGCAAGTCTGGCATGTAATTGCTTGGAATGCGACCTCCTCAGAGGCCTGTAGTTGAATTGTGCTAGGGCCAGTCCCCAGGTGTATGAATGCAATGTGCAATGACATAAATAGACAATGAATAATATGATTGGAGTTTTAATTATTATTAATTCATTATCTTGCCTTGGCTTGGTGTCCTGGCTTCCTGGGTCCAGATTCTCCACTCCATGGTGGCTGCTGTCTCCCTGGCCCACTCCAGGAGGGGAAAGTCTAACATCATGGTGCAAACATCCAGGAAGTGTGTGCCCTGTCCCAAGCCCTGCTTCTCCCCAGTGAGGGGCTTTGAGTCAGCTTTAGGACAGGCCTGGATGGGGCTGGGTGTGGTCAAGGGCCATCTCCCATCTTGGGTCAGCCCGAGAGAGCTTCCTGGCTGCCTCTCTACCCTTCCGGAGCTGCCCCGAGGCCAGGCTGAGCCTCCTGGGCTCCCCATAGAGTCCTAAGCCCAGTCCCCTATTCCTTCCTGTGCTGGATCTTGAAGCTATGTCCAGAATGATCAGATTGGAGCAGTGGCAGAGAAGGAAGGCCCTATAGGACCAGGGCAGCAACCCCACCCTCAGCCATTGCAGTCAGAGACTTGGAGCTACACAAGGTGACCATACAAATGATTGTCTAAAACTATAGTAATGTTGAGCACTGAAAGGGGGCACTTTTAATAATTATGCTTAGATAGCAGTTATGTATTATACGCGGGACTGTCCAAGGCAAACCTAGACACACACCTTCCTAGTTCTGGATGTGGTACCCATTGGACCTCACTCCTGCTGGCCCTCTGTCACGCTGAGGGGTTGCAGTCTAGGTTAACTTCCACCTTTCTCAGCAGCCAAGGGATGGGCCTTCCTTCTGGTTCTGCTTCTTGGGACCGAATCACCAGGCACACAGTCCTGCCTTCTGGCCTCTGAGGATGGCCCCAAAGCTGATAAACCAGTCCTCCTCCCCCCCCCCCACCCCAGGCAGCACATGTGCCTCTCTTCGCTTTGTCCCTTGTGCCTTGCTGAGGGCGGTACAAAGAGGATTCTGCGAGGACTGGGGAGCCATCTTTGGGGATCTCAACTCCAGGGAGAGGGACTTACTGGGGGCTATTCTGGAGAGAACTGGCCTAGGTTTGAGTTTGGTGTTTCCTTACCTTAAATGGAAGGTGTTGGGCCTGAAGAAGGAATTCCCAGCTCTAACATCCCATGATTCTATGATGGTTTCATCACTGAGTGGTGAGCACAAAAGTGTTCAATCTTAGTCCTGCATTATCAGGGCGTGTCATATTTAAGATTGTACCAGGGGCTGGCCCCGTGGCTGAGTGGTTAAGTTCACGCGCTCCGCTGCAGGCGGCCCAGTGTTTCGTTAGTTTGAATCCTGGCTGGGGACATGGCACTGCTCATCAGACCACGCTGAGGCAGCGTCCCACATGCCACAACTAGAAGAACCCACAATGAAGAATACACAACTATGTACCGGGGGGCTTTGGGGAGAAAAAGGAAAAAATAAAATCTTTAAAAAAAAAAAAAAGATTGTACCAAAATCTACACCCTTCAAAGCAGGCCTGATTTGAAAAAAGCAAGCAGGGCTCCGTGATTAGAAATGACCAGAATTCAAAACTTATCCACACTGAGTTATACTCTTGCTGGCTGCTTGGCTCTCTCTGCTTGCATTTCCTTTACAAGAAGAGTCCACAGGGGCTGGCCCCATGGCAAAGCCATTGCGTTTGTGCCCTCTGCTTCCATGGCCCAAGGTTCATGGGTTAGGATCCTGGGCTTGGACCTGTAGACTACTCCTTGGGCCATGCTGTAGGGCCATCCCACATGCAAAGTGGAGGAGGACTGGCACGGATGTTAGCTTGGGGACAGTCTGCCTCAGGCAAAAAGGGGAAGATTGGGAACAGATGTTAGCTTGAGGCCAATCTTCCTCACCAAAAAACAAACCAAAACAAAACCAGCCAAAAAAAAAATACAAAATAAGGGTCCACAGCGGGGTCCTTATGCGCCTCCCTCTGATGCACTTCTTCTAGCCATTTCTTGCAGGCTCCCTACAGCCCATCCTGGCCCTTCTTTGCCAATGGGAAAATGTGCACTCCGGCCATGCCACAATGGTGGTCTCTTCCCCTCTAGCAATTTCCATCAGAATGGAGAGAGGAAAAGTGAGGATTCCAAAAGCATATTCGTCTGGGTCATACGGATGTTGGTTTCCTCCATAATTCTCTGAGTTTTTGCGTCCTCCCCAGCTCTTGCTCTTGCCACATGCTCTTAGGCATGAAATCTGTCTAGTGGCTTGTGGTCTGATATCTACCAAAATCTTGCACCCTTTGATTGAAACCAATGAAATCGTCTCTCTGTCGTCCTCTCTGCTGTGCCTTTATTATGGCACTCCTCACCCTCTCTTGTGCTATATTGTCTGGATTTTAAGCAAAGTGAGGGCAGGGACCTTGTCTTTTTCATCTTTGAATGCTCCACAACCTTGCTAATCGACGTGTGATTTGCATTGCAGAAAGATCTCCCGGTGATTCATTAAGGTTTGAGCAGCGCTGTTCCAGGCACTCAGCATAGCACTCTTTAAATGTTGGCTTGAACCAGGAAGAGGGTATACTGTATGGATGGCTAGAGGCAATGCACTTTTGAAATGACATGTTTTGTGGGTCTGTTTTACTGTCCCCGTTAAACCATAAGCTCTGCAGGGTAGGAGCTATGTGGATTTCACACATTCCTCCCCAGCTCATATTCAGTTGCCAGTGCCCAGGGAGGTTAGGGCCTGGCAGGCTGCCTTGGGAACCTGTCTGGTTCTAGTCACCTTGTCTTCTGCCTCTGATGAGTAGATGCCAGCGTAGGAGGGGAGAGACACGGGTGACATGGAGGGCCAGCAGCCTCCAGTGGTAGGGACCTCAGCACAGGAAGAGTTTTTATGAGAATAATTTATAGTGACGGCAGCTCCTTCTCCTCCCCTTCCTAGCCCTTGTCCATCAGCTACCTTCTCCTCTTTCATTCTTCAGCCCTGCTGGCTGCGTGGTCAAGTCCTCAGGGACACCTGAGCCCTTCATTAGACATTACTCAACAGTGGCTTTCTAGTAAACAGAAAGGGCGGTGATAAGGCATCTGGCACCTGGTTTGGCTACTGCTTACGACAAGCTGCAGTGTTTGGACAATGCCCTTTCAGAGGTCTCAGGCCTTAGGCTCAGCCCAGAGAAGAGTGAGCACCTTCCAGATCTGGCCCTTTAAGGATAGCCGTTTCCCTGAGGCCACAGAAACAAAACTAGGGAGTTGCTCTGGAAAGGAGGTACAAAATAGAATAAGATAGTCAGGAAGGTCCCCCTGAGAAGGTGACATTTGAGTAAAGACACAAAGGTAGTGAGGAAATGAGTCATAAGCCCCGAGAATAGGTGAGGGAAAATTATTCCAGGGATAGGGAACAGCAAGTACAAAGGTCCTGAGGTAAGAGCATGTCCAGGTATTAGAGGCCCAGCAAGTGATTTATCTTGTTGAATATTCCACGTGCACTTGGAAAGAATATACTTTCTATAGCTATTGATACAGAGATCAATAAATGTCAATTAGGTTAGGTTGGTTGATAGTATTGTTCGAATCTTCTATATACTTATTGAGTTTTTGTCTACTGTTTCTACCAATTACTGAGAAACGAGTGTTAAAACCTCCAACTATAATTATGGATTTGTTTATTTCTCCTTTTAGTTCTGTCTAGTTCTGCCTAACTTTTGTTTCATGTATTTTGAAGCTCTGTCATTAGATACATACATGTTTAGGATAGTTATTTCTTTTGACGAATTGATCCTTTCATCTTTATAAAATGTTCCTCTTCACCGTTGGCAACACTCCTTGTCCTGAAATCTACTTTTTTTGGTATTAATACAGTCACATCAGCTTTCTTATGGTTAGCGTTTGTTTGATACATCTTTTTCCATCCTTTTACTTTCATATCCTTTACTTTGTCTTAATATTTAAAGTACATCTCTTGTAAACAAACATAGTTAGGTCTTACTTTTCAAACTAGTTCGACAAGTTCGGCCTTTTCTTTGGCATGTTTAGTCCATTTCATGTAATTCTTGTATGGTTGTGTTCAAGTCTGCCATTTTGCTATTAGTTTATATGGGTTCTATATGTTCGTTGTTTCTTTGTTCCTCCTTTTATGCTTTCTTCTGGGTTGATTGATTATTTTTTAATATCCCATTTTGTCACTTCTTTCACCTTTTAGCCACACCTCTGTTTTATTTTTTTTATTTTTATTTTTTTTGCCTGATCCGTGCATCTTGTATTTTTTTTCTATTAATGTTATGATAGTTACAACCTTGTGAGATTTCAGTTGTACATTTTTGTTAGTCATGTTGTGGGTACACCACTTCCCCCTTTGTGCCCTCCCCCCACCCCCCCTTTTCCCTGGTAACCACCCATCAGATCTCCTTATCAATATACTAACTTCCACCTATGAGTGGAGTCATATAGAGTTCGTCTTTCTCTGACTGGCTTATTTCGCTTAACATAATACCCTCAAGGTCCATCCACGTTGCTGTGAATGGGCCAATTTTGTCTTTTTTTATGGCTGAGTAGTATTCCATTGTGTATATATACCACATCTTCTTTATCCAATCATCAGTTTCTGAAGCCACACCTCTGTTTTATTTTTAGTGATTGCCCTAGGGATTAAGACATGCATCTTTAACCTGTTACAGTCTGTTTTGAATCTACATTATACTACTTCACAAATAATGTCAGGAACTTATAACGTTGTACTTCTATTTACCCCTTCCCACCTTTGGCTATTTTAATTCTGTATATGTAAAAAAATCCCATAATAGGTGGTGATTATTTATGTTTAAAACAGTCAATTGTCTTTTTAAATAAATTAATAAAGTAATCTTTTATATTTACCCACATATTTGCCATTTTCAATGCTCTTCATTTCTTCTGGTAGATGTAACTTTCCAAATGATATCATTTCTCTTCAGCTTTAAGAACTTCCTTTAGTATTTCTTGAAGTACAGGTCTGCTGGCAATTTCTCTCAGCTACTGTTCACCTGAAAACGTCTTTATTTCTCTTTCATTTTTAGAAACTATTTTTCTTGGCTATAGAATTCTAGATTTTCTGGGTTTTTTTTATTTATATGTCATCTGTTATCTCCTGGCTTGCATTATTTCTAAAGGGAAGTTAGTCATTCTTATCACTCTAATATTCCTTTTTTACTTTAGCAGTTTTATGATTTTCTTTTTATCTTTGGTTTTTAACAATTTGACTATTATATGCCTAGGTGTGTTTTTCTTTGTATTTATCCTACTTGGGGCTTGATGAACTTTTGGAATCTGTAGGTTGATGCTTTTCATCAAATTTGTGATTTTTTGGCTATTATTTCTCCAGAAAAACTATTGGCGCTATTTATCTTCCTCTCTTTTCTGGGATACCAATTACAGTCATGAACTGCATAACAACATTTTGGTCCAGATGGACCACATATACGACAATGCTCCCATAAGATTAGTACAATATAGCCTAGGTGTGTAGTAGGCTATACCATCTAGGTTTGTATAAGTACACTCTATGATGTTCCCCTAACAACAAAATTGCCTAACGATATATTTCTCAGACTATATCCCCATAGTTAAGTGACAAATGACTATACACCTATTAAACTACTGGATTATTGTTATTATTATTATTATTCCTGGATATTATTATTCCACAGGTCATTGGTACTCTCTTCACTAATTTTTTCTCCGTTTGTTTCAGTTTGGATAATTTTGTCTTCAAGTTCATTGACACTTTCTTCTCTGGTGTCCAATACGCTATTAAGCCAAATCAATGAATTTTTGATATCACATATGTTTTTCAGTTCTAGAATTTCCATTTGGTTCTTTTTTAGAGTTTATATTTCCCTCTGAAATAATTCTTCTAGTTCCCCATTATAGCCATCTTTTCCTGTGAACACTTTAACATATTTATAATAATTGTTTTAAAGCTCTTATCTGTTAACCGCAATAACTGGGTCATCTGTGGATCCACTTCCCTTGATTATAGGTCACATGTTTCTGTTTCTTTAATCATCTCATGCTTTTTAAAAAATAGCATTCCAGAAATCTTGTATAAAAGAACAGTAGAGACTAAAAATATATACATTTTTGTTTATTTCACAGAAAGTGCAATCTTTTTCTTCTGTCTGGTGTTTGGGTTAAGAAGCTGATCGTTCAGATTCCTCCTAGAGTAGAACTGAGTTGGGGCTGGACTTAAGCTTTATTTAGTTTGAATTCAACTGTGATTACCCCAGCCCCCAACTTAGGCCTCATTTTTATGTTGTCAGTATTTGAACTGGGAGGGGGTGGGCTATAGTTTCAGATATTTTTGACTCATCTTTGGACTCAACTCTGGCAGGTCCCTGGAATTTAAGCACTGTGCAAATGTGCAGGGCTATGCTATTCTGTCTGCTTTCCAGTATCCACTGCCACTTTTGTGGCAAAATTCAAGAGTCGGGTGTGAGGGGTGGTGGTGTGGAGAACTACCCGTCCAAGTCATCTGTTTTCACATTGGGGCTCTTCCAGATTCCAATCTGTCTTGCCAGCTCACACCACAGCTCAGCTGATTTCCTCTCATCCTTACAAAGTCTCTATGACTTGCTCCTCCATCTGCTTGTAGCCAGACTGGGCATACCTCCAGGTATGGAAGCTACTGTGACTTTCTGAACATCTATATAGGGCTTGTTTATTCCTGAAATTCAATTCACCAAGGCTTCCATGTATTCACTGCTCTTTACTAACCCAATAGAAAAGAACGATTTTATATAGGTTTTTTTTTTTTGTCAGTATCATGATGGAAAAGGCTTTTCATGTCTTTCTACATTCTAACCAGAAGTGGAACTCTCCTGGATGTTAGAGGAACAGCAAGGAGGTCAATGTGGTTGGAGAAGAATGAATGAGGAGAGGAGGCAGAGATGAAGTCTGACAGGTAACCAGGAGTCAGTTCATGCTCAACCTTGTAGACCACTGCAAAGACTTTGGCTTTTACTTTGAGCAAGATGGGAAGCAATTGGGTGGTTCTGAGCAGAGGAATGATGTAATTTGGTATGGCTTTTAACAGGATAACTGTGGCTGCTGGGATGGGAATAGACCGTAAGGGGCAAGAGAAGCAATAGGGAGGCCAGTTATTACGACAATCCAGGCAAGGCATAACGGTGGCTTGGAGTACTAGTGAGGTGGTGAGACAAGTCAAAATCTGGATACATTTTGAAGGCAGAGCCAACAGGGTTTACCAACAGCTCAGATGTGAAGTAGGGGAAAAAGAGGAGTTGAGGATGTCTCCAAAGTTTTGGCCTGAGGGACCAGAAGGATGGAGTTCCAGTTGGATGGGGCAGATCGAGGAGGAGCAGACTTTGGGAAGTACCCCTTAGCCATCCAAGTAGAGACGTTGAGTAGGCCCTTGGTCTGCAGTTCAGGGAAGAGATATAGGTTGGGCCTATACTTTTTTTTTTGTACAAGTGAGTGAGTGAATGTGATAAATCCCGTCAGTCTGGTTTAACGTAATAATAGCTAAGTTTTACTGAGTACTTCCTCTGCCAGGCATTGTCCTATGTTCTTATATATGTTAAATCATTCAGTCCACACCAACCCTAAGAGTTAGGTTCTACTATTATCACCCACAAAAGGGAGGTGTATTCGTTTGCCAGGGTTGCCATAACAAAATGTCACATACTGGGTAGCTTAAACAACAGAAATTTATTTTCTCAGAGTTTTGGAGGCTGGAAATCCAAGATCAAGGTGTCAGTCAGGCAGTTTGGGGTCAGGCAGTTTGGTTTCTCCTGCGATCTCTCTGCTCGACTTGCACACAGCCTTTCTTCTGTATACATGCACCTCCATCGTCTTCTGTGTGTCCTAATCTCTTTTTATAAGGACAGACTGGATTGGGAATAAGTCAGATTGGATTGGGGTCCACTCATATGACCTCCTTTTAACTTAACTACGTCTTTCCGAACATAGTCACATTCTGAGGTACTGGGACTTAGGACTTCAACATGTGGATTTTTGGAGTGGAAACAATTCAGGCCATAATGGGAGGTATAGAGAGATTAGGCAATGTTCACAAGGTCACACTGCTGGTATATGGTGGAAGTAGGACTTGAACTCAGCAGGTCTGAGTCACAGCCTACTTTCTGAACATAGTCTATATAACCTCCTGAGTCATGCTATTCATACCTTGTTATAGTTTATTCTCCACCTGTGATAGCACACTATACATGTGCACAATTCCTTATCTGACCCCTTGGTGCCAGATAATATGGGGCACATATCATGTGTCTTGCTACCACTTCCAGCAGGGTCTGGGCCAGCACTCCATAAGTAAATACTTTACTAATTCAGCAGAAAAATGTAGTCATAATCACCCTAGGTGGGATAGAAATCATGAATAGCTTCATATCATTTTAATAGGCTTTGATGCCAAATGTGTTACACACATGGTTTTTCTTCTTTTTAGATTTTGGAGCTTTGGGATCTCAGAATTTCGGATAAGGGATTGTGGACATGTACCTGTAATTCTCGTTGTGGCTGTAACTGTCCACCTTATTGAGTTTTATATTCCACTTTCTGATTCTACACAATCACTCATGAAACACACTGCACTAAAGCAGTTTATCCTGTGATGGCCAACTGAATATGTGCCGTGTGAAGCCCCCTGTGGGAGAGGGGAATGGAGGCAAGTAAAAGGGGGAGGTTTGGGTCCATGGCTTTGGTCACAGGAGGAAAAACCCCTTGGTCCTTGGGTGGAGGTTGTAGCTGAATGTTACCCCAGAGAAGCTGGAGCACCTCCTATAGAGGAGGCCACAGCTCCTTTCTCCAAGGTTTTCTTTTAGCAACAGCTGCATCTTTTTTTTGAAGAAGAAGAAGAAGAAGATTAGCCCTGAGCTAACTGCTGCCAATCCTCCTCTTTTCGCTGAGGAAGACTAGCCCTGAGCTAACATCTGTGCCCATCTTCCTCTACTTTATAGGTGGGACGCCTACCACAGCATGGCTTGCAAAGCGGTGCCATGTCCACACCTGGGATCTGAACCGGCGAATCCTGGGCTGCCAAAGCAGAAAGTGCGCACTTAACCGCCGTGCCACTGGGTTGGCCCCACAGCTGCATCTTAACAGGGCCTTCTGGTTACTCCAGAAGAGGGATTCCAATTGTGGATCTGCAAGCCTCAGGGCAGGCGGTGGGAACCCAGAGGTTTGGGGATCCTTCTCACACTATTCCATATTGGTGGCTGCATCTTGGCCTAAGTGTGGACAATCCTGTGAAGAGAGAAGGCAACTGTAGCAATGCCATGTGAGTGGCTCTGGTCATGCAGAATCTAGAGACCTCGCCCATGGTTGGGCTCTGCCCTCAGGAAACCAAGTAACTCAAAGGCTTAAGGGCACAGAGCTCCTTGACAGTGCAATTTGGGGCCAGAGGTCAGGGCAGTCCAGACTTCCCTCTAACCGGGCAAGGCTCAGGCCCAGCTGTGGATGCTGCCATACTTGCTGTCCCCTCCTACTTCCTCCAGGCACTGCCTGGCTTCTGGGGCAGAGTTCTGAGTGACAGCTCATTAGCTGCAGAGAGCCCGTGGAAATCTAAACTTTAGGACAATCTGTCTGGCCTTGTTTGGGAGCCAGGCTGGTCAGCAATGGCCAGAGAACAAAGGGCTCTGCAGCTCTGGGAAGAAAACAGCATGAAGCTTTAATGGTGCACTGTAAAGGTGGGTGTAATGACCTGGGGCCAAATTCCCCTACACTCCCAGGTCTGCTCCTCTGCCAGCCTTCCTAGAGATTTCCTTCGATGGCTCCATGCTGCTGGCCTGCGCTCACGTGTCTGCCCCACTGTAGCTGCTGTGCAGATTCTCTTGGGGGGGTGGGCACTCTCTAAGGGTCATGTGCCCGGCAGGCCCACCCTTCCCGGACTGAAGAGCTCTCTGCTGCCTGAGGATTCTTTGGGGCTCAGGCTCACCTTAACTCACTGCTTACGTGAGCCATGGATCTGGAGGGAGAAGAAGGGAGAGCAGCTGGGCCTGGATCTGGAAGGGGAAAAAGGCCGAAGTTGAGAGGGCGGAGAGATCAAGGGAGGACACTAGGTCTCTGTGGCACTGGGTTTCTCGCCCTCACCTCAGGGAGGCCCCAGACACTGGCTGCTCCTGGGCTGCAGCAGTGTCCTGCCCTGCCGTCATGCCACCTGCTTCCCACAGGCCGGCTTATCACATTCGCTTGATTGAAATCACCACTGGCTACCCTAATTAATTCATTGTGCATGTTTGCTTCTAAGTATATGCAAATATATGCAAATAAGCACACCATCTGTGGCTATCCCAAGAGTCCTGGTGTTATTTTTGCTCAGATTCCCAGGTTGGGAATGTGGGATTCATGTGGGCATTCCAGAGGGCTGGGGGCATTTAAAAGATGGGACCATTTCCTTTTTAAAGAAAACAGCCCACTTTCCCTCTACTCCCTTTTCTTTTTTCTTTTAGAAATTCAGCCCTAGACTCTGCAAGAGAATGGAGAAATGTGAACCCAAACCCAAAAATGAAAGCCCGGAAGAAAGCCCCAAGCCCTCATGGGAATGGGTACAACCTGTGAGGTGCTGTCTCTCCTGTGAAGAAACAGGGTCACAAGATTGTCATATTATTTTTTACACTAATAATTTTAGAATTAAAATCAACTTTATGTTCTGCTATTTGCGTTTCTAAGTTGTGTACTGGGAATGTAGATTGTAAGTGAAAATGGATTCAACCACAAGTTTGCCACAGCCCTGGCTGGGGAATTATCAGAGAAATAGTTAACATGTAAATCCTACCCTGTTCTTAATTAGCAATAGCTCTGAAAGTCACAGACACTGAGTCTCAGGGACACTGGTGCTTCTGGGGGGTCACAGAGGAGATTCGGGCAGCTGACCGATCGTACCCCTGCCACTCCTTCCCTTTCCTGGGAAAGGGAAGGGAAACTAACATTTCCTGAGCATCTATGTGGCTGGCACCATTTTAAGAACTCGCACGTTTGTTGTCTCATTTAATCCCCATTTTTTATAAACAGATGAAGAAACTGGGACTCAAAGAAGTTCAGTAACCTGTGAGAGGTACAGCAGGATTTCTCTCTGTGTCCGAGGATTCCAAACCTGGCCCTTCTTTCACTACCAGCTACTTCCCTAAATCAGCCTGTAGCAGAGGAAGCTTCTGCTTTACAGGCAAGCTCAACCCAGGAGTCTGGTGGCTATTCTCCCTAACTTCAGGCAAGGCTAGGAGCCACAATCCATTGTTTCCAGAGGCCCCATTTTGCATAACCACATATCCAGGATGGCACACGGGCTCTAGGGGACCCTGGCTTCCATTTTACTTCCATAGTCTGCTAAGCTGCACACCAAGTTCTCTTTCTGTCTGAGAAATCACCCTAGACTTTGAAAGCACCAAAGATAGGCCAAGTCAGGCAGGGTGTGGCCGCTGTGTGTGCTGGGTAAAGGCTGCATCTTGAGACAATCTGGATCAGGCTCCTGGGGTGCAGGATGGGGGCTGATAGAGGATCTTCCTTGTTTCATGAATAAGTAAAGGATTTGGGTGACACCAGACGCTCTTTGTTCAACGCAGACGCCTCCTTGTCCTCCAGAGGGAATTTAACACTGAGTGATTAAAAATGAACATCAGGCTCAAGCTTTCAGCGTCTGTTTCCTGGGATGGTGGTCCATCTGAGTGGAGGGGCAAGATGCATCGTTCCACGCCCTCCAGCTCCACCTCAGGTTAGCGAAGAGGCTCTGTTTCCCGCTGTGTCCCTCTGTAGGGCAGATTTGGGAGGAGGAGGTGTAGGATGGAAATTAGGTCTTTTAGGCCCTCCTCCATAACCTGCATTAGTAAATTTATTAATTTTAAAGTCTGAATCTTCTTTTCTTCTTGTTAATGCAAAGCTCTCCCTAGAGGTATAGTCCTCAACCCCAGATGTTCATTTGAATAACCTGGGGAGCTTTACAAAATTCTAAGTCTCGGATCCACAGAGATTCTACTTGGTCTTGGGGAGACCATGGGCATCAGCAGTTTTTTAAGCTCCCCAGGTAGTTCTAATGTGCAGCCAATGCTGAGAACTGCTTCATCCATACCACTCGGAGGAATTCTTAAAACACAGACCGCTGGGCCCCACCCTGGGAGTTTCTGAGTCAGTAGGTCTGGCAGGGAGAAGAAGAATTTGCACTTCTAACAGTTCCAGGTGATGCTGACACTGCTGGACCAGGGACTACACTTTGAAAACTGCTGTTCTAGAGAGACTCTTAATGGTGAAGGCAACTGTTAATAATAACTCCTACTATTTATAGAGAACTTACGATATGTTGAGCACCTTGGTGTCTAGCATTTTACATTCCTATAGTAATCATATTCTGTATAATATGATTTCTTAGGTAAATTATATGCTGTTTTTAACATGCTACAGTTATTTTGTATGTGTTAGGTTTGACTCCCCAGCTAGAATATGTACCTTCTGAAAACAGGGCCAATTGTTTTTTCATTCTTTTTCTGGACTTTCTCTCCCTCTCCTGTAGTTGTCATACAGAGCTGAACACATAGCAATAGCTATGATTTGTTGAGCATCTCCTATATACCAAGGCACTCTACTAGGTGATTTGTATAGTTTCTTACAGTTTCTGTTCCCCAACAACCACAAGAAGAGGGTACTATAATCATCTCCATCTGAAAGGAGATGTAACTAAGTTCAGAGAGCTTAATTTACTATTCCCAAATCATCAGTAGGTGCCAATGCTGGAGTTCAAATTCCCATTTGTCTGACCCCAAAACCTTGTTCTTACCCTGTTACACTGGCTTCTTAACTGAGTCACAGCATTATCTCTGACCACCTTATTAAATCCCCAAGGAGTCCTGGCTCCTTTCTCAATGGCCTCTGGGCCTGACTGGAGTGGAGAAGGGGTAGGGGGTCTTGATGACTTTGGGGATGCTGGCTAGAATGGGGGGAGTGGACTAACCAAGGCCTCTTGGGCCCCACAGCTTTTATATCCTCAAACCACTATACCTGGCGCATAGTTGAAGCACAGTATTTATTTAATAGACTAGCACTATCTGTACCTTATATTATAGCACTTGATTGTATACTGTTTTGCGTTAATGTCCTCTTTTTCTTCTTCTGTGTAAAGTGTACCTCCTCAAAAGACTAAGAAAACAAAAGATTACCAAACCTAATCCAGCAATACATAGAAAGGATTATACGTGAAGCGGAATTTGTCCCAAGATTGCAAGGTTGGTTTAACATATATAATCAATCAATATAATACACAATATCAAAAATAAAGGACAAAATCACATGATGATCTCAATAGACACAGAAAAGGCATTTGACAAAATCTAACACCCTTCCATGATAAAAACACTCAATAAACTAGAAATAGAATGAAACTTCCTCAGCCTGATAAAGGGCATCCTCAAAAACCCCATAGCTAACATCATACTTAACAGTGAAATACTGAAAGCTTTTGCCCCAAGATGAGGAATAAGACAAGGATGTTCACTATTGTCACTTTTATGCAACATTGTACTGGAGGTTCTATCCAGGGCAGTTAGGCAAGAACAAGAAATAAAAGGCATACAGATTGGAAGCAAGAAATAAGACTTTCCTCTATTCACAGATGACCTGATCTTGGATATAGAAAAGCCTAAGGAATTCTCAAAAAAGAAAAAAAAAAAACTATTGGACTAATAAATGAATTCATCAAGATTATAGAATATGAGATCAATTTACAAAAGTTAATTGTATTTCAATACACTAGCAATGAACAATCAGAAAATAAAATTAAGAAAGTAATTATATTACAGTAGCACCAAAAGAATAAAATACTTAGGAATAAATTTCTAAAAGATGTGCAACATGTGTACACTGAAAACTATAAGACATTGTTGAAAGAAATTGAAATTAAAAAAGATCTAAATAAATGGAAAGATATCCTATGTTTATGAATTAGAAGACCTAACATTCTTAAGATGGCAATACTCCCTAGTTGATTTATAGATTCACTGCAGTCCCAATCAAAATCCCAGATGGCTTTTTTGCAGAAATTGACAAGCGGATCCTAAAATTCACATGGATATGCAAGGGACTAAGAATATCCAAACAATCTTCAAAAACAAGAACAAAGCTGGAGGACTCAAACTCCCCAATTTCTAAAGTTACTATACAGCTACAGTAATCAAGATAGTGTGGTACTGGCATAAAGGAGAGACTTAGAGATGGAAGGAATAAAATTGACAGTCCAGAAATAAACTCTCACAAATATGGTCAACTGATTTTCAACAAGGGTGCCAAGACCATTCGATGGGGGAAAGAATAGTCTTTTCAACCAATGGTGCTGGGACAAATGGATAGCCACATGGGATATAATTGAGCTCGCTCTTTAAATCATTCAGAAAAAAATTAGCTAAACATGGAGCATAGGCCTAAATGTAAGAGCTAAAACTATAAATCTCGTAGAAGAAAACATATGAGTAGATCTTTGTGACCTTGAGTTAAGTAGTGGTTTCTTAGATATGACACCAAAAGCATAAGGGACATAAGAAAGAATAGACAAATTGAACTACAACAAAATTAAAAACTTTTGTGCTGCAAATGACATCATCAACACAAGAAGTAAAAAAGTCTAAAAGAATAGGAGAAAATATTTGCAAATCATGTATCTGATAAGGGACTAGTATCCAAAATATATAAAGAATTCTTACAACTCAACAATAAAAAGACATCTAACCCAATTTAAAAATGGGCAAAGGGGGGCCGGCCTGGTGGCGTAGTGGTTAAGTTCATGCACTCCACTTTGGTGACCTGGGGTTCACGAGTTTGGATCCTGGGCATGGGCCTACATACCACTCATCAAGCCATGCTGTGGAGGTGTCCCACACACAAAATAGATGAAAATTGTCACAGGTGTAAGTTTAGGGACAATCTTCCTCAAGCAAAAAGAGGAAGATTGGCAACAGATGTTAGCTCAGGGCCAATCTTCCTCACCAAAAAAAAAAAAAAAAAAAGGGAAAAAGAAAAAAGAAAGAAAAAGGGCAAAGGATTTGAATAGACCATTCTCCAAGGAAGATATACAAATGGCCAATAAACGCATGAAAAAATACTTAACAGTATTAGTCATTAGGTAAGTGCAAATCAAACCCACAATGATTCTTCAAAAGATTGAACATAAAATTACCATTTGACCCAGCAATTCTATTCCTAGATATATACTCAAAAGAATGGAAACAGGTGTTCAAACAAAACCTTGTCCACGAATGTTCATAGCACTATGCACAATAGCCAGAAGGCAGAAACAGTCTAAATGTCCATCAACTGATAATCAAAATGTGATAAATCCATACAATGGAATATTATCCAGCCATAAAAAGGAATGAAGTCTGATACATGCTACATCATGGATTAATCTTGAACGAATTAGGTTAAGCGAAAGAAGCCAACTATAAAAGACAACATAATACATGATTCCATTTATATGGAACGTCCAGAATAGGCAAATCTACAGAGATAGAAAGTAGATTCATGGTTACTTGGGCTGAGGAGGGGTTGAGGGAGATGAAGCATTACTGCTAATGGGTATGGGATTTCTTTTTGGGGTGACGAAAATGTTCTAAAATTGTGATGATGGTTACACAACTCCATAAATATTGTAAAAACCATTAGATTGTACGCTTTAAATGGGTGAATGATATGGTAGGTGAATTATATCTCAATAAAGACTATAAGGGCAGGCAATGGGAAGGCAGGCAGAAGTGTATAACACTCCAAATATGGTGTGGGGCACTTAGAATGTGCTCAATAAATACTTAATGTAAAGGAAAGAGTTTCTTTTCAGAGAAGAAGTCATGAGGTTACCCCTCTTGGGGATGTGTGGAAATAGGAAGAGATCCCATTGCCAAAAATCCAAAAGAGATCAAATGAAACAAAGTCCCCAAAACATAAGATGAAATTATTTTTTTTTAAATTGCATCTCAAAGATAGTGACACAAACTTTGTTTTAAGTACCAAAGAAATGGAATACAGAAGCTCTCTGCCTACAGGGCATATTTGAGCAATAAACACTTAAATAAAAACTTCCTGCAGACAAGGAAACGGGTAAACTCCAGGAATGCTTTCTGAGGAACCACCCTCTGAACACAAAGCCATATCGAGATTCTTTTTTTCTCCTCCCCTCTGAGAGCTCACTTACTCCAAAGGCACCATGAAGGTCATAGTCTATGACCCTGTCTCCGAGCTGATGTAAGCTGGGGATGCAGTTTCTCCCTAAAGTCAGTAAGAATTTATGCCAGGGGCCCACACAGAGGTCAGTTTTGTATATTTTATGCCCTCATTGAGAAAATGATTCTACTTGGAAGCGTTTGGGAATTTTTGATGTTTCTCCAGTTGTGAAATCCAGGATTGAGGCTAATACTTAGTTTCTTCATCACGAGTTTACACAGCCTCAGATGATTCTTAGGAGTCCATGAAACCTGGAATAGGCTCCACAACCTGGTCTGGCCTGGGGGAAGAGTTCAGAGTCCTTGGGGTCCGCCTTCATTCCTTAGCGGTTTATTACATCTAGAACAGGCTTAATGCCCCTGGAGCCTTAGAAGAGAGCTGGAAATGGCCCTATCGTGACTCAGTTTCACATTGCAGTTTGACTTTTTTTAAACAAAGTAAACCAGTATCAGTAACTTAAGGCTGGTCTGGTCCTAAGAGAACAACTTGATTTTTATTCAAATCACTGATTCAGGTGCCCTAACCCCTGCCAAGGAGTAAGTCAGGTTACTGGTGCAAAGAGCATCTGAGAGCTGGGAGAGACCCATGTTGCGCTCACTGGTTTAGTGTAGCTCTCTCTCCAGGTGAAGAGACACCGATAACCCTGCTAGTAGAGCCGTTGAAAATGTCACTCAGACTCAAGTGAACCATTTCCAAATGGGGATGATAACGTTAACGGAAGCAGCCTCTCCACACAGGATGACTTCCACGAAAATGTCGAGCATTTTATGAGCCGATAAAGGGCTGACTGTTGTTGCTGTGGCCCAAGGGGAGGCCAGAGAGAGGTAGCAAATGCAGGAGGAAATCAGGGTAGGAGAGATTAAGGAGATAAAGAAAGAATGCTGCATGGGGCAGCAGGAGAAGGAAGTTGGCAGAGAGGGAAAGGAAGTCCAGGATGGACAGAAGAGGAACCACAGGGGCAAGGATGTATCCTCAGTTCCAGAAGATTCCATGGCCATGTAGGGAGGAAAACACAGCCCAGTGCAGTGTCTGCCGATCTATTGGGCTCCAGAAAGCACACCAGAGACATCCTGGCTGTGTTGGCAGGCTCTTCAGCTCCTTCCTCTTGCTGGCCCACCTGACAGGCAGGCATGGCCCAGACATGTGGGCACTCTTCCTTCAAAGGCAAATGCAAGGGTAAGGGTGCCTGCCTGGGACTTGTCTGCTGCATCAAAGAAGACTTTTTCTCTGAGCCCATGGGATCTCTGATTGGTCCTTGACTGGGAAAGCCCCTTCAGCCTGACCTCCCCTTCCTCATCTGGCAGTGTTCAGAAAAGGGATGAGGGGCCCCGGTTGGTCCTGTGCAAATCCCATCCAAGCGACAGACCACAGTCCCTTGTCCAGTCATGCATGTTAGCCTAAACCCACAGGGCTAGGGCGGGGCTAGAAGATAAGGCAGTGTGCTCAACGTAGGCAAGGATAGAAGCAGGAACTGAAAATGTGCCCCAGAGCTGATGCTGGGCCGCTGGACCGCTTCCTGCGGGTGATGCAATCACTTCTGCCGCAGGTGGTGGTGACAGTGGGAGTGTTTGCAACTGAGAGAGGCTGGAATTTACCTCGCTAGGCTGCCTCAGGCTTGGCCTTCCTGTTCTGGGGGCACAGGGGACAGTGTGTTATTGATGGGGGAAGGGGAGTGAATTCTGTCTGTGGGGAGGGACTGGGTGTGCTTTAAGGCAGTACATGTAGGGGATGTGAGCATAGGCTCTCATGTCAGAAAGATGTGGCCTCCAATCATGGTTCTGTTGCTGTTTTGCCTGTCTTTGGAGAAGTGACCTTAGTCTCCTTGAGTGTAAAATGGCACTGATGGTGACAGCTCCCTCTTGGGGTTGTTTAGGATTAAATGAGATGCCTTTTGTCACATGTCTGGCATTTGGTAGGTGCTCAATAGGTGAGAGTTGTTTTGACTAGAGCCCAGGGACCTCAGGCAAGATTGGGACAAGAAGCTGACGTTGCCCCAAAGTCCTAACTCCTGCCCAGCTGGCCTGTTTACCCAAGTTATGCCACCTCTGAATCTGTAGGGGCAAGGACATAAATGTGAGTGTTGGAAGGTCACTTGTGGATGGCAGAGCTAGGAACTAAACCCAGATTTCCTGATATCTAGCCTAGAGCCCTTTCTATTTGACCTGATGACAAGTGGGCTTCGGGAACAAGGAAGAAGTGGGGCATCAGACATTTCCAAGACGCCTTTGTGCAAGGAAACAGCAAGACTGCTTTGGGGGAAGCTCAGCCTCCCTCAGAAGGCTGTTTACCCTCAGCTCTCAAGTCACAGCTCTCCCTGCCACATCCCTCTCCTGTCCCCAGTTTCGCTTTGAGCTTGGGTGTAGGTGTGCATATAAGGGTTCATGTTTGGGGAGAAAGGGTGCGAACATGCTCAAAGATCCTCCCATGGCTTGTATCTGCACCTCCAGTCCTTGGTATGGAGCCTAGCCCATAGCAGGTGCTCAGAAAATGTTTGATGAACTCGTACCTGGGGGATTGAGACTCTCCCTCATTGCCAGAGAGTGACCCTCTCCCACTCCAGGACAGTGGGGGCTAGGGAGGTGGCTGGAAATCAGCTGATCCAACTCATCTTCTCAGAGGAGCAGATTCAAAACCTGGGAGGCTCTAGGCCTGGAAGGGACCAGTCCCCCGTTCTGCCAGGTGGCAGTTTTCCTTGATAGTAATTGATCATTCTCTGGCCTCAGCTGGAAATTTCTGAGATTTCCCTGCTAATCCCAAGGAGAAGCATGTACTGAGGTACTAATGTACTTTGCCCAGGAAAGAGGCTGCATCCTGGGGAAGTGGAGTAAAAGGAGGAGTATTCTGATTGGATTTCTTCATTCCTCGGCAGAATACAGCCAACTTCTTTTTCGTGGGCTGGGCATGCTGAGCCCTGGGCTGGGCAGGAGGTGGGGGAGAGAGGAGCTGAGGACACTGCCCTAAGGACCATGCCTGTAGTTTTTCTGTAAATTCTTCTCCACAGACTTAGTGAGTTCCATCATGGGCCAAGCCTGGAGGAGGGTGGTCTGAGGGTATCAAAGGGATGACACATCGTCTTTGCCTCCTAGGGGCAGCCTCTGCTGGTGAGAAGAAACTCAGGTAAGGCCAGCCATCCCAAGTGGCAAACACAACGTAGATAGGACATTTATGGAAAATCCTCCACTGCAGCTTTTTTTCCCACTCGCCAACACAGAACTCTTCACATTTTTTAAATGCGGAAATGTACATTTATTCACTCATTTGGCAAATATTTATTGAGTGTTCCCCCCAAACAAAACTGAAGATGTGCTGAATGTCATAATTCATGGGCTCCTGGACCGCACCTTATCTTTTAGGTTCCACCGGGCTTCAGCACGGTAGCCTCAGACTCTGCATTTCCCTATACACACAGGTCTCTGAAGTCCCAAATGTCTTCTCTTTAGTAGCTGCTTTTTCTATTTGAATTCCCCTGAGCCAGTGACTGGCAAGTAGTGAATTCATCGACTGGGAAATCAAGTCTCTCCACTTGCTTACTCCATCAGCAGAAGCCAATTTGTCTGTTCTGCTATATTCTCTCTCTCTCTCTCTCTCTCTCTCTCTGTCACACACACACACACACACACACACACACACACATGCACACACTCTGTAACTCAGAAGAGAGGGGCTATTCCTTTGCCGACAGATGGAATAATGCACGGAGAGATAAATTCACTCTGTTAGAGCAAATCCAGGGAGAGAAGGATACCAAGCCTTCCAGGTTCCTGGTCTTTCTTCTGTACACGATCCCTCCTAGAGGGATTTAAGAGGCAAGGGGCTCCCCCACCAAGACCCCCACCTTACCCATAAATCAGTTTCCAATCTAACCCCTCCCTGGGGGTTGAGTTACAAACCTCGGTAACCCCGGGGCAGCCTGCCTGGTAATTCCTATTATTCAGCTGTCAGCTGGTTTTTTACAAACCTCCCTTCCCAGTGATCCAGTTACCGGAGTTTTAGAGCCCATTCCTTGTCTCAGAGAGAAATCCTATAGCCAGGTGGAACAATGGACAGGGCTCCTGCCCGCTTTCTATGGGGAGCTGGGTTTTTCTTTTCTGTTGAAAGCAGCCTCCTCTTAACTCTTTGCATCCCTCCCAGTTCATGGGGAAGGTCTGCCTCCCTCTCAGGCTCCCACACTGATGACTTTCAGAGCAACTCTGCCTTGCCCTGGGCAAAGTTTTGCCTCCTTCAAGAGCCAGCTCTAGCCAGCAGAGGAGAAAACAAACTGGGGCAAGGAGTGGGAAGAGAAAGAGAGAAGACATTCTCCAAAGTAAAGGTTGCTGTGGCTGCAATGGGCACTTGCTCTGAGCCTAGTCAAAAGCTCAGGGTTCATCTGTTCGTGGGGTTCCTTGGTCAGGGAGCTCAGAGCCCTGATCTCCAGCCCAGTGGGCCCTGACACTGCTGAGTCTGCCCTGTGCTGGAAGGAGAGAAAGGGCCTGGAGGGAGGGGTCTGCTTTGACAGTGATGAGAGGTGGAGAGTGAGGCTCCTGACCTCCCTGACCCCTTTATCCCTGACAGTCTTTTCTGGTCCCTCCAGCTCAGAAGGCTGGGCCCCTGCTGCTTGACCTTAGAGGCTGAGAGCACAGGAGGCGAAGCCACCGGTGTCCTTCAGAACCAGCCTGAGGGAGCAGCCTGCGAAGGCCTGGGAGAGAGGTCTTGGAAGAAATGTCACTAGAGCGTGAGACCCTCCCCCCATCTTGCAAACTGCCCAGACCCATTCAGATGATCCCCTCTGCTCCCCAGCTCCATTTCCCTAAGTGGTGATGTTTAATCTTTTATAAGGAAATCTTGCAAGCTATGGAGATATCCCCCAACACACACGCAAATGTTTGTGTGAACCCACAAAAAACTTACCCAGTTTCAGGGGCTCACAGACCCTAAGCTGAGGAGACCGTGGTGAGTCTGGCGAATACATGGATCCCAGGTTAAAATCTTGCTCTACCACCTTCCTTGCCTTGTGGACCCAATTCCATCGTGCAGGGCTGTGAGGAAGGAGACAGAGCTGGAGCAGCTTAGATAGGTGGGAGAAGTAGGATGACCCCTACCCCCTGGGGCCTGTGCTACCCCAGAGGACACATTCAGAGCTGCTTGGTCCTTCAGTTCTACTCTTGACATAGTGATGCCATTTAGCACCACAGTCCAGCCTGAGATGCTGGCACAGGAGAAATGACAATAAGAAGAGAAGGATGGCAGGAAGGAGGGGAAAGAGGTCTGTGCATGGTGAACATGGTGAGGGCTCCCCAGTGCCCTGCATGGAGGCTGGGATTGGTCTCTTTATCTCCCCATGTGTGGCATTGGCCACTCTGGACTCTCCCCTCTTTCCTTTTTCCCTCTTCTCCATCCTTTGGGGACAGTGTTTTCCTACTTGAGCAACCACAGCCCTCAACATGTCTGGTTCGCTCTCTTTCAGGTACTCTTTGCAGGAGCTAGAGAAGGAATGGGTAGGAAAAAGGCTCAAGGAGACTTCAGGCTCCTCTGGGCTAAGGGTCCCAGCTCCATTTAGCTTAAGTCTGTCTGAGTTTACAACCCAGAGAGAGCAGCTTGGTGGTCAGAGCACTGCCAGTCCTCACCGCCCCATCAATGCTCACCTAGTCTGTTGCAGGGACTGGCCCCCTCTCACTGATTTCTAGCCTCTTCATTTCTCTTTCCTAAAATTCAAGCTTGGTCAAGTCACTCCTCTTCTATAAAATCTTTGCTCCCCTTTGCCTCCAGAATTAAGTACAGATTCCACAGCCTGGCATCCCAGAGACACCTCAGTATCTGACCTGAACCTACCTGTTCATGCCCACTCTTCCTGAATCCTGGTGTCCTCCAGCCTGCCCCTGCTCCCAGTACAGGTTCTCCAGTTCCACACTTTACTCTGCTGCCCCTAGGCCTTGGCTGTTTTATCTGGTTTTCTTTATTGAAAAATCTCCCCATCCTTCAAGGCCCAACTCAAAAGCCATCTCCCTGAAGCCTTCCCCAGTCTTTGCATTCTGGATTTTTCTGCCTCTCCCAGCAGTCATTATCCCTAGAATGAACACATCCATGCTGCTTTCCATCAATTTCAGTCTACCTCTCCAAGCAGACTGTCAGCTCCCTGAGGGCAGGCACCAAGCTTCTGGCATCTAGCCCAGTACCTGGCACAATGTGGGCGCTCAATAAATGTTTGTGAAATAGCCCTTACCAATAGTACGCCATCTGCAGGACACATTGCTCTCCTGGCAGCACCAGCACCATCTCTGGATGCTGCCATAAACAGGATGTGTGTCAACCGCCCAAGCAGCCCCTACATTCTTGATCTCGCCTCTCTTCAGCTAGATGCTTATTTTCTGATTGTCCACGCCCAATCAAGAAGAGGATTTGAGGGTCCCTTTGGATGTGTTTGATCTGAATGTCACTCACTAACAGCGCGATACACGTGTTCTCATGCTTCCTACAGTATTGGGGCTGGAATTTTCTTCTGACCCGCTCGGTAGGCGGGAGAATGCTTTGCCACCAGGTCGGGATCCACAGGAACGTGTACCTTGCACTCACTGGATGCCGCCAGCCTCGTCTCAAAGCTGCCCGCCTCCTCTTCCCCTCCTTTTCTGGACGCGCGTAATTATTCAGCCTATTCCCAAGAAAGAGAAGACAAAAGTCACTTTGGCGCCCCCTCTCTCCCTCCTAATACAGAGGACTCAGGGACTCTCCTGCGCTTCCCTAGCCTGCGTTAGGAATCTGCGCGGGCGGCGGCGCTCCTATTGCGTTTCTGGAGGGGGTAGGAATTTTGCTCGGCCCCTTGCAATGTTTCCAAGGGAAGGTTCGTACATTCGTGACCGTCCCTGGCAGCCGCCCAGCCCGGGACTTGGGGCTCCACTCGCCATTGGCCAGCCGGCGGGGTGACGCGCTAGGGGCGGGGCCTCATCAGCTGTTTGCGGGATGCCCCGAGCGGGCGTATTTTGGAAACAATACCGCGCGGTGCAGAGTGGCCTCCTCCCGCGCCCGCCCGCCCGCTGCCGCCGCCGCCCCCGTCCGCGCCTCCCGCCTCCTGCCGCAGCCGGGTGAGCGCCCGGGCGGCCGGGGGCCGGGCGGAGTTGGATTGCATCTCCTCGGAGAAGTGGGGAGAGGAGTCGCGCTGCGCCTGGGGGCCCGGGAGGGGTTGGGCTGCGGGCGTCTGGGGTGACCATGAGGGACTGGGGCGCCGGGGTGCAGGAACGGGGTGCAGAACCCACATCTGGGTGCGTTGTTCCACGAGGGAACTTGGGGGTACTGGCATTTGAGACTCCAAGGAGTTGGGTCCAGGTGGGCAGGGTAAGCAGCGGTGCACGGCTGAGCAGACCTGGGCGCCCTAGAACGGCCGGCCTCTGGGTCTGACTTTGGGGTAGGGCAGGGAGTTGTGGGCCGTCCCGCCTCCCTGCAGAGTCTGAAGCCTCCTCTCCTTAACAGCTGGGCTTTTCCCCTCCTTCCCAATTGAGTCTGGGCGCCAAGCCCCCAAGTGCTCGTCACGCTGGACCCTGGCACGGAGCCCTGGCATCACGACTCGGAGGCCGAGACTCTCTCCTGGAGTCACCCAGGTCTGCTGTGTGTTGTGTGAGTGCGTGAGGGTGTATGTGTGCGTTCCCAGATTTTAGCCCCTGTGGAGGTTCAGAGTGTCTGGCTACTGCCTTCTAGGAGGAGGAGTCTAGGTTCAGCATCCCTGTTAGAGCCCTCAGGGGCTAGGAAGGCTCCAGCGGGCTTTAGTTCTCCTTGCTAGGAATAAAGCCTTCCCTGGCAGTGCTCTCAGGAGGTGCCCTTCTCCTACCCGTTTGGACATCACCTCTTCAGCTCAGGGGAAGGGGAAGAAGAGGTTTCTCTTTACTGTATCCCAGCTTACACTTGGCCTTGCCCAGCAGCCCTCACCCTCAGAGGCTCCCACCTACAGAAGAGCCACCTGCAGTTCCTGTGGAGAGTGGGAAGGGTCCCCCGGGCTTGCAGAGCCACACCCTCTGGCTGCACCTCCCCCACCGTCCAGCCAAACAAGGGTTGAACTTTGGGGCTTTGCTGGGAGGGGGAGGGGGAGGTGACGGGCTTCAAAGGAAAAACCAAGACAATGACTCCTGCTTGTGACTGGCTTTGGAGGGCCCCTGCTTAGGTTGGGATTGCCAGCTTGCAGAGGAGGTTGAAGGGCAGGAGGGCAGCCCCTGCCAGGTGACTGGCAGGACAGCACTTGGTCCTTTCAGTGGGAAACTTTCTTTCCTGGGACTAATAAGCTGGAGTTCTCTCACCCCCCTTTGGAAAACATTATCCGAAGAACACCATGTGCCTGTTTCGCCATCCAAGTGGGCATCTCCTCGCTCTCCAGGGAAGAGGGCAGAGATAGGACCATAGATAGCTCAGGGTCTGGATGGGATAGAGGGAGGGTTGAAGCAAGCAGAGAAAGCTTGCATTTGGGAAGGGCAGGATTTCTGAAATAAGGGAGATTCATTTAAGTACTTTACCAACCCACAGACCATTTGGCTTGTTCTTCAAAGGCAGGAGACCGGAGACAGAATTCCCAGGGGACCTCTAATTGAATCTGGCAGTGACAAACATTGTCTCTCTATATCCTTAACCACTTGGGGTTGCTGCTTCTGGCTGCCCTAGGGGCCCTACGTGGTTCCTGGTGTATGTGTAGGGGCCTGGGTTGGGAGCTCACGTTGCTGGGTAGTTCCAAGCTCAGACTTCCAAGACCATCAGGCAGAGCAAGAGGAACTTCTTTATCACCATGAAACTCATATCAACAACCTGAATAGTCTAGGCTGGGAGTGAGGTCACAGAGAGAGGGCTGAATTTCACTTCCTTCTGTGAGGCAGGTTGTACCAATCTCAGGTTCAGTGCTGGCAGGAATGGGAGGCTGTGGGGAAAGATTTGAAGTCTTGGAGACTAGTGAGTAGACTGAACTGGGGGAGGCTGGCTACTTTGCTGGATGCTGGACCTACCCTCGAGTCCAGGTTGTGGTGGGCAGACAGCTCTGCTTTGCTGAGTGGGCAGCTGCAATGACGAACTTAGGTCTTTTTCCCCTGTCTCTCCTAGGACACTCTCTTACCACACCTCCAGCCTGTTTGTTGTGTTGAGCAAGCAGTGGGTGGAGACTAGTAGATGAGCAGCTGGGCGGGGCTTAGCAGGTTTGGAGGGAACCTGGCTGCCCTAGGATTTCTGGCTTTTGTTTTTGCTGGTGAGCTTGGAGCTCAGCTCAGACTGAGATGAGAGCTTGGTGGTTACTCCTCAGGGCAGTGAGTGTGTGTGTGTGTTGTGAGCACTGCTCATACAGCCAGTCACAGCGCCCTTCTGCCCTTCCACAGTCACTCACAGAGGACAGCCTTGTCCACATTTCCCCAGCTACCCATTGTGCTTGTAGCAGCTGATCCTGCCTGTGCTATTGCTCAGAGTCAGTAGCAGTCAAACTTCAGGACTGGGACTGTCCTGGGTCAGAAGAAGAGGCCAAGGGGAGGGTGACTCTGGGTGGGCCCAGGGAAGAGGTAGGGCGAGTCCCTGAAAGGTGAGGCAGTCCACATTTGGGGGTGGGTGTTACTCTTGGCACTGCTTGTCTGTCATCAGTACCAGGCCTTACTTCCCCAGATAAGAAGAGGGGCAGGGAAGAAGGAAGGCGGGGGGAGTCCTTCCAGGTTTGGCCTGACTGGGGGCAGCATCCCGGATGCCTGCATTGCGCCCTAACAGGGGACATGGAGTCGCCTCAGTGTGTAGAGGAGCTGGAGGATGATGTGTTCCAGCCAGAGGATGGGGAGCCGGGGACCCAGCCCAGGAGCTTGCTCTCTGCTGACCTGTTTGCCCCGAGCCAGCTGGACTGCCCCCTCAGCCATCTGCGGCTCTTCCCTCTCACCCACTGCTGTGGCCCTGGCCTTCGACCCACCAGCCAGGAAGACAAGGCCACCCAGACCCTCAGTCCAGCCTCCCCAAGCCAGGGTGTCATGCTGCCTTGTGGGGTGACCGAGGAACCCCAGCGACTCTTTTATGGTGAGTGCTCTTAGCCTCAGGACTCCTCCCATAGAGACTGGGGGAAAAGAGGGGACTTCCCCTCCCCAAACCTGCCCCTTGCTATTTCCTTCCCTAAATGGAGCAGCAGGGGCTGCTGAGTCCGCAGCATTCACCCTTCTGCCTCTCTGCTTGTTATTGCTCCTCACCTGTGCTCCTCGGGCCCCAAGAACGGCAAGTTGGCCTGCCGTTGTTTCTGCTCTTTTGTCCCTTCCTGGAGGGATCTGTGGGTCCCTGGTGTCTCCTTGGGTTGGAGGGAGGGTCCCTGGGCTTTGGCTTTTACACCCTGTGGCCCATTGAGTGGCCCAGCCTTTTGTGTCCTGGTAATGATGTGGCTCACATTGCCCTGGAGAAGGTTGGGGGATCTGTGACTCGCTGTTGACATTGAAGGGAAAAACCCAGCCTATTCTTGGAAGGAAGGTTCCTGAAGGCAGAAGGTGGCCCCCAATTGTCACTCGGGACTTTCTGTGCTAGGAAGGGGAACTGGAGAAAGAGGTTTGGCCTGCCTGGGCTCAGTGCCAGCAGAGGGGCTGTTTCTAAGGCTCAGACAAGACCCCTTCATTTGTGGGCTTAAATGGTTTGTTTTATGAGCAACATGCCCTCCTCTGGCAAAAGGGCAGGGTTCGACACTCAGTCTGTTTTCTTGTTTGAGCACAATAGCTGCTGGAGGGAGGGAAAGGTTCGGAGGCTATCTTGCTGTGTCTGACGGAGCAGGTCGCAGGGACACTGTGGTTATTCTTAGAGGGAGCTGCTCCACAGGGCAGTTCTGGCCACGCAGTTCTGGCGGGAGTCTGAGAAGCTGGATAAGGCGGGCGGGCGGGCGGGCGGGGAAGAGGGACAGGAGGGAGCAGGCGGTGGGCACCCCTAGCGGCAGCTGGATTGCCTGCAGTGGGTAAGTGAGGAGCCTGGGGCTGCCTCCAGAGAGGAACTTGGCTGTTCTGTGGGTCTAAGGAGTTTTCTCTCCCTAATTTTTGTGCCACTGTCCGGAGCTTCATGACCGAAGACCAGCCTTTCTCTGCTTCACTAAGAAGTGAAGATGCTTTTTTGTTTTCTCTTTCTCTGTCCCTTGCTTTGCTCAACCCAGGAACTCTGGAGAGCTGCCTCCAGTGCTTTCCCAAAGATCTTCAACCTGCTACCACGTGAATAATAAATTGTGGTCAATGTAGCTCGGTAAATAAGGACAGAAGGTTAGCACGTTCACCGTGCCTATTACCTTTGCCATGGCTCTGCCAGTGACTGGAGAACTGAAGCGAAGGCTGGGACCATTTCATTCTGTTCTCCCAGCATCAACTTTTATACACTCAGGCAGATGGCAAGTCAGGCTGTCTGAATTTGGCAGAGTCCCCTGATAAAGGCAGGCTATGTTCCTCTCCCTTCCCATCCTGGGGTTTACCCTTGGCCCCAGGTCTCAGCTAGGAGTGGTAGGCATGGGGAGGATGGGGCAGTCGTGGAGAATGCTGAGATGTGGGCCCTCTGTCTTTGCAGGCAATGCTGGCTACCGGCTCCCTCTCCCTGCCAGTTTCCCTGCAGGCTTGCCCCTTGGTGAGCAGCCCCCTGAAGGGCAGTGGCAACATCGAGCAGAGGTACAGATTGCCCGAAAACTTCAGTGCATTGCAGACCAGTTCCATCGGCTTCATATGCAGCAAGTAGGCATGGGAGCTTGCGGGGGTGGTGAGTCTTCTGGGGTTGGGGGGCCGGGGCCTGCCTCAGGACTCCGTCTGCCAAGCCTCAAGGATAAGGTCCTGGAGTTTTGGCCTAATGCTGTTGTGATTCCCGTGGACTGGATGGGCCCGACTGCGTGAGCACTCTTGCCCTCATCTCAGAGCTCTAAGTTGGTTATGGGCCTGCTCTAAGCTCAGGCTCCATGAGAGGAGGGTGTCGAGATGCTGCGACCCCTCCTGGGGAATGGGATGGCTTTCTGCAGGCTTGCTTGACAAGCTCTCTCTTCTTGAGGCCCGGGTTGGGCGATTGTCCCACACAGACCTCAGGGGAAGATTTTCAGGGTGCTGCAGGGTAACTGGACAGTTGGGGGTGCCTGGCTGAGGTGCAGTGGGAAACAGGGGAACCCAGACTGGGGATGGGCCTGAGTGGGGGAAAGCGGTGGAACCGGTTGTAACCTGACACTTTCCAGCTGGGGAGGCCGCTCCTCATTGTCTCTGTCTGGGAAGCGGGGCTGGGACTCTGGAGAGTGTACCTCCGAGAGTCTCTCCAGACCAGCGGCCGGGCGCTCGGCGGGTGCTTGGCCGGCAGCCTGGCACCAGCCCCGCCAGGGCGGAGCATCGCGTGTCAGTCGAGCATGTGGCAGAGTCCATCAACAAAGGCGGCGGCTGGCAGGCTCATGCTGGAGGAGCCCTCCGTGCCACGGCCTGGAGGCTGCCCTGCTCGGCAGCCGCTGTCTGGGCCAGCCCCCAGGCACTTAACCCTGCTTCTCTGGCCTGGCTTTCTGGATGGCTGCCAAGGCAGGGAGAGGAGCCCGAGGCTGGATCTGTGCTAGGACAGCCACTGCTGAAGCAAAGACACACCACCTGGAAATGAGCACAGTCCCTACCTCTGGGACAGTGTCCCTGGGCCAGCAGGCTGTGTGTGTGTGTGTGTGTGTGTGTGTCTAGTCTTGTCTGTCTGTCAGGAAATCAAGAGAATAAATAATTCACCATGACTGGGCACCCCCTGAGGTTCCATGGGTAACTTCAGGTGACCAGAGGAGAGCTATTGATAGTAGAAGGTTTGACTTAAGGGCCAAACTGTTGCCAGCACCAGGGGAAAGAGAAATTGTGGGTGTCCTGAGAACAGGCTATCAGGGGTTAGATATGGTTAGTGCCTCTGCCAAGGGGTTCTGAGGGAAGTTTGGGGCTAGGCTTGGTCCTGGTGGCTCTTCCAGTCCCTTAGTGATCAGGAATGGAGGGTGGCCCTATGCTTAGATAGTAGGGGAGTCTGGCCTCCTCCTCTGGCCCCCAGCTGTAGTCCCTGTTCCCTCCTTTGATTGTTCTGTGGAAACTTGGCTTCGAGTTTCCCCTTCAGTCCCTGTGTGGACTTACTCTGATTCTTGATTTCTGTCTCTTGGCCTCCTTCCTGCCCTTTCACTCTACCCTGGTTCTGTGGCCTGTTGCTGGACCTCACTCAGCTTCTGTCCTGGTGCTGGAGCTGATGGAGGACACAGTGGCTGTGGGTCTCCTAGACTCATCTAGAGGACTATCTGGAAGGCAGCTTTCTTCATTCCCAATAGACCGGATCTCTCCCAACACTTGCTTCCCAGAAACTTCCCCCATCCACTGTTGAGCCCCTGTAGGACTGGGAGCAGGCGGGGAGCCCTCCCTTGCCCAGCTGTGCCAGGCACAGGACCAGAACATAGCCCTGGGCCTTTCTTCCTGACTCAGTCCTGAACAGGAGGAGGCGGCCCTTATGCCAAGGTCTGACCTTGCTCTTTGCTGCTTGGCATCATTTCCCCCAGTCCGGGGCTGCCTCTTTGAGGGCATGGTTCAGCTCTGGACAAGGTGCTGTCCTCTCAGCCAGAGCCACCCCAGCCAGGGAGGAGGAGGAGCAGAACAGCAGAGCTGGAGAACTGCAGGACAGTCTCCCCTGCTCTGCATCTCACCCCATACTGGCTCTTGAGTCTCCTGTGCCCCTCACCCTCCTGCCAGCTACCTGCTTCTGCTACCCTGCAGTGGCAGGAGGCTGGCCAGTGAGGCCTTTCCCACCTAGAGCTGGTTTTCCCAGATTTTCCATTACAAAGAGCCAGCCTTTTTGTTCAGGGAGTCCTGTTGCTCTTAACTCCCTACTCCCCACTAACCCTGCTCACAGACCTTCACCAAGAGCTCATCCTGTGGGAAGGGCCAGGATCACGGTACAGGCAGAGGGAGCACTGGCATGCCTAGGACCTTCTGGTAGATAGTTGTAAGAAGTGAGTCGTTTTCTGAACTTGATTATTATATAAACTATGGTCTAAATATTTTCATATCTAGAAAGTACTGTTGTCACTCTTATATTCTTATCCTTTACCTTCTTTCCCTATTCCCTTGTCTCACCTTTGCAGGGAGGGAAACTGAGGCACTGGGATGGAAGTGGTTTGGGATTAAGTTTCTAGGCTTCAAGTACAAAGTCGGAAGGCCCAGGGCTGAGCACCAGCTCTGCCACCTGCTAGCCATTGCAGAGTCACTTGACCTCGCAGAGCCTGTTTTCTCTTCTGTCAGTTACAGCTAATACCACAGAATGTGACTCTGAAGATTAAGTGAGAAAATATCTATGACAGTTCCAGGCACACAGTAGGTATTCTTTAATGCTTCTTTCCTTCTGTCTGTCTATTATCCTGATTATCCCCCACGTTTGTTCTTGTCAGTTCGCAATGCATTTCCCACCGCACCTGTCAAGCTGATCCCTGAGCAGAGCTGCCTCTTCTGAGTATCCTCTGCCTGCCCTGTCCAGAGAGATCCACACCATTCAGTTATGGGCCTTGGCCTTGTACAGTTCTCCTCAGAGAATGATGGTCATCCCCCAGCATTGTGGGACAGCCCAGAAAGACAACCCAAGAGGCAGTAAGAAGGTCGAAGGGGCCTGGCCATCCCTCTCCTCAGATCTGGTTGGTGTCCCAGGACCAGAGAGTGGCCATTGGTCCCTGAGTCCTGTAGGGAGTGTGAGCTCCTGCCTTTTGTCCCTGGTTGCAGACCTCAGTTATCCTTTTTTTGTGTATTTTTTTTCTGTACATTCTCCCTAGAAGATGTGGAGAAGAGGGAGGGGTATGAAGATGGAGCAGTGCATTTTAGGATGGCATCATGGAATATTGAGTGCGTCAACATGACCCCAGATGCAACTGCTCCAAACTCCCCTGGGTGTGGGTTTATGTGGGCCGTAAACCCTCCCAGCCTATTTCCCAGGGATCATGGAGGGTGGAGGTCTAGCCTGGTTACCCAAGTGATCAGTTCACGGGGGCTCCTCTGGACCAACAGGTGAGGAATTGGAGGCAGAAGATCAGTAAGGTGCTTGCTGCCTGCTCTTTGGGTCTCCAAAGCGGCAAGAGAGTTGGAGGCAGAGTGAGTGGACATAAAAGCCTTTGTAGACTTCATCACACACCCTGCCTTCCTTTGGCTGGGTCAGGAGTGGAAGGTTCCCCTCTTTGCTCCTCTGTGAGCTGACTGGCTGCAGCAGGTGACCTCTAGTGGCCTTCTGACCATGGCCTACCTTGACTCGGGTTCTCTGAGAGGGCCCTGGTGTTTCCGTGTCCATCCAGCTTCTGCATGGAAGAGGGTAGTGCAAGTCTGCTTTCTCACTGAGCTCACGGGCTGCTCTGGCCAGAAGGTGTGAGTCCCAGCTTCTTTCCCTCTGCCGTGGGCTCCTGCAGCGTGGGCTGAAGAATGGGCTGTAGCTGCTATCCTCTCCCCTTAGGAAAGTCTCCGGTCCCATTGGCACCATATTGAAATTTGTAGGGATGTTTTTGGGCAATGTTAAGAAGCCAAGAATCCTCAAAAAAAAGTAGCTGCTGTAGACTGTTGAGTGAGCAAAGCTACAGGAGTGTTGGAATTCTTTGTGTTGGAAATGGCTTTTTCCCTTGGACCAGGAGTGGCTCCATTCAGAACAGTCGGATTTGGAAATTCCCTGAATAGAAATTAGACTTTTTGGAAAATGAAATCTGAGAAAAATTTCCAGCTACTCAGTTTAAATCATCTCTAGTTGCAATATCACAGAAAGGATCCTGGAGTTAGAGGCAGCCCTGGGTTCAAATCCCAGGTCTATAACTTAGGAGTTCTGCATTCACAGGCAAATCATTTAACTTCTCTGAGCCTCGGTTTCCAATACTTACCTTGCAGAGTTGATGTGAGGGCCCTTTGGAAACTGTAATACGTGTAACCATTAACATGTGGACAGTTTAACACCTTTGGAAGTGGGTTAAAAGTTGATTTTAGGATTTCGCTTGGACGGGACTTTATAGTTCTTGGGGAGCTCTTTTGAAAGTTGTACCCAAGGTGGTGTTTGCATGGTTTATTAACTAGCAGCTGCCTTGCCAGCAGCCTGGATCCTTTGTTCAGGGAGCCACTGACTGCTTCCTGACCCTTTGGGAACGCTCTCCTTGTTGGCAAGTGGTTTTCTGGAGTTCAGACTCTGGCTAATGAGGTGGTTCGAGCCCTAGAATGAGGCAGCCCTGGGCAGGAGCCCCAGAGATTCACCCTAGAGTAAGAAGGGTCCCTTCGGAGCCAGCCTCTGTCCCAGGAGTGGGAGGTCTACCTAGGGCATGCCTGGGGAAGAGTGAGGCTGGGGGAGGGGCTGTTGAGAGCCGCCGTGCGTGAGAGCCATGCTGGGGCTTGGGGGCCCTGTGTTTGCTCTGTGGCTGGCTCTGTTTATATCGCTCGCTATATTTAGCTTCTGAGTCATCAGCGTGGCTGACTGGAGGCCGAGTTCCCCACACAACTCTGCACCTGACTACTCTCTCTTCCAGGAGAAGGGCCTTGTAGTTCCGGACAGTTCATTCCTTCCCCACCAAGGCAAGCCATGGGGATGGGAGTTGGCTTTTGTTTTTTTTCTCTTGAGGGGTGGGGGTAATAGGGGGACGGGTTGGGGGAGGCACTGAAAAAAGAGAGAGAAAGACAAATGTCTGGTTTGCCTTTTGATCCACATCTGGCAACTAAGAGGGCATGTTCCATGACCAGAATGAGAACAGTCGTGTGTGTGTTGGGGAGGAGGGTCAGGCCTTCTTCTCTGCTCAGCTTGCCTTGTCCTGTCCAGGGAACTGGCCCCAAGCAGGACAAGAAGAGCCAGCTGCAAAGCCCCCAAATTGAAAGTCAGAGCCTTGGGGTTCCTTCTCCAGAGCACTTTAGACCCTCCACCCCCCAGTCCCCTCTCTGCCTCACCTCTGACCAGAACACACACACCGCTGTTCCTTTCTGAGTTGTTAAGAAGTTGCCCAGGAGTTTGATGGAGCTGTTCTCAGACTCAGGGAAACAGAGCCCCCGCTGGGGGAAGCTGGAGAAGCCTTCAGTAGTTCCTACCTCCAGGCGGTGGAAGGGCAGCGTGAGGCTCTGGGGACATGGGTGGTATGCACAGCCCTGTCCCGAACCTCCAGCCCACAGTGCCAGTGGCTTCCAGTCGTGTTAGCGGAAGCCCTCTTGTCTTCAACTGAGAACCGGCTGGCCCCAGGCTGCCCTTTCTTCCTTGAAGAAGTGATTGGTGTTGCCATGGTGGTGGCCGGTGGCTTCAACATCCTCTTAGCGCTGCTGGCTGGGCTGAGGAAGCTCTTGGCAAGGAATATTTTTTCCTTTTCCGTTTTGCCACGTTGCTCGTTCCTCGGCTGTCTGGGTCAGGAGCATTCTGAGGCAGTAGGCACCCTGGGCCCAAGGGCTGCCCCATGGGTTTCGGAACCCCTTCCTTGGCTTGGCAGCCTGGAATTCTGAGCCCAGCTGCCCCTGTCTGCCACGGCCCAGCCCAGAGTGAAAAGTCAGGGATTTCTCCAGGACTTCATGGGTCTATTTAGAAGATAGTCCTCCTAAGGTGGGCGCTGTGAGCAGAGCTTACTGAGGGAAGCATTCAGCAAAGTGAAGTGGGGCCCACGTCTCTCTTGTCCTCACCAGGGAGGGGAGAGCTGCTCTGTGCAACACCAGGTCCAACGCTTTACATATGTTTTTCTCATTTAATCACCACAGCAACCTTGTACTTCTAGACCCCATTTTCTAGGAAACTGAGGCTCAGAGAAGTGAGATAATATGCCCAAGTTACACTATAAGTGCCTGAGCTGGGAGCCATACAGATCTGATTGATTCTAAAACCATGCTCTTCCCACCCATGCTCCTCAGCGAGCGCTCCTGGAGAGCGAGACTACGATGGAGCTCTCACTTTTGCCCCACCCGGCCCTGCCTCCTGTAACGCTTAGTTCTGTGTTCTTGCTTTTCTCCCCTTCAGATTGTAAAATACTTGAAGACAAGGTTTACATCCTGCTCATCTTTGTATCCTTCATAACTCTTAGCTCAGTTGGGTGCTTGATAAAAGCGCACTGAGCTCAACAAAAACATCTTCCCAACTTCTTTCAAGTGAAGTTTTCTTGAAGTCCCCTTATCTCTGTGTTCCTCTTCTCAGTGGCAAGGCTCTTTCCTTCAGCCTCAACCAGAGTGGGTTTAGGCTATGATGGGGGAAAGAGAAGAGACAGGGAAAGGTCACTTTATAGCATAGCTTCCTGTAAAGCCGGGTAAAGCCGGCATTCTAAAGAAACTGATGTTGGTTGCAGAACATGATCTGAAGTTATAATTTCAGTCCAGTTTTAGCTTTATTTCTGTTTGATCTTGGTTAGCTCTGCCTCTGAAAGGTTTATTTTTTCTGGTCCACAGCATTCTTACTAAATAGTTAATGATCCGGAAACAATGTCTTTAAACATGCTAGGGGAGCAATTCAGAGGCGGTTCTTTTTGAAAAGTTAATACTATTTTCATAATGTGAATAAAACACACTGTAATATTTTAGTGAAAGAACAGGGCCCCGGAGTCAGAAGTCAGGAGTCTGAATAACCCCCCACTCAGCTAACTTGCTCGGGGAAACTTTTCTGAGCCTTTGCTTCCTCCTCCATGAGATGGGATGGGTAATACCTGCCCTTTCTCTGTCCCAGATCTTTGTGAGGAGCACACGGGAAGACAGGCACGCACTCCGTTCCAAGTATGAGATATTATAAACGGCTGGCTGTTTGGAAGACTTGCAAGGTTCTTTTAAAAGCAGAGCCACCGCGTTGCCTTGCTCCTTCCTCTAATTCTCTGGGGTGAATCAGCTCTTGCTGGAGCATCTGGAACACCGATGACACACAAAGCCCCCAGAGGGTGTGAATTGGATCCGAAGCGGGAGAGGCAGAGGGAGATTCTTATGGGGGGTGAGGGGCAGGGAACACTCTTTGTGCTCAGGGCAGAGGCCATGTGGGATGAAACAGAGTTTGATTTGTGTAATCCACCCTTGTCAGACACCATAGCCAGCTCTTAAAAAAAAAAAAAAGAGAAAGCCATTTACTAGTTGGGCCTCTCCCCAAGCAGGAGGCTGATTCTGTCACGTCGAGCACATCTCTAGACCTGGCCAGACATCAGTTGTTCTGGCCTCAGACAAGTGGGTGATCTTGCAAGGCTGACTTGTCTGTAGTCAGTCCAGCGTGCACTCGTTGAGCACCTATTGTATGCCCCTGCCTGTGCCCTGTTATACAGGAGGAACGACAGTGCGTTCTGTCACAGTGCCTTGCATACAGTGGGGGTGACTTGAACACTTGTTGGCTGATGCCTTCATCCGTGACCACAGCAAGAAAGTGGAACTGAGGCAAAGAAGCATCCTAGATCTCTAATACCTGGTTGTGCTCCTTAAGTCAAGAGAGTGTTTTTATCCACTGTGTTAGGACCCCTTCCCGTGGAGCATCACCTCTGTTCTTTCCCTCCGTGCCTTGGCCCTGCCCTCCTGTCTCTGAATTTGAGGCCTTCTGGTGTAAGCTTCAATTCCCACCAGCTTCCCATCTGCTGTACCCCAACCCGCTACCCCTGAGGGCACCCCGGCTATGCATTATGGGAACCCCCACTCTTTGCAGGTTCCCGAACTTTGAGGGGTGCTCAAGCCAAGTCTGGGAGAGCAAGGCCTTGCTCCAGGGGTTTGTCCCCGTTGATCTCAGATTGTGTGCTGGCTGCCCTGCCAAGTGCCTGAGAGTCAGAGGCCAGGCGTCCTCTCTCCTGTTCCCCTTCCTTCTTGCCTTCTCCCCACCTCTCCGGGAAGAATCCTGTTCTCTGGTGGTTGGTGTCTTTGTGTACTTCATCCTGTTCCGTGAATGGTGATTTCCTTCCTCTTTACTGTTTCTCTCACTGGCCTCCCTTCAAGTCCTTTTTCTTTCCTCTCTAGTCAGGCCCTTTTGTTTAATTTTAAAAAAAATACTTCATTTATTGTTGCTCCTCATAATCAGGGCATTCTTTGATTCTCTTGGTATGAGGCAGCTTGGTTTCTTTTCAGAAAAGGGCCTTTGGGGGGCTGCCCTGTGGCAGGAGAAGGTTCAGGGGAATATGTGTAGCATCTGCTTGAGCCCAGAGAAAGGGCTGCTGGGACCGCAGGCAGGTTCCGGGGCCAGCTCTTGCTGGCCTCACAACTGCCACAGCAGCCAGCTTCAGTTGGTCCAGGGCAGTCTGTTCTCCAGGCCAACCCGGACCCTCCACCAGGCTGACTGGAGTCACTGGTTGGTGCTGTGAGTTGTAATCCTGAATGTAACTGTGGATGACAAGTGCCGAATCGCCAGTCCTTAGGGTTGGAAAGCACCTCAGTGGTTTTCAAATGCCTGTCTGTGGCCTGGCTGCCCAGAACCCCCGCGGCAGGATTTACCTCTGGCTTGGCCGAGTCCTTCCTCTGGTGGGAAGAGATTGAAAGAGACTGAAGAAAAAACCAGATTATGAAGTGTTTTCTTCTAGGATGTAGGATTATGAGTGATTTTCTTTTCTCCTCTAATTTCTTGAATTTTCCAAAGTTTCTACAGTTAACAGGTATTACTTTTATGACTAAAATATATAACGAATGTTACTTTTGATTTAAAAAATGTCACCCCGGGGAGCTTGTTCAGGATACAAATTCCTGGGTCCCTTCCCTGGAGATTCTGACCCAGTCTGAGGGGTTCCCGGGGACTGTGTCTTTACAACAGCACCTTAGTGGATTCTGCGACACAGTCAGGTTTGGGCAGCACTGATCTAATACAACACCTGCATGTCACTAATAAGGAGAGTGGAGACTCACAGACAGGCTGGTGGGAGACCCCAGCCTACGGCCAGATCCTCTGATTCCTGGCCCAGAGTGCCGTGCTCCGCCACAGTGCCCCGAGGCCTGTCACAGGCAGAGGCACAGAGCCTGGGTCCTTCCCCAGGGTGGGGCCGTGTGCCCTGCCTCCTGAGCCTAGGCCTGCCTGTGTCTCCCAGCAAGACCTCAGCTTTCTAGTCTGACAGTACTCCTGGCCCACAGCTGCTTCTGGGTCCGCCACCACCCCCAAATGATGGGAGAGAGGGTGCTGCCTTGTTTCATTCCTAAAAACCTCAGGACCTAGGCAGCAGGTTGGCCTTCATCAGGGGAATCTTGGGAGAAACATATAGAGATGGAATTGGCCTAGACCCCAAGTCACAGACTTGTGATCTCCCTTCCTTAGCTATTGAGCTGTTTTGAGATGATTTAGAGCAGGGGAGGATGGCGGGCCTGCTTTGGTATGAAGAAAGGTATATGGTAGTGCTCGAGCCTTGCGATGAGGGGAAGGACCAGCGCTCTAGGGCCGGGAGGTCTGGGTTTAGCCCAGTCCTGGCCACTTACCAGCTATGTGGCCAAGTTCCCTCTTTCAGTGATCTCATCTGTAAAGTGGGGTTGTACCTACATTTATAGACCAACCTCGTGGGGTTGTTGAGAGGACCCATGGAGTTTACTTTGTGTAGAGCAGTGCTGCTCATACTCCAGTGCGTCTCCGAGTTGAATCTACCTGATTCAGTAGGTCTGCATTTCTAATAAGCTCCCGATGATGCTGAGGCTGCTGGTCCGTGGACCACACTTTGAGAATCAAGGATGTAAAACACTCAGAACCTGGCACACTCAGTGTTACTATTATTGCTATGATCACGGTTGTTGTTGTTACTTGGCCTTTCCAAATAGGCACCTGAGGAGACTCAGAATTCCAGCAGACTGGCCTCTCCAGGGATTAGTCTTTTCCTGGATTCTCCTCCTGTTCCACCCCATGACCTTTGCACCTGTCCTGGGCAGCAGCTGGGGAGGGGCCGGGGCCGCGTGCTCTGCCCAGCTGCTGTGGGCCTGAGTCTCCAGGTTTGCAGCTGAGTCCATTGTCACGCTGCTTTACTCTAACCAGATTTTGTTAAGCCGGGTGTGTTTCCTCCTTTTACTCATCTTTATTTACAAAACATGAGGAAGCCATGGTCTCCCCAGCCACAGTGGGCCAGGCCTCCTCCGTGGCACACCCCATTTCCCTTCCCTTCCTAGTAGTAGCCATGCCTCCACCTTTCTGGATTGTTTTCTGGCCTCCCTTCTGCAGATGAATGCTGAATGCTGTTGCCACAGACGTGGGGCATTCTGTTCACCTGGGTTGGCAGGGCTCTGAGGTCAGCTTCTGTTGACGCCTCCCCTCTCTTTGCGGCCTAAGGTGAAAGGGAACCCAGCAGCCTGGACATCGCCTTGTTGCCTGGGGCCAGAGGGATGTGGGAAGTTCTAGGAGTCTGGGAGACCTGGCCTCACTTTCCTGTTCTGCCACTAACTTACCCGCTCCCTCCTCTTCCGCTCTGACTAGGAGTTGCCTGGTGGGGGCCCGGACTGTGGCTAAAGACAGCCCAAGAGAGGGCTCCAGCTTCCCCAGACACTTCACATAAACGTGCTGGCTGCCTGGGCCACTACGGTAATCCGAGTCTCGCCCGTGCTGGCTCCTTTCTGCACACTAGCATTTTATTCCTCTGTCCACTGAGAACCCGGCGGAGGGGGCCCAGCCAGGTCCTCCTGCCCTGGCAGACAAAGAGAGGACAAAGACCACCTCTCCAGTGCCCCTCAGTCCCCTCAGGGGACTTCTGCTGGCCCCTGGGATGTGATACCTGTGTGGGCGGGGCACCAGCCACCATCCTGTGAGCCACTGACCCCTGACCTTTGCCCTCAGCTTCCCTGCCTGACAGTAGGACCTGGGATAACCTCCAGAGAGTAGTGTGCATTCTTTGTTTTTGTTTTGTTTTCAAGTATGTTCTTGCTTAACGTTTAATTGGCTCCAGTCAGTAGGAAAGCTCTCCAAGAGGGATTATTTATGGCTTACTGTCAAGAGCAGCTATAAAAAGGGCCGCGCTGAGCTGGAGATGCTGGGAAGGGAGAGAGGGCGGGCGCACAAGTGTGTGTGTGTGTGTGTCTGTGAGTGTGCGTGTTTGCACTGGATGAAATCAGATTTTTGCTGCCTCAGCAGTGTGGTTTAAATTGAAGATTAACCCTTTGACCTTCACAGTGTCAAATCACTTGCAGATGCAGCCTCCCCCTGCTTTTCCCCCTTGTTCTCTGTGTTACTTTGGAGGTGGGGGGAAGCGAGGGGGGCACTTCTTCTCTTTCTTTCTGAAGAAAGTTTGTTGTTCGTGCAGCTGAGGTTTGAGGGGCTCAGGAGCCAATCTGATTAAAAGCAGCACTTGGCTAAACTCTGGAAAATCCTGCAAGCAGGGGAAAAAGTTTAATCCTCTTGTGCACAGTGCATAAAGAGCCTGGTCTTTTCTTTTTAATGTTCCAACTGCAATTGTTTTTGGAGAACTCGACTATCTCGCCGTCATCGCCACTTCTCTGGGCACCCCCCACCCTCCGCCCCGGCGCCCCCCCCAGTTTGCTGCACTGATGGGATTAAAGGGCCACCGTCCTGAGGTTTGTCCATCCGAACTTAATGGAAATGAGAGGGAGTCCTCTGAGGCTGCCTTTAGGAGTCACCTTGATTCTTTTCCTTTCAGCACCAGCAGAACCGAAATCGCGTGTGGTGGCAGACCCTGCTCTTTCTCCACAACCTCGCTTTGAACGGAGACGAGAACAGGAACGGGGCAGGTCCCAGGTGAGGCTGGGCTGCCCTCTCCGCATGGCACAGCAGGAAGGACAGCGCGAGGACTGATGCTGTGTCTTGTGGAGTTGTTTTGTGTTTTTGATTTTAAAATGTTTCTCTGTTTGTAAATAAGACATACCCAAGTGGGACCTCTTTCCCTGTTTCGGGCCTCGACCACGAATGGGGGCCTTTGTCAAACACTGTTGAAGTAGAGGCTGGTGTGTCTGTGATGGTGGGGCCTCCCAAGGGCTGTGACAAGTACATTCTTCAGTTGGCAGTTGTCGAAGATGACTGGGTAGTCATGTTCTCTGGCAAGCGGACTGTAGTTTTCCCACAAGAACTCGTTTAAGAAATAGGAGACTGGATTAGACTCCTGGTTCCACCAAACCTATCACCCTTCCACCGTGCACGGGCCTGAGATCTGGACGGTCACACTGCTTTCACCCACCAGGGCCTTGGCCAGGGGCTTTCCATCTGAGCATGGCAACTTCACTAGGCCAGCCAGCCTGTCTCTGGGTTCTCGTCTGGCCCAGCCAGCACCCACTGCAAGGGCTCAGGGGTTCTTGCCCAGCCCTGTCATCTCCAGCAGACCTCAGGGAGGGTTGGGTTTCTCCAAGGACCCCCTCAAACATGCCACAACATGAACCAAACTTCCGGGTAGGCCTCAAATCTGACTTGGTCCCACTTGGAGGCCCCAGGATTGGTCCTGAGGTGCAGAACCACTGCCACCTCTGGCTCTCTCGGACTGGCGTGGTGTCAACGATGGATGAGCCAAATAGCCAGTCAATGTGCTGTAGCCAGCAGCTTGTGCCTTTGTCAGCTCTTCTTTCTGAAGACCCAGCCAACAGACTGCATTCCATCCCCAGTATCAACACTCTAGGGCGTGAAGGGGCAGGATGGCAGTGGGACTGGGAAATGTGGTGGCCATCCCACCTGTAAGAGACAGCCCTAGAGGAACCCAGACATCTTTGTTTCCTTGGAAACAACATACCTCCTCCCCCTTATCCCCATTCCTTTTTCACACCTAGTGGGATACAGGAAGAAGCCAGCACAGTGGCTTTGTCAGCTGAAATGTGTCTTTTAGAGTAACAGACAGTGATTAGAGTGCGGAACCGTCAAAGCTGGTACACATTTCCTGTCTTCCTTCAGCTTCCAGCCAGGCCAGGAGGGCGTGCTCTGGAAGTCAGCAGGATTGCAGCTGCCTCTGTCCGAACTTCTTCCCTTCTCTCCCTGCTGTGGCACTAATGGAGAGAATTTAAAGCAGCCAGTCTGGCAGCTCTGATTGCAGACACAGGGAATCTGAAAAGACACAGGGAATCCATTAACCAGACACTTAGAAATTAAATTATAATTTTTGCATACGTAAGAAAAGATAACATTGGTGCTAATGGTGAAGCAAGGCCCAAGGAAAAGATGGCTTCCCTGGGCAGAGAAGACCCCAAGGCTACCCAAGGGAATTGGAGGAGTTCAGAGTAAACTCTCAGATCTGAACAAGCCCAGGCTCCTCCACTTCTGCCCAGAGGAGGTCTTCAGTACTGTCGAAGGAAGCATTGATCTTCTGGATGTACAGTTGGGCAGGTTGTTCACTGCACAAGGGCACCTGCAGAGGAAGATAATGGAGGCTAAAATCCAGCCCGTGCTGTGCCTGCTAAGCTGTATGCCCTAGTGTCTACCCAGGAAGGGGTGCTGTATGGGCTCACCGTGGCCCTGAGAAGGAACTCAAACTGTGGATAAGCCTTTGTTTTGTTCTGCGTGGATGCTCTGGAGGTATTACCTCTTTTTAGCCAAAATTATATTCTCAGGGTGTGTACCATGGTTTGTCTGCTAAGAAGATGGGTTCCTGCTTACAAGAAGGAGCCCAGGGAACAGGCATCAAGACTGGCTCTGGGACACGCTGACCATTGTGGAATCCAGCCTTTCCTGTGTGTCTCCATACCGTTTTATGATGGGTATAGGATGTGTGTTGTTATCCCTTCTCCTGGACCATGGCTGTGACAGGCAGGCTGCTGCTATGTGCTTGAGTGGCACACACAAGAAAACAGGATTAGTTCTGCCAGCCACCTTTGAACCTCTCTTGGCAGACTTTCCACCTGAGCTGAGTGAGAGTAAATAAATGGTCTAGGCCTGGGTGCTGAGGCACAGCCATCGGCTTCAGACACCTTGCCAGGCCCAGGCAGGATGCCCTGTGGCCTGTCTGGGGAACTGAACCAGGACTTTGACAAGCCCACCTGGACGTCGAGCCTGGGGCCAGGCACGGGGAGGGTGGTCTGACCGCACTGTCTCCATTTTCTGCGAAGCCAGGAACTAACTCACTGTCTAAGCAAGCCGGGGCAAAATTTCAAACTCCCTTCCTTCCCCCTCCCAAAAAAACCCCAGGAGGTAACTGGCAGAGTAGCCCCAGGAGGGGGAGAGGTTCCTCCTGGCTGGCTGTGTTTAATTGGCCTGGTGAGCCAGCCTGGCCCCTTCCCCCTCTGCTTGGTGAGTTGGTCTGAACATTCCTCAAGTCCAGCCTCAGGAGACACGTCCCTCCCCTTGGGCCCCCTCTCCCCATCCCCCACCTCCAGGAGCTTGGCTGTCTCTAGTGACAGGGGTGGAGAAGCAGATTTAGAGGGAGGGAGAGTCTGCCCTGGGTCCTGACCTGTAACCGGGAGCTTTTGTGGTTTGCTGGGGGTGGGTGGTGGGAGAGGGACTGAAAACCTCCCTCCCTTTTGTAGAAATGCTCTGGAGGAAGGGAGGCCTGATATTCAGGGTCACAACAGTCCTTCTAATTCAGAACCCCAGAGGAGGGCTTTCTGGAAGCTGCTGGACAGAACTGGGGAGGGAACCCCCCCAGGCCAGACATCTGACTCGCCCAGCGAGTTGGAGGACTCAGCCTGGTCTCTCTGCCTTCGCCGGCTTCTAAGTCTGGGCTGCTGGAGAGCTGCCCCGGTGGCCTTCTCTTGCTCAATCTGAGTCAGAGAAAGATCACCTCCCAGTGACCTCCCCGAACGTGTAGGGGAGGGGGTCTGTTCTGTGTCCAGAGCTTATGTGGCAGCATGTTCCGAGTGCTCAGAGGGGCCCAGCTGACACGTCTCACTGTCCTCAGCAGCCTGTCCCTGTTCGAGGGTGGCTCCAGCCTGGGTATGGCACGGAGCGGGTTGTCTGGGATGTATCAGCCAAGGGCTCCATCTGCCTGCAGTCCTCTGGGAAGGAGCCTGCTGCCCCAGGAGAACTTGATGAAGAGAGAGGTAGGGAGAGTGGAGAGCACCAGAAGCAGGAAGACTTCAGCTGCTGCGGCTCAGCTGGCCCGGCAGGGCGTCTGTGAATCTGTCCTGCAGCCCAGGCTGGAGGAAGCTGCCGAGTCCCTCTGTGTGTTGGCCAGGACTCTTGGTGGGAGGCCACGCCGGCCGCACTTCTTCCAGGAAGGGGTTAACCTATCAGCCTGTGTCGGCTCCTGGGGGCACTGTGGGCAGTAGGCACCCCGGGGCTGGTGAGGACTTTGAGGTTTGAGAGAATAGCAGAGAAAGCTGAGCTCTTCCACAGATGTGCCAGCCTCCCCGGCTGAAGGTGCTCAGAGCCCGTGCAGGCTCCCGGGTCTGCACTGCCCCTCTCTGCACAGGTGGCCAGCGCCTCTCCCTGCTCTGTGAGCATTGCCCAGTGGGCCACCCCATCCCTGAGTCCACAGGGGCTGTCAAGGGGAGACCCAGTGAGAATGTAGCATTTTGTTGATCCCAGGTTAGTTGTCCTGGGTCCTAGGCACTCTGCCTCTGGGAGAGAGACAGAGAAAGAGAGGGAGGGGAATGGGGACCCATCGTTTTTAACCTGTACAGAGTATTCAGCTTTATGTTCTTCACATGCATATATGTGTGTGTGCGTGTATCTTCCCCCCCATTAATTGGTACAATTTTTAATAAAAACCATTTAAAGCAAAGCTGGTCTTTCTTTTTCCAGGTGTGGTAAAAATGTGAGGGGACCCGTTAGGGAATTGGAGACTTCTGACTTGTTTCTCAGCTGCCATCCTGAGTTACCCCCAACTCCCGGCTTTTGTCAGGACTTCGTGCTCTCTTGGAGTTGAGAACAGCCCATCTGACTGCACAGTAAGCAGCATGGTAGAGGCCCCGTGAGGTGGAAAGACTTGGGATTTGGATCCAGACTGGATGTGGATCCTGTTCCGGCCTCAACCAGCTGAATGATCTTAGGCAAGCTACGTAACCTCTCTGAGCCTTTGGTTCTTCCATGTGTAAATTACAGCTGCGCCTGCCTTGCAAGATTACAGGGAAGGTATGCACAGGCCCTGCCCATGGCGGGTACTCAGCAATGGCAGCCGCAGTGACGTCAGTGCCCTGGTGGCTGCTCCACACAGCCCCACACCCATATGTCAAGCCGGGCTTCGGTTTCTTTTAATCAAGGTAGCATCTCAAGAGGTAGGCTAGTTGTAGGGGGACTTTGTGGATTAACAATGTGTCTGACTCAAAAGGGTAATTTAAAGCTCTTGAGAAGATTCTGAAAGTCCTTGGGAGAAACCACTCCTGGTCCTATCAGCAGTAAGCTGTGAGCCGAAGGGCCACCTCACCTTGTCTGTGCCGCTGGGCCCCAACGATTTAGGAAGCTGTCAGCTCTCAAGGACCAGCCTCAGACTCCAGTTCCTACCCTCACAGACGGCGGGAGCTTGAAATGATGTCTGTTGTCTTGTCTGACCTCTTCGTTTTATGGAGGAGTAAACTGAGGCCCAGAAGGGGGATGAGTTTTCTGTTTGGGCTTCTTAAACAGCTGAGTCAGTCAGGGGTCCTTACTCCATCCATCTGAGTTTCCATTTGGAAATTGCTGTGCTCTTGCCCAGATCTGAGGGGAAGCCAAAACTTGTCTCTTTTTAATGCCAAATAACTGCCTCTTCTCCTGTAAAACATGGCACTTCTAACCACTCTATATTTGGACAGAGAGGTTTATTTTTACTGGGGTGTGATAGAAGTGCGGCCTGGTGCCACGTCCGGATGTTATTCTATATTTCACTTGCTGGGTTGCAGTGGAGCCCATTAAGCAGCTCCTATGAGGTACACACAGAATTAGTAGGTGATGGTGATAGTAATGTCTTTCTTTCAAGTTATCAGCCCCTACTTTGGGTGAGGCCACACTCCGTTGTCCCAGCTAGAAACCTGAGAGCTCGCCCTTGTCCCACCGGGTCCCTCCCTGTCCCTCTCTTATCTCTCCAGAGGAAATCCAGTAGGAAGCTAAAGGCATAGCTGCCCAAGTTGGAACCCAGGGCTGCTTCTCACCTACTGAGTGGCATTGGGCAGGTCACATAATCTTTGCATGCCTCAGTTTCCTCATCTGTAAAATGAGATGCTAATAGTACTTCCCTCATAAGGTTGTCGTGAGCATTAAATGTGTGAATACAGGTAAGGGGCTTAGAATAGTGCTTGGTGCATATTAAGTTTTCAATAAATGTTAGCTGTCAATATGATTAATAATATTATTACTTTTATTATAACTGTAGGCAGCTGATCAATAGGCTTGGGCCATTCTTACTGGGAAACATCACTCGCGCCTATCCTCTGTTTCTGCCACATTGTCTTCACGTGAGTCCTGTTGCCTGGACAGCTGCAGAGCCCGCGCACTGGTCTCTTTGCCAGCCTTGCCCCTTCCACGGAGCGCTCTCTGCTGCTGGGGGCCTTTCTAAAAGGCAGACCCGATCCCATCAGTCCCTGCTGGAAACTTGCCCCAGTGGATCAAGCCCACAGTCCTTAGCCTGCCTCTCCAGCCGCCCCCTTGTATTAGTATTCTGAATTTGTATTCTGCGTAACAAATTACCCCAAAATTTAGCAGCCTAAAACCACACTTATTATCTCACAGTTTCTGTGGGTGCGGACTTCAGGAGCGACAGCCCAAGGTGGCAGCATGATGAGAGGCTGGTGTTAAGGTGGAGCTTCCCATTTAATGTACACAAAGTCACCTGTACAGGCTCAGCAGGGAGAGAGAGAGAAACGTCTGCAGATGCATCTCCTGCCCTCCACGCAGTGACATGTGGTGCCTGGAGTGAGCGTGACATGGGAACGTGCATGACAGCCCCTTCCTGGCATCATGTCACAGCAGCATCTCCTCACACTCAAAGATAAGTCTTTCTAGTCCAACATGGCCCTAAATGCCGGTCGTTTCCTCTGCCGCCCAACTGAGGCAGCAGAACACTTCTAAGCTGAAGGGAAAGCTGGCTGGCTGGGATTTCCTAAGAGGAGATGTGTTGCTTTGTTGGACTTAATGGGTGTCTGAAAGGATTTTCAGGGGCAATTTTCACCTCATGTGATTTTTGCCTTACAGGAGGTCTTGGAACCAGTGCCTGTGGAAAATGAGACTCCATGGGACCACTAAACGCAGCCACTCTGCCCTTAATCCCCTGCTTCCCGGGAGAAGTGTTTGCCCTCCTAACTAGGAAGGCTCAGGGTGGAATTGTAATTGCCCTGAAGCGGGGGCAGGGGTCAAAGTAAGTGATGTGCTGTCTGGCTGCTGCCTTTGCTGCTATTCCAAGGTCCCCGGCTCCATGCTACCTTGCAGGTAGATCTGTCACTAGCCTTTGAACCAATGCCAAGCCCTGCCTGTGAGAGAAGACAAGGTCCATTGGCTGAGTCAATGGCACTGGCTGAGCAACACTACCCTAAGCCCACACACAGATTCTAAAGAAATGGGCCACAGGATCCCTGTTCTCAAAATCTGTCCTAAAAGAAACCCAGTTGGTGTGATGCAGTGGAAACCCCACTTGACTAGGACTAAGGAGACTGGGTTTTTAAGCTGACTCTATCATTAACTGGCTGAATGACTTCGGGCAAAGCAGTGACTTCAGCTCTCTAGTCCTTGGGGTCCTCATCTGTAAAATGGGGTCAGACCAGCCTGTATAGCTGTGACCCGCCCAGCATTTTATTCAGCAACTTCTTTTTTGGATCTTAGACTCCTTTGAGATTCTGCAGAAACAATATACAAATCCTCTCTTCGAGAGAAGGTGCATTATATGTACAGACGCACTTTGTGTAAGATTTCAGGCAATGTATTGAGTCTCTTTATCTGTCACTTGGTCCCTAGGTTTAAGGACTATAGTTTTGCAAAGGAAAAAGCAAAAAAACAAGTAATGCAAAAACTTAGAAGCCAAAGCAAGCTTCTTCCTCATTCCACTCCTGACTTTGCTCATATCGCAAGAAGTTAGCTCTCCCTCCTGTACAGTTCACTCTGTACACTGGGAAGGAGGCTGGTGCCGTCTCTGGAGGCACTTGTGTTTATTGTCCTGCATTCTGGATTTCAGAGATGCACGCTCCTCCATCAGTGAACTTGGAGGAGACTGAAGCTGTGACGACGGTCTAGTCCTTTTGGAGGCCACGTACCCAGACCAGACAGGGTATTTGTGGACACAGTTGTCTTTGCAGACCTTCTAACTTATCCAGCTTGAAGCAAGGAAAGAGCCTGGGTGCCTTTCAACAAACTCAGGGAGGGGAGGGGCTTCTCATGAAGGTGTCTCGGGAGTTCGTGCTGAATGAGCTGGTGGGAAGCAATCAGATGCCCAAGGTGGTGGAGAATGTGGCCTGTGGCCCTGGGAGACCCCAGAGCTGTGAAGGGCAAAAGCCTGGGAACTCTGGGCAGCCCTGAAAAAAGGTTATGTTTTTCACCTGAGTGAGCCCTAGGCTCTGCCCAATGAGTCTATCTTTGAAGTGGAGAGGGTTTGGTGTCTGGTGGCAAGCTCATTTCTAACACACCATTACATTTGCCAAGTGCCCTTGAGCACCGGGCACCAATTTCACAGGTACTGTGCGTGCACGTGCACACACACACACTCAAGTGGGCTGGGTACTGTTCTAAATAGCAACCACAGATAAACCCATCAGCCCCCAAGTCTGGTAGATCAAGCCTGGGGTCAGTGAGCCTCTTGCCTGAGCACTAGAGTTTGGTACTGCCTCAATATGCAGCTGTTTATTGCCATTCCAGATACAGAATTTCAGTGATCCCTCCCTAAAATATAGAGAAGAGCTGGTGACATTTCATTAACTGGGAAACTGAATCTACCTTTGTAAGACTGGATTTCATACCCTCAGCACCATCTCTCACCACTGGCAGTCACCATTTACCCAATACAACTATCACCATTTTCTTGACCACCAATGGGCATTAGGAGGTGAATGGCTCTGTGCACGTCTGCATAGACTGAAGGCTCCTGGTGGCAGGAACTGGTCCGTCTCATTCACTACTATATCCCCACTATCCAGCAAAGAACTTGACACTTGCGAGATGCTCAGAAATCTTTGTGGAAAGGAGTGACAAATAATGATTGGAGGAGTGGGATGAGTATTAATGTGATGTTCAGCAAGATATGCCATCCACCGCCATGTTTGTTTCCTTTTCCTCCACCTGCCAAAGTCCGGAAGTCAAATTCTGCAGACTTTCAGGAAACTTGCTTGCTCCCTTCAGTAAGATTCAGTGCAGCAATTGCTGGGCAGAGGTGGGATTGGGGAAACAGCACATTGGCACTGGGGCAGTGGGCTCCAAGCAGTGTAGGATGGTGGGCCAGGTTGAGGGCCTCCTGCCTCACTCAGTATTGACCATAAGCAGATCCCAAGCTCATCAAGTGTCCATGGGGCCCCAGCACCTTGGAGAATGATGCTGCCAATGGGCTGCTGGTGCCTGAGGGTGCAGCCACAGTGGGCTGAGTCAGCAGCTTGTCAGCTTGCCTCTAGCAGTGCTCAGCCAAGCACCACTCTCCCCCCTCCTGAGGAGGGGCACTGACGGGGAGATGTGGTCCAAGCTGCCCTGTTCTCTTCTTCGGTTCATCCCAGCCATCCAAGACGCGAAGGGGGAGGAGCTGGGGGGAGCATTGGCACAGGAACAGCCTGCAGTGTTTAGATGTTAGGACTCCAAGGAAGTTCTATTGGATAATCTATCAAAACTCCCCTCTCGGCCATTGCTGTTGCTTCCAGTTGCTTCGGCTGCCTCATCTCAACACTGGCTGCAGGAGTATGTGTGTTCCTTTGCAAGCCAAGGAAGCTCTCTTTGTTTTTTTTTTAAGTTCTTTGCTCTACCATGAGCCACAAACAGAGGCTCTCCCCACGGAAGCCTCAGAGCCTGACACAAAGAGTGGTATCCTATGAGACCCCCAAAACCTGTGTCAGCGCTCTTTCCCGCTCCCCCTGTGTTTAGCCTCAGGACTGCCAATCGCTCGCTCCCTGCACACAAAGGCTTCTCTGTTTCTGGCCAGGCTGGAGTCACATGCTTTCACTCTTAACCCAGCACTTTAAAACTAAACACCCACCCTCTTTGGCCCCGGATGACCCTGTTTACGTCTGCCGAGCCAATTCCAAACAGCAACGGTAGTGAAAACTTCTGTGGGGAGAGACTTCTTGACTATTGGTGTAGGAGAACAAATCTTCACTTTGTACAACGGGACGACTTTAAGAAGTTTTGGGAAGGACTTAGAGGAAAAAAACACAAGGAAGCCAGCAGCCTACCCCAACTTCTCTATTTTCTAAACTGTCTCTTACCAGAGACTCCAGGGGCTCAGGATAAAGCAAGAAACAGAAAATGGTGAGCAGAGTTTTAATGGCTGAGGGGAAGAACATTCTGGAATTTCTTATTGAGATCCTACTTTGTTTAACCCTTAAGGAAAGGGATGTTTTCTTTCTTTTTAAATTTATTATTATTTATTTTTTATGAAGGATATTCTGTTTGCTCCAGGTCACTGAAGATAGGAGAGAAAGATTCCCTTCCTTAGTTTAGGGAAGTGAACTGTGAAACTACAGAAGCTTCTGGAGAAGCAGTCTGGGCTGATCCGTTTCAAAGTTCTGGGTCAGAAGGACTCGCGTTTCTGTTTTTCCCCAAAGATTCCTTTTCTTTCAGTCTGTGTGGTGGCCCATGCTGGCTGTGGAGGAAGTCAAGTTTCCTTTGATTGTTCTTCCCCTGATCAAAGTGGTAGAAGTTGAAGGGAAAATACCAGTGCCCGAAAGTGCTGGTAACATTGGAGGCCCCAGATTAGGTATTCGTAAACAGTACAGACAGCAGAAATGATCGAGTGCCTGTGGGTCTCATGTCCATCCCCAAAGAAAGCAGTGGTGGTGGAGCCAACCAAGCCAGTTCTATGTCCAAGGGGTCAGTGAAATTCTGTGGGCAGGGAATAGCAAAGAAGTTTCATCTCTAGTGATGATACTGAGAAACCGGCAGCCGCCTGTGTTAGGGAGGATTCTGAGGCTACATCGAGGCTTAGCACAAAAGAGCGCCATGACCAATGAGCAGTGTCTGCTGGGCAGGGGAGGAGGAAACGACAGCACAGATTTGCTATCTCTGTCCTAGCACAATCTCAGAAAGTTAGATTATCATACACGTGTAAAGCTGAGTAGAAAACAGGCAGTTCCAGAGAGGAAATGGTCGATGGGAGAAGATGTAGTAATTATGGCAGAGACAGTGGTGCTCGCTAAACATTGTATTTAGTCCTGCATGTTAGGTGGGCCACGTGACAAGTTCTGAGCAATGAAATATAAGCAGAAATGATGTGTGTCACCTCCAGGCTGGGACAGAAAACACATGTATGTCCTTCTGTACTCTCTCTTCCCTTGTTCCATTAAGGAGGCCTCTTGTTCCAGATAGTGCAGCTACCACATGCTGTGACCTCTGTCACCCTGGGTCCCTGAGGACTGTGTGGAGCAGAGCCTCTGAGCAGCCTGAATGAACACACAGCACAAGAGAGAAATAACCCTTTTTGGTGTCCACTGGACTTTCAGAGTTCCTTTATTACTGCAGCGTACCTACCCTGACTAACATAGTTACCAAAGGGAACAGTTTTTTCTTTTCTTTTTTCATTTTCTGCCCACATTTGAGATGACTATTTCAAAGAAATGAAAAGATAGAACCTTGAAAATCAGCTCTGGTGTATATCAGAGCTGCCAGTCCAGAAGATGCCATTTGAAGTGGGGATTACAATTCTGCAAAATAGTGAAATGTATGGGAAAGTAATTTGAAAGTATAAGCAACATACAAATATAGTGTATTTTAAACATCACTTCTAGTGCTAGTACTTACTCTACCAATACTACCGTTACTACCTGGGGCCAGAAAGGATGGTGAGAAGCATCACTTATGAAAGGAGAAGAAAATGTTTCAGATTTATGAAAGCACTGATGTTAGGGAACTGGGGCTGGAGAAATCCAGATATGAAAGGTAAAAGAGACCTTGGCAATTTAATCATATGTCAAAGGATTTCTTAGGAAAAAATGCTGATTACCCCTGGTCACAATTATCAAAGTATTTCCATGCCAAGGTCTCTTCACCAACCTCTTCCAAAATGTTTGCACAGATGGTTCGGTTTACACACTTGTTTAACACACAGCTTGTTGATCAGTTTTCTTATTTTCTTCTCAACTGCTGTTCTTCCTTATTCCCATCACAACTATTAGTATTTGTACTACTGTGCAATTGCCCAATCTGTTTTCTCTCCTCCGCTGGCCACTTCCCATTCCCATATGGTCATGTGTCACTTAATGATGGGGATACATTCTGAGAAATGCATTGTTAGGCGATTTCATCATCGTGCGAACATGATGGAGTGCACTTCCACAAACCCAGATGGTCAGCCTACCGCACACCTAGGCTCTGTGCTATAGCCTAGTGCTCGCAGGCTGCAAAGCTGTACAGACGTGGCTGTACTGAGTACTGTAGGCAACTAAGTATTTGTGTATCTAAGCATATCTAAACCTAGAAAAGGTATAATAAAAATACGGTATAGAAGACAAAAAATGGCACACCTGTAGAGGGCACTTACCGTGAATGGAGCTTGCAGGACTGGAAGCTGCTCTGGGTGAGTCAGTGGAGTGGGGAGTGAATGTGAAAGCCTGGGACATCACTGCACACTTCTGTAGACTTTATAAACACGGTACACTTAGGCTACACTAAATTTATAAACAAATATCTTTCTTTCTTCAATAATAAAATAACCCTAGCTCACTGTAACTTTTTCACTTTACAAACTTTAAAATTTTTTTCAACTTTTTGACTCTTTTGTAAGAACACTTAGCTTAAAACACAAACACATATGTATACAAAATAGTTTCTTTCTTTATATCCTTATTCTATAAGCTTTTTTCTATTTTTAAGACCCTTTATTTATTTTTTTACTTTTTAAACTTTTTTTAAAAAACTAAGACACAAACACACACTTTAGCCCAGGCCTACACAGGGTCAGGATCATCAATATCCCTGTCTTCCACCTCCGCATCTTGTCCCACTGGGAGGTCTTCAGGGGCAGTAACATGCATGGAGCTGTCATCTCCTATGATAACAGTGCCTTCTTCTGGAACACCTCCTGAACGACCTGCCTCAGGCTCTTCTTGGGGAGGTGTCACTCTTTTCAGAAATATGTCCATGGTGTTTTGCTTGGTTTATTCTTTTTTTTCATCATAGATTTGCTTGTAAGCAGATAATGGACCATGAACATTCCTCTCTATTAATGAAAACCTTTTGGTGTTGGGGTCCATGTTTTCAAACTTTTTAAGGAGCTTGTTGAAGTGTGCAACAGCTTCGATTAAACCCTCACTGTAAATTTTCTTGGGGGTTCTTCTTTTTCTCCTGCAGTTTTCTTTTCTCTTGCTATGACGTCACGACGGCTACAACATCATTAGGCGATAGCGATTTTTCAGCTCCTTTATGATCCTAAGGGACCACTGTCATATATGTGATCTGTCATTGACCAAAACGTTGTGATGTGGTGCACAGCTGTCTATCAGATCCCCGCACAGTGTTCACTGTGATTACAGTCCTTTAAGGTTTTGCTCATCATTCTCAGGCTCTATAAACCTTTGCATCTCTGATGATTCCTTTAGGAAACATTCGTATAAGTGCAATTTCTGGATCAGAGATGTAAGGAAGGCTAACTACTGTATTAGATAGCCCCCCCTAAATCTCAAAGCCTTAAGACACAAAAAGTTTATTTCTCACTCATGGAGCTATCTAAGGTGGGTGTTTGGTGAGTGGCCTTCGACATGTGATTCAGGGCTCCAGTCTCCATCTAGCCTGTCACTCAGCCAACTTCAGCATGTACCTTCAAAAGCCACTACAGATGGGGAAAGAGGGTGGAGAAGGCGCCTCTGCTTCTTAGCCACAGCAGCTTGGAAATGACCCACCCCTCCTCCATTCATTTTCCATTAGTGAGCACTAGTCACATGGTCCATGCTTACTGCAAGGGGAACTAGGGAACACAGTCCCTGGCTGGCCTGGCACTTCTAGCGTCAGCTGCACACTGTGGAAGGGTGCATAATCTGTGCAAAGCTAACTCACTCCAGCCACAAAGGGTATTCCAAGTCCATTTGTGTTAATTCTACAAGGAAAGTCCCAGGCACCGCTGGGTCACAGGATTGACTAAGGTGGCTAAAATTTCACCATTGACTCCATTCCCTTCCTTCTCTTATCGCTAGACTCGGAGTGAATCACTTTGATTCCGATGGTGTGATTTTCCTGTCCTGTGTTTTTACCCAACATCTCGACAAGTCTTGATTAGTGGAAATTTCCACCCTCACTCCCCTTCCTTCTGGAGGGCAAGAAGTATTTTTTGCTGACTGTCCTCATTTGCTTCTGTGCCCTTCTCCTGCCCCAGGGTGCCATCTCCCTTTCCCCAGAGTCTGAACAGATATTCCTCTGCCTTTGAGTCTTCTCCACAAGGCGTTTCCTTTGAGGCCTCTCTGGAAACCAGCCCTCTCGACTCTTTTGGGACTTGAATTTTCAGAGTGAGTTCTTGCTGGCTCTGGGCCTACTGTTCACCTTGTCTCCTGGCCTGCTTATAGTCCTACCAATTTAGTCCCGTCCCCATGTCTGGGGACAGTGCACGGTTTGTCTCTGGCTGGCTTCAGTGCTGACCTTGAAGGGTAGACCTGGAGCCCTGGACTTGACCTTAGGCCTAGTGGGCTCTCCTGCAGTGGGTGGTTATGTCTGGCATGGGAACAGCAGGCAAGGCACTTCCACCCCCAGGTCCTATCGACTCATTTTAATAGTTAGAGGAGGAAAGAGGGAGAGCAGGGACAGAGAAGCAATGTTGATGGTGCTTGCACATTTCCCCGAGCACAATGCTAGGTTTTCTGGGCTAGTTAGAATTGATAGCACAGTGCTGAGTAGTACTACTGCCTTGGGAGAACCAGAAAACTCCCAATTTGGGCCAGGAGGGACTGCCACACATTCTGGACTGGGAGCTCCCTCCCAAGACTCCTGGGATCCAAGGTTCTTCCCAGTGAATGGCCTCAGGCCCTAAGCTTTGGCCACAAGAAGGCAGCAGGTGGGACAAATTCCTCCTTGTCGCAGGCCCTAGGAAATGTGCCCAGGAGAAGCAAGTTATAAACCACCTATCACCTTCTTTCAGAACTGGTGATAAGAGTGCTCTAAGGAGAGGGGCTCATGTTCTTCTGGCCCCAGGAGTTCTCTCCTCCCCTGCTTCTCCCTCTCCTAGCCTCCGAGAGTCTAACTCCAGAGGGGTACACCGGCAAAGAGACCCCAAAGCCAGGCAGTTGGCTGACTTGTGACCTGCCTTGTGCCTCAGCTGCTCCCCTACACACCTGCTTTCAGGGAAACCCTCAGAAATGGACCTTTTTTGGTGGGGAAGGGATGAGCAAAGACACCAATTTCCTCGAGAGAGTTGGGGCAGGGGGGCAGCCGAGAGAAAGCTGCTCTGTCTGGAAAGGAAGCCAGAAAGGAAGACAGAGTCTCTTTGAACTTCTCCCACCGAGCTGCCAGGAAGATTGCAAAAGCACCATCAGACCGGATCAGGATGCGAAAGGAACAGCCAGGAAGGCACGGCTCCTTTGAAGGTCTCCACGCTGGTGAGGTACAGCTTCTGGAGGGGAACACCAGCTGGAGTGGGGAGCAAGCCTGGTTGCTCAAAGCCCCCCCCCCCCCACTCTGGAAACAGGCTCAGTGATGCTGTTGTTCTGTTCCCAGCGGCCACCAGAGCCGGAGGAAAGGGGGTTGTAAGGAGCAGATGCTGGTGAGCTGGCCAGGAGAGGGGAGGATCAGGTGAAGAATGCAGGGGCCTGCAGAGAAGGAGACTTCAGCAAGGACAAGGCCAACTCAGATGCTGGGGAGACTGTACTGGTGAGGCCCAGCCATGGCCCAGAGGGACGGGGACCAGGACAGTCGGCGTTGGCGTCGGGCAGGGGGGTTGGTGGGGTATGAGCAAAACCTGTTATGTAATTTGTGGGACCCATTGCAAAACGAAAACTCAAGCCCCTCGTTAAAAAATTATGAAGAATTTCAAGAGGGCAACAACACAGCCTTAAACCAAGTGCGAGCCCTTAAGCACAGGGCACCGTGTGGCTGCTCAGATCGCTCCTCTGAAGCCTGCCTGGTATGAGGTTATCCAGTGTGTCAGCCAATGCCAAAAGGATGCGTCCAGGCTGTAGATGTGAAGGCCAGGGCTGAAAAAACTCAAACTCCCTGGGGAGTCTTTTGGTTTTAAAAAATATTGGGGAAAAATAAAGACTCTCCATTAACAACACGTTTTTAACTTTTTTACAGGCTTTCATATCTCTAAAACCATATAACAAAGGTGACAATTTTATGAGCCAAGTTATGCATGCACATTTTATGTTCCTAAACGACCTCAGTGATTTTTGTAGGTCCTTAAAGGACACTAAAAAGGTAAGTGTGGTGGGCAAGAAAAGAATTGTGTGTATTTCTATTCCTCCATCGAATGTCCATGTTTCTTTCATAGAAAAGTCATCCCTCCCACCATTCCCTCCTTTTGTCCAAAGTGTCTGGACATTTCTCACCCCTGGTCCAGACCAGTTTTGTTTCTAACTTGTCACTGTGTTGTCTTTCACAGCTGGGAGGCCACATCTCCCCATGTTGTTAGAGCTGGTGTCATTTGGCGGGCCACATTCTCCCCTCCCCTCAAGCCCAACCACCCTCAGCTAGTCAGTCATTACGTATATCAAACTGCCTCTGAAAACAGAGCTGAGGGAAAAGTAAAAGATCTGGTCCTAGAGCTTGAGGAGAGACTTGAGGGAAACTGAGTGTTGCAGGAAGAACTAGAGGTGGCATGAGAGTTGGCTGCTTTTCCTCTGCTCTCAGTGGTCTGTTTCAAATGCCTCTCGCTCCGTTTCAACATCCTTCTCTGGGTAATGAGGTGGAGGCGTTATAACCGCCTCCTGGGATGGGATGCACCCCTCCACCTGCAGCTCAGAAGGCGTGGGATGGTCAGGCTCTAGCAGACCTGACCTCCTTGCTCTCCCTGTGGCCTCAGGGAGCAGGGACTGTCACTCTGGGCATGTGGCCAGGTGTTTTCTCTCCTCTGTGGGGTTTTCTGGACCTCTCAGGGGAGAGCTGTACCAACCATCCCCTAAAATTTGGAGACTCTGCCCAGTGGAAGGATCTGTCTCCCTGATGTGAGGCCAAATCAGCAAAATCTTTGCTTAGCAAGACTGCGAGGCCATGGATCTCCCAGAATAGGATGAGGAGCCAGCTTGAGATGGAGACACGTGCCGTGATGAGGAGTTATACTTACTTCATTGCCCAGGGGAGAGTGTCCAAGGAGAGTCTGGGAGCTAGAAGTAAACCTAAAAAAGCAAAGAATTTCCTTTCCACCCAGCCAAGCCCCACTTGTAAACTGCAACATGCACAGCTTTGAACAGAGAAGCTTAGGAGAGCCCTCAGGTTGGCTCTCCTGCCGTCCCTCCCCCGCCTTTAGGGATGGGTTGCTGGGGGATGGGGGAGCAGAGCCAGTGGCCCCACAGGCTTTTTGAGCGACAGGAAAAGAAAGGTGTGCCCAGGCCTCAGTCTGGAAACCAGAAAGGAGGCCTGTTTCACCTGTGCTTCCTGCTGACAGACACCAGTCCAGCTCAGCCACCTCAGGGGGTCCTCATTCCTTGCTACTGCCCCATCCCCCACCCCTACCCCCACCCGCAACCCCAGACTGTGGGGCCACAGAGCTGCCTGGGACAGGAAGAGGCCCTATCAGGGACAGTCCCTTAGGGCAGGCCAAAGGTCAGAAGGTCAGGGCTGAGGGTCTGGGGGCCCTACAGGCGGCCCTTCCCCAGGGGCAGTGACGGCAGCGGGCGGGAGCCCAGCCAGCGGGTGGCAGCGGGCCCCCGGCAGGCCTCATGCCCTCGTGGCCAGGGTGACTGGATCTGCCAGCTGTGGGGCCGGCCCGTGCCAAGTCTGCCCTGGCTCCGTCTAGTCGTAATCGATGCTGGCGCCAGGCCAGGCCCCCTGCCAGCTCTGGTCACACTCGGCTAACGCGAGAGGCCCAGCCCATTAACTCCTGGCCAAGGCCCATTGTCTGGGCCCCTGCCCGGCGGTTTATTTACTCCAGGGCTGGCCGGCTGGGGCTGGGAGGGGGTGGCGGCGGCGGGCAGGGCAAGGAGGGGAGAGCGGGGAGGAGCCGGGGGTGGACAGGACGGCGGCTTCCAGAGCCCCAGGGCAGGGCACGCTGGGGAGGGGTTTGTTTTGTTTTTTGGGGTTTTTTTTTCAGCCACATCAAAAATTCCCTGTAAAGGCAGAGCGGGACAGATGCACTTTCAGGGGTGATCCGTACCTTAGGGATGGGAACAGGCTCTGTAGACACTGGATCCTTAACTCCCAGAGGCCTTCAATCCTCTAAAAGAATTTTCACATTACATACCTTCTTGTATTTTTCAAGTTGGCACTTAAAATTTTTCATCACAAGTTTAAATGTTCCAAGCGATATCCTTTCTAGCATTTTATGAACACTGATTTTTTACACCTTCCCATTATAGTCATTATGAAAATTCAAAGAAAAATAGATATTAACATTTTAAAATAAAATTTTTATATCTCTTTTACATGTCCAATGGAATCTAAATGTCATAGCAATTTGATATCCTCCATTATTCATTTAAAAAAGAGAGAAACAAACTCTAATTCTGGAACAGCTGGAAATGTACATTGTTCCTTTTCCTCCATGAGCTTGTATTTCCATTCCACTCCTATTATAGATTTTATCCTAATATAATATCTTTTTATGATTGAAAATCTTTTACTGAATAAAATATCAATAAAAAATTTTAAGTTGAAACTTTGTTTATAGAGCTCTGTTAATTTTTATTATGATTTTAGCTGTTACAGTGATTACTATTCAATTGATCGGAACAATGTAAATAATTGTAAAATTTGGTAAACAAGTACTAAACATAAAAGGTAAATTTTTATTGAAAATACATGTCTTAATGGAGCAGGTTTTCTTCCCAATAAGTGCATGTATATGTGGATGACTATTAGTGATTGCAGGACTGAAGGTTCAGCATCTATTTCATTCCCATGTTTTATTTTTGTAGATTTAAACATTGAGAAACATTGTTCCTGCAAATAGATAGATAGATAGATACATAGAAACCACTGAGTTTCATTAGAGGAATGTCATTCAATTCTTTGAACTTCTTGCAAGTTATATGCCTAATATTCTTATTATCAAATTGTTTTTAATGATCTGCTGACAATTTGATTAGCATCTCCTTCAATTTTTTTGAAAGCAAAGAATTGGAAACCCATCTGACTTGCAAAACAACTTGTCACCCCATCCTTAGAGTCACTCAGTTCTCATACCTACTCCACAATCCAGTGCCTACGGTGGGGGCCAGAAAGGTGGAGAGGTGCAGCTTTCTCTGCTGAGGCCTTGTCCCTCCAGGCATGAAAGAGATGCCTTATCTTAGGTGCCTTTTAGGGAGATCATTTTTAGGAAAGAGAGCATAGAAAATTGAGGATCAGAAAAGGGATTCTCTCAAACTGTCTTGATTCACAACCCGTTTGAAGGTTCCTGGGGTATGCTACCCCAGTTTTATGACTAAGACTGAGAATTTTTTTTTCTTTGAGGAAGACTAGCCCTGAGCTAACTGCTGCCAATCCTCCTCTTTTTGCTGAGGAAGACTGGCCCTGAGCTAACATTCATACCTATCTTCCTCTAGTTTATATGTGGGACGCCTACCACAGCATGGCTTGTCAAGCGGTGCCATGTCTGCACCTGGGATCCCAACCGGCGAATCCCGGGCCACTGAAGTGGAACCTGCGCACATAACCGCTGCGCCACCGGGCTGGCCCTAAGACTGAAAATTTACTTGAGGCCCAGAACTTAAATTTTGACTCCTCTGCTAGGAGTGAGCTCAAAAATAGACATGATTTAAATACACAGACGCCTGTGGCCGGTGCTCCAAATCTTCACAGGCCTCAGACTGCCCTTAGCAGAGGTAATCTGCCTTAAGTCCAGCTGTCCTCAGGCCCATGCCTGCAACCTGCTATTTATTGTTAGTATTTATTGAGGGTCCCCTGAGCTGACGGAAGAAAGTGGCCGGAATCTGGGAGAGACCCTATTCTTCAGAGTTAGAGACATCAATCTATCTCAGGGTCTGAGAGAAGTGGTTTCCAACCAATTGGCAAAAAATTTGAGAGGCAGCACCCCCAAATATTTGCATCTTTACAAATTATACATTTGTGCAACTCTCAACCCATATATTATGGGGATTAAACTTTATTTTAGATTTTAAAAACATAAGTTTATTTTATTCCCTCCTCTCAACTATTGTCTGTGAACCTTCCTTGTAACCCAGTACTCTAGAACTTTCCGGAGAGGTTGTTCTCAAAGCCCCAGGGAATGTCGGGGGAGGGGGAGGAGAAGGTACTGGAAACTTTGTTCTGGCTCTCTCAAACTCGTGGCTCTCCACAGCCCTCCAGCCAATATTTACTAAGACTATGTGCCAGGCACTGTGCAGGGTTCCAAGAATACAAAATGACACCGTGCCTGGTTGCACAACAGTGTGAATATGGTTAACACTACCGAAGTGTACACTTAAAAATGGTTAAGATGGAAAATTTTGTGATGTGTTTTTTTCCACGCACAAAAAAGACACAGTCTCTGCTCGTAAAGAGATTATGGGGTAGTGAGGGAAACAGAATTTGCTCATTTGTTTATCTGGCAACTTTTAATTAATGGAGTGCCAATCATGTTCGAGGCCCTTTGTAGGTACTGGGGAGAAGCCTGTAGGCAAAACCAGGCTCCGTTGGTTGCTTAGGGAGCTGTCGGTCCATGGCCAGGCGGGAATGTGCACCTGTTCTGCCCAATACAATAACTGCTAGCCATACGTGGCTGTCTAAATTAATTAAAATTAAGTAAAATGTAAAATTCAGACCCCAGTCTCACTAGCCACTTTTCAAGTGCTCGATAGCCGCAGGCGGCTACTGCGACCACATTGGACAGCATCGATAGAGCACTCTTCCTTCATCGCAGACAGCTCCAAAGCAGAGTGTGGTCACTGCAAGGAACAGGACGAGCCATTGTCAGCCTACCCAGTGCCCTGGTGGCAGTTTGTAAAAGGTGTTCCCTCTGGGCGGGCGCAGCTCCATGTCAGGGATAAGGCTTGTGGAATAGCATGTGGTCTGGGTGTAAGAGAAGTCAAAGTCTAGAGAAAAGGAAATGTAAACCACCATGTGGCACTCAGGTCCCTGGAAGTAAAAGACTCGGTCTACTGGTCTAAACTTATCTCACACTATCCTCTCCCACGCGTGTACCATGCGGCCTGGCTCATGCTATTTTCTCAGCCTGGGGTCCTCTCCCCCAGCTCTGCACAACTAAATTCCTTTCAAGGCCCAGATAAAACACCGCCTCCTCTCTCCCCAAAGTCTTTCCTGAGCCCTTTATGAGGCTAACTACCATTTACTGAGCACATACTGTATTTGTGTTATGGGTGGGTGTGGGCATGGGCAGTGGAGTGTGGTGGTGTGGCCACAGGACGAAGACGGAGCCCTTAGACTTTCAGTGTGAGTGGTTTTAGGTCCCCCAACCACATGGCCAGCCACAGTAGCTGCACCATCAGAGCACACATTCTTCAGGCAACGGAAGACTCTGGGACCCTGCACATCCCCGCCCCTTACCTGTGTCTTCTGAAGAGCAGTAACTATGCCTGACACAGCCTTGTCTCTACCTCCTGCCTCATGTCACGCAGAAAAGACCCCAGGAAAGGACTTTTTGAAGGAGTCTACCCTTCCATGCCTCAATGATCCAACCTGAGAAATGGTGAAGCTGAGCTTTACCAGCTGGCAATGACTTAAAGTCTCCAGAGATTCGCTAAAGAAGCTGGAACGTAAGTAGCCACTTCCCAGGGACAGTTCTTAAGGAAGACAGAGATGTGGGCAGGTCTCACTCTTCCTGTGCCTCAGAAGATCCACCTCCTCTGGGTGAGCTTCAGAAGGGGTAGATGTTGCTGCCTGAGATGTATCTTAGCAAAACACTTCCTGCCAGGATCCCGATAGCTGCCTTCTCAACCCTGCAGAACCTGCCTGGAGTTAGATGCCATTTCTTCTCCTGTTTTCGCAGCTGGTGCCTGGGATGGGAGATTCATCCCCATGCTGAGAGTGCTGTGTGGCCCAGTGAGAAGAGGATCAGCTTTGGAATTGAGCCTGGGTTCAAATGCTTCTTCTGCCACTAGTCAGCCCAGTGACCCTGGACAAATAACTCAACCCCTCTGAGCCTATTTCCATATCTGTAAAATGGACAACAATAGCTGTTTCACAGGTTGTTGACAGAACTAAATGACAATAAATCTATAATGGTTTAGAGGTTAAGATCCTGCCTCTGTTACTTACTGACTGTGGGACTTTAGGCAGTTTACTTAGATGTTCTGTGCCTCTGTCACCTTGTCCCGAAAGGGGACCCATAGTAGAGGCTAATGTAGAGGGCCATTGTGAGGATTGCTTAATGCCTGACACATGGGGAGCGCTCAGTGAATGTTAATATTGATTATTTCAATTCCCAACCAGTGAGGTAGGCAAGGTAGTTATTACTGTCCCTGCCCAGCAGGTCAGGAGGATCCCACACTTGCTGTTGGTGAAGCCTGGATGAGATGAGAATCTGGCTCCCGTGCATCCTAGTCCAGGGCTTCAAATCAAGGCCCTGGCCAAAACCTTGTTCTGGCTGGTTCCCTGGGCTCATGGAGCTGCTGGATAGTGAACAGCCCATCTCTGAGCTATGGATGCTGGCTTTGTTCCATCCTAGAGGGCCTGGGGAGCCTCTCCATGTCAGTCTGTGGCTTTGTCCCTTGTCCCTGCTAGAATCTTCCCACTGCCTGAGGGAAGTTACTTTCCTCTCCTTGCTCAGGCCTGAAGTTCATGGCTTCTGTGCCTACCCCTCTTGGTTGCTCAGGATCAGAGTGGCATGGGAGAACAAGGAGCACTGGGGAGCCAGGGAGGAGGAGGCGGGCAGGCTTTGGCTCTACCTCCTGGCTATCTTGACAGCAGGAGCATGGTTAATATAAAGCCAGAGCCCCAGGAAAAATAAAGTGTTGGCTAAGTGATGGGGAGGCTGAGGAGACAGGAGGCCAGGGAAATGAGAAGGAGAGAGAGAACAAGATTTACGGAGCTGGAAGGGACCTCCTCTCCTCTCTATTTTATAGATAAGGAAAATGAGGCCTATTTTGCCCAAATTTACACAACTTCTTGTAGGAAAGATTGGGACAATAATCTAGCCTCTTGAGTGCCCACTCAGCTTTCCTTCTGGTATCCCATACTGCCCTTGCCTCCCACGCTGAACAGTTGGTGTCTGGCATGACTTCCTCTCCCTCAACCCCAACATCACTGCCTCACTGCCACATACCACCCAGGGTGTCAGGCTGGAGGAGGAGGCTAGGATGAGACCTGTTACCTACCTTCCCTTGAAAGAGCATCGGGATAATCCATCCCATCATGCCTTGCAGCCCTTATGTCTCCAGTCACCACCAGAAGCCTGACAACCTTAATCATCCTCATCCCCCAGACTTCACTCCCATATAGCTCTATAATCCCCTAATCTGACCCAACCCCCCAAATCCTTTCTCTTTGCCCTCTGGAACTCATGGGCATAATCTCCCCATATAACCAACCTTCTCTTTGAACATTCCCTCATCTTCTTACTCTAACAGAAACCTCGCTGATTCCCCAAACACGATTTCCTTGAAGCCACCTCCTGTGGTGGCTATTTCTTGTCCTACATCCCTCATGCCAATATGTCTGGAGGTGGGGACTTGTCCTCCTTGCTCCTGATGGCTGTCTCTAGGATTTTTCTCCTTCCTCCTCACCCTAAAACTCCATCTCCTTTGAAGGCCATGCCCTCAGACCAAACCAGCCACCACTCCTTCTAGTGGCAGACATGTACCGTACTTCAGACCATTCCTACTCATTCACAGAATAGTCGAGTGCCTGGCTCATGATCTTCCTCTCCACCACCACTCCTTTGCTATTTTTTGAGAACTTAGCATTCAGTCTTTTATTCAACGAATATTTGTGAGCATTTACTGTGTGCCAGGTACTCTTCTTAGAATAGAAGATACAGGAGCAAACCAGAGAGAAAATGTCCCAGCCCTGAAGGTTCTTACATTCCCACAGGAACAAGGATAATTAACAAATAAATAAGTACTGCATAATGTAATGTTAGGTAGAGATGCTACGGGAAAAAAAAGGCAGCTGAAGGAGTTGTGGCAGAATGAAGGAGCTGTCTTAGAGGCAGCGGGCAGGGAAGGTTGTCTACATAGATGACCCACCCAACACCTACCACTGGTGGTCTTTGACCTCTTCTCTCCACCAGTCTTCTTCTTCTCACCTTTGCCAGCCACTCCCATGGCCATGGCCTGTTAACTCAGCACTTCTGAATCTCCGGCTCTCTGACCACCACTTCCTGTGTTTTTTAGCTCATTTACTCTATTTCCTCCACAGTATTCTTTGTCCCCTTTGGGACCTCCATTCCACTAACTCACCCTCTTTCACTGTCCATCAGTTCCTTCATCTCCTCATTAGCCTCCCTCTTCAGCTTGATTCTGTGGTCTGTGACAATAATCGCTCTTTTGCACAAGCCCTCCACTCTCTTCACCCTTTCCCTTTGGTTGGACTCTTTTGACGCACCTCAACCCTGCTTAACCCCGATGTCCCACCTCCTCTGCACCTGCGCTGAGTAGCTGAACATCACTGGGGAAAATTCACAGCCACGCTGACTAGCCACACTTTACATTTTTGACCACAAATCTCAAGTGGGCACTCAGCTTGCCCAGTAATCCTACTGTGTTTCTCTACCAAATTCACTGCCCTACTTTCCAGATGAGTGTTTCACATTTCTCCTCTCTTCTCCAACCCTTAACACCTCCTCTTTGTTCCCGCTGTTAGCTAACGACCTTGCTGCTTATTTTGCTGAGAAAATAGATGTGATTATATGAGAAGTACCTGTCTTCTCACCATCAGATTTCCCAAGGTGCCTGCGTCTGTTCCCTAGTCATTGCCTTCCTTTCTTATAATGGATGGCCTCTTCTCAAATTCTGGGCCAACCTCTCCACTTATGCGTCAGATTCTAATCCCTTCGCTTACTTGAGGACTTTGCCCAAAATTATTCTGCTCCTTCCTACACTATCCAAGTGCCCCTCTCTACCAGATCATTCCCTTCAGCATATAAACATGTAATCTCTCTCGTCTTCATAACAAATTCTCCTTGACCCTATGCCCTCTTCATCTCCTGCCCCATTTTCTTCTTCCCCACATCCTCATCTCCACTCCCTTCTTGCCCACTCCAGCCAAGCTTTTGTCTCTACCACTCCAAGGAAACTGTACTTGTCCAAATCACCAATGACCTCCAAAAGTCAGTTGCCTGTCATCTCATTCAGCCTCTCAGCAGCATTTGCACAGTAGAGAAATTGCTTCTTCTTGAAACATTGTCTTCCTTGAAGTCTAGGACTCCACATGGTCTGCTCTCCTCCTACCTCAGGGGCAGGGCTTTCACAGGCTCCCTCACAGGCTCCCCTTCTTTGTGATCTCTCAATGTTAGCATGGTGTGAGGACTTCTTTTCTATTTACAGTCTCTGTCTGGTTAGATCCCCTCTAGGTCTGTGACTTTAAATGCCATCTAGAGGTTGGCCTCTTTGAGAGGCAATGGGGAACAGAGTAGAGAATGAAACAGCAGCTCTAGCTCTGGAATCCGGGCCTGGCTGCGAAGCCCTGCTCTGGCCCCAGTGAACTGTGTGACCTGGTTGTTAAATAATCCCCCGTGCCTTGTAAGACGGTATCTTACGTGGAATCTCCCAAAAGCAGAATCTGAGACAAAGGCTCAAGTGTGAGGAGGTTATTTGGGAACATGACACAGGGAGCAGGAGTGAGGGAGGGGAAGAGTGAAATAGGGCTACAGGGTTGCCAATCGAGGGTGTGTTAAAGGATCGGCCACCTCCATGGGTGACTGCTGCTTGATCCCGAAGGACCTTCTGAGAAGCTTTGTGAAATGTACTTCAGAACTTGCCAGAAGAAAGGAAAGGCACTTATCCATTGACTCCTGTCAAGTCATCCCATGGATGTTAATTCCTCTGCACTTCCGGTTGGTTCATGTGTCAACGCCAAGTGGCTTCCATGGGTTTGCCATATCACCATGTCAGGAGGTAAGAGGCATGCAGGAGGACATCGTCAGGCTGCATTTGTGTGACACTGGTAGAAGCCTGTGCAAAACCGGTTACCCCAGCAGTGGCTGGAACCAGATGTGAGGCTGAGGGGATCTGAAGTGGTACCTAAGATGTGCCCAATACAGATGGGGGTAATTATAGAACTCTCGTCATAGGATTGCTGGCCCTTAGCATATGACCATCTACATGGTCATATGTGAAATGTATTTATTTGACTCTGACCCTGACATCTCTCCTGCCTAGTAGACATCTCAGAGGCCCATCACTTCCAAAACAGAGCTCTGATTCCATCCCTCTGCCAACCCAACTATTCTTCCAGACTTCTCCATTGCAGTTAAATGGCTTGGATTCATCTCTCTCCCTCAAGCCTCACATCCAATCCATTATCAAACTCTATCTTCAAAATATACCCCAGTCTGACCTTCTCATTAACTTCCGTCAGCGAGGAACCTGCCCAGGCCAAGTCAGCATGGCCCTATCCGGCCCCCTGCAGCTGTCTCACCTCTGCTCTTGCTTTCTTACAGTTTATTCTCCTATAGCAGATGCAAAGATAATGTGACTCCCATGATTAAAGCAGCCTTCTAATAGCTTCCCGTTATTTTTATAACGGCTTTGAGATATAATTCATATTCCATATAATTCACCCATTTAAAATATACAATTCAATGGTTTTTCAGTATATTCACAGGATTGTGTGACCATTCCCATAATCAATTTTAGAATATTTTCATAACCCCGTATCCATCAGTATTCACCGCCCATTTCCTCCCCACCCTCCTGGTCCTGGGCTAATCTACTTTAGAGACTAATCTACTCTCTATCTCTATGGATTTGCCTATTTTGGATATTTCACATAAATAGAATCATGCAGTATGTGTCTTTGTAACCAGTTTCTTTTTTCCGTTATTCTTAAAATAAGACCCAAACTCCTTGGCATGGTCTGGTGCCCGCTGCAGGCTCCGCAGCTTGCTGCCTGCCTCTCCCCTCCGCCTCCTCCAGCCTCGCTCGAGCGGTGAGCAGGCCCACTCCTTCACCCTCAGGACCTTGACCCCCACTCTTCCCTTTGCCTGGGACTCTCTTTGTCAGATCTGTGAATGGGCCACTTCTCGTGATTCAGGTATCCGCCGGAATGTCACCTCCTCAGAGAGGACTTCCCTCCTGTCCATCCCCCATCTCAACCCCTTCCCCTTACTATCTAAAATATTTACTTATTGTTCTACTTACTTGTTCACTGGTTCTCTCCCTGTTTAGACCTCCACAAAGTGGGGATTCTGTCTTGTTGATGCTGTATCCTCAGCATGTACAGCGCTGGGTGCGCACTTGGGATTTGGCTGCATGAATGGTTGGGCAATGCTTCTGGAGTCCCACTGAGGAGTTTCCACAGTTCCTTCTACCCCCTAAAACAGCCTGAGGCACCTTCAAAGTTACAAGCTCTTCCCTAGCTCTAATGAAAACCCACCACGTTACAGTTTACATCCATTTTATTTTTCTGCTGGGTATTGGGTCCTCACTCATATATCCCACACTGATGGCCCTCCTCCCACCAGCTAAGCTCTCTTCCCTCAGGCTCTCCTCATAGATTCTCTTCCTGGAGTCCCTTGCTCCCCTCGGGAAGAGTACCCCGCTTATCAGCTGTGAGGGTAATGTTCCAACACAAATAGAACAGCATGGCCTGGGACACCCCGTCCTCAGCTCTCTGTGCACCATCATCAGCCAAGCTGAGTGCTCTGGCCTTCTGCTCTGGCCTTGGCCTTCTTCCTCCCTCCATTCTTTGGAGCCCTGATATTGCCTTCTTCCTTTCTCTTTAAAAAATCTCAGCCTGGTGGGAATGAAAAGGCACAACCTCTATGGAAGAGAGTCTGCAGTATCCCTCTAAATGGCAAACGCATGAACCCCTGGAGCCTCCGTACCTGTGCCCAGCCGGCACTGTCTGACAGCAGAAGGTTGGACACTGACCACCTAGTGCCATCAATAGAGGACTGGTTTAGAACAAGGAACGCTTTGTAGCTGTAAAAACAAAAAATGGAGAATCCTCTACGTGTGGATATAGAGTAATCCCCAGCACATATTGTCAAGAAAGACCGTGATTATAGTAAACCACCTATTGAATAATAAGGAGGAAAACTAAGAAAACATTTACATAAAGAAATGTTGGGGGGCCGGCCCCGTGGCCGAGTGGTTAAGTTCGTGTGCTCTGAATCAGCGGCCCAGGGTTTCCCCGGTTCAGATCCTGGGTGCAGACATGGCACCGCTCATCAGGCCATGCTCAGGCGGCATCCCACATGCCACAACTAGAAGAACCTACAACTGACATATACAACTATGTACTGGGGAGAAGAAGAAAAAAAAAAGGAAATATTGGAAGGATATGAATTTTTTTTGTATATATATCAGGGGATGGACACTGCTAGGGAAAAATTAGGAGGAAAAATTCTGAGATTTTTATGTCATTTTTGTATTTGAATCACAGTGTTACATATTTAAAAATAAAATAAATAAAAATATATTGAAAAAATCACAATCTTATTTGGGGGGCTCTTATCTTCTGAGGACTCTTAAGATCTTTCTTTTGAGAAATTGAAAGTGCTCAGTAGGGGCCGGCCTGGTGGCACAGCAGTTAAGTGTGCACACTCCACTTCAGTAGCTTGGGATTTGCTGGTTCGGATCCTGGCTGAGGATACGGCACCACTTGGCAAGCCATGCTGTGGTAGCCCTCCCACATACAAAGTATAAAGTAGAGGGAGATGGGCACGGATGTGAGCTCAGGGCCAGTTTTCCTCAGCAAAAAGACGATTGGCAGCAGATGTTAGCTCAGGGCTAATCTTCTTCAAAAAAAAAAAAGAAAGAAAGAAAGTGCTCGGTAATCATGGTTGGGTGCAGAGAGTAACCCCTACGACATTGGCTGTGACGTCTAGGGTGTGGCCTGTCAGCTCACCAAGGATGGGCCTTGTTTTGTTCATCAGTATGTTCCCAACACCAGCACAACGGATGACACACAGTAGACACTCACTAAATATTCTTTGAATGAAATACGAAATAAACACATGAATAAAAAGATTGCTAACTCAATAATAGAGCATTTCAGCCTTGGTGCAGGGTCTATACTAATATGAAATGTCAAAATGGGTGAATCTGAGCAAGGAGGAAAAGAGCAGGGCTGTTTAAGTGAGAAACCAAAGGTGACACTCCAGATGTGTAGCTCTGCCAACAACAGATTTCTTGGAATTTTCTTGGCGCATGGGGTCTGGACAACCATGATGAGTAAATGCTGAATCTAGTGTAATAACAGCAATGAAGCAAAGTAAACAAATAAATAACCCAGTGTAGGCAGGATCACTTTGTCACGGGCCTTCGTCATCCAGCCCCCTCTTCTCAGGAGCTCAAAGTCCTTTCACCGGCTTCGCCTCCGCATACCTGAGAGCAGACCCTGACTGGCAGCTGACTCCCAGCCAGAACTTTGTGCTCGTGGCCACGTGGCACTGCTGCAAACAGGCCAAGCACAAGTCTGGAGTACACAGTGGACTCCTGGCACTGGCAAGGGTGGTTGGCATCAGTTATACCCCCTTAGGAGTGTCAGCTCACGAGGGAGCCAAGACGGAAGCTTGCCCACTGCCTGCGCAGCACACGCCCTCACCTCCTCCTGGCCAGGCTGCCACCTTGCAGCTGTCCTCTTCCTGAGGCAGGGGAGTGAGGACCAAATGGTGGCTTCTGTCGGGCCCCCTCCCTCCCTCCTCCCCACATCTGACTCAGGGGTTTCTGCAGATGGGTGGCTCTGTTTCCTTTCAAGACTACTTTGCCAAATTGCCCCGCCCCCCTTCCTAGCCTGGATAGGGGAGTTGTCTCTGAGGGGGAGCTGGGCTTTTTCTGCAGACCAGAGGCCACCAAAGCCACACAGGGAAAGTGTTGAATTGAAGCAATTCGCCCGGAGCTGGATGTGAGAGAAGCCAGAGCCCAGGGCCCCATCACCTCCAGTGCCTGTCACATTCCTGCCTTCTCATCCCTCCATCTCCCAAGCCTCGGCTCTGGACCCAAGTGAACATCCCTTGGCTGTGACCTGGGGTGGAGCACCCCATGTGGTATCAGCCAGATGTCCCCCTGGGATTTGGGCGCACGCCCCGTGGTGGGGCAGTGGGCAGGCTGTTAGCCAAGGGCTGAGACTTTGGACCCTGCTAATTCTCCGTGGGGAGATGACCCAGCAGGACAGCTCCCACACTTTTTGCTTCATTGCCTCAGAGAGGGGAGTGCTCAGAGGTGCCCCCGGGAGCACATTTGTCTGACCAAGAGGCCAGCTGGGTATCTGCCCAGGCTCTGTGGCAACCTGCCCTTTTCTAGGCTAGACAGAGAACAGAGCCTGCCAGAATCCTAGCATTGTGGGTTCAAGGCTGTGGTGACCAGCAGAGGCCTGGCCCCGCCAGATCTCACTTCCTCCTGTTCCTTCCTGTCCTTCCCACTCACCTCTCACACTCAACTCACCCTCTCCTTCAGGTACTCTACTCCCTCCCCTCCCCCAGGGGGAATGACAAGCCCACACTAAAGAGACCAGCAGCTTCTTCCAGAAGTCAGTTGAGGCAAGGGAGAAGCTGAGAGGCCCCATGGAGAGGGTTTGTGGCCACCTCCAAAGCTGGAATCTCTGCCTTTGGCGTTAGTGGGAAGCCTGGCTGACCCCTCCCAGGTTTGGTCACTCAACCAGAGCACTCCCTGTGGCAGGTCCAGGTCAGAGGGCTGCAAACCCTCCCGTGCCACCCCCAGCAGCTGGACCTCGGGTGAGGAGCTCCCCCCAGGCGCCTCAGGCCTGGGGCCTCTCAGGTTCCCTCCAAGGGAGGGGGCTGCTGCAGAGCCAGCTGCAGCTGTGGGAAACCACACACCGCAGCCTGCAGGTGCAAGGGGCCTGGGGGAAGGGGAGAGGATTAACTATTTCTTGGGAGCAGGCCTTCTCCATTCCTTCCATTCCCAATCCATGGCTTCCCCAAGAGGCCGAGTACCACACTCGGGAGTGGGGGTAGGTTCACAGCCACAGAAAAGTCAAAGGACTTGTATCAAGGGATATGTTAGACAAACCCCTGCCTGAGAGGCCCAGAAGCTTGCAGAGGGAGGCCAGGCACCATCACTGACTCTGGGCTGGCTTCAGAGGCCCCTGAGAAATCTTGGGTATCATGTCCCTTTTCACGTCTGACTTCCCACGGCCCAGAGAGATTCCCTGTCACGGGACCCTGCCTCATCCTCAGGGTGTAGTACTCACCCCCACCCTGGGTCTGCCCACTGAGGCACCCAGCCTCCTAGGGCTGCTTCAGGGAGTATTAGGCCCAGCCTCAGAGGAGGGGCTGGTGGCTGAGCGGGCCCGTTCCCACTCAGTCCGGGCCCCCCAAGTGGTAACCATTAGTGTGGAGTAAACCAAGGCTTGGACACTGCTCTGGGGTTGTCAAAGGAGCCAGAAGCCATTCAAGGGGAAAGTTTTCACACGGTTCCCAGAAGGGCTCCTTACAGCTCTGCCTGTCCCTAGAGGTTAGCCTGGTACTTAGGGCTGCCCATCTGCCTGCCTGCCTCCCAGCCCAGGCTGGTCAGCCTTCTCATCCTGCCAGTCCCCCTGCCTGCTGGGGGCGCACCACCAAGAGCCGTCTTCTGGCAAGAGGCCCAGGAGGTGCAGGATCCTGCAGGAAAGGCCAGCCTGGCCCTTGTTTTAAGCATCCCCTTCTCATTCTTCCCAGTATAACTCATTCCCCTACTCTCTGGATCTTTCCTAAATGTGAGAAAGGTGACATCTCTAGGAGGAACTGAGTTCATTCTACACACATGTCTGAGCACCCACCACTTGTCAGACTGTACTAAGGCTTAGGATGTGGTGACGTGTCCTTGCCCTGGAGGAGCTCACAGTCTGGTGGAGTGGACATTTACACTCTTCTCAGAGAGACAGACAGTCCTACTCTATTCAGAGAGACAGACATTCACACTCTATTCAGAGAGACAGGGCTCTGTGAGGGAGGGCAACAAGTACTTCAGGGACAGAGAAGGGGCTGATGATGATAATGGGTATCTGTAGAGAACTCACAAACCTTTTACAAAACACACTGTGCTGGTTGTTTTGAATGAAGCAGAAAGGGGTAAGGCAAGGTGCTTAGGATCAAATTAGGGAGAGACAATACGAGTCACGACATAGGGCAGTAGGGGACTCAGTGGCCAAAGGGTTTTGGGACTCAGAGCAGCAGGGTAACTTCCCACTGGGGTAATCAGGGAAGACTTCTAGAAGGAGGGGGTGTATGAACTGGGGGGAGTGTCAATAGGCTGAGTTGGGAGAGGGTGGACTTGAGTTGTGGGGACCTTGGTACCAAAGCAGAGACAGGTGGATGCTTCCATCCTTCTGGAGGAAACACCTGGGGGACAATTAAACATATAAGAAGAGTGAAAGATTCTACAAAATACTAAAGTGAGGGAATTGTCTCTACCGCTGTTCCTCTGCCTCTACTCCCTTAGGAGGGAGGAGACAGTCCTCCTCCTCTCACCCATCAATTTTGGACGTCTAAATTCACCCCATCCTACCTTTCCATCCTCAGCTCCCCCTTGCCCTACAGGAACCGTCCATGACAACTGTGGTATAATAAAAAACATATATTTGGTCTTTGTCCCCCTTTCCTGGCACAGAGATTCAAATACCCTTGCTATTCCCTGAGTAATAGGAGTGACTTTTGTTATTCACAATGAGCCCTTTCCACCTTACCTGAATGTATACTAATGAGATGAGTCACAGTGGGCTCTTAGACAGTTCCAAGGAAGGGGCTGGCCATGCCAGAAAGATGGTGGGAAAGCGTGAATAGAGGGTTGGAAATTTCATCCCCACCCCACTCCCAACACCTGAGGAAGGGAGGGCGACCGGAGATTGAGTGCAGTTACGTAGTCAATGATTTAATCAACCACACCTATGGAGTGAAACCTCATATAAAAACTGGACACTGAAACTCAGAGCGCTTCCTGGTTGGCGAACACAGTGATGTGCTGGTAGGGTGACACACCCGATTCCCTGAGGAGAAGGCTCTGCACCTCCCACCCCCAGAGCTTCCCTATACATCTCTTCCCTTCGGCTGCTCCAGAGTTGTATTTTATAGGAAAACCCTAACTGCAGGTATAGCACTTTCAGTGAGTTCTGTGAGTCATTCTAGCGAATTACCCAACATGACGTAGGGTAGCGAGAACCCTGAATTTAATAGCCAAGTCAGACAAAAGTGTGGGTAGCCTGAGGGTCCTATTTGCATCTGGCATCTGAAGCAGAGGCAGTCTTCTTGGGGACTTTGCCCTTTAATTGTGGGATCTGACATTAACTCTGGGGAGTAGGCATCAGAATTGACACTGAATTGAATTGCAGGGCACCAGTAGAAGTTGGTGTCAGTACAGAGGCCTCCTTATAACCTTCCCTACAAATCACATGTGTTCCTAACCCCTTCTCTTGCCTGAAATGTGTCTCTCACCTCCCACGTCCACTCGTCTCCGTTTTTCCCAAATTCTTTCTTTTCTTCAAACTCTACCCCGTTTACAACTTGGTACTAGAGGTGCTGCCCAGAAGCCCTTCTTTGTATGCATCAACCTTCCCCTCCTGCCAGACAGCAGAGATTTCGAGGTGGTGCTTGGAATGGGCCCTGGGCAAGGGAGTTGCTCATTCAGAGCTCCTTGGCAAATGGAAGGAGAAGGCTGCATGGGGTGAGGAAGGCTGCTGGCCTGTCTGAACACTCCTTGGAGGTGAAGCCTCCACTGCAGGCCTCTCCACCTCTCTCCTTCTCTGTTTCTGTGAGAGGCAGTGTCCTGGGATGGGCAGGGGTCGGGGCCTCTTGCTCTGCAGCTCCCAGCCCCATTGGCCTTGATGATAAATAGAGAGTTTTAGCATCTTCTCTATTGTGATTACCAGTGCTCACCCTGGCCAACAAACATACACCCTCTTGTGCACACACACACACACACACACACACAGAGGCAGGAGTGTGCCAAGCTCACATCTGCATTGCTCTGTGCTGCAGCTGAGAAGCGTCACACATACATCAGCTTGGTCTGGCCTTGTCCTCCTCTCTCCCGTCACTTTTCGCCAACATTGGTCTTGGCAGTGTGCAGCCCTGTGGACTAAAGGCCAAAAGAGACCAGCGAGTTCCCCTCTCCCACACCCTCTCACCCTCCCTTCCGCTCCACACACTCCACCCCGTACTGAAGCTGCTCCAAGAGCCTAGGGTTGTGGCTCCTTTTTTTTTTTTTTAAAGATTTTATTTTTTTCCTCTTTCTCCCCAAAGCCCCCTGGTACATAGTTGTATATTCTTCGTTGTGGGTCCTTCTAGTTGTGGCATGTGGGACGCTGCCTCAGCGTGGTTTGATGAGCAGTGCCATGTCCGCGCCCAGGATTCGAACCAACGAAACACTGGGCCGCCTGCAGCGGAGCGCGCGAACTTAACCACTCGGCCACGGGGCCAGCCCCAGTGTGGCTCCTTTTTAAATGGCTCAGATGGAGTCTATTTCACCTAAGCCCCATGGGTCATCTGGGGAGGCTGGCATAGAGTTACCCTGCCTCTCCCCCACCCCACCGGGAGATGAGCAGGTAGCAGATGTGCAGGAGATAAACTGGGCTTTTCTCGGGGGCTGCTGGGGCCTGGGAGGTAAATGTGGAGGGTCCCAAAGTGAGCCAAGGCATTTAGGAACCCAAGGCCTCTGCCATATCACCGCCCGCAGGAAACTGGTCTGAGCAGCCAGGCCCAGATCTGGCTTCAGAAAAGCCTGGATCCTGTGATATTTGGACCTCCACCTTCTCTCCCTCTTCTGGTTCCCATCCCCTCTCAAAGTCTCTCCCAGCACTCCCTGGCTCCTAGAAAGGTGGAATCTTAGCCATTTCTTCCATGATGGGAATTTAAATAGTCATGTCAAGTTTTAGCCGTGACTGTGACATGAAAGGATTGTCCCCAGTTGAAAGAATTTTAAGGAGCAGGGTACGTGGGGAAGAGCATTGGGAGAGCTGGGACCTTTCCTGTCTGGTGTTACCGCCCGTCACTCTCTGCTCTCGAGCATGTCCCTTCTCCCAGCTCACCCCAAATTAGGAATGAGGCACTGTGACTAGGGAATGACCTCAAACTATCTTGAAGCATTCTAGTCTTCCCCAAGTGTTGAGGAATCTTCTATGAAACCAGATCTTCTTGAGGTATTCTTAGTCCAACAGATCCACATCTCCTTATGGGGATCTGGGGAAACAACTCCACCCCGTCTCAGGTCCTAAATTGAACCCAATTCCATTTCATCTAGACTTCAATCAGATTCTCATCCTAATGCCTCTCCCAGCCACCCTCGCCCCAGACAGAGGCTATGGCAACCCCAACGCTACCTCGGAGCACTGGAATCTCACATTGTCAAACTGGAAGGCCGCCCAGAGCTCATCAATTCCAACTCCCTTTGTTACAGGGGAGGAGAGTGAAGTCCAGCGAGGGGCAGTAACTTGTCCAAGGTCACACAGCTACTGAGTGGCAGAATTGAGATTAGAATGTGGGGCTTTGACTTCTGGTCCAGTGCTCTTTCAGCAAAGCCACACCACTTAGCATCTCACTCATTTCCAAGTTTGGGACCTGGAGTTTAGGTCCTAATTTTAGAGACATCACTGGAAGTCCCAGGGTGAGGTCTTTATGAAGAGTCAGTCCCCGTTCCCTCCACCCCTACAAGCCCTTGTTTTGTGTTTTATTGGCTTAGTAAACTGCAGCAGGCCTCCGGGTGGCAGGAGGCGGGTGAAAGGGGGCTGCTGAGCCATGTCGTGGCTCTGCTGGGCTCCCGGCCTGGGCTGATGGGGGCTGTCCAAACCGACCTGGGGAGCAGGTGTGAGCCCTCTGTCCCCAGAGCTTCTCGAAGAACAGTTTGTTCTGCAGGGGCTGCAGCCAGGGTGGAAGGAGAGTGACAGACACCAGCATAGCCCTGGAGCCTGCTGCAGCTGCTTCCTGTTGTCAGAGGGCTCCTCAACGGAGGGGCTGAGCTCCCTGGCACCTCCACGCCCCTGCCCAGCTCTCCACGTGGTCACCTGCCTCAGTAGGTCAGCAAGGTCTTCCAACAGAGGAAGACCACGTTCGAGGAGTGAGAGCTCAGAGGAAGGAAGTCTCTTGTGGCCAGGCACATTTCCAGCCTCATTACTGGGCAAACAGGGTCCTGAGCTTGTGTGTTCATTCCTGCCTCGTCTTCCCTTCCCTGTCTGGAAGTCCTTTCCCACCATCTCTGCAAAGCCAGTTCTCCCCATTCTCTGGGCCCCCTTGGCCTTGTCCACAGTGACTATCCTGGCCCCCACACTGGCCATACTGGACTGTCCAGCGTGAGAATGTGGGCCCCAACCTCAGACTGCCTTGTTTTGTGGTTTGACATTTCACCTGGGTTTGTTTTGTCTCCTTTTGAAGGCTCACAGACAGGAGAATTTGGGTCCCTAACCACTGCCTCCTACTTCAAACAAGATCCTTTACAGAGCTGAGCTCAGAGCTGACCCGACCATGAGGGCACAACAAATCCTCGCTGCATGTCCCAATGTCTCTGTCTTGGTTCCTGCCTGAATTTCGGTCACCAGACCAGGGCACACTGGGAGGAGAAAGAGAAGGAGGACTTGAGCTTCCCCGCCCGGAATTTTCTGCCTGGTCTTCACGTTGCCTCATCACAGCTTCACTACAGGAAGCTGACCAAGGCCTTGCCCCTCTCCAAGCTTGCTTCCAGGTTCCCCTCTGAATCATAACGAGAGTGTCATGGGCTGGCCTGCATGGACCATCTCCTGCCCCACAAAGGGTTCCCCTGGTGTGAACGCTTGCAGGGGGATGGGAAAGAGAAAAGTGGTCGGCACCCCCAAGACTGCCCCCATGCTCAGCTCCAGGGCACTGCTCCTAGGACACTCCCAATGGGGGCTCCCCAGCCTCCATCTCCCTTCTTCACCCAAAATCTCAGGTAGGGCCTGGTTTATTCTCCCCGCGGGGCCTAAGAGGGGCTGGGGGAGGGGTGGAGTGAACAGTAACCCAGGACTCAGCCCCCTGCTCTTCCCCTCATTGTGAAATGGCCTGGGATGAGGGCCAAGCAGGAAGCCACTTCCTCCAGCCTCTAATCCCAGGCCTGGCGCCTGGGGTGTGAGGATGGGCCCCAGGCTCTTCTCTTCCCAAGGGCTGGCTGAGGCCAACACTGAGCTCACCTGCAAGGAGACAGCCTGGGCTGCCCTTGGCTAATCTTGAGGAGCCCGTGCCTTCCTTCTTGCTCTCTGTCCCAGACCTGTTGGACATTCAGAGGGGTGTAAAGAGCAGTGGAAAAGCATGAGCCGAGGCTCAGGGCTTCCAGTCAATGCTCTGTCATCACCAAGCTTTGTGACTCTGAGCAAGTCTTTTCCCTCTCCGGGCCTCACTCGGTTTTCTTACTTGTGAATAACTAGATGGTAAAGAGTTGGACTAGAAAGATCTCGGAGGCCTCAGGCTCCTTGATATTGTAACTCATTGAAGTCAGTGATTCATTGATGTTATTACCAGGACTTGGCTCTGATTTGACGGGGTCTGGTCATTGTGTCTGTCTAGGTTTCCCTCTATAAATCGGCATCCATGGGTCTCTCAGAGCACTGGAAAGGGCTTCCCTGGACAATCAAAGACGAATGATGACAGAGGCCAAGAGATGAACAGCATCCATTACTTTGGGAGTTAGGACACCTGGGTAATTTGTGCAGAAACTCTGGCTCTATAATTTCCTGTCCTTGACTCCCAGGCAGGAAATTTAAAATTTGGGGACCTCTAATCATCATGAATAAAGGGGCTCCTCCTCCCACTTACTAAACACACGAATGTAGGGGGAGGAAGAAGGCAGGAAGAGGACAGGACCCTGTCCTTGACGCCCCTCCAGCCCGGCTGGGACTGCTTGAATAAGAACTACGCCTGTCTTTCTGGGTCTCAGTTTCCCCTTGTACAATGGGGGGCGGGGAGGGGGGCGGTGGCCCTCCCCTTCGTGAGGTTTGGCCAGGAAGGAAATCATCTGTGAGAAGGGAGCTCACACAGGTTTCATGAATGCTGCCACGGATCCTGGTCACAGCTGACCTTCCAGGCTCAGGGGCCCAGGGCTGTCCACGAGGTGTAGTCTGTGGCGTACCGGAAATTCCTTTGTATCTCCCCAAAGTCCCAGCACCTGATATCCCACCATTAGAGCCTCTTCTTTGTTCAATGTTGCCTAAGTGTCCTCCCAAAGTGGAGTGTGTGTGACATATGTAACCATTTGTCGTGAACATGTTCACATGATTTAGCTCCCAGGTGGGTGGCTTCTGAACAGCTAGCTGAGGTTAGTGAGAGACTGGGGTTTTGGTGTGGGCGGTGGGGAGGGTGTTTTGGAGGACAGAATATTTGTACCCAGGGCACTACTTGAGTAGAAGGGGAAAATAACGAGACCTGGCCTTCCTACGGTGCTTTCTCACTTGTGAAGTGTTTTTATAGACATTGTCCCATTTAACGCCTTCACAGCAGCGTGTGGAAGATATTCCCATTTTACACCTGAGGAAACAGGCTCTTCAAGACGAAAGAAGTGACTTTCCTTCAGAGACACAGCCAGAAAGTGCTGAAGTGGGCCCAGCATCTAAGGATTGAGGACCCAGGAGGCAGGATTTTGCCTGTGTGTGCTGTGGGGGGTGGGGTGGGATCTGGACAGGGGCTGGGGACGCAGATCCACAGGTAGAGGGAGGGAGGGAAGGATGGGGGTGGAGAGTGGAGTCCCACGTTTTCTACTCTGCCCAAAGCTGGCCTCTTCCCCGACTTCCCTCCCTTCTCACTGTCCCCTACTCCTTCCCACCCCTTCCCACCGCCGCTCTGGACTTCCGAAAGCCCTGTCTCCAGCCTGGGCTGTGCTCATTTTCGTCTCCTGCACAGGGACAGCGTGACCTGGCGGTTGGCACTCAAATCAATGGACCGGGGTTCAAATCTGCACTCCACCTCTCACTGGTTGTGTGACGCCAGGCAGGTCCGTTCACCTCCTGGTGCCTTAGTGTCTCCAGCCAGAAAAAGGACGTGGATGTGGACGTAGTCACCTCACAGGACTTTGATGAGGGTCAAGAGAGAGTATGTTTAGAGCACCGAGAAGTGAGCCTGGCACTTAGCAAATTCTCAGTAAACATACGTGAGCAATTATCTGAGAAAAAAGTAGTCCCTCGTCTCACGCAGAGCTCGCTCTGCTTGCTGTGACCCCAGCCCCACAAGAGCGCCTGGCACGAGTGGGTGCTCGTTTAATCCTTGCTCAGTGATTGAATGAATGATAATATCCGTCACATAGGAACCTCTAGCCTCGGCGGAAGTGATTTTGAGAAATAATGACCACCGTTCCGGGTATTCTCATGGCCCGAGGTGATGGGGACAAGAATTGCTGGGAAGGCTGGGGCTGCCTGCGGCCGCGCTTGTCCGACGAGGTCAGGGCGTCCCCTGGCGGCCCCAGGTGGGGGTGCAGGCAGGGCCCAGCGGGGCGCCCCCGCCCCTGAAGGGCCCGCCTGGAGGCAGGGCATGGTGGCACTGCCTACTTCCCCTATCTCGCCGAGAGCAGGAGGAAGGCCAGGGCTAACCACTGACACGTGTGGGCTCTGGAAAGTTCCCTAGGGCCCGCAGGAGGGGCTGAGGGAAGGAAGCAGTAGCTGGCATAATTTTGGAAGTGGAAGTGGCCTTAGCAATCTAGTCTAAGTCCTTAACATAATGGTGAAAAATTTTAAAAACACATCAGTTGGGTGCTTACTGTGATGGACTGCTTATGTGGATTATCTCATTGAAATCTGAAAACAACCCTTTGGAGTAGGTGCTACATGGAGGGGGGAATCTGCAGATAAGTCCCTTGCTTAAGGTCCCACACCAAACCCAGGGCCCCTGACTCCCAGTCCAGTGCTCTCACGCTGTCTCTCCTGGACAGTAAATCCAGGACTTCGTCCTGGGGGCACAGGCAGGGGCTGAAGTCTGTGAAGGCCTGAGTCTCCCAGGAAGACACACAGTGAATGCTTGTTGATGGACTGACTGAAGGAAAGAATAAAGGAATTGGTAGCTCAGTGTGTGGGTGGATTCAGTCCAGGGAGAGTGTTGCCATGGCTACAGGGAGGGTTCTTTTCTCTCTCTCTCTCTCTCACTCTGGGCACCCAGACTTCTAGGACACCTTCATCTCCCTCTGGCCACCCTCTGGCCTTCTCTAGGATGCTGCCACCTCGCACAGTCTCAGGAGGTCTCCAGGCTTTAGGACCTCACTCCTGTCACCCTGAACCCAAACCCACCATTCCCTGCTGGGTTTCAGTGACACACCCCCCTCCTTCCTTCATCCTGAGCTGACCCTAAATTCAGCACCCTGGGGCTACAGTGGGCAGTTCAGAACCCGTGGTGCCCCTCAGCGTGAAATTGGAAACAGTGCCCCTAGCACAGAGTCTGGCAAGGTGGGCACTAACCCAGCTTCTGCAGGACCAAACCACCTTGACAAACAGCAAGGGGGAACAGCCAACCCCAACCCACCTAGGTGACTGGGATGTAATAATACAAACCTCAGCTCGCTTACTCCTCCCCACGACACAGTGAGGTGGGCACGTGAATTAAATCCCCATTTTACCAATGAGGAAATTCAGGCACAAGAAAGATTTAAGTAAATTTGGAATAAGCCAAAAAGATTAGTGGATGTTTCCAAAGGAAAACCCTGCACTGTTTCGAGCACACCTTTGGTGCCATCTGATTACAGCCTTTCATCGCCTTTGAGCTAGTGTGCCATGTAGGTCATGATGATTCACGTCTATGGATATGCAGATCAATTCTGTTCGTTGGAGGGACAATGCTCCCCTCTTGCGGAAAATTCAATTTTCCTGCTATTTACAAATTCGTTTCAACATTCCTGTTCTATAAATGTGTCGGTTCTTTTGATTCTCCTTCGAATGGGTTGTAACATCTACCTGGGGCCCTAATTATAGTAAGGTCATTAGTCATGAGTTCACCTTTTTAAAAAAATATTATTTTTTAACAGGGGTCATGTAATTTGCCTCCAGGCGCTTAGATAAGGAGAGGTGGGCTGGGATGTAAATCCAGGCAGCCAGAGGCCCCTCACTCTATGTTCCAGGCACTGCAAAGCTTAAATGCATTAAGTAACCGCCCCGTGAATTAATCAGCCCTGACCTAAATAAGACCCTGACCCTATTCAAACCCTCGCCCTGATTAAAACCTAGTAAATTACATTGTAGTCTGTCTGAAGAAGGGAGACATGTGACTGCAGCAATGGGGAGAGAGGATCTTAGGTGGGACAAGCAGGACACTCCTCCAGCCATTAGACCCCTAGCTGCTGAGGAGCACGGGGTGTTTTTTTCTCCCAGGTCTTCTGGAAGCAGCTTTGCCCTTGGAGAGGCAGCTGGAGCTGATCAAGCAGATGCTGGTGTTCTGTGCTGAGGGGCTCCGTGCTGCTCTTGGTGCTGCCTAGGCCTCTGCTGAAGGCCCCAAGATGTGGGAGGGGATGTCCAGCCGGTGTGACTCGGAGACAGTGACCCAGCTTTATCCCTCACACATTCTGCTCCAAGGGCCACTAACCTAATTGCAAGGTAGGATTTTGGGTGCTTGATCACATTAATATTTAACCATGTTTTATTGCCCTAGACTCAATTTCATTGTTCACTGAGCTGCCTTTATTCCTGACTGATCATAAACAATTCCACAATTCCATCGGGGAATTTATTTTCAGATATATATTTTTATAAATTGATTTGCTTCATAATTGCTTTTATACATTGTTGGGTTTTTTTTTTTTTTTTTTTTGGTGAGGAAGATTGGCCCTGAGCTAACATCTATGCCAGTCTTCCTCGATTTTGTATGTAGGACGCCGCCACAGCATGGCTTGATGAGCGATGTGTAGGTCCACTCCTGGGATCCAAACCTACAAACCCCGGGCTGCTGAAGCAAAGCGCCTGAACTTAACCACTACACCACCGGGTTGGCCCCTGTTTTTAATTTTTTTAATTTTAAAATTAAAAATTTAGCCACATTATTTTGTTTCATAGTACTTATTTTTATGACTCCTTTTATTTATGGCAAATTATACTGGTTTTCCATTTATGATAATGATATTAAGTAAACTTAAGTAGAAAATGAGTCAACTTACAGAAAAATATTAACTAATACTATGAGTGGTATTAGGATAATGTCAGAAATCAAGAGGGTGGTATCCAAATGATGGAAGGTGGCTGATCTATAAGTAAGAACACTGTTTACTGGGCATTCACTATGTGCCCGTCTCAGTGCTGTCCACTAGAATCTGTGATCACAGAAATGCTCTGTCTGTACTGTCCAAGCCACACGTGGCACTGAATCCTTGAAATGTGGCTAGTGAGACTAAAGAATTGAATTTTTTCTTTTCTTTAATTTTAATTAATTTAAATTTAAGTATCCATATTTACCATATTAGAACAAGTCTAGGGGTCTTAAATCTAGTATTTTATAAAATCTTTATAACATCTATGAAATAATATTATTGTCATTTTGCTGACGAAGAGATCTAGATCCTGAGAGATTGCCTAAGGTCATATAATTAATAAGTAGCAGGGGTGGGATCTGAGCCCAGACCAGTTGGACTTTAGAATAGGTGCTCTTCCCACACTTCCTGCTTCCCACAGAAAAACAGAGCCCAAAGAACACTCTATCAGTAGTTGAATTGTACTGGGCCAAGTGTGATGCTAAAACTAGCAGAGTTGGGTATTTCTGTTGTAGAGTGGTTTATTCTGTCATGGGAAGGCCTTGAGAGGTCACGCAGGGCAGCTGGCATGACTGTTGATTCGGAGTAGAAATGAGGTGTGACTGGGCCCAGGGGAAGCAGTGAGATGTGCCCACATTGAGGGCTCATCCTGATGAGGCCCCGATGAATCATGGCCTCCAGGCTCTGTGCTCTTCAAGGGCAGGGCCGTTTCCTTCACCGTGGTGCCGCCAGCACCACTGCCGTGGCTCTAAGGAATACTGCTCAATGTCCAGTGCATGACAGAAGCTCAGAGCTCAATGGTCATCATTCAGGCCAACCCTTAGATCTCATGGCACTGTAACTTGTTCCATTTAAATTCCTGACTACAAATATCAAGTGGGCCCTCACATTCCCTGGCACTCTGACAACACAGCTCAGATATGTTCATGGAAGGAGTTCACACTTTCTTCCAAACGTCTAGCACTCTCTGCCCACTTCTCACCCTAGGCCAAAGACCTTGTGTAGCAGACCTACGCTGGCTTTTGGTTCTCCTCTTGTGTGGGTCTTGGTGAAAGGCAAGGAAAGTAAAAGAGCCGGAGGGTCACTCTCTCACCCACTCCCAGGACTTGGGCTCCAGCATATGATCTAGGGTTGGCCAATCTGGGGCTCCCAACCAGGACTCTGACTTCTGAGCACATGATACCAAGGCCCAGGGCTCTTTAGAGGCCATTCATAGTGTTGGTCATTGCAAAGTGGTCTTCTGCTGTCAGCCCAAGAGGAGAGGTTTTCACCAGACTGTTCCAGTCTGTGCTAATACCATAACATATGAAGATGACTCCCCAATTTTTATTTATAACTTTTACCTCTCTGCTGAGTTCCAAACTTGTATATTCAGCTGCTTACCTGATAGTTCCACTTGCTCATGTAACAGGCATCTCAGATGTTACATGATCAAAACAAAACTTCTCATCTTCTTACGAAACGTTTTACTTCCCAAGTCTTTCCTGTCTTAGTAAATGGCACCACCACCTACCCAGCTGCTCAAATCAAAAACCTATGAGTCATCCCCGATTCTTCTTTTCCTCTTAATGTTCACATCCAATTGAGCATGAGTCCTGTTAACTCTACCTTCAACAAAAATTACCTTAATCTGATAGCAAACGTGCTAGCACCTGGACTCTTGCATTAACCTCTGTGGTACCCCCAAAGATATCTGTGTCTCAATACCTGGAACCTGTGAATATGTTACTGCACATGTTTAAAGGACTTTGCAGATGTGATTAAATTAAGGGTCTTGAGATGGGGAGATTATCCAGGATTACCAGGAAGGTCCACTGTAACCACAAGGTCCTCATAGGAGGGAGGCGGGAGGATCAGAGTCAGTCGGAGGAGATGTGACAACGGAAGCAAGAGATTGTAATCATGCAAGGAAGGGGCCATGAGTCAAGGAATGCAGGTGGCTTCTAGGAGGACAAGGAAACAGATTTCCCCCCTGAAGCTTCCAGATGGAATGTAGCCATACAGACACATTGATTTTAGACTTCTGACCTCCAGATGTGTAAAAGAATAAATTCATGTTGTTTTAAGCCACAAAGTTTGTGGTGATTTGTTACAGCAGCAATAGGAAGCTAATACAATCCTCTAATTGGTCTCCCCATTTCCTGGCTTGCCTCTCTGCAGTGCATTCTCCACATCACAGACAGGGAAATCTTTTAAAAATGTAAATGAGACTGTTACCATTTTATTTAAAATTTCCTTAACAGGAAGCTTCTCTTTGTATCTGGAACAAAATCCAAACTTACCACGGCCTTAGGCCCTATATGAGCTGGTCACTGGCTACCTCTCCATGCTCTCCATACTCCTTCACTCCCCCTTCCACACACCCTCTCCACTCCCATCCCCAACACCCAGCTTTGTGGACACAGGACAACTAGTTTCCGTTTTGGGGCCTTTGTTCTAGCCATTCCCCGCGTTTGAAACTCTGTCCCCAGATCTTTGAATGGCTGTTCTCTTTAGCTTTCAGCTCCAAGTCTTCCTCAGAGAGATTTTCCCAGCCCCAACCCAGAGTAGTCCCCTTGTCGCTCTCATTTGCATCACCCTGCTTAGTTGTCTTCACAGCACTCACCATTATCTGAAGCTGTACTTCTTGTTTATTTCCTCCCTACTCCTTTAGCCCAAGTTCCAGAAAACCAGGAACTTAGCTCGTCTTGTATCCTGCTGCATCCCCAGCCCCTGCAACAGTGCCTGGCACAGGCGAACAGGCTCTCAGTAAAAAGCCTTTGCATGATTGAATGTCTGACTTTACAGACGACCTAGAGTTCAAGTTGGCTACTGGCATGGCAGAGCCTCAAACGCAGGTCTCCCCACTGAATCCAGAGGTGAAACTAAGACAGGGCTCCAGTCCCTCTTGCTGGAGGTTCTTTAGGGTCACCCAGGCTGGTCGGAGAAGGAGGAGAGTTCAGAGGGCTGCCATGGGAATGTATAATAATGATCACAATGATAATGAAAAGAACAATAACAGCTAACGCTTATCGAGAACTTTCTATGTGCCAGGCACTGTTCTAGGTGTTTAACATAAATTCATTCACTCTTCGCAACCACACTTAAGTGGATACTGTTATTATCCTCACTTTAAGTTTGAGGAAACTCAGGCACTGTACTCTTCGGTAACGCCTAACATACGGAATATACACAACTATAGGTTTCTATCACATCTTTTTTTCCCGCTCTCTCCCTCCCTCACATTGATTGGGGTGAAAGGATTTCCAGTCGATGAAACCCACCCAGCCCACCGGCCCTCCCGGTCGTTCCTGCCGCTGGGCTGGAGGGGGCGTCCCAGAGCGCAGGCGCGGGGCAGGCGGGGAGGGGAGAGGGCAGAGACCGGGATTGGTGGTAGAGAGTTCTACTAGCGGAAGTCCCGCCCAGCGTGGGCGGAACTTCCGGCTCGAGCTTCTCGAGGCTGTGCTGACGGAGCGGAGCCGGGGGCGCTGGGATGGTGCTGCTGGAGAGCGAGCAGGTAGGGCGAGCGCCGGCCGGCCGAGGGACGGGTGCGGTTTGGGGCTTAGCTCGGGGCCTCTGTCTCCTTGTGTGGGAGGGACTGGGACTTGACGCGGCGCGGCGGGGACTTCGGGCCGCCTAACGGGGCCGGGCTTGCTGTGTTCCAGTTCCTGACGGAGCTGACCAGGCTCTTCCAGAAGTGCCGGCTGTCGGGCAGCGTGTTCATCACCCTGAAGAAGTGTAAGCGGCTGTCGACGAGGCGAGGCCGGGCGACGCTGGAGGCCGAGCGGTGCCCTGGGAGGCACGGGCGGAGCCTGCCCCGCCTCCCCTGCCTTCCTGCACCTTGTCCTGGGCACATTCGGGGCAGGGGGACCCGGAGAATATTGGGGATTGTGCCTGGTGCGGCCTCCAGCCCTTAGCCACCCGGGCCGGCTCCGCTTCCAGGGGCCCCAGCGTGTCAGGGCTGTTTTTTGTTAAGGATCCCAAACCCCGCCACCATTAGTGAGATTTCGTCTGCTCCGATATTCTAATGTTCCCGTCGTGGAAGCAGCACGTAGTTTCCCCAGGTTTGGCGCAGCCGTCGGCGATACCGATGAGGCGGTTCGCAGAGTAGAGCCGTGGGGGTGGCTTAGTGTCCTCTTCGGATCCCTTCCCCGCTTCCTGACTTTTCGTCTACCTGCCAACGACGTCTGTGCCTGTGTTCACCGGGATGTGTTTTTCCTGCAGATGACGGTCGAACTAAGCCCATTCCCAGGAAAGGTTCCGTGGAGGGCTTTGAGCCCTCAGACAACAAGTGTCTGTTGAGAGCTACTGATGGGAAGAAGAAGATCAGCACCGTGGTGAGTGGGATTCCTAACACTGCAGCTCTTAACTGAGGATGGGGCCTGTCTGAACCAGGGCTTTTGTTGATGTTTTACATAAAGGCTAGTAAGTGTTTAGCCCCCTCAGCTGCTTTGGGATCAGGGCCTTCTTCTATTACGTTTGAAGTAGAGAACCCAAGCAAAATGAAAATGAAGGCAGAAGTCAAACACACACTTGTTTGTTCTGCTGAAATTTTTGTGGAAATGAAATTTGCATATGGGCCCTTGTTCAGAGAAGCACTCGAAGGAGCAGCTGGCCTAAGTATTTGACTCCTTATGCCCTTACTGTGCTGGGCCTTCAGTGAACAGTTTCTTGGTACCAGATGATGCTTTTACTTGAAGCTGATTATTCCCTTATCTTTGTGTGGTTCACGTAGCCAACATGTAGCTGTACGTTAGGCTTGGTACTTGATAGGGTATAGACATAGTCAAGAGCCCTAATGTTCCCTTTCAAGGTAGAGGTTGAATATGGCAAAGCAGGACACTCCCTGGGTTCCGAATGCATGTTTCTTTATTCTGCTGGGGCAGAACCAGCCTGTCCTCTGATCACATCAGTATAGGATATTCATGAGAATGTAGACCATAATTAGTCAGTAAGTCTCCCTTTACCAGTTATCTTGAGAGGACTTTACAGTAAAGCAAGCTTATGTGGTTTTTAAAAATAAAGTTGGGTATCATGAAATACAAGAGCCTAAGGAGTTTTCGGAGGTAGGATTTCTCTTGTTGCGGTAGCTTGCATTTTGCTTAAATAGGCCCGAGTTATTGGAAGGAGGTTTAAAATAAGACGAGGAGGGAGGAGTTTAAATGTATCTTGCACAAAAGAATAGTACTGAGTCCTTTATGTCTCAGAACCCGGGGAGAACAAGTCAATGGCAAGTGTGTAAGAGATTTCAGCAGAGGTGGAAGCATAGCTGCTTTAGGAGCCCGCCTCCGCCCCTTGCCTATCTTGGTGCAGTTCTCACGTGGAAAAAAGTACAGAGCTATTGTGCTTGTTCCTCAGGCCGAGGAAAGTGAAGCAGAAAAATAGTGTATTATGACCCTGGAAATGGGAAGAAGTATTTTAAACATTAGGATGTTGTCTTCATGAGGCTTTTGAGTTATCTGGGGTGAGCAGAGGATTCCTATATGGATAATACAGGTGACCTTTTGCTCCCCCTTCTTTTCCAGGTGAGCTCCAAAGAAGTGAATAAGTTTCAGATGGTGAGTTTCTGGTGTTCCCTGTGTCCCCTTTCTCAGGGCAAGAGTCAGCCTAATGTTGAACCCTGGGTTAATATTGATATTTAGGTTCACTGCTCTCCTCTGACGTTTTACCAATATTTTACAAGTAAAAGCTGCCGGGCTATGAATTTTTACTTTCAACACTGGTATTGTGTTCCTTTTTCGTTTTGTAGCTAGATTTTATATCTTAGGCTTCACATATGCTCTGCCTATCGTAGAGGTGAACAAGAAGTTGCCTGCAGTTTTCCCTTTTTGCTTAAAAAAAAAAGTTAAAAATGTGCAACTCACTGTGGGTGAGTGTTGCAGAAGCTGCTATAACGTGAATTTTCCTCTTACACCATTTTCCTTAAGACACAAGTGTCCGTGGTGTTCTCTGCTTTCTCAGGTAGGCTTTCGGATTTGGCTATCCTAAATCCATGATGGAAACGGGGCAGCTGCTCCAGCAGTTTGCACCTCTTCCCACTAAGCCCGTGCTCTGTGTGTTTTAGGCTTATTCAAACCTCTTAAGAGCCAACATGGACGGGCTGAAGAAGAGGGACAAAAAGAGCAAGAGTAAGAAGAACAAAGCAGCACAGTGACGGGCACCAGATCTCCTGCTTTCACCCACTGGCCACTGAATTGCTATTTTTCTTTTGCTTTTTTTACTTTTGGCCACAAAGCTAGGTTTCTGGTTCTCCTACCAATAACTGTTTTCATGTGAGATTAGGGTCATTTTGGATGGAAGAAGGGCTGCAGTGTTTACAGGGAGTTGTAAGAAGCCAGTTTATTTTAGATCTGGCTAATTGTGTTGCCTGGTTGTATGTTCCTGGTTTATAAAGTCAATGTGGCCACCTGTGTGAAGAGCAATGTTTCATTAAACCTGTATTTATCAGCACTGACCATCTCTCATTTATTCCTTTTCCCACCCCTTATTAATAGTCTCTGACAATAACTACTCATTCTCGAATGATGTGATTATGAATAGGCTTTAGCCATTATCTTCTAGGTTACTGGAATTGAAACCTGACATTTTTGTTAAAAGTTGTGTTATCTCATGGTATTCTTCCCAACTGGCAGTATAAATTTGTCATCATAGTTCCTTTAGCAAATTTGAGTTCTTATAACTAAATGAGAGTTACTTAACCATCTTAGGATAAGCATATTACAAAATCATCAAGAATAAAGATTCCAAATTAATGATGATATTTGATTTCTTTATGCCCTTTAGTTTGGACATTTTCATGTGCTTAATTCGGGCTAAGGAAAAAATGTTCTAGCTCCACAAAACCTTTAGTGTAAATCTATTTGCAACCGAAAAGCAGATATATGAAAACATTTATTATATTCAAAAAGATAAATTTATAATATATTACACCTGAAAAACTTACAAAGCTCAACTTTGTAGGACAGCTTCTTAGATGTAAAGTCAATTTAAATTACAATGACTGTACAAAATTTTATAGTATAACCTCCTGTCTGTCTGAACAATGTAACGACTGTTCTTTAGGCTTAAAATAAGATTCTGTAGTAGTCATCTCTGTAGCTATAGAGGAATAGCACAGACACCCTGCAAAAGAAGAGACAAGGTAAGATCATATAATGGTGAAGAAGAGTTAGTTAATAAAAAACTATTTTTAGAACACTTAACTGTAGGAGTTTTGTAAGATGGAAGGCTAGCTCTAAAAAAATGACGTAAGTTTTACAGAAGCTATGACTGGCAATGGTCTGCAGTATCAGGTCTCACACAAGGAGACCACTGTTTGCCTCACAGGCTGTGTTGTGGCCTTTTAAGCAGATCATAACATGAATGACTGGCATTCTGACATGAGGACATAAAGCAAAGTAGTCACAGCTGTTTTCTTTCATGTAAACACATTTCTAGGAGTTACCTGGGTGAATAAAATTATAAGGGGGACAGCTACTCCTAGGACTGCTGTGTCTTGTTACTGACAAGATCATGACTGTGGTTCACAGCCCTGAGCAAGATTTACTGGTTATCAGTTGCAGTTCTAACACAGCAGCTTATCAGCCATGAAATCTCAACAAGACAATAAAATGTATCACTTAAAAACCCCTCCTTGAGTTGAAACCTGTGCTGCCTAAGTGATAACTTACTTTTTTTCTACTTTGATGTTATAAATTTCATCACAGACTAATTTGAGGTATCTTTGCTTTGGCAGGCGTGACAGCAGCTGCTTCACAGTTGTGTTAAAAGCCTGTTCATCAGCATCCCACTAGGAAAAAATAGATAAGACTTAACAGCAGGTACTAGGGTTTATTAACTGGCTTTTTCTGGGTCACTAATGAAATGCCACTGCCATTCCCCTCTGTAAGTATGCTTAAGAGACCAGTTCTAGGGAGACAGTAGAAATGGTGGGAGACTGCTGGGGTTCTTCCTTTGAAGCATCGATTTTCTTTATCTCAAGACTACCTGAGAGCCTGATCAACAATGCTGCAGCCCCAGTGTGCCAATGTGACCTTAGACCTGGTATTTCTGCCTGCTGTTTGCTCTGTAGAACAGAGATACCACCTCTGATGTGCATCCATTTGAGTCGATCATAAAGCAGTAAATTGCCAGGATAGTGGTAAATACTTATTTATGAGACAACAACAGAAAATGTAGTATGAAATGTTAGTTCTGGGGCAAAGTTCATTTTTCATCTAATTTATTCTGTGACTAAACACTGGAGAGACAAAAAAGTATTCTTTGATGTGATGTTGCAAAAATCACCTGTATAATTCAAATTTTAAAAAGTTCTTATTAGGCTATTTGATAATAAGGGTATGTACCCATTAAAAAAGGCATGTAAAAGATGACCTAAATTAATTTAATTTTTACAAAAAGATCTTCCATATAGTTCTAGTTCTATAGATGAGCTTCCCTAGTTGGAATGAAGGTTTGAGACAGCACAGTATAGTGGTTCAGAACACACATCCCACTAGTCTGCCTAGGCTCAAATCCTGGCCCTGCTACTTACTAGTTGGGTGACCTTGAGTAAGATATTTAACTTCTGCTTCCGTTCTCTGTAAAGTGTAAAATGCTTCCATTTATCTCTAAAATGGGGATAATAATGGTACCTGCCTCTTAGGGTTATTATGATTAACCATACTTAGAACAAGACCCGCCAGAGCCTGACATGCAGTAAAAGCACTAGGTGTTTGTTAAATAAGATGATCTCTGAAATTTAAAAGAAAGTCACTAGAAAAGTATGACTGCCTCAAAATCTGATTTAGTAATATATACGTCACATAAAAGGAACAATGTTACTAACTTCCTGGAACTGCCAGAAAAATACCTAGTATTACTAAGAAAAGCCATTTTTAATTTTCTTTTGGCAAATTAAGAACAAAGCTTTGGGATTTCAAAGGCCACAGTGCAGAAGAGTTCATCTTGCTTACCTCTAATGATAAAAACTGTAAGATTGTTTCTTTGGGTAGATCCACCTGTCGATACACAAAGATGTATGTTATCTGTCTGGGAACCCTGGGCAGCACAGACTGACTGGTGACTGGTGTCACTGGATGGAGCAACGTGAACAGGGCTGGCAGGCCCTGGGATGCTGCTGTGCTATAGAGCAGACTTGGTGAACGTGCAGTGGTAAAATCTCAGCCCTGGCGAACCAATGCTCTGGTCCCCACACCTTATATCCCGAAAGTTTGACACTGTTACCTGCACTCAGGTAGGCTTAGTGAGGCAAAGGAGGCCTGAAACATTTAGAAAAATGATGATTTTCATTTTCACTGCCCCACCCCCATCCTTCAGAGGCAGAAAGTAGGAGAAACAAACAAAACCTTCAGTTTTCTCCCCAGTTCTTTACAGATTTATGTTACATGTGCTTCCCATCAGTGATAACAGGCCTGCATCCCAGTGCTGCCTCACTGAGCAAAAAAGCCCTGACTGCTGAGGAAACTACTTGGACAGTATGGACAGAAGCCCTCCTCACAATGTTGAAGAAAGTGACTTACGGCCAAAATTTCAATTTCACTGCTTTTCTGATGTAAGTTGGCAAGGGACGTCTGAAGCCGGGTTTGTACCTAGCAAGAAGAAAACATGTCTGAATTCAGAATCTGTCAAAGCAAGTCATCTTTCTTGCCATGTTATTTCCTGGAATAGGAATCACAGGTGACAAACCAAAGCCCAGATGGGATACCAAATACTCTTTAACGACTTGCCCTTAATCCACCTCAGGAGGATAAGCGTCTAGCCTGTTATGATCTCAAGGGAAATGAGATTTTAAAGCCTATCTTGATCATTTTTTAATAATCCCCCTAGTTGCTTATTTCTTTATAATTTTGAAATGACACCTAATAAAAGCTCAGTGCAGAAAGAGTGCATGTGGAAGTAGGGAGATTTTAGTATTAAGCTAAATTTGGAAAAATAGGAAGGTGACAGCAATGAGAACATGGAACTGAATTATGGTAGCTGAAGAAAACAGTAGAAAGATGTGAAAAATGAGTTGCCACTCAACATCCTGAGAAACAGCTAGAAGAGCTCACAGAAATGAGGTCCCTGATCTTTTGTATTTCAGTCTAATTACATTTCTAAATAATAACTGCTGTTGAAAACTCACCCTCTTCCCATGCGAGGCCAGTGTCCTGACCGTGCTCATGAGCACTGTACGCTTCTCCTACTGTCCCTCCCATTTGGAATACCCTCATCTTTCCTCCTGGCCTATTTACATCCTTCAGGGATCACCTTCGCGCAGCCTTTCTGGATCGTCCACGCAAATGCTATCTCTGTCTCTCTCATGTGTCTGCAGCAAACTCCAACACTCACCTTCAATTCATTTACTTCAGCCTTTTCTTATTTTCTTCTACCGTTCCCCGACTGTATAATGCATATGTTTCTAAGGTTATAAACTCTCTGAGGGTTGGGGCCATGTCCTATATCCTGTATCTTTTATATTTTACATGGCACTTAGCACAGAATCAGGCATATGGCAGATACCAAAGACATGTATGCAATGAGAAACCTGCCTCAAGTGTGTGCTAGGATCTCCTGCTGTGTTATTTAAAACAAGACCAACAACCCCCATCTGCCATTAGAGCCAGCTCGGAAAGTTTGTGTTTAGATCAGTGAGTCTGACGACAGCTGCTTCTAGGCACCCGCAGTACACAGCGACGCCTCTGGAGGACAGATGGGGCAGAATCCTGGCACCAGAGAGATGCTTTGTGCTGATGAGATTTTCAGAAGCCACCATGTTAGGGAAGGGGGAAGAAAAATATTTCCAGGAAACTCTATGGTTCTTATTTTCCCTTCCTGTTGGTTTCCTCCTTTGTAGTTCACCTTGGAAAGCCGAGGCAGCTCTGTGTACCTGAGTTTCATACCGCCTCCTAGTGCTGGCTGACAGCTTCTCTGGGGCTATCACACTCACAATGGGAATAACTGCTGCTCCGTGGATTTCAAACAAACCTGAAACAAAGAGAGTTTCAGAATTTATGGCCTGATTTGGTCCCACTTTCCATAACACACCACAGAGAAATGGCAGAGGGTTAGTAGAATCCAGTCTGGTGTGATCGAAGGGCTAGGTTATATCTGGGCCTTGTTTTCTCTCTGCAGCCGCCGGCACTTGCCCAGGAAGAGCCTGAACCCCAAACACCCAGAACTTCTGAGCTTCTGTCAAGACTCCCAGCCTTCTCCCCTCAGGTGGGAGTGGGCGTGGGGCCAACAAAGGCATAGGGAGGTAACAGGAGTCATCAAAACCTCATGAGCCTAAGAAAATCAAACTTAATATCCCAAATGCTAATACTTCTTTAAATTCCTCAAAGTATTTGAAATCTAATGGTGGTGGCACAAAGTTAGTGTTAACAGAAATGAACCAAAAAGACCCAATTCTGTTAAAAGCCCAATATGCCTTCTTGTGGATTTAACGGGGACACTTTTTTTTCAGTAAGGTTGACAGATGTGATGAAACTAAAGGCCTAACCGTCACCACTGTCCCCTCCTGGCTTTCATGAAAACAAAATGTACACAGTGTCTTTCTCCAAGGGATTTCAAAATAATTTTCTTTAAGCTTCTGCATGGGGGAAATTTCCAGGAAAATTATCTACATTTAATCTGTACAATACACTCAGTTGAAGGAAGATTAAATCACTTGTAAAAATGAGACTGTAAGACAGAGATATACCAGAGTCACATGGGTCACTCAACTCCCAGTTGTTTTATCATTTTCTAGGATGTGAGTGTCAAAGCACAGCAATAAATTCCATTTGGTACAATTTACTGTAAATGTTACTTTAAAAATATATTTCTGATGCAACAAGGAGTTAGCCACAGTCATAAGTGCTTAGAGCAAACACACATAAGTAACACATGAGCATTATGATGTTCAACTGATAATTAGTAATTATACCTGAAGCATTAGAAAATGACCCCTTCAGATTTTGCACTGCAAGATTATCGGAAGCTTCTCTAAAAACAAGCAAACAAAAACAATTAGAAAACAGTCAAGAAGGCAAAAGCAACACAGATAACTTACAGTGAGCTACACTTACAGTAAGCTGTTTTTTCTATTAAATATGAAAATATTCAATAAATCGTGGTGATTAGTGGAAGAAAAACAAAAACAAAAAATTTGCACTTAATTATGCTTTTGGTCAAGAGCAAGTAAAAATTTATAAAGGATGTTATTTTGAATTCACAAATGCCTAAAGACAACATTCTGACTTATTCAGCTGGGTCTGAAACCTGGCTCCACACAAGCAGCTCATTTCAGTGCCCTGTAATGGGCGTTCTTCCCACTCCCCTCACAATGCAAGGAAACATTAGCAATGGCGTGCCCCGCCTTCACGATGGCAGCAACTTGGCGAGCACCCACAGGAGAACATTTGGTAAATAAGGATATTCTTTTAAAAGCTGTGAATGGCTGTTCTTTCAAAGACTGTGAATTAATTTATAGGCTTTGAGAGACACAACAGCACTCTATCTTGGGAAAACAGGGAAATATTCACATGGAGGAAAGATTTTAAGTCTTTCCCTGCTAAAACTAAGTCCCATCTGGCCTTATAGTGAACTAATGTTCACCGGTACTCACTATTAATTAGTTGACTATTTTTTGTCTTCTCTTCTGAACCTCTGTCTTTGATTTGGATCTGTCACTCTAACATTAATACCCGGTGACTTCAAGAACACTACAGTCACGTGTCACTTAATGACAGGGATACATTCTGAGAAATGTCGTTAGGCAGTTTCATCTTATGCGAACATCATAGAGTGCACTTACACAAACCTAGACGGCATAGCCTACTACACACCTAGGCTGTATGGTACTAATCTTATGGGACCACTGTCACGTATGCAGTCCATCATTGACCAAAACATCGTTATGTGCCACATGACTGTACATTCCCTAAGAAAAAGCCTGATAGTGAATTTATTCAAGGTAGGTGCAGGCGCCGGCCCGGTGGCTCAGCAGGTAAGTGCACACGTTCCGCTTCGGGTGGCCTGGGGTTCGCCGGTTCGGATCTCGGGTGTGAACATGGCACCACTTGGCAAGCCATGCTGTGGTAGGCGTCCCATGTATAAATTAGAGGAAGATGGGCACAGATGTTAGCTCAGGGCCAGTCTTCCTCAGTAAAAAGAGGAGGATTGGGAGCAGATGTTAGCTCAGGGCTGATCTTCCTCAAAAAAAAAAAAAAGTAGGTGCAGATGGGAAGGGGCTGGGCAAGGAGAAGGGAGCAAGAACATTTATTTTATGTAAGCCAGGATTCCTCAGTCTTGGCACTAACGATATTTCGGAGCAAATACTTCTTTAGTGGGGGTGGGGGTGGAGTCAGTCCTGTGCATTGTAGGATGTTTAGCAGCATTCCTGGTCTCTACTAGATACCAGAACACACTCTGAGTTGTGACAAGCAACAAGGTCTGAGCATTGCCAAATGTCCCCCGGAGAACAAAAGTGCTGCTGGTTGAGAATCACTGATGAAAGCCAAAAACAACAGAGTATTGTATTTTCTAATTATGAGCATATAAACAAGAGTTGCAAATATATAGAAAAGCTTAAAGAAAATCAAGATCCCTTATAATCCCACTAACCAGAAGTAACCACAACTTAAAATGTGGTACATCATTCCAGACGTTTTTCTATGCGTAGGCTGTGTATTTTGGTTGAAACAAATGGGATCATACCATACATCCTATTTGTTGACATCTTTCCATGTCAATAAACTCAGTTTTACTAGAATCATTTTTAAAGGCTGCCAGTAATTCACTATTTACCATAATTCAAACAATCTTCTACCAATGATTTGTGATATTATAAGGGAGAGATTCTCAAAATGTGGTTCACGGACCTCTGGAGGTCCCTGAGATCCTTTCACAGGGGGTCTGCAAGGTCAAAACTATTTTCATGATAATCCCAAGACGTTAATTATCCTCTTTTACTCTCCTCTGCTCAGAAATGTGCAATGGAATTTTCCAGAGACTACACGACGTCTGATATCACAAAGGAGTGTATGCAGAAGCAGATATGATGATCTAGTTTCTTCTATTAAAGGCATTAAAGAGATTACAAAACTATAAATGATATATTAATAATATCTGCAAAAATGTGAAACAATGCCGCTCTTACTAAACTTATTTTGTTTTGAAATATAGGTATTTTTGAATAAAAAGATTTTATTTAGGTTAGTATGAAATGGGTTTATTATTGTTATTTTAAAATAGGTATTTTTAAAATGTTTGTTTTAATTTCTAACAAATTATTGATAGATATAACCCATATAAACAAAGCTCTTTGGCTCTTTGGGGTCCTCAAATAGTTTTTAAGAGTGTAAAGGGATTCTGAGACCAAAAAGTTTGAGAACTGCTGTTATAAACAGTGCCTTGATAGACATCTTCATACATATCCCCATGGAATAATTTTCCTATAAATTCCTGAAAGTGAAATTGCCTGGTCATTTTTCTTTTTTTTTTAGTTTTAAGGCTTTTTAACTTACTTTGTTAAACTCCTACTGAGAGAGCTGAACCAATCTACATTCCCATCACGAGTATATGAGATCTTTTCCCAGAACACATTATATCTTTCAAATACGTTGACAAAATATTACTGAAATTTGCTCATTAACAGACCAAGTAAGATAATGGCAGACACATTTTGGCTCCTGAGGCCTTTCAAAATGATAAAATAGTCTTTGACATGTTATGAAGAACAAACTTTGAAAGTGAGAGATGATTAGTCTTATATAGGAGGTCAGATAATTAAACTGCTGAGTTATTCAGAAGCAATAGAATGAATCATTAAACGTTATCCTGCCCTATCTTTATTTCCCAAAAGGATCAAATTGACTTTTAAAATAACTGTACGTAACTTCTATAGAGATAGTCGAAGCTGGTTTTCTGGGCTTTCGTTTACTAAGTTACCTGATGGTCTTTTCATCGCTGACTTTAGTTCTCAGTTTCTGCAGAACATGATCCACAAGATCAGACTCCAGCACGCGTTTCTCTGTTTGCCTTTCCTTCTCAAAAGACTTCACCTTAAAAAGAACAAAAGAGATCTATCATTTGGAGGTTTCTGTCGGAGTACCACAGTAAGACTACTAAACCAACTATTTAGGTCAGCAATTCTCAACCGGGGCAATTTTGCTCCTCATGGGATGGTTGGCAATGCCTGGAGACATTTTTGATTGTGACAACTGTGGAGGGTGCTACTGGCATCCAGTGGGTAGAGGCCAGGGATGCTACTAAACATCCTACGATGCACAGGACAGCCCCTACAACAGAATTAAGTGGCCCAAAATATCAAAGCGCTTCTGTTGAGAAATCCTGTTCTAGACTAGAATATGGATGATAGAATTAAAAAAAAAAGCCAAGATGAACCAGCTCCTATTCCATTTGATTCTTTCACATATTCTTCCCCTTGCACATCCTCTGGTCAGCTGCCAAGGTTTCTATACTTCTCCCCTCTCCTCTCCAAACCCAAGTCCTGTCACCCCACTTTCATGGTACCTTTTGTCTTCATTCCAATAGCCAGCACCCAACCTGGGCTGGGGATAGCCGGATATTCTTCACACAGCTATCCCTGTCTTCAATTTCCCTTCACTCCATTCCATGCTACACTTCCATGCAGATTCATTTTTCCTCAAATACAACTCTGATGATGTCCCCTTCTGTCCAAACATACATGAGCTCCCCATTAGCTGCTAAATAAAGTCCAAATTGCTTGGCTGGGCATCTTGGCTCTGCGTGCTCTAGCGAGAACCATTCTCTCCTGCTGAGGTGCCCTTCTTTACAATCCTGCTTCACCCAAAATAGACTATTCAGGATAACACCTGGGTAGTTCTCTGCTGGCCTGCCTCTATCTTTCGGACAATTTACTGAAAAACCATCACCATTGCTGCTATTTCTGCTTAAAAGGCCCTTTCGGCATACACTCATATCCTGCCCACCCATGAGGGTCCAGCAGAAATCCCACCCCCACCTGAAGACTTCCTGCTCCTTCTGCAGTAACCTCCCAGGCCAAGGAACCCTCAGAGAACTGTCTCTGCAGGACTCTCATGCCATTTAGCATTTTCTAGCTCATAATCAGGTACAAATGTCTTATGTTCCTTACCAGATTACAGGATCTGTGGCAGCAGGGCCTGTGGCTTAAATGTGTCTCTATCCTTCATGGCCTTAAATTCAATCCCTCTCACACTGATTGCTTAAAAGGCACTTGCTGAATGGATGAACGAAGTAATGTCTCATCCTTCAAACATGAAGGTGATGCTATTGACCCACCATTAACTTAGGCAGAAGCAACATTCAAAAGAACTGGACAGGCAAGAATGATGTACTGAAATGAACAAGATCACATTTGCAGAGATAAATTTAAAGTCGTGTAATTAAAGTCCTCATTGTAGAAGGCTGGCCAGACAGGACGATAACTCTGAAAAGCCCAACGGGTTTTAGTTGATGGTAAATTCAGTATGAGCCAAGAGAACCACCTGATTGCTAAGAATTAGTTCATTTGCAGGCTGTATTAGGAGAATTGTGGGGTCTGGATGGAGGGAGCTCAGAGAACCTTCCCATTTAGTCAGAGCGTTCTGCAGAATTCTAGTATCACATTTAAAGACAGACACTGACAAAGTTAAGTGTCTAGAGGAGGTTAAGTAGGAGGGTCAAGGATCTGGAAACCATGTGATGAGGAATAGCTTAAATAACTGGAATGTTTAGGCTAGAAAAGAGGACACGTGAAGTGGTATAGCAGCTGTCTCCTAAAATCTATTTGAAGGTAGTTGAGAGAACGAGGAAGAATTAGACTTGTTATCTTGATTATGCCAGAGGGAAGAACTAGGAACAGTGAGTTAAGTTTTGGGAAGCAGATTCTGATTCAAGTTTTCAAAATTTGCTAATCATTCTAGCAGTGTGTTATGACACTGGAATTATCCAGCAGAGGTGAGATGGTCATTTCTTGGTAATATTTCAGGAGTAATCACTGCTCTGGAAGAGGCTTGATTAGTGGAACTCAGGGTCATTTACGTTTTTGTTTTTTGTTTTTTTTGGTGAGGAAGATTGTCCCTGAGCCAATCTCCCTCTATTTTGTATGTAGGATGCTGCCACAGCATAGCTTGACAAGCGGTGTTTAGGTCTGTGCCTGGCATCCGAACCTGTGAACCCTGGACTGCTGAAGCAGGATGCGTGAACTTAACCACTACACCATTGGCCCGGCCCCTCATTTATGCCTTTGTGACTAACAAGAAGACTAGTAGTGGTGACTTCCAAATCTGCCCATGAAGGATTAACTACTACAAGAATTGTCCTCCTGCCTTAAACAAACAGAAAACCAGACAGAACATATAAACGATGGTTTTCAGACATTGGACAACAACCAGTGGAGGACTATGATTCCTGAGAGAAGGGAAACAAAGTGAGTCTACAAGTGCCCCAGGACGCTGTGCTGAGGAAGTCTGCAGACTGCAGTGCAGGGCAGGGGAACCCAAACAGAGACCAGGAGTCTTGCTGAGCTGGGGAGACAGACTGGAGTTTAGGTAAGCCATGTTAGCTAGAAACTTTGGGGCAGAGGACTGAAGAGGAGAGCTATACACTCAGAGAAAGATAGATTTCTGAAGCTCTGCAGAGGAGTCCACTCACATCTTTGGCAGAGAACTGATCTGTACGTGGGTGAGAGGAAACTATCCAAGGCTGGGGAAACAGCCACTAGAAATGAGCGGGCATAATAATTTCTGGAACTCACAGGGCTGGGAATAGTTCTTGTTCTTACCCGAGTAGAGAGACCTCATAATACACAAGGCAGAATCCTTCAAAGGAAACTGCCTTAGAAATGGGGCTAAATTAGGCCTAGACTAAAAGCTGCCCTGGACCTGCCCTAACAAAGCTTAAAACAAAGCCTGGAAATGATCAAACAGAATACAGTCACGCGCTGCATAATGATGTTTCGGTCAACAACAGACCGCATGTAAGACTTTGGTCCCATAAGATCAGTACCACATAGCCTAGGTGTGTAGTAGGCTATGCCATTTAGGTTTTTGTAAGTATACTCTGATGGTTGCACAACAACATAATCGCCTAATGATGCATTTCTCAGGATGTATCCCTGTCGTTAAGTGATGCACGACTGTACAAGGATCTTAACTGCATCCCAGAAAAAAGCCCAACAGTATTTATAGAAACATAAGAAAATCTAGCATCCAAAAATGTAAAATTCATAATGTCCAACAACCAATCAAACATTATTAGGCATGCCAAGTGGTAGGAAAATACGACTGATAACCAGGAAACATCAACAGATAAAAACAAACCCCGAATGATGGAATTAGTAGACAAGTACCTTAAAACAACTATTACAAATCTTATAAAGAATGTAAAAGAAACAAGAACCATGATGAGAAAAATGGAAGACTAACGTAACTTGTATAGATGAAAAAAATGTGATATCTGAAATAAGAAATGCAGTGAATGGGATTAAGAGCATATTAGATATTGCAGTAAAGATCAGTGACTGACCCAGAATAAAGCAGAGAGGGGGGGCCAGCCCGGTGGCACAATGGTTAAGTTCTCACGTTCTGCTTCTCGGCGGCCCGGGGTTCGCTGGTTTGGATCCCAGGTGCGGATATGGCACCACTTGGCAAAATGCCATGCTGTGGTAGGTATCCCATGTATAAAGTAGAGGAAGATGGGCATGGATGTTAGCTCAGGGCCAGTCTTCCTCAGAAAAAAAGAGGAGGATTGGCAGTAGTTAGCCCAGGGCTAATCTTCCTCAAAAACAAAAAAAAACAGAGAAAGGCAGAAGAAAACAGAACAAAACAAAAAGAGAGAGTCAATGAGCTGTGAGGCAATATCAAATGATTAACATACTATAATTAGGGTCCCAGAAGGAAAAGGCAGAGAAAGAAAAATATTTGAAAAAATGTTGGAAAATTTTCCAAATTTGATGAGTATTATAAATTTACAAGTCAAAGAAGCCCCATGAATACCAAATATTAGAAACTAAAGAATACCTCACTAAAGCACATATTTGAATCGCAGAAAACCAGTGATGAAAGAAAATCTTAAATGCTGCCGGAAAATTAAAAAAGATATATTACATACAGAGGATCAAAGCAGACTTTTTAACAGAAACTATAGGTCAGAAGACAATGAAACACATCTTCAATGTGCAAAAAGAAGAAAAATGTAAATATTGATTTCTATACCTAGCAAAAATAACTTTCAAAAATGAAATGAAATGAAGACTTTTTCACACAAATAACAGCTGAGAGAATTCATCACCAGCAGACCTGCACTAACTTAGGCAGAAGGGAAATGAAATCAGAATGCTATCACAAAGAAAGAAACAGTTCCAGAAATGGCAAATATATGGATAAAAATAAAAGACACTTCCCTCCTTATTTATAAACCTCTTTAAAAGATAACTGACTAATTAAAACCAAAGTATTAACAATGTATTGTTTGGCAACAATAGTGCAAAGGATGAGAGAGGAGAAATGGAAGCATTCTTTGTAAGGTTCTTACACTATATGTGAAGGCATACCATATTTTTTGAAGGGAGATTGTAGTAAGTTAAAGATGTATACTATAAACCCTAGAGAAGTCACTAAAAAAAATCCCACCCAAAACACAGAATTATAGTCAGTAAACCAACAGTAGAGATAAAATGGAATAATAATAAAAAAATCTAAAAGAAGGTGTGGAAAGAGAAAAAATGGAAAAAAGAACAGATGGAACAAACAGAAAACAAACAGTAAAATGGTAGATTAAACTCAACCATTTCAATAATTGCATTACATATAAATGGTCTAACCACCACAATTAAAAGGCAGGGATTGTCAGAGTGAATAAAAAAGCAAAACTCAACTAGTGACTGTTTCTAAGGAACTTCCACTTCAAACATAAAGACAAAAATAGGATGGAAAAAGACGTCATGCAAACACTAACCAAAAGAGTTCAGAACAAGAAATGTCACCAGGGATAAAGATAATGATGATATTGCATAATGATTTCATAATGATAAAGAGGTCAATTCATCAAGAAGATATAAAATCCTAAATTCTGTGTATTCACAGAATAATAGAGGTTCAAAGTACATGAAGCAAAAACTGATAGAACTAAAAGGACAAATAGATAAATCTACAATTACAGCTGGAGATTTCAACACTCCTCTCTCAGTAACTGATGGAACAAATAGACAAAACAATTAGTAAAGATATAGATGACTTAGGGACACTATCAACCAAGGTGACCTAGTTGATATTTATCAAACATCTTCTGACAATGCAGGATACACATTCTTTTCAAGTGTACATGAAACATTCACAAGAACAGACCATATATTGGACTTAAAAACATGTCTCAATAAAATTTAAAGGGTTGAAATCATACAGAGTATGTTCTCCGAGTGCAAAGGAATTAAATTAGAAATCATTAATGAAAGACATCTGGGAAATACCCAAATAATTGGAAATTAAACTGCACACTTCTAAACCTATGGATCAAAGAAGAAATCATCAAGGAAGTTAGAAAATATTCTGAACTGAATGAAAATGAATGCACTGTACATAAAAATGTGTGGTATACAACTAAGGCAGTACTTAGAGTGAAATTTATAGGATTAAATGCTTATGCTTAGAAAACAAGAAAATCTAAAATCAATGATCTAAGCCAGGTACCAGCCAATTTTTTTCCTGTAAAGGGCCAGATAGTAAACATTTTAGGCTTTCCAGGTCACACACTGTATCTGTCACATTATTCTTTTTTTTTCTTTGTGAGCAAGATTGGCCCTGAGCTAACATCTGTGCCAATATCCCTCTTTTTGCTTGAGGAAGATTGTCACTGAACTAACATCTGTGCCAATATTCCTCCATTTTATGTGGGACACAGCTGAGCATGGCTTGATGGGCGATGCTAGGTCTGCGCCCCGGATCCGAACCTGTGAACCCTGGGCTGCCAAAGTGGAGTGTGTGAACTTAACCACTACCCCACCAGGTCAGCCCTTTCTTTTCTTTTCTTTTTTTTTTAACAAAGAATATAAAAACAATTTGTAGCTGACAGGCCATACAAAATAAACTGTGGGTCAGATATGGCCTGCAGGTTGTAGTCTGTCAACTCCTGATCTAAAGTTCTATCTAAGAAACTAGAAAAAGAATAAACTAAATCCAAAGATAGCAGAATAAAGAAAATAACAAAGATGAGAATGGAAATCAATAAAATAGAAAACAAAGGAACACAAAATAGAGGAAAATCAATGACATCAAAAGGTGGTTCTCTGAAAAGACAGGTAAAATTGATAAACCTCTAGCCACACAGATCAGGAAAAAAGGAAGGAAGACATAAATGACCAATATCAGGAATGAAAGAGTGACATAACGAGAGATCCTACAGAGAGTGGAAGGATAACATGGGAATATTTGAAAACTTAGATGAAACAAGAAACATTCTGGGAAAGATAAAAATTACCGTTTAAAACTCACTCGAGAAGACAGAGGCAACCTGAATGAGCTCTATCTCTAGGCCCATGTGGCTTTACTGATGAATTCTACCAAATATTTGAGGAGGAAAGAATACCAGTTCTAGACAGAATCTTCCAGAAAACTCCAACTCACTTTATGAAGCCAACATTACCCTGATATCAAAACCAACAAAGACATTATAAGAGAAAAACAAGGGGGAAAATGTTGATTTTGATTTTTTCCTTTAAAAACAGAAATAAAGGTTATGAGCGTTTTTAGTTAAATGCAACATAGTAAAACTAGTTAGTAAGCAGCCAGAGGATATGCCAGTCAGCAGGTATCAACTCTAGTTATTATTCTTATTTTCTTAGATGGAAAAAGAGAACGGGGGAGAAAAGTAGGAAAAAATTACAGCAAGTTTTTTATTTTTTTAAGCTCTAAGGAAAGTGTTCAGATTGAGATTCTCTCCTCCTTATTTTATAAACTCTCTCCAATAACATGCCCAGAATTTCAGAGGGAGAGCAAAGTAATGGATTTCCACCCACATCGAAGGCCAGAGCCTCAGTGGGGATTTGGGTGCTCCACAGTTAATACAGAGTTTTGCAAATCTGTTGAATTGTGAAAGATTTCCTCTGCTCTTTACCTTGACATGGCTTCCTTCTTTATCTGAGACCAGGGCCACATAGGTGATTTCATGATGTCTGCAGTACTCCTGTAATTCCTCTTGGGACTGAAACAAACACACACACACACACACACAGTGTATGAATAAACACAAAGCACCTGGAGCGGCTTCAAGTCATTAAGGAATGAAAACACTGTGCTCTCCTCTCAAAGTGAATTACTAAACACGCCAACTTTAGGGGTTATAACTATTAAGCAAGAAGAGTACAGAATTCAAAGGAGGAAGAAGACCTCTTGTGCTTTCCTTACTTCCACTCTTGTTCTAAGGGGCCACGGACAATCAGTGTGGTCAGGACACAGCAGGGGGGTTTCAGAAGCTTCGACTCTTGATGGAGGGTGCCAAAAATTATCCAATACACACACACACAGACACACACACATACACACACAGAGTGAAAAGGCCTGTGAGGAAAGCAAAGGCAACAAAAGAAGAGTGGAAAGGTGAAAAGCAGAATGGAAGCAGAAAGCAAAGAAGCCAGAGCAGAGGAGCCTGTGGGATGCCACTGTGCTGGTCTGCAGCCAGCACGACTGGGCTTATGCTTCGCTGTAGGACAGAACACTTCCCTAACAATTCAGGAAACAAGTAGACAAATGGAAGAGGATATTGGTCTGTCAAATGATTAAAAATTATTGCTCAGCATACTTCTGATATGAATTTTCATATAACACACACACAAATGGACAGCAGCTGCTTCAGAAACATCTTGGCAGGAGATGTGAAAGGAGCAGGAGGCAGGGTTACTGCAGCAATCAGAAATGAACACAGGAAGCAACTCTAACTACAGAGATCAAGAGAGTCTGAGAGAAGTTCAAGCCACAGAGGGTGCTCTGCCATTGAAGCCATGACTGCGAGCACTCCACTCACAGGCACTCGTGTCATTACCTGTGACCAGTCGTACATGATTTCTGCGGTGATTCCTGCTGTCCAGAGTTTCTGGGTTAGGTTGATGGCCCTGGACATGGACATCTGGCCAATGCTTACGACCAGGAGGTCACAAGAGCTTACTGTAACCTGGATCAGAAACAGAGTGGTTATGTTTAGAGGAGCGAGACTGTGGGTGTGTAGGCAGGACCAGCACCAGGAGGGCCGTGGCACTCATGAGAAGACAGGGATCTTGAAATCTTGTACAGCAACACATGTGCAGACGTCGTTGCTCCAAAATGACATAGTAAAAAAAAAAAATGACATAGTCAAAAAACCTTATGTTAGTCTTTAAGATAGGAATTATTTCAACTACCCTAAGCTCTCAGGAAGACATTCTTTTCCTCTAGAAAAACTAGTCTTGCCTGAAACACAAAGGAAAAAAGAACATATTTCTAGCTTTGTAGATTACAGCAGGATATGTGAACGAGGGGGCTTTGATAGGAGTCTGTTAACAACTATACCATCTCACATACACATAGTGCGTTACAGACGAGGAGAACAAGGCCAGGAAAGGATGGAAGATTGTCTAAGGTCCCTCAGCTAGAGGTGAAGGACTGAAATGCAAGGACTGACATCAGGTCTTGGGCTTGTTTATCACAGCACAGATAATCTCCCAAACCTTCAGTCTGGAGCTGCCACATCTGGGGCCCCAGGTAAACGACTACAAAATGAGAGAGAACTCAAAGCACGCTGAAAAGCACAGCCGGAACTTACAGGTTCTTCCATGTTGGAGACAACAGCAGATATCTTGTCTATAGCTATGCTGACCCCAATGGCAGTGGGAACTGGCCCCAGAGCCTGTGGTCCTCTAAACTGGGGAATCTGTGGAGAGAAACACACAGCTCTGGTTATGAAACGGAGAAGAAACCATGATTATGGGGAAAGCAATGACTACAGGATACACGCTCTGTCAGCAACTTATCAAAGGGTTCAACAAAAAGAAGTGTGTGTGCGCACGCATGCAGCAAGAGAGAGAGAAGCAAGGAGGCATGTGATTTAGGAAAATGTTAACAGTGTTGGATCCAGATCTGCACCATTCAACGTGGCAGCCACTGGCCACATGTGGCTTGAGGATTTGATATATGGCTGATCCGAATGGACATGTGCTGTATATGTAAAATACACACTGTTGTGAAGACTCAGAATGAAAACAAAAAGAATGTAAAATAGTTCATTAATAATTTTTAGATGTTTGATTACATGTTGAAAAAGTATTTTGGGTATATTGGGTTAAATAAATGCTGACTGCAAACAGAAAGGAAAAAAACAATGGAATATAGCTCCTTAATAACTTTTAAATTTTTGATTACATTGAAATAATCATTTTGGATTTATTGGGTTAAATAAAATATATTATTAAAATTAATTCCACTTGTTTCTTTTTACTTAGTTTATGTTACTAGACAATTTTAAATTACATACATAGGTTTTGGTTCTAGACAAAGATGGGTAGATACACTTCTCCCTATTACTCTTGCTAATAAATACAGCGAAAAATCCTGGTCATTACATAGAAAACAAACCTAAGAAGACTCTGAAGCAGAGAGAAGGTGGCAGACTGGCTAGGAACCACAGGGCACACAGTGAGTTCCCTGGGTTTGGTCTTGGCCTCACCTATCCTGGATTGGGTGCTAGAGAAACCGGCAACCCAGAAATGCCAAGGAGAACCAACAAAAAGGGCCCAGGGAAACCTGCTCTCTCTGGCCAAAAGACCGAGAAAGGGGCACCTCGGCAGGACAGAAAGCTTTCCGACAAGCTGCGCCCTGCTCCAGCCAAACACCACAGAGAAAAGCACAGGCCCACTCCTGCCAGCAAAGGCTGAGTGGGGCCTACACATCCACCCCTATCCAGATGTAAGGAGGCCTCCCACCAAGCCCCGGCAGGGTGGCATCAGAGAAGATGACGTGGGGAGCCAGGACTGTCGTATCTGCCCAGAGGTAATGCTCCCCCCACCCCCTTATTGGGTGAATACAATAGACTTTCTTCTCCTCTTGAGCTTCTCAGAGTTTGACAGTCGAAGCAAAAAGCAAGACACTGTCTGATGTGGATCTTAAGGCATGCAGTGGTTGGGGTAAAGGGACTTCAAGGGAGACAAGGTTCTACCCTTCATTTGAACTGGTAAATGTTCAAAAACAGATCTTTGTGGTGACAGAACAGCTTTGTATCTCGATTGTGGTGGTGGTTATGGGAATCTACGCATGTGATAAAATGGCCAGAATTAGTCATGTACAGTGGACCCATTTCCTCGTTTTGGTATTTTATTATAGTTATGCCAGGCTTAACCATTCAAGGGACCTGAGCGAAAGGCACACAAGACCACTCTGTACTATCTTTGCAACTTCCTGTAAACCTAGTTATTTTAAAATAAAAGTTGAAAACATTAGAAATGTGATTCACAATACACTTCTATTCCTAGATGAAAGATAGACAATTATTATAAACATCGCATTATACTATTGGCTCAACTTTTCTGTAAGTTTGAAAAATTTCAAAATAACAAGTTAAAGAAGAAAGGAAATTAAGCCAGAATAAATCAACAGATACAGGGCAAGCCCTTACCAGCAGGTCATATCTGCCGCCAGCTGCAAGGATTTCTGTGGTGGCCCTCTGCTTCCGTTTGATGAATGCCACAAACTGGAAGATGATTCCGTTGTGCTGCTGCACCTTGTAAACCAAGCCCAAATTGATCAAGACCTGTGAAGTGAAAGGCCACACAACCGTATCCAGGGCACTGTTTTCCATCAATAGCGTCAGAACAATCTACTTAGCTTAAACCAAATATTCAGTACGATTTGGCACAAAGTCTGTTTAACTATAGCCTGCCAAGTAAGAAACTCTGCTCTCTTCCAGAATAACCACTTCTCTGAGGCTGACATTTGCTGCACAACAGGAATTGTGATGCTTGCAAAGAAATTCTGATTTAAGCCAAATTATTACTAGCTATCAAATGTTCCAAAAGGTAGAAAGCAGAGTTCTGGAAAAATAAAACACTTACTAGCGTTAATGAAATAAAACCCGTTTCCCCGCGGTGCTGTTATTAATGCTACAAATCTATACTGCCAGAATCAGACAGGGGCCAAACCTGTAGCTTTATGCCAAGTTTCTTCAGCAGTCCAACAACCTCCTCTAGATCTTTTAAGCCATACTTCACCAATTGGGCAATGCCTGTTTTCTGTTTTATTAACGAATTTATTGTTGGTGTCAGATCTTGCAAATCTCCCTTCTGCTCAATAAATCTGTAGAGTCGACACAGCTGGAAAGCAAAGAGGCGCCGTTAGCTTCCAAGCCGCTGCGGGGGAGGCTCACGCTACACTGTGTTTCGTACACTCCAAGAGGGCGGACTTTGTGGTCAAAGGTAATTTTAGTCTTTACTGCAACCCCAACTAAGGATTACCCTTTCCAATAACTCTAAAGCACCTCACAGAAGCTCTCTAGGCACCTACTCAGTTATTTAGTCACACACTTACATTTCATGCCGACCCCAGCAGAGCCGACCTTGGCACTAGCAGAGCCTCCTTTATACATTTTCAAGCCAGCATTGTTCCTCTTTACCTTCCTGACTCTCATGAATTCCCATTAGTGCAGGCACATAAATGAGGGACAGGAAGGCAAAGTCTGACTCATTCTAATACCATACTGAATCAGCCAGAAATTCCCTCTCCTTTCTTTACTTGAATAGTTCCTACTTGTAGCCTTGAGATGCAGCTTGGATGTCATCTCCTACAGGCAGCCTCCTGATCCTTCCCTCCCTCTGGCTTGGACCTTGATCCCAAAGCCCAGCTCTCACCAGCTATGCACTGTCTTTCCCAGGAGAGTGCAGTGGCTAGCGATTATCCATCTGTGGGCCAGGCAGAGCCCCAGGCACACAGCAGGTGAAGGAGGAAATAACTATGATCATAAAACCAGAAAGAAAACTTCTGGAAGCTAAAGTGGAAATTATTAAGAAATGAAATTATAGCTATTTAAGACTGCAGGCAAGCAGAACCTGGTTCAACTACCAAATGGCGCATGGAAACTAAGAGCTGAATGAAGACTCAGCTTACTATAGTTTAATATAATAATCATATATCACTTGTACTTTTAAAAAGTCCAAAAAGTATTAAAATCTCTCATAATCTCTTTACTAAAGATAAACATTTTAAAATTTAAAATTATATCTGATTTAAAATTATTTTTTTCTTCTTAATAAAATAAAACACTATCTCTTCTCAAACATTTTAACATTAAATTACCCCATTATAAATTACCAGAGCACTAGAGTCAACATCCCCAGGGTTGGGTCCTGACCCTACCATCAACTTTAGACAAGCCACACTATCTCTTTGGGCCTCAGGTGCCCCGTCTGTAAAATAAGAAGACTGGGGCAGATATCTGAAGCTCTTTTACAATATTTCTACTGCCTTTTCTGATATCCTCAGAATTCCCTTTTTAAGTAATGAGAGTACCAAATGCTTTTATTAGATACTAATTTTTTCCATTTAAACTAATCAAACACACAACTCTGAATTAATGCTAATCAGCATCAAATGACCAAAGAAAAGAAGGTGGCATTTTAGCACCCAACACATGTATCATGTACAAGTGTGAAATCGTTTTGAAATGTGCCATTAGTTCAAAAAACATTTTTGGCTTGAAACTTCAGGTAAGAAATTACCAGGTGGGGCAGTTCCTCAAGCAGATTCTTTGTGCTATTTATTCATGGACCTCTCTCTGCACATAGGTATGTGCTGTGTATACGTCTAGGGTATCATGTAAATGCTGTCCTTCATAGAAAATTATGCCATTGGGTCACTTTGTGTATCATTAATATCTCCTCCAATATTTAACATTTAAAATGGAAGCTGGCTTAGTTTCTGGAACTCCTAGTGCTATGTATCCACTTTACTTTCCCTCCCTGAAAACTGGATGAGTGATTTCTTTAGACTGTGGTCATCGCGTGCCCCGTGAAAGCTGTGTTTTAAAGAGCTGAGGGCAGATGTACGCTGCACGACCACCTCATGGTTTTGCAGGGCTGGCATGAATTAAGGAGTTGAACGCAGACCATGGACTCTCCCACTTCCCCCTCGATACCCCCAGCACTGTGCCTGCCACGCTGTAGGTGTCCCAAAGATCAAGTGACTCTGCCCGGCCTGTGCACAGTCATATTTTAATCCACCCAATATGTGAATTCTGCTGATCACCACAGCATCATGTAACTGAGGGTCAGACCAAGGGCTAGAAGGGTGCTGGGAAAGTTAAAAAAAAAACCCAAAACCCACTCTTCTTATATAAATATTTAGGAAAAGGTAAGAAATCGCTGCTGTCATCTGCTTTTCAGAGCGACTCTGTTAAGTGTGGGTTACTATGCCAAAGATCTGGGACCAATATGACACCTGTAGAGAGAACACAACAAGCCTGTTTACCCTGGGAGACTTCCCGCTTTGCCAACGGGATCAAATGCAAGATTGCAGGAGTAGGAAATGTACCAGAAAAGCGAAAGCTCTAATTCAACTCTGAGGGGTTAGAAGCCCGGGGTTGGGTGGGGTCGGGGGTGGGCAGATACCCAAATGAAGCTGCAGAGCTCCGTGCCTCACTCTGGTCCCCCAGGATCTACTTGAGAAGAGGACAACCAGTACTAGATCTGCTCAGCAGGAGGCGCTCCCAAGCGCGGCCTCTACAAGGGGTGCGAAAGCGAAGTATCTGGTGATGGAGAAAGAACAGGATGATTCCAGCACAGTACGCAGCAGCCTGGAGAGGCACTCTCTGATCACAGCTCTGGTTTCTCTCTTCCCCTAATCTCAGAGGTTGCCATGGTGCCTATTAATGCTCAAGGGAAAAACTGTCTGTGAGGCGGCAGGAAGTACTGCTCCCTTACCACAGCAAGAATTTGGTGACATTTTCTGGTATCACAGAATTACAGAGAAAGCAGTAATGGCACTGTTAGAAGGTACTTACACTAGTAGAAGACAAAGACAGATTACAGAATTTAGCTTCCACTTCTCTCCTTGTCAGCTTTTCTGTCTAATGTAGGAGAAAAAAGTAACAATGAGAGTGACCAAATTTGGCCCTGAACAAGATACAATTTCCAGGCTAAATCTGACAAACGTAGCCTTCACTGTGGACAAAATTGCTCCTGATCATGAAGGATGGGTTAATTCTGTGATTAAAAAACATTTTTTTTCCCCAATTCACATAAAACTATAACTAACATTATTTTAAAATTTGAAAAACCCTGACATAAAGAATTAAAAAGGGGAAAGCTGCACTTGATGAGTGGAGAGGCGTCCAGAGTTGGACAGGCTTCACCAGGGTGTGTGTCTGGGTGGGGAGGGAGTCAAGTGACCCGTGTTCCCCTGACCAAAACCACGGACCGACAGGCTCTGAGCACTGCATCCCATGCTGGCAGCCAGGCTGCGGGATACGAACAAGAATGGCCTGAAGTCCCTCTGCACAGCCCCTGAGGTTTGTCTAGTGTTTGACTGACATTCTACTGTATCTGTCACTGCCAAACAACAGCAGCACTTTGGGAGGAGGAGAGAACCACAAAGAAACAAACAGTAAACTTAGGGCCCTTGACGTGTACCCGCCAGATGAAAGAAAAGCTAGTTAAGCCTGCTGGTGTATAAAAACAATGAGCCATATGGACTTCCACTATTCATTCTGTCTTCATCATAGGTTGTCTGGCACTGCCAGTTATTGAATCTTCTGGATGCCTCTTATTTATTATAAAAACACTTAACATGAAAATAAATTAGAACAGGTAAGCATTTACATCCATCCCAACGCCATAATATAACACTCTTTAAAAATTTCAGTGTTCCCCCTCCAGGCCCTGCATGCACCATAGAATAATAAATACTACGATGTGGTTAAATTAGGAAGAGTAACTGGAGGTGCCGCTGCCCAGTCCCACAGGAAGGAGGTGGTAAATGAGGCTTCAGCAATGGTCTGAACCACTCTCCCCCAATTCACCAATCCATAGCTATAAATGACTCTATGATAAGCACAGGCAGGTTGGAAGAATTACGGGCAGGGCATAATAAGTCTTTTATTGTCAATACTAACACTCCCTTCTCTTGGCCTTTGTGAAAACAGGAAAATAACAGCACTTGTGGTGAGGAGGGAGTGAGTTAACCCATGTGAAGAGCTTGGAACGATGCCTGGCTCATGGGTAGGCGCTCAATGAAGGTTATTCCTGGCAAGTAACAGGACCAATTACTTAGTGATTTTTTGCCTCAAGAATGTTAGTGAAGAACTTCATTATCTTACAAATTAAATAAGATAATTTGATCTTTTAAAATCAGAAGTTACTCTTAAAAAAAAAACACCCTGGGGGTCACTAGTGGTATAAGGCTTAGTGTGGAATAAAAGCTCACCAAGATCAGTGTTAACTCTTGACACAGTCAAAGCCATCGGTTCTCTTACCTGAGAGCAATGAGGGACGGAGAGCAAACTCGCAGCTCAGTTTTATGGTTACCTCAGTAAGAAAAGGTTTATGCACTGTTACTATTATCCTTCAGTACTAAGTCAAAGTAATTAAATGCTCACCACGGCATCATACAGAATAACGTAGACTTGACTGAGTTTATCTTCTGGGATCCCACAGTATAAGAGTACTGCTTTCAATAACATGGTATGGTTCAAGTAAATGCTGTAATTTCTTTTCTAGAGTACAGAAAAAAATGATTTTCATTATAAAAGCAACATAAGTACATGACCAAATCTAGAATCTTACCACTAATTTACCATCCTAACACATGGAAGGATTAAATATAAAAGATTGAATTTTAGCATATTGCCTTCCAGTTTATGTTTTCATACACATTCTTTTTACTTTATTGTAGTCGAAGAGTGTAACATAATTTAACGCTTTATTATATGCATCAAAAATACTCTGCCCTTCAGCTGTGTTAAAAAGCCTGAGTGAATTCACACAGATTTCAAAGAGGGAGAGGATGTGCTCCGGGAGTAACACTGACTTCCAAGCAGGGCTGAGGAAGACTTACTGTTACCTTGTCCACACAGCCGATTAATGAGCATTCAGAGAGTGGCGAGCTGTGTGCTGAGCTGGGTGCAGCAGGGTGTACAGAAAAGTGGACACACAGGCCCTGCCCTGAAGGGGCACACTCTGCTTGAACAACTCACAACTAACACAACTCAAAGAAGCAGGTGATGTCTCCTCTCAAGTGTTGCGAGAGCTGAGAAGAAACGGCCTGGCCCGAAGATGGGGGAGCAGTCAGGCTTCCTGGGGAGAAAGGACCCAAACCATGGCTGGGTGGAGAAGTCTTTTTAGACAAGGGAACACCGTGACTGATGGCACAACGGTGGGAGTGGACAGGGCATGTGTGTGGGATGGGGAGGGAAGGCCTGGGGAGAGCAAACCGTTGTGCCAGAGGCAGCCTCCCCTGGCCAGGTAGTATGCAAACCTGATGAAAAGTGAAGTTAGGGAGCTGAAAGGTTGTGTGTAGGAGGGAGCCACCAAGGGTTCTGAACGGAGTATGAACAAGCTAATAGCATCCTAGGAATCTTAGCTTAATTTCTTGCGTTTTGGAAGAATGGGCAGAGAAACAACACCCTTCCCTGAAAACAAAACAGACAAAACCAAAATCTGTTCCTGGCAAGACAGAGACAAGAGCTTGAGCTGAACCTCAGAAGTAACATCAAAGTCTTTTCAGTCACTTTAGTAAAAACGTGGTTCCCTGCCAGCACACTCTGAGGGGCACTTCTGTACCAGTTCTGTCATCCCTCATCTGGGGAAGGATGCCAGCGGGAGAATCTCGCAAGGTTAGGACATGGAAAGGCACCTGAAGTGCTGGAAACTCTTGGATGATCTCGTAGATAGTGTAGATGATCTCAGCAGTCGGCAGGGAGCTGTTGGTGGTAGAGGTGACAATATCAAATGCACATTCCAGAAGTTCTTTGGGATGAAATCGGTCTAACTTGCGAGGTCTGAACACACGTTCTATGCAGTATCTGGAGAGAGAAACCCGGATTTCTAGGTCACTGTTTACTGGAATCAAATATGAGTAAGAGATTGTTGAACGAGATAAAAGAAACAAATACAAAAAAATAAATCAGTGGTGTGACCAAGAATGCTTAAAGACAGATTTGCCCAGAACAGTCTTGCCTTGTGATATAGGTTCCAATTCCTAGGTTTCCCACTAGTAAACCATGGGGGTTAAATTTTTTTTTTAATGTCTGAAATAGAGATGAAATTATGCAAAAAAGTAATTTCACCTTAAGTGCTTATTTCTACACAGTGACGCCCACATTTTAGGACTACGACTACCAATTGTTCACTTGCAGCTGAGAATACCAGCACGTACAGAGCTTTTGCTTCAGTTGAGGAAAAGGAGCTTGCAGTGGGGTGCCTTGTGGACAACAATACTGCTCCAGCTGACGAAGCTCGCAGTGTCAGACCCCGGGGGTATCTGCACGCACAGAAAACCTTTCCCCACGCTGAGGGCCTGGAGGTTCTCAGTGTTCAGCACTCGCGCTGGGTTTACGCCACTTCTCTACAGGCAGCCTTTGTTCAGTTACCTGCGTAGGCAGTTTTCACACAGAGATCACTGGCCATTTGTCCCTTCAGTTAAATTTTAAAAGGGGCCATCTGTGATCAAGAACAGCCAGATGCCAGATGTTTTCTTCAAGCGACCATTTGTTAATAATTAGTTATGTTGCCTGCGGACATGTAGAAGGCACAGAATAGATGGCAGGAGCTTCGGGGTGCCTGTTCACCGGCTCCATTCCTTCTCAAGAGAAGGCCGTCAGTGCCCATCACCTTGGAGAAAGGGGTACCGTGGCTGGGCTTTTTGACCATATTCCATGCTCAATACTTTAAACCCAAAATTGTTCACTGTGTAAGAATCTTCCTTAGTTTCTTTCCCACATCCACCACATGAAACCCCCATTGTCTCTTACCGTTTTAAATTCAGTATATTATTTCTTGCCACATATCTTGCAAAAGGAACCTGAAAAATAAAGTTTCAAAGGTCAATGTCAAGATGTGCCAACTACCACACTCCTTTTGGTTTTTCAGGAACAGCTTCATTGGGAAATAACTCACATACCTTAAGGTTCACCCTTTTAAAGTGTACATCAGTGGTTTTAGAATGTTCACGAAGTCGTGCACTGCTTGTCATTCGCATTCCTTGACATGTTCCTGGGGGCCTCAGTCAGCAGCAGACCCCACTGCTGGACAGACCACCAACCCTATTCATTGTGGCATTTCTTAGGTTTTTAAGTTTGAGAAAAACTCACTTTTAGTTAAATATACTCTGCCAAATTTTATCACACAAATTAAAATCAGTGCAAGTTACTTGGTTATCTGTGAATTTTTTGTGTGTGTCATTTACAGTAACACAATCAAATGAGTATTATCTCTTATAGTGAGTTTCCTGATTTTCCTACCTATCTTTTTAGGAGAAATTCTTAATAACCACCCACTAATAACCACTACAACTTATAAAACCATTGTCAGATTGTCCCAAGAGATCTGATATAGTATCATTAACTAATGAGTCGAATTCTCAAGGGTAATTACTTTTATTTTTTGGAATTGAGTATCAGCTCACAGGAAGAGAGCTGATGTTTAAAAATCTGTGCTTTAGTCTCCTAATGTCTAGAGAACAAGAAGCCACTTTTAAGTCTAGCTATGTAAACGTTTGTACTTCTACCCTTTCTTCAATAGAGCCTAAAGTCTGATACGCTGTTTATTTGCTTCCCCCTCAAAACAACCCCAAATCACTTTATTTACTGTAAAAGAAAAACAGAAGCCAAGAATATGGAAGGAATTTCCTCTTAAACCATAAAAGCAACATGTGTTCTTACAACAAGCTGCATAATATAGATATGAAAAATAAAATGCCTGGATTCCATACCCTCCTCCAAAAAAACAGAGTCAAAGGTTCAAGAGTATTCTTTGACACCTCATTCCATGGCGACACAAACAAGCTGGTATACGTGGTCATTTACACGCACGTGAGAGTATGTTTACACCTCACACATTCTGGGTGCGTGCAAAGACACAGCACACCTGATGCACACACTCGGTTGTTTTTCAACTTTTCTCTCTTTCTCTGTATTAAAAATGGGATCATATTAGAGTCCCTTTGAAACACACTTTTTTCCCAGCTAGCAATTTACCATAGACATCTCTACAGATCAAATATAGACACAGATGTATCTAAATATACATGTATTTTGATCTCCTACCTTGTTAACATTCTATAATAAATTATTAAACCATTTTCCTACTGAATACCATGCAGTTTTCAGTTTCTGACCACCACAATAATATGGCAGAGAATATCCTTTTAATATTCATATATCAGTGTAGGCTTATTTTTTTAAATAAATTCCTCAAGGTGGAATTGCCGGTTCAAAGGGTATAGTGTGTGCATCAAAATTTTTTTAAATTTTATTAAATACTTTCAGATTACTTTTCTAAAGGTTTAACAATTTACCTTCCCATCAGCAGTATACGAAAGTACCTATTTTCCTACACCCCTGTCATCTCCGGACATTAATTTAACTATTTTTGCCCATCTGATGGGTGAGGCCGTGATACCTTTGATTTGCATTTCCTTATTACTTGTGAGGCTGAACATCTTTCCAGAAGTTTCTGAGCCCTGTGCATTTCCCTTTTTGAGAACTGCCTGTTATATCCTTTGCTCCTCTCTCTACTTGTAAGAGCTCTCTGTACTTCAGAGGATTAAACGCCTGTCTGTCTTACGCACGTACATGCTACAGATGGCTTGTCAGCACCAACACTGGGACTGAACGACTGGTGAGAGTGTCGCTGTCAAAGGGGAGCCCGGCGATCAGAAGGAGGCAAGCGTGAGCAAACTCGGCACACCCGAGAGCAGAGACACTCGCTGTTACAGAATTTAATTGTTCTAGACATTAACATGTTAGGAAGTTACCGAAGATCTAGCCAGGAAGTAAAGAAAAAATTCCATTTCTTTGTCTGAGTTGGCCAGGTTAGCTTGCTATGGTCACTCCGCAGAGCTCGGCACCGAGGAGCAGATGTGGCATCTGCAACACAGGGTTCCAGTTGCAAGGCCAAAAGCACCTGCGCCATTAGTAAGGTGGATGTACACGGGGTCAACGTTTACTAAATCCCAGTAAGGCCCTCACCTTGATGACTCCCTTAAGAATATGTTTCCTAAAGGTGACATTTAGAAAATAAGCCTAGCCAAAAACATGACTGGTGGAGGTAATCCTTTAACATTGATGTCACCCCCGTGACCAGACATGGCACTGTCACCAGTGTTGCCAGCCTCACCCGCAGGTCGAAAGGAAGCATCACCAGCATCCCGCTGTGGTCCATGAACAAGGCGGCTTCGTTGTGCTCGTATATTTGCCTGTTGCGGGGCAGCAGCAGTGGAGTGCACAGCTGGACAGCTCCTACGCCAAATTAGAAAAAGCAACCAGTCATCGGGTCCTCATTCTTCCTAGGAGGCCACTTAAAACGAACACAAACCCAACAGTTAAGCGATCTGCGACTGGGACTGCTGAAATCACTATCAGTCTATCTTCAAGTCTCTAAATTGACTAACGCAGAGCTCATCTAAGGTTAGGTTTGTTAACGTAGTCATATTTCTGACTCCACAAACCAACTGTACTTTAGCCAATAGCAAGGTTCTAATATTCAAGTCTGATTCTCCTCAATAAGCCACATTGTCAAAATTAGCTTAAATTTCACGTCAATTGCTTGTAATTGAATTTAATAGTAAAATATGGTTGCAGCCAAATCCATTAACAGTACTTTTTAATAATGAAAAAAACATCATTAAGAAGGCATTTGAGGGGCCGGCCTGGTGGTATACTGGTTAAGCTGATGTGCTCCGCTTCCAAGGCCTGGGGTTTGTGGGTTCGGATCCTGGGTGCAGACCTACACACCGCTAATGAAGCCATGCTGTGGCAGTGTCCCACATATAAAGCAGAGGAAGACTGGCGCAGATATTAGCTCAGTGGTAGTCTTCCTCAAGCCAAAGGAGGAAGATTGGCAACAGATGTTAGTTCAGGGCCAATCTTCCTCACCGAAAAAAAAACAACAACAACAAAAAAGGAGGCATATGATTTTTAAAACAGGACATACCATGTCTTTTAAATATGCGGATGATGGTTTCACACACTTGTTGCTGTATCTTGGCTGTGCGGATTGAGAAGCTGCCCTAAAATATGACCAATTAAAATGTCATCAAAGCCTAATCAAAGGAATCTCCTAAAATATTCATTTGTGGCTTGCAGTAGACATTACACTGCTTATTCCCAGGATCACAAATGAGATTTCAGAAAGTCAGTCCCTTTTTGAACATATTCAGGGAGGAAGAAACCACCTATCTGAGGAAGGCCTCCTAGGTTCAGAGTTCAAGCTCTTAACCAAGCTGATGTGTGCCTTTCAGAGAGACAATCAAATACACGCGTCCCCCCAGGACTCTCAGGGATACTGTGCAGCAATCAAACCCCTAAGGGCATCAGGCCCCTCCCACGTACTAAGGTGATTTGCAGAGGGCCCCTGGAAAGCTACAGGGCATTTACATATTCTGTAAAGAGCTTCCCTTTTTCATTTTTTATAATAAACCCACCATTTCACTAGGAAAATTTAGAAACAACAGATAAACAAAAAGACAAAAATTAAAAAGTCACACATAAGCTGTAAGTACCTTTCTAATATTGCCAGCCAGCAGGAGCCACTGGCCCCTGAACCTATACTGACCTTCCAGAAATCTTAGCACCACTTCCTCTACTCCTCTTCGAAAAGTATATCACATTTGAAACACGCAGAAACATATAGAGAATAACAAATATTTGTTATTCATTCACCCAACTTTATCGAATTTTGCATTTTACTATATTGCTTCAGACTGTTTTTGATTTTTTTTAAAGAAAATGCTCAAGGCTCCCCAACCTGGCTATGCTTCAGAAACTCCCTGGGAGCTCTTAAACAGATTCCTGAAGCGCCTCACTGGAGATTCCAAGCTCCCAGATGAGATGTGGGGCCTGGGCATCTGCATTGTCAGAGGACCCCCCAGGTGCCTTTGCTGTGTGGCCGGCATCGGGAGTTGCGAACTGCTTGATGGGGATCTGAGCTGGCTGCATGTTCTGGGCTCTGGACAGCAGGGCTGGGCTCAGGCTCTAAGAGTACTGCTTCTTAATCTCTTGGGTGGGTGGTTTAGGAACTCCCTTAAGTAAGTGATTAAAAGTGTAGCTCTTCCCAGAATAATGCATATGCACACATTTTCCACACACAGACCTCAGATTAAGAATTTAGGAGGCATTAAAGGAATCCATGGGAATAACGAGCTGACTTGATCCTTTTGTGAACCAGCTTAAGCTCTCTTTTGAAGTCTGGCTTAAACCCACCTTCAGTATGTCACTGTCGTAGGTATAATCGATGGCAGGGGAGATACGCTGGGAGAAGATCTGGGCCATCATGGTGCGATAGGCCTTCCCGTCCACGTTGGCCAGGGTGTGGTGCAGCACCTCGTGCAGCTCCGACTCCTCCATCTGGGGCGGGGGCAGCAGCTCGCTCTTGAGCAGTTCTGTGGCGGTGGGCCGCTTTGCTGGGTCGTGGTTCAACAGCCAGGAGATGACGGATTTCTGTAGCAAAACCCAGGCCCACCAGGGATGAGGTGCAATGCATGATGCTCAGGAACTCTCCCGACAAGCCAGTGGTTGGTTCAGGTCAGAGAAAAGACACCACACTGCTTGGGCTTAGTTGGTGCATTTTAATTGGTATTTCTGAAATCTCTGAATTTGTCATTTTTCCCCTGCACTTCATCATGGCCACAGAGTTGTACGACAATTAATGAGTATTTCTTAAAAGAAGGAGGCCCTTTTTATAGTTTATGTCAGAAATGACCAAAAACATCCCCAATTCAACAACTACACAGAGGCAGAACTTAGGCCTCATAAACAGACAAAATACTGTATCAAAAACAGTGTGAGAACATAAAACAAGTATCTTTAGTTGTCTAATTTTAGTAGAAATGATAATGTGTCATCTGGAATCCTTAAAGCAGCGTAAACACCTTGCTATTGCTCCTCTCCGTTTGTTGTCTGTATTGACAGCGCTCCCCTGGATTCTCTTGATTTACGTTACTCACTACACCTCCACGGCTCCCGCTTCAGTAAGCAGGGCGCCATCTGAAGGCAATCGAAACCTCTGAAAGCTTCCTTAACGATTCTTTAACTCTCTTGTTTATAATAAGGATTTATAAGGAGTGAGAGGAATATTTGAGATCTGAAAAAAATCTCAGTTTTTAGATGAACCTTATTAAGCATTTTCTAATTATGCATCTTTAATATACTTTCCCTCCACCCCCCAACTCCTACCTTTGCCTTTGGCTGAAATAAAAATAAAGGTAATGACTCTTCACATAAAGAAAGGAACTGACGTGATGCAACTTTTATGAAAAGTTATGTTAAATTAAACTGGTAAAAACAATATTCTATTCAGCAAAACAGACCGTGTTATACTGCCTAATTTCTGTGTGTGGCAAAAACTGTGTTATACTCAGTCTATAAGCATTTTCTATGCTGCCTCCTCTCAGATAAAAAGCAAGGACTGTCACGGGGGAGGTGGTTGTCATCGTGGTTTGGGTGCCAATTTCATACAATCCAAACGCCAACGCTCAAAGGTACCTAGTAAGTACCTGTGATAGGAGAACAATCGTCATTTGCAGAAATGGTCTGTATAGTTGGTCTCGTGTTTGTAGTTTAATAAAATTCCTCTGCCATCACAGCTGCCAACATGTGGAAATACTGGGTAAGACTGACCTTGTTATAGGGAAAGGCTATGAAATGAACATTTACTTACAACATCTAGAAACACAGGAAATGACTTAGTTCAAATAAATAATAATAGCTAACAAAAGAAGTAGAGACACAGATCAATGTATTTTCTAATGATTCTTCACTAATTAAATACATGAAGCAGAACAGGTCCCTTTAGCCATAAATAAACCATCGTGTTAAACACTACTGAATTACAAGATGTCAGTGCTAATGGAAAGAGTACATAATCCCTGTATTTCACAGGTGAGGAAAATTAAAGTCTAGAAAAGTGAATTGTCCATCCAGATACATAACCAATAAGCAAAAAATGGCAAATTAATGCCATTTCTAGATAGGTTTCTGTTCTCAACATTCATAATTTAAATAAGGGATTTTGCCTTGATTACAATTGTTAAGAAAAGCCAATTATAAGGAATAAACTTCCATATGACAAGAATATTAACCACAGAAAGCTTCACCAAGACAAACAACCAGCGCTGAGAAGAAATGCACACCAGAAGCACAACACACAAATTCCCTAATAATTATTTTTTCATGTTAGCTGGATGCCAATATTAACCTACGACATGAGTTACATACACACACACTCAGGTATTTACAGTATAGAGGAGAAATTATTTTGCTTCAAAATACTGTAACATCAGACTGTCCAGTCTTCCCCTTTAGAATTTGAGCTACATTAACCACAAAACAGAAAATTATAGTTTTAAGTTAGATTTTTCTTTTCTTAAAGTTCCAAGCTTTATCTAAAACAATGAGCTGTAAAAGCACTCTCTCCTTTTCAAGAGAAAAAGAAACCTTGGCTTCTCTAAGCCAAGGTTCCAAATAGCACTTCAAAAGCACAATGAACCACACAAAAGAACCCTGTGGTTTGTTAATTTTCTATGCCAGCCCTTGGCATTTTTATGGTGTATTTCAAGTCTAATAACATTGTAAGTGCTTCATCTTTTGATATTTTTTCCCACGTTGCTCCCAGGACACAAGAGAATGAGTGGCAGAAGATTACTAATTGAAAGAGAAAAAATATAGTAATTAAAATGAAGAGTGAAGACACAGTAATTAAAGCATCAGAAAATTACCTGCTTTGTATGCTCCCCATCATCGAAGTCTTCTGGAAACTTAGGTGAAGAGGGCTAAAAGAATATTACATTTAATTCAGACAGAGCTCGGCAAACAGCCACAGAGAAAGCATTTATTCACCGGAGGTAAGAAAATCAAATAGAGAACGAAAATTGGCTAACAAGGAACACGGAGGGGATGCCTGCTTCACACCGATGCCCACTCTCCAAGTACATACATGTTATTCTAATACAAACGTTACCCAAACGACACTCTAGGTGTCAGAAAGTACCTCATCTCAGGACAAAGTATTTTAAAATCTAATGGTTTCAGAAAAGACAAAGTAGCTTTATTAAAGACACAGATGAAAAAAGGCAAAAACACCAAACCACCAGGACCAGCCCGGTGGTGTAGTGGTTAAGTTCATGTGCTCTGCTTCAGCAGCCCAAGGTTCGTAGGTTCGGATCCCTGGCGCAGACCTACACACTGCTCATCAAGCCATGCTGTGGCAGGTGTCCCACATACAAAATAGAGGAAAATGATCTGAGGAAGTTAGCTCAGGGCCAATCTTCCTCAGCAAAAGGAGGATTGATGGTAGATGTTTGCTCAGGGCTAATCTTCCTCACCAAAAGAAAGAAACCCCACCAAACCACCAACAAAGAGTAAGAGAAAAACATTAACATTGAAACCTCTATCTTCTGAAAAGTTCCCACCTTTCTAGTAAATAAGACCTCAATCATAACAGTACCTTGACAGATTTGATATTCTTGAAATGAGAGAACAAATATGAATTTTAGACTAAAGAAAGTCACTTCATAGAGGACATAATCCTCTAACAGCATTCCAGGCCAAGGTGAGGACACAGAAATCACTTTATTCATCCCGTACTTTATGAACCCAGCAGTCCATGCTGTACTGGCAGTAAAATAATTCAACTGTTTTCTGAAATATCTAGAGGAGTACTCTCAGTTATGATTTAACCTAACAGACACGCCTGCTTTGCTCTGCTGGGAAGAAGGCTCTCCCTATTTCCTCCTCATGAATATGTAAATCCAAATCACCCTCACCCAAACTTTACTCTCTACTTTCATCTTAACTGCTGTTTCTGCCTGACATTTTTTTTTTTTCCTGAAGAAGATTCACCCTGAGCTAACATCTGTGCCAGTCTTCCTCTGTTTTATATGTGGGTCGCCGCCACAGCATGGCTGACAAATGGTGTAGGTCCATGCCCAGAACTGAACCGAGGCTGCCAAAGCTGAGCACGCTGAACTTAACCACTAGGCCACGGGCCAGCCCCTGCCCGGCGTTCTTGACCTCACACACTGTTAACATTAGTCCTTTTGGCTTGGGCAATAACAGAGGTAAGAATTAATTCCAAGAACACAAATGGAAATTTCACTGGGGAAAAAATTCAAGTGGCTGGTATTTTTCCCAGACCCCTTTCAAATTCCAGTCATGGTGGTATTCTTTAGGCATGACTGTAACAGGTCTGTTCAGCTGGAACCTTTAATTTCTAGGACTAAATATCCATTATCTTTATAATGCATTCCCACTGCTGTAACTGTATTAATAATCATGCAAAATGTTTGGATTCCTCCTTTGTTTTAAAATCAAGATTAAATCTCTCAATAATTTTTTAAAGGTAACTATAACCTAGCGATTTCTCCAAGTATGATTCCAAAAATAAAACTAGAGACAGTTTCTCATCATTGGAGGTGTGTACACAGAGGTGGATTTCCATTCACTAGAAATAGAGAAAACTACAGGAGGACCACCTCTTCTATCTTACAAATACCAGAAAAATACCCTGCACTGAATTCTGACATCCATGCCAAGATTCAGGTTACTGGAAACGGATGCACTGTAACTTCTGATACATACGTCTCTGAGCTGGTTGAGAACAAAGATCCTTTCTGAGGCTGTGACCATGGGGTGATAGGACATCTCAAAGAAGATAATTCCCAGGCTGAAGAGATCTACTTTCTGAGGAGGAAAAAGAATGGCATTTAGAGAACCTTGATATGAAAGAATAATTTACCAGGGAATTATAGGATGAGCACTCTTAGTTGGAATAAAGTTTCCATAAGTGAAAAACAAGCCACACTAGAAAAAAATCTCATTTCTTCTAAAAAATTATAGGTCTAAAGTATAAACGAGACAAAACATTTGGATCACTTCTGGACATGTTCCTTGAAATTAACTGTAACTGGATTAGCGATATATACAGACCCAGATAACCAGTGGCCAACACTGAGAATAACTTAAAAAGCAAGGACAATCAAGATTCGTCCTAAGAATTTGCTTTGATTTGCATCTTTACTAATCATCTGAAAAGTGAAACACGGACTCCAATCTGTAGCTGACAGCAAAGGTCAGCTATTGAGTGCAAAGCCATACCAATGAGGACGGACAACTGGCACAACAGAAGGATCACGGGACCGATCCTAACACAATATGGAAGTGCAAGTGAAGAAGAAAGAGGGCAAGTTGGTGCAGACACAGCCTCAGGCAGCGAGCTGCTGGGGGAAGATGATGTTCAGAAGGCAGAGGCCTGAGGCAGCTGCAGCACAGTCCGGCTCAGGGGAGGATGCTCATGGTAAACCGCACACAGGCACAGAAGCCACTTTCAAGAACAACTCTTGAATGAACGTGGACTCAAGGATTAATAGAAGAACCCCTCTAATTATCACCAGTGACCTCTGAAGTCTCAAAAACAAACATGCATTGTGGCATTTCCTACATCTGTTGGTTGCAGAAAATATGGAATGTACAGAAAAGCACCAAGAATAAAATAGCAATCACTCATAATCCCACTGCTGAAGGATATTTATTATTGATGGATAAGATAGGCCCGTTTTGTGTTTTTTACATATACACTGATGCACACTCTATAAAACTAGAACCATCCTATGATTTATAACTTTTATTCCCCTAACATAGAATATTTATCAATATTCTGTTTTTCTAAAACAGGCTTCTAATGACTTTAATGACATATAGTATTTGATTACATGGAAGTCCCATAATTTATTTAGCCAGTTCCCTATTTTTAAACAGTTATTTTTCACTGTTATAAATAATGATGTGACAAACCCCTTTTACACCAATCTTTTTGGATGTCCCTGGTGTTTCCTTTGGATACATTTCAAAAGGTGGAACTGCTGGGTCAAAAGACAGAGCCGTGGGAAGGATTTCATCACACTCTTGCAAAATGAACTCAGAAAGACCACACTAAAGGTGCTCTCCCACACCCACGGCGTGTGCAGTCCCCTCCCCGCACCCTCGCTGGGTACTTAGAGGTCCGCTTCAACTTGATGTCACTGCCCAGTGCTCCCTCTCAGAACCAAAACCCAGGCCTGAGTTTCTACCACAAACCTGAGAATATGCTTTGATGCGAACTCCCTGCTAATATATTTTTAAGATCTAGCTCTACACTCCTGCCCTAAGTGATCTCCTCTAGTCTCACGGCTTTAAATCCCATCCGTGTGCTGGCAACACAAAGGTATGCCTCTGACTCTGACCTTTCTTCTGAACTCAAGTCCTGAGTCTCTAACAACCTACTGGACATCTCTAATTGGATCTCTCATCATCAAGCATTTCAAATTTAACAGGCCCCAAATGGAGTTTTCCTGCCATCTCCTCCTCCTTCTCCTGTGTCTTTCCTCATCTCCATCTGCTACCCCTCCCCCGCTACTCCAGGCAGAAACTTGAACACCGTCCTGTTTCCTTCCTTTTCCTCACATCCAACATCCAGTCCATTAGGAAAAGCTGCCAACTCCCCTCCAAAATGCAGCCTATATCAGCACACTTCTCCCCATCTCTACCGCTGCCATTCAGGTTCCAGCTCTCAGCTGCCCCACCTGGACTTCTGCAAAGCCTCCAGCAGCAGTCAGAGTGAACTCTCTCACTCGAGAGCCTTCAGTGGCTCCCTCTGCACACTCCTCATCCTGGCTAAGCCGGCCGTGCACCATCTGACCCCCACCTTCCTTCCAGCTTCACTTCACGCCTCTCTCCTGCACTGCTCACCATGCTGTAGCAACACCTGACCTTGTTTTTGACCGTCTTAAATGTGCCAAGTTAGCTCTCAGTCTTCTCTTCATGCATGCTGTTTCTTCTGCTCACTTCTCTTCTTTCCCAGGCATGCTCCAGCCTTGTCCCTTCTCTTTTATCCTAAAAGCCATCCTCTTGGGAGGCCTTCTGTGGTCTGTCTATCTAAAGATAATGTTCCCTATTATTCTCTAGTCACTGCACTCCATTTCTTTTCTTCTTAGCTCTTATCACAATTTGTGATTTTTTAAAAAAAATTTTTCACTTGTTTATTGTCTGTTTCATCCACCAATGGATAAGCTCCCTGAGCGCTGGAATAAGACATTTGTCTTATTACTCAACTGCCTTGTTCCCTGTATTCCTGGGGCCTGGCCCAGGACCGGGTTAGTTCAAATCTTCACTGGATGGATGGAGGGACTGTAAGTTCCGTGGCAGCAACAGTGCCAGCTTCAGTCACTGTCCTTGGGTACCATATGTCCTATTTGGAGTAGACACTCAATACACATGTGGATACAAACAAGTGAATGAATGTTCCTGAGTATTTCAGCTGGTAACTAAACCCCAAATGTTGTGATCTTGATGTTGTTACTATTATCTCACTCTTGAGATCTTTCCTTCTCCCCAAAAAGCTTCCCCTTTACCTGGTTGTATGCAGATTTGGTGCTTCCCTGGACCTCTGGGCTTACATATAAAGCAGTGCCAACCATCCCAGTCAAATGACCTGTACAGAAGAAGGCAGAGGGAAGGCTTTCTAACAATAGGGCTGAGAGACAGGCAAATTTTTTTTTTTTGTTTGTTTGTTTTTTTGTTTTTTTTTTTTTTGGAGGAAGATTAGCCCTCAGCTAACTACTGCCAGTCCTCCTCTTTTTGCTGAGGAAGCCTGGCTCTGAGCTAACATCCGTGCCCATCTTCCTCTAGTTTATACGTGGGACGCCTACCACAGCATGGCTGCCAAGCAGTGCCATGTCCGCACCCGGGATCCGAACCAGCGAACCCCGGGCCGCCGAGAAGCGGAACGTGCGAACTTAACCGCTGCACCACCGGGCCGGCCCCGAGAGACAGGCAAATTTTTATCAAAAAGAAAAAAGTTTCTTAAGGGTGAGACATGATCTGTTAATTGTTCACACTATTCACTGGAAGAAGCAGCATGCACTTCACCAAGAGATTAACTCTAAGTCATGTATGGCCACACTCTGTTCCACAGAGGATGTCTTTGCTGTCGCAGAGGGGCAGTGCCAGATGGGAAGACCCCAGAAGGCCAGGTCATGAGATAACCTCACATCAGCGTGTGGGGTCAGACAAAGTATAACTGTCTTTGCACGGGAGCCAATTATTCTATCTGAGGCTCGAAATTCTTCAAGTTCGAAGAACAATTAACATAGTGAAAAGGGAAAAAAATTAAAGCATTTTCATAATTTTGTTAATTTAGAATCAAATCTTTACAAATGAAAGACAGGTTTCAGATTAAGAAACTTTATATTGTATTACATAATTAAAATTTTCCTAAAAGGGGAGATCTTAAATGTTATCACAAAATTAATAATAATAATAATAAATAAGAGGGCAGGAAGGAACTTTTGGAGGTGATGGATGTGTATATGGCATAGATCGGTGATGGTTTCACAGGTGTATATGTAACTAAACTCAGGTTGTATACATCACATATATATAGTTTTCTGTGTATGTAAAAAACGTAAGGGAAAAAAAGAAATTTTGTGATCTGCTTTTTAATACACCAATTAAATATACAGTCTTCTGGATTTACCTGAAGGATCTGATTTAATCAAGTGATCTGACATCTCATCTGGTTTGCCGTCAGCCTAAAATACAAGTAAGCCAAATAATCACGTTACATGTTCTATTATTCCATAGGAATGGTTTATCCATTTCTAAATGAAGACTCACTGAAAAATATCACACGGACACCAGAATAACCATAATAATGCTTTTTCTGAGCTTTAAATATTTTACATTTCATTAGCCCACTAATGCAGGGCTCCCTGGAAACCCAAAGAAATCAAGGAGAAGGGCAATTCACCATGGAACTCTTTCCTCACAGCAGAAACCCCCTAAAGCTTATAGAAACCAGTTTATTTTCATACTGCAAATGCCAACACGGAATCTATTTAGGGTGAGGGTGTTTTAACAAACTCACTTTCTAACTTTGTATCTGGGTCAATTTTTACTCTTCCTTCCCAGAAGCAGGGCACCAAAGCTGTTCCCCCGCCACTGCTCACACCTCTGGGGCAGCCTCACGTCCTCCACTCCACCTGTGGCAGCGCTGTCTCTCGCATTACCCTAAGTCACGGTTTTCCTGACCTCACTCCGAAGATTCCCATGACCTCGCCGCCACCAGTAACAGCAGCTCTAACCTTCTTAGGCTGGGCGCTGCTCCAGGGCTTTCCCCGGAGCCTGGTTTTATCCTGGAGATGACTCTCTGGAGTAGTACTAGCATTAGGCACATTTTACAGATGAGGTACTGAGAGGTTCACTAACTGGTCCCAGGTTTCTAGCCCAGGTCAGTGGCCTGCAGAGCCTGCCCCTCATCCACGTCACTATACTACAGCCTCCAGACACCAAGTTAAAGTCTTTAGCTGAGGATCAAGATCCCCATCCTCTGCCCCTTCCTTGGTCTTAGCACTTTTCAGATTCCCTGCTGTTCTGGTCAGGACCATGCCTTTACTGTCCCCTTCCATTTCCTCCCTCTCTGCTCCTTCTAACCTCACCTTCTAATTTAGCCCCTACAGTTGTCACCATTAATCCAAATCTTATTTTCTTTCTCAGACTGCCCTTAGAATTAACTGCATTTACAACAGATTTTGGTACCTAATAACTCTGGCTTATAAGGAGGATATTAAGTAAAACTTCCTCTGGCACTCAAGGCCTGCCCCCTGCAAGAATCCCCAAGCTTCTAGTATCTTCTCTCACTGCTGCCCTAGACCTCATAGTTTCAACTAACCAGACAACATGCTGGCCTTCAAACAATCATGTCTGCTCATCCCAGGGCCTTTGCTCATGCTGTTTATTCTCTGGCATCTCCTACCCTCGTATCACCATGCCCTGTCCTCAATATCAGCCTGCTGGACTTCCATCCATTCTTTAAGGCCCATTTGAAATGCTGTTTTCTTTATTTAGCCTTTCGTGATCCTCACAACTATATGTAGATTTTCTCCTGTCTTTTGCTCTTATGTCACTATTTCCCTCGTGTCACATTATTTCAGCTTTGTATGTTGAACAACTATTCTACAATGTTGTGAAGAACACTCTCTGAATTACATGCTGTCTAGCACTGGTTCTCCTAGAGTTTTATGTTCTTTGATCTTTATTTCCTTACTAACTAGAAGCCCCTCAAGTGTAAAGCATCTAGCCCAGTACTTGGCATGGAAGACCAAAATACCAAATTATTTCATAAAGTATCATATGCCTTTGACGTAAATATCATCTACAAACCAATAATTTAATGTCTTTCAAGTGGAATGCACTCGCTCAAACATATTCACAATTTCACAGCTTGAAAGATCATTTTCAGCTCATCCCTTCAGACCGGCATAATTTCCTGGAGATGACACAGCAGAGTTCAGTGAACTCATTATCCCGCATTCTAACACTTTCACAGCTATCAAGGCATACGAGTCCATTTCCAGACACAGATTGATTTTAAAAATACTCACAGCAAATGCTAGATGGTCTGTCGCCAAGCCAAAATCACCTATTTTTACATGGTCATCGGAATCCAAAAAAATGTTGACAGGCTTCAAATCCCGGTGAATCATTCCCTGACGGAAGAGAGCAAAGAAACCAACAATTGTTCCCTAAGCACAGTTTATAGTTATGCCTGTTTCCTAATTTGAAAGGCCAACCTAGTGATGAAAGTCGGATGAGGTCTTCTCCCACAGACAATGCTGATCCACGCTGTCTGGCCTCTGCCATGTCCCTCGACTGTCCTGTCAGTGACCTTGCCACCACCTCCCTGTCTACCTGCTGTGGTCCTGATCACGGCAAATCCCAGTGGATCGCTGTGGCATCCAAGGTCCCCTCCTGGGCTCACAATTACCTTTCTCTCTGCTGCATCACAAAGTCTCTGCTCTGGTCTGGGAGACGCACAACATTTTCATTCCTTCTTCTATTCCTTTCTTCACGCTATTTCCCCTGCTTAAGAAATTCTTGCTTTTCTCCATTCATTTCAATTGTACAAGCTTTACAAGTGCCAGGTCTTTCAGGAAGGCTTCTTAAAGCAATTCCAACAATTTGCTTTGCATCCCCAGCACACATGGTAGGTGCTCAATGATTATTTATTACATGAACAAATAAATAATAGTAATTATCTTTGGCCCTTTCCTAACATCATCCTCATAATGCTTATTGTTGCAGGCAATATAAGTATTATAGGAGTAATTAAACGTAATAAAAACACATTATCGTGTGATCTCTTTCACCTTTACATGAAGGTGAACTTTGGCTCCCTCAAAAAACAAGAAGTCCCTCTCAAGTATGGGGTGTGTCATACACCCGTGCCTCTCTGTATTTCTTGGTCTGGCACAGTGTTAGATACCCAGCAAATGATCAGCAGATGCTGAGCAAATTAGATCAAGAGGAACAGAACCCACGGGGCATGGTTCTAGGACCCCAGGATGATATCAATTTTATTCCAACCTGGCAAATTCTGCTTCTACCAAATCATTTATAAACTAGACATGTGTAAATTATAGTCCTGGCTTTTTTAGTGTAAATATGGTGCAGTATAAACACTTGAAGTTTAAAGAAAATTGAAGCAAAGGAAAAAACATATTTATCCTGGCTAATGCATTAGACAATCCCATTTTTAAAATGTAAGCAGTGTTTCGCCCTGAAACTGGCCCATTAGCATTTATAGTGCAATACCAATTTTGAGATTTAAAATGACATTTTATACATGTAGCAAGCTATGTTGCTCAGTCTCATCCCTGTCCTTGCTAGGTGACTTTCTGGTTTCTCCATGTTCCTAGGAAGGGGAGCACTACGTCAGTTAGAATCAAATAACCTGGCATATATGAATCATACTCTCCCTTTATTCCAAACTACTCAAGGAACCATTCTCACATTCCATGCACGTGTAAATACTTCCTATTGGTCCAGAGGCTGGTAAACTTTTTCTGTCAAGGGCCAGAGAGTAAATATTTTAAGCTTTACAGGCCACACAGTGTCTGTCACAACCACTCACCTCTACAGCTGTAGCACAGAAACAGCCATCGGCAATACGTAAACAAGCAAGCATGGCCCTGTTCTAATAAAACTTTATGGACACGGAAATTTGAATTCCATAGAATTTTCACGTGCCATGAAATACTATTTTTCTTTTGATTTTTTACCACCACTTAAAAATGTCAAAACCATTCTTAGTTTACAGGCCATACAAATGCAGCTAGGGGGGTTGGACATGACCTAGGGGCCAAAGTTTGCAGACCCCTGTCCTAACCTTCAATTGTTCTTTGAACTTTGATAATTCATACTATTAGAATATTCCTGGGGCTGGCCCTGTGGCCGAGTGGTTAAGTTCGTATGCTCCGCTTCAGCAGCCCAGGGTTTCGCTGGTTCGAATCCTGGGGAGTGACATGGTGCCGCTCATCAAGCCGTGCTGAGGCAGGGGTCCCACACGCCACAACTAGAAGGACCCACAATTAGAATACACAACTATGTACTGGGGGGCTTCCGGGAGGAGAAGAGAAGGAAAAAAAAAAAAGAAGATTGGCAACAGATGTTAGCTCAGGTGCCAATCTTAAAAAAAAAAAAGAATATTCGTACTATTTTGTTATGTTTTGATACACTGTTCTATTTTCCTATAAAAATAGATTATTTCAATATACCCATAATTTTCCCTTTATTTCAGTTTTTCTCCAATCTTACAATATTTGATTTTTTATTCAGTCATAAATTTTACGGAAATGTAAGTTTTCACATATGAAATGCTGTAAAATTTACTTTCTCATGGATATAAGCTAATCCATCCAGAATCTCTCGAAAAAGCCTCCAGAGTCTGACGGTGTCTTGATACAGCCCCTGGTCAATGGTGTCACGTAAAGTGCTCTTTTCACAGTACTCCATCTACGGACAAGAACAAACCAGGCGGGACTCGATTACACAGAGTTTCAATTATAGAAGACAACTGCAATAAATGTAATCGTCCATTTTAAAACATGTATTATGGATTTCAAATAGTTACAGGAAAGGCTTGATTTTTTAAAATCGAAGAAATAAACCAACAGTATTAAATTTTGGAGAAATATGCATAACCCAACATAACCATTTTTATTTTTCATGTTATTTTTCATTAAAAAAAATAAGACACCGGTTTAAAATCCTGTCACAAATAATATGAAAAAACTGAGAATTAAGTAAAATTTTACTGCTTTACAAGATGATTTCCAAACCTAAATTTCCAAGAAGGGCTAATTAATCTACTGATGTCATTAGCCTTTCTCCTTTAGACATTAAATTAATGACAATGACCTTTAAGTCTATAGCAAAGCATTATAAATATCAAAACATTCAAGCAGGCTCTCTCTCACCCCTTCTTAAGCGTATTAATGTCTCAGAAAACAAAGTGGTATCATTTAAATCTTAAACCAACAAGCAGCATTTGATGTATGGAAATAGCCTATATGTTTCAAACCAGTGCCACAGTTGGGATTTCTCATGAAGAAGGATTTTTTTTTGTTTTTAAAGAGAAGAACATCTCATTTTAAACAAGAAGAATATCCTCTCATGCTCAGAATAACCGTCTATAAATTCTGACTCATCCTCCAGGCCTCACGAGGCCTCTGACTCCCACACATGATCCTCCTGCACCTCAGACGCACCTCCTCTGCGTACTTCTGTCTCATTATAATCATTCAGAAAGTAACGGCACGTATGTGAGACTCGATAATTAGGCATTTGGGAGACAAATGCTTTATCGTGTATGAGTGGTACCTCAAGGATGTGTATGTTAGGGAATACCTAAAACCAGCTCCAACCCCAGGAAGACAACCATCTAATCAGTCTTCTGAAGGACACTTGCCTGGGGGTTCCTTCTTCCGCACAGTATTATATCTCACATTTAAAGACCGGCCTCCTTGCAGATATGACTGAAAATACTAATAATGACCCATGGTCCTGTTCACTTGGGGCAGAGCCAAGTTCTCCTCTTTGCTCTGCGGCTGTCCCTCTGCTGGCAGGGCTCACCACTGTCCAGGATGCTGCCCCTGCAGCCAAAGCCTATAGGCTTCCCTTTAGTCATGCCTCATTGGGACCGGTCTGCCTGTGGCTCCTGTCCCCCAGAGATTCCAGGACAAGCCACTCTGCCTAAAGGCATGTTGGTGTGTCTTCTGCACACACAAGGATGTGTGTGTATCATACCTTACTTGTCCAGATTTAACTTCGACAAAATGGAGTTTCTGCACACGCACAATCTAGCATTTATGGAACTCAGATATGGTTCTCATTATCTCATATGTGTTATTCCATTTATTCTTCACAAGTCACTGAGATAGCCACTATTATTTAATTTATGGGTGGGGACCTGAGGCACAGAATGCTGAAGAGCCTTGCCTGAGCTCACAGAGCTGTGACAGTGGGATCCAGGATGTGAACTTATACAGCCTGAGTCTAGAGCCCCTAACACCCACGGCCCTCTGCCATTTCTGGCTACGGTACAGGAAAGCACAGGTTCCAGGCTGGGGGAAGGGCCTCTGTGCTGCAATCCTCTCTGGCCGATTCATCTCTGGCAGGGCCAGTGAGCCTTCTTCTGCCCAGTGTCTTTCTCTAGAGTCCTGAAACATACCCACAGCAACTACTGGGAGTTGCTGTGTCACCGAGCCGCCTGCCAGGGCCTCACCTGGATATACAGGTAGTGCACAGCCTCAGTGGTGGCTGATGGCTCACTTTCATGGCAACTGTTCTTTCCATTGCAGTCTTCATCCTAACCCAAGAGGAACATGTGAGAACTCAAAAATGGGGGCTGAAATGAAACAAGATCGTCACTATCATCAAGTCATTTGTGCCCGCCCCCACCATATTCATGGCCATCCTGTTGCCTTAGAGGGGAAGCCAGTGAGCAGAACACCACCACAGTCCTTTAGATACTTATGGCATTTCAAAGCCGATTTCCTTATTACTAGAATCTACTGTAGAGTTTACAGGTCCGTCACTGTGCAGAACAACAATGGGAAAAACAGGAAACAGGATGGAATTAAAGTTGTGCAATCTACTAAAAGACTCCAAATCAAGTCAACTTTTCCCCACCACTGATATATTTCTATGGATAAGAGGGGCGGAATGAATACAGGCTAGTATTTTAAGGCTTCAGTTTTACTGGAATGCCTTCCTTTGATAGTAAGCTTACTTTGGAAACAGAAGATGAGAAATCCATCTTTAACAAAAACAATTTAACTGTGATCATATTACCAAAGGGCACACTGCCCTCTGGGCCATGTCACTGAAGAACAACCAAGCTGCCATTTACAACCACCGATCCTCTACATTACTTTTCCACGTGGCTAGTCTGTTTGCCCCCCACAGCTATTTTCTTTCTAGCTCATGTCCCTTTTTAAAAAAAATTTTTTTTCTTCTAAAAGATGTATTTAAATACCGCCCCCCCGGCAAGTATGGAAAAAGCAGGAGGTAGCATTTCATGGTTTTTTGTAGAAGCTTTTTTAACATTTTTCCTTTATCAGAGAAAAAAACCTCTGTTCCGGAAACAATCAGGTTCCACTCTTGAATCATTTACCTACTCTGGGGATTATCTGTAGAAGATTGTTAATTTCTTGGAGGCTTCTACTCATCAATTAGAATGCCCATGGGATGCTGCCCTTAACTGAGCAAAACCAGGATTATCAATTTGGTGCCTCCATAATAATTAAATGCATAACTAATGCTAAAAAAAAGAAAAAGCAGTAGTTTAGATTACTTACACTATTATTCCTGGTTAAATTTATAATTTATAATTTTAAACTGAAAGGAGTTTAAGGTGATTTTAATAGAAAAGGGAAGTACTTATAAAAAAAGGCTGGCTAATTCATTCAAACCTCCTTTAAATCAATTTAACTGCTTATCTAACATAGAGTCTGCATGTAGACTTTTCTTTATCTATTTGAATGCACCTTTATAACTACTTGTAATTATATTTTTATTCCTGGTAAAAAAAAAAAGTCATTGCATTCAGCCCCTGGTGCAGAAGATTTCTCTGCAGCAACAATTGACAGCCCTGGTAGTTAAAAAGCTTCACCCTGACCTCCATACACCAGCATTGAAGGGCTCTGCTGGCCTAGGTGGAGGAAGACGCAGAACTGAGTGGGGTCCAAGGCCTGGAGCAGCGTTTTCCCAACTTTTCCAACCATGATCCACACAAAGAAATGTATTATATATCACACCCAGTACACACACTCATGAGAGACAAGGTCCAGAGTTTACCTTTACTAGTGTGATGCATTTTGGTATTCTCTACTCCTCTCTACAGCATTAAAAACAAAATAAAGCTGGTTGTGACCCCCGAAACTGATTTCATAATCCATTACAGGATCATGACTCACAGTGTTAAGACACTGTTCTAGAGGACAGCGTATGAGAATAAGTAATCAAGATTAATTGAGAGAGACCTACAAAACTCTACAATTAGGCTGTATAGTTACTCAATTAATTTGCATTCAATCTTCATCCCCAACCCACAGTTTCCCAAAATCCTCTAGGAAATGGTTTTAATTAACAACAACAACAACAAAACCCCCCAGTGTGTCAATTTACTCCTCTCTTCTAAAAGCAGGCATGTTTTATTATGTGGATAAATTCAGGCCTATAAGTAAAGATATGAGTAGCATATATTTGAAATAATCATGTTTTAAAATCGACGGTTTCTATATTTACCTATCAGATTAAGGCTTTACTATTTTACCTGAGGTTTATAACATCAAACATTAGTTTTCTTACATACCCACCCCATGGTGTAGTTTCTACTTATATATTTACCTGATTCTGACTTTTACTGTTCTCATCTTCATTGTCAAAGATGATATCACTGTCAGAATCTGAAGCAGGTCTTAAAAAGAGAAACAGAGAAATACTAAAGAAACCAAATTCCCCGTTATAATTCAATAGCTAAGAGGTAAGATAAACCATATCCAACTGGATACAATGAATCCAAATTATGAAAGTAAATGACATGGGTGGATTCTAAGATGCAAAAACTTTAGTTTGGGATCCTAACCATTGGTCTGGTAACCCTTTTTACAACTGCAGTTGGCCCTATATCCAGACTCCAATTAGTTCTTAAATGTTCACAGAGTTAGAAGCCCTCTTCTAAAAGAATGCTCTTTAAAACACTCTATTTAATGTATTAAGATGAGGTATTAGAAGAAATTTCTATCTTTCCTTTTTCCAGAGCTTGGATTCTGGAAATCTTTGGAACATAGTGGGCAAAAACGTTTTGATTGAATTTGGCTATTCTCTAAAATGGGTTTCATATATATATACATATATTCTTTAACACGATGAACAGGACTGGACCTCTAAAGGAACGCTCTTTGCCCCGGCGTGGCTCGGTGGGGGTAAGGTTGGGCAGCCCGGCGCGGCCGCACGCGTGTGCTCTTACAGGAAGGACTGCGAGAAGACGCCGTCGTGCTCGTCCTCGTCGTCGTCCTCGTCGCTGCTGGAGCCCTGGCCGGCGGCGGGGAAGCGGGCGCTGGCCGAGCGCTCGCCCGACGTGCTCCACTCCACCGAGCTGCTGAGGATGGGCGGCGGCGCGGCGGCCTCCACGCTGCCGGGGCCGTTTGTGTCGTTGTCGCCCGCGGGTGGCTGCGGCAAGGCTCGCCCGTCCCGGGCCTGGGGCCCCGCGTCCGGGGGCGGCGTCCCCGGGCCCGCCGGCCGCTCGTGCCTCTCGATCCAGGCGTTGTAGTAGCGCACGATATTCTCATGGTGCAGGCGCGACAGCAGCGTCACCTCGCCCTTGATCCTGCGGAAGTGCTTGCTGGCGGGGTTGATGGGGATGCGCTTCACGGCGTAGCAGCAGCCGTCCAGCTTGTTCTGCACCTGCCGCGTGGGAAGGGGAAGGGACCGACGGTCAGCCACTCAGAAGCTCGCACACACCGGCCTCTGAGCGCCTCACCCCGTCCCTTCCCAAGGAGAGGCGGGAGTTCTGAGTGAGAACCACCAGCTACAGCCGAGAACCACACCTCTGAAACTCCTAAGCTGACGGCCAAAAACTTGGAAAACCTCTCACCCCGAACTGGATGTATTTAGCTTGATAAGGGCCCTGGAGAAAACAATCTCCATTTTAATCACTAATTTTATTGACAATTACATCCCTGCTTATCCAATATCACATCTATCTAAATTTTTAAATAATCTTGTTTTTTTTTAACCTTGTTTTAAAAACAATTATTTTCTCAAGTCAGTGTAAGGTTTCAGAAGACACTAGTTTCTCTCTGATTTTTTTTTTCACCCCTCAAGTCACTAAACACAAACTAAACAGCAAAAATTTTAACAGAGCTGAGTGCAAATTCTAATTCTTACAAAGACAAAGCTGTGTGTGAACTTGGGCAAGTGACTTAATTTCCTTGAAACTCAATTTTCTTATCTATAAAGCGGCGTTTATACCACTTCCTTTATCTCAAAGGTGGCTGTAAGGACTACACGAACTTAGGTGAGTGAAACACCTGTATCGAGGCCCCACAGAGAAAGGCGCTCAGCAAACAGAGCAGCTGGTATTTAACACAATGACCACCCACTGATTTTGTTGCTAAGACTGAAGATATGCCAAAACTAGAACAACACAGCTAAGAATGCAATAAAATAAAAACACACAAAAAGAGTTTCAACGGCAAGTCTCCAGATCCCACATCCTGGCAGTTTCACTATGCAACTGGGTTGACTGAAGTAACTTTTATAACATTTCGTTCACTGGAACATTCCAGTCCCAACTGTGCAGGTGAACGGAGGTGATGAAAAGCAAGAACTTGGCCACAGGCAGAGGAAGAAACAAGTTGATTACAAAAGGCAAAATAGAGCATCATTCTCTTGTTTGGCTCACAGGTTTCAATTAGTGTACTAAAAAATTACTTCTAGAATGAGAATGGAGTACTGTAAAATTAAGTTTCAGATTTCCTTTTGTGGGTGTGTGGAAACAGTGGCAAGAAACATGCTTTCAAGTAAAACATGTGTGGGTCTAAATGCAGGTTTCATCTCTTGGTGGATGTATGTAACCTCAGGAAAATTCTCTGAGCCTCAGTTCCATTATGTGGAAAACAGAGGTAATATCTCATAAGAATATCATCAGATTGAAAGACAAAGTTTGTGAGCCACCTGGCACACAACCTGAAATATGGAATGTGCTCCAAAAAAAAACGACAGCCCTGTGTTCTTTTACTGCTACCTTACTAGAGCGGAGGACCGTGGGAAGTCCTGGCATTGTCTCTCAGCCTCCTGTCTCAGGACACAGCGTGTACGCTATGAGTCACTGACTGGGATGTGGAGCTGGCTACACTGGAAACGCCTAGGAATTCACTTATTAAAATGGAGACATTCATTAACAGTAATGGGTCCAACAGCTAACAAAATGCCAGACAGTGAGCAGAATGCCCTACCCTAGTCCAGAAATAGAGATGGGGCATGAGGGCTGTGTGGTTCTCACAGGGAGAAACTGGAGGAAAAGCCTGGAGACTTAAATTACTGAGATGTTTTTGTTATATGAGCTTACTGATCATTTTTAAGTACTTATAAGGAAATGAAGTTCGATAATGTTTTGCATCAAGAATTTAAAATATAAAGAGTTTAAAGGACTTGATCAAAATTACAATGTGAATAAAAGGGATAATATAGACTTCAATCATCCACTCCTCTTGAAGATAACTATGATTACCTGACCAAGATATCTGTCTGCCCACAGATCTAATTAATCACCTAAATGTAATGTCTATACTCTCAAAGAGAAAGGTGAAAATTTCCCATGATACTATAATTTCCTTTTGGAAAACTTGCTTAAGATTGTCTTTCTGTCCCCGATTACTGAAGAAAAACAAATTCAATTCTTCTTTTGATGTAAAAGGCCTTCCACAGTAATACTAGTAATGCTTCCTGAAGATATTCTCAGAATCCTAAACAGATGTATGCCCTATTAATGGTGGGCCACTTTCCCATGTGTACGACAACATATATGTTATATGGATTTAATAATATAATATTAATCTAGGTCTCCTAAAGTCAAACAAAGGACTTAAAGTATATAAAAACAGTTAAAATCTCTCAAGGGGCAGATAATAATAAAAGTCACCCAAATAGACTGGAATGAAGAAAGGAAGACCTAACAGCACACCTTAATAATGCATCACTAATTTTCCACCCCAGTAAGAGCTGGAAAATCAAAGCCATCAAGACTATCTGGGGCCATTTCTCAGTTTGAATTCCATCTCAGTTCTAACCTTGCAGCCCTCTTATCTACAGCAACTCAGAAAGCAAATGGGAGAAAAAGAACAATTTTCTTTCTCAACCAAAGTACGCAAAAATGTTCTTCATGTAGAGGTCTTGACTCCACTTGAAGTGCTGTTACAATCCTGTGGTTTTCACGTTAATGCGCGGCATCAAGCAAGGGGACAGGAATGATGCATTCTTAATGTGTCCAGTGTCACTCTAAAGAAAGCCTCTAACTCTACAAAGGTGAAGGTGATCATAGTTTTAAATGGTCGCATTCACTTCCCTCCCCACTCTCAGAATAGAGGTCAGGTCCATAATTCTGCAGAAATGGAACAGAGAAGGAGCTCTCAAAGGGACTGGGGACAACTCTGTACCACACCTTGATGACAGCTCCAAAAGCTCCTTTGCCAAGAAGCTTTAATTCTTCAAACTCAATGAAATAGCGGGAAAACTGTCTCTGTGTCTCACTGAAGAATGCAGCACTGGGTGGCTGGTTGCTAGGAATTACAGTCTCAACATAGTCTTGTCCTCCAGAATCTGTGATAAAACAAAAGGCAAGAGGCAAATGAGGCATTAGAAATATATGAAGGGCTGCAATAGCAAACAACGACGCGCGCAGGCTGGAGGAAGGGGCCCCAACCCGTAGTTTGAAAGAGGACCTCTTACTGTTAACACTTTTCCTCACCTTGTCCTTCTTAAAGTAGGCAGACATACACAATTAGCCCAAGTTTATAGGTGGAAGTAACAAGAGTAAGGAAATGACTGTAGGACACAGCAAGAACCCAAACCCAGGCTCCTGATTCATCCCAGTCTCGATTGAAGTTCTTTAATCTGCTACCTGAGGAGCAGCAGGGAAGCCCAGTGACGTGGCAGTAAGGGTGACATGGCGAGGAGGGTTACTAAACACTAGAAGAGGTGACACCAACGGACACCATCAGTGGAGATGGGAAAAACTAGGATGGCAAAACAGTTCCATGCACACAGTACACATTAAATGAATGGGTTTACGTATAGCTTGGCATAAAATAGATAAAATAAATGACCCATGCAGTCCCTTCCAGTTTTAGGTTTATGTATGCTTTGAAAATAATTTATGTCAAATAGACTATCAAAAGAGAGTGGTAACAGACTCACCTTCAGGACTTTGTTCCAGTAAAGGCATTTTTGGCTGAGGATTTATAAAGCTGTGTTTCAACAACTGCTGAGGACTCCATCTTTCCTTGTCATCCAAGCAAACACACCTCAGTGAGGGGGGAAGAAAGAATCTCAGCAGCACACAAAATAAACGCTAAACCAGGCAATCCAAGGCTTTTAACTATGGGTTTACTTTTAAAAGATACACCTTAGAGAATTCCTGTTACTTCTGGACCAAAATACACTCATAAGTGAATTTAAATTAATAAACATTTCTGCAGGGTTTACATGCTGAGCACCAGGCTGGGCATAAGTGGGGAATCGAAAAAAGGTCCAGTCACTAGAGGCAGGAAGACTTACCCTCACAGAACAAGTTTTTAAAAGCCTAAGATAGCACAGGTAGGTTATGAATTTTCACTCCCACTAATAGTTTAATGACTTGCCATTAAACTTAGTTTAGACTAAGCCTTTCTGGGACCAGTCATAAATAAAGGTTTCCAAAGGAAAGGCAAATCAGACAGCTGATGCGTGGCTGGGCCCCAATACGAAAAATTTTAGATGAAGCCTGTTCATGATAGTATGACACAAGTTGGCAACAATTAAGAATGACTTTTAAAAAGTCCCACTTTTTTATCACATACCTTTTTTTTTCTTATGGTAAGAAAGATATGCCCTGAGCTGGATTGCCAATCTTCCTCTTTCTTTGCTTGAGGAGGATCGGCCCTAAGCTAACATCTGTGCCGGTCTTCCTCTATTTTGGATGTGGGACGCCTCCACAGCATGGCTGATGAGCGGAGTAGGTCCACACTTGGGATCTAAACCCGCAAATCCGGGCTGCTGAAGCAGAGCACACAGAACTTTAACCACTCGGCCATAGGGCTGGCCCTTCACATACTTTCTTTCAATTCTCATTCCTTGAGCCTATTAACTTCCTGTTTACATTCTAATAAACCATTTTTAGAATGAAAACAAGCCATCCCTTTAACCTAGTGGTTCTCAATGTGGGGTCCCCAACCAGCAGCATCAGTGTCACCTGGGATTTGTTAGAACTATAAATTCTACTCCACCCCAGTCCTAGTACATCAGCACCTCTGGAGGTTGGGCAGTACTCTGACCGTTAACAATCTCTCCAGGTGGTTTCACCACGATAAAGTGTGAGAATCACTGTTCTAATTTAAGCTGTTTGGCTTTCATAACCATGACCCAAGCAGCACCGCTGGGTAGCACATGACCCTGACTATAAACAATTTATACCTATAAAATGGTGACAGCAACTGTCATAAAGGGTAACATTCTACTTTTTTATGTCACAACACTAAAAAAGTAAAGCAGTCCTCATTTCATACCTGAAAGGGCTAGAAAAGATCACAATAAAAGCATTTGGATAAGATACTGTATTTCTCCTGAATTTAAAATTAATTCTTAATTACATCAGTAAAACATGAATACCTTTCTCTTTGCAAATATTAAAACATTATTGATACTGTCTTTGATAACTATTTAAACAAAAGAGAGAGTTTTGTTCTATGGATATATTTTTTTTAAATGACATCAACTGCAGATAGTCTTCTTCAACCTGCTCTTTTCATCTGACCATGTCAAAGGTTCTGCACCCAGTTCCACCATGGGGAGGGGACGTTTCTCCACACCAACAAGCAATTCTCTGACTCCTGCTGGGTGTCCTCCCATTCAACTCAACCCTGACACTATCTACCTGGAGAGGGCATCAGTTCTCACAGGTTAAGAGTTTAGTCTTACATGACTACCTCCTCCACTTCAGATGCCAAGTGCAAGCCCACCTGTGCTTCTGACTGACTGGCTACAGATCAGAGGTTCCAACGACCTCCTCCACAGGTTCGATTAATTTGTTACAGCAGCTCACAACTCAGAGAAACATTTTACTCACTAGATTGACAGTTTATTATAAAAGGATATAACTCAGGAACAGCCAGATGGGGATGCACAGGGCAAGGTACGTGGGAAGGGGTGTGGAGCTTCCACCCCTCTCCAAGTGTGCCGCTCTCCCAGCACCTCCACGTGTTCACCAAGGCAAGAGGCAACCCAGCTCTCTGAACCCCATCCTTTTGGGTTTTTATGGAGGCTTCAGTACATAAGCATGGCTGATTACATCATTAGCCACTGGCGACTGGTCCAACCTCCAGCCCCTCCCCCCACCCCAGAGGTCAGGGGGTGGGACTGAAAGTTCCTAACCTCTAATCACATGGCTGGTCCTCCTGGCAAACAGCCCCCATCCTTAGGTGAGATCCAAAAGTCACCTCATTAACATAACAAGAGAGATCTTTGCCACTCTCATCACTTAGGAAATTAAGGGTTTTAGGAGCTCTGTGCCAGAAATGGGGATGACGACCAAAGAAATATTTCTTATTATAAATCACAGTATCACACCAAGTGTCTGAGAGATCTTTCTAAGCCAGTACTTAAAGATCTTTTCGAATTTACCAGAATTTACTTACACATTCTCCTACTTTGGACATTTAGATTATTTCCAATTTTTCACTGGTACAAAAACTGTTGCAAAGAACATGCCTATACATGCCTCGTTGGGTTTCTGAAGTACATTATCAACTCTAACTCAACCATGACAGTAATATGCTTGACTCGCAATAAATCTGGATGAAGAAAATTGTAAAGCCTACCTAGAATGAAATCTTAAAGAAAATTTATAGCCACCAAGATCTCAGTTAAAAAGATGAAATTCTCTGAGCCAATAATTTTGGCATCATAATAGCAAATGTTAGGTCCAGTTTTGAACCAAAAGGGATGAAATGCCTAGAAAGTTACACATCAGGTCCACAGTCCCCACCACTGAGGACTGTGATGACAATGAACAGTGACTCAGCATGGCGGGAAGCACTCCACAGGGCTGAGCTCAGGGAACCCTCAGAGCCACCTCATGAGGTCGGCAGTGCTGTTACCATTTTTCAGAGGAGGAAACCCAGGGTGGGGAGTTGGACTCACTCAGCCAGTAAGGGGGAAAGGGGGGATCTGAACCCAGCAGTCTGGCTCCAGAGCCTGGCTCCTTCCCACCACAGAGAATGATTCGCAACAAAACCTTTCTCCAAAGGATGTTCACCAATAAGTAAAAATATAACTACAAATGAAATGATGCTATGCTTTTGTTGTCAGTGAATGATTTTTTCTCTTTCGTCAACTGGGGCTGGACAGCAAAGGTAGGAGACAATACTGTGCAGCTCCTTTTGAACCAACACAGTCCATCAAACCACTCTAGGAAGAGAGAGGAATACACAAACAATGTAAAGAACAACCAGGTAAATAGAGTAAGAAATAACGCTGATCTCAAGTTCAAAATCGACAGGGCCTAGAGCTGTTCTCTAAGAAGAGAGCTGGGAAAGTTTTAGCTACTGAGTCCATTGATTTGTTATTAAATGTGAAAGACATATTCTACTTAAACTTCCCAGTGTTGTCTTTAAAAATACATAATGCTATTTATTGCTAACCTTTACTAAATTATTCTTGACCACTGAGGAGGGGCAGAAAGCTACAGGTGACATTTTGAAGAATGAAATAAGCCTTTCCATCAGTGGTTCTCTCCCCATATTTCCTCTGAAGTCATTTTAGCCAACCTCATCGTAAGGGTGCATTTAAATAAATATTTTTAAAGTTCTACTGCATTTAAGAGAAATCATAAAAGATTTCTTTAGAAATCTTAAGATGTTCATACACTTTAAGGAGAGAACACAGCATAAAGAACCACAGTTGGCCCCATTCTGCAACTATATGATAAACAGATGGCAAGCAATAGGATATATTGGAATACATGAGGAAGTCATTTGATGTAAAACTAATTTGGCCTGACCTTATTTTCCAAAAGGGCCTGACGTGGCTATTGAGCATACACTGTATACTGATTTAAGCATTTGCTATGTCCCAAAGACAAGAACAAATGCCCTTAAGATAAAGGTGCAACTTCCCCCACATTGGCATTTCCTTAAGGATAAGCACCTCTCCCCAGGCTAGGAACTGATTGCTCTGCCCACCCAGTGACCACTCCCCTCGAGACAGCAGACCCGCTACCTGCTGTATGAACAGCTGTGCTGTGCTGGCAATCTCGTGACTGTTGTAAAAGGGCCATTCCTATCATACGTGATGTATGCTCTCTGTTCCAAGGTGGTCTATAACCACTCTATACGCCCCACTTCTTTGGTGCCCTTCCTTCCTTGGGGAAGGCAGGCCCTGGGCTAGTCCTCAGATCTAGCTCATGATAAACTCAGCCCAATTTTGATGTAAAGATTGGCTATGGATTATTTTCGTCAATGTGTATATCCCGTCTACTTCTATTTTACGGTACATAGAAACGATCTTATTTAAATATAAGTGCAGCTACTTTCACTTTTATAATGGGTAAGACAACAAGTGACAGGAAATCACAGTATGGATCAAGTCAAGTGGCAGCTGAGATAGTTTAGAATAGGAGAAGAAATCTAAGGGATAAAAGAAACGTAGGGAATAAACGAAGAGAATAAAAGCAAATCATTGGGAAAAAGACAGAAGGTGAGAAACAGGACAGAGTATCGGAAAGGGAAGAAACCAGTCCAGGTCAACTTCTGCAGGAAGGCTGGACCAGGTGAGTATCGAGACAAACTCAGACTGAAGGTATCTTATTTCCAATTTAACAGAGAAACTGAGAGAACCCAGGTTTAGCCTGGACTGAGAACAGAGGCAAGGCTCAACTAGAAAACACTGAATTGAAGGACCTGGACAAACATTTTAAGGCCCGAGGAAAACCTCTCAGTGAGGATTCTCTCAAAGTGGACATAAGCTGGCTCTGTAATTAGATATGCACCGGTAATTTAAAAGTATCGGTAATTTAAAAGTATCCGTAATTTAAAGGTATCAAAAATCCTCCAGCTAGAGCAAGGAAGTCATTTGCATTCTATGAGTTGGCTGAGTGAGATGTTGCTAACGAAGAAGGACGGTTAAGAAGAACCGGGGCAGAATCACCCTCCTAAGGCTGTTTTCTAAATAGGAGGTTGTCTTTGACCCTTTAAGAACCAGCAGCAAAGGTGGAGGGAGAGGCATTCCGTTTGGAATACCTGGGGCATTTCTCCCCGTAGCATCCCTATTGACTTCCTAGAGTACACCAGGCAGTCCCCAAAAAGTAGTCTGAAGATCTATCATTCAGCCCAAGTGAATTTAAGAGAATGTGGGAGTTAAGGGAATAATAAACACAAGTGAGAAAACAGAACATACGTGGCCGGGAAAGAACTGGGAGAACAAAAGATTAACTCTGATCCTGTTTTTCACTTTTCAGTTTATCCACATCACTTAGACGTTTAGCATTCAAGCACAATCAAAAGTACTGCAGGAAAGCTCAATTCAAGACAATCTCAATGATACTTACTTCTTCAGAAAGTCTTGAAAGTCAGCTGGTAAGTCACTAGGGATGGTCACAGGGTACTCTCCACATTCTTGTCCTTGGCTGAGGGAGAGCAGCAGAAGGCCAAGACGCCAAACATCCCCTTTTTTTCCCGTTTTGTAAGGTAGGGCACTGTCACTAAAACGAACCCGGGTTTGCTCGAACACATCCTCCTTGCAAATGTCTGCTAGGCGCTTAGAGATGCTGTAGTCCGTAATCTTGACAGTGCCCTCCACGTCCACTAAGACATTCGATGCACTCAGAACCTTGTGCACCACGGAGTTGCTGTGCAAATAATCGAGGCCCGACAAGAGCTGAGCGGTGTACCTGCGAAGCTGATGCACGGGGATGGGGCCTGAGTGGCTCAGGTGTGCAGCGAGGGAGACCCCATTAATGTGCTCCACTAAAATGTCCACCACGATAGAGTCGTCTTGCTCTTTGAGATTCATTGCAAAGTAGCGCACTACATTTGGATGGCTCAGTTTCACCAGTGAGTTGAATTCTGTTTCGGCCCCTTGAATCTGATAAGGAAAAACACCAGTGAGATAATATTGGGTTGATCAGCATTAACTGGTGTTTCACCTCAAAAGTGAAGTATTGAATACAAAATACACTTTTAAAGGAAAGAAGGAATATTCCCTGAAATGAAAATTCCCCTAAACCATCTCATGAATCTAGTAGTTCATAAAGATGGGAAAAATTTGTTTAATTCTCAACCTCTTTGATCTCACAATCTAGAGTACAAATACTATAAAATTAGTGAACAGCTTTAAAGGCAGTTTCTTTTGCAGTATGGCCACCAGAAAAAGAAAGAAACATTAATTTTAAAATAACCTTTTCTGACTATAAAGATTCACTGTCAAAATTTTAATAAGTACTAATACAAAAGAAAAATCCCCCACAAATTATCCATATGGTCACCACCCAAAGACAACTGTTATGATTTCATGTATTTACTTGCAGTTTTTCTATCATAGATTCACTCACACTTTAACACAATGCTTTACCTACTGTTTTGTAACTTCTTTATTATGGAACACTGTGATATGCAACATTAAATGTTCTCCTTAAACTCAGGATTATAAATTAACTTTAATGTTCCCCAGTCCCTAAAATTCAGTTAAGAAGCAATATTTCAAATGATTGCAAAAAAGCACAATTATGAAGTCTTATTTATTCTCAGTTGCAGAGATGGCTATTAATGCCATAATAAAGGCAGAGAAAGGTTAGGAAAGCAGAAAAGTTTTGACCACGTTGTGAAAGTTCTGAAAGAGGGGGCAAGGGGCTGAGAAAACTGGTGAAGAAGATGCTGGTCCCCCACCTGCCCCTCTGGTTACAGGGCTCTCACGCCCTCCTGGATCATCTTTGAGAGCCCATCAGACGCAGAGCTGTTTTGTTCTGTCATCTCCTAAAGCTTCATTGAGACCAGGCCTTTTGCTTAGTGAGCCATCTTGGATGCCTACCTGCTTTCTGCACTTATCAATCTTCTCTTTTTCTTGACTGGTAAGGAATGGACCCATTTTTTTCTGCCATTGAAGGACCCACTCATACAACAAGACAAAGCTGCCAGTGCTTGTTTCCAAAGCATTGTAAACTAATTTTCCAAGCTGCTCTTCACTGCCTGCACATTAAAAGGAAATACTGTAATTAAATCTCATTGGTACGTTTTTCTGTGGGGGTAAAAAAAGAGGAGATATATATTTGTTTGTTCAACAGTGGGTACCTATGAAAAATATGACTTCATGTAATACATGTTCTTTTGTGACCAATTTTTAACATTTAACAATATACTTTGAGCCCTAAAACATTACTTTCTATAAAGGGCCAAGAATCAACAATGAGATCTTATATCAGACCAATGTATTCTTCTACTAGCCACTATTCACAATGTTACTTTCATAACCAGTTCACCTCTCATGACTGTGCCTACTGGTGCCATAGTATACTCTCACAGAGCTAAACACCAATTAATGTGATAGACAGAATCTGGGAATAGGGATGCTCCATCAAAGTAATTAGTGTGCACAGTAAAAACAGGTTTTAGTAATTTGGAAATTTGAATATATCAATGATTTTCTAAATACAAAATTTGAATATGCTCAGTAAGTACAAACTGGCCAATGGTTTCAGGGGAAGGAACCAGAAATGACGGTCTAAATTGGAAGTTAGAAAGGGAAACACACTTAATGACAGGCATATGGTTTCCACTTGTACCTGGGAGAGCTAAACTTTTGTAATACCAAAAATTTTCCTATAAAAATCTATATATTGATTAAAGATTATAATAGAAAGTTACCAAAAAACTGGAAATGGAAAAAATATCACCCACAATATCACCATTTTGTTTTATTTCCCTTCTAGTTCCCCCTCCCTTTTATTTCTAATTTACCAAATCACAGCATATATAACAGGGTTTCTCACCCTTGACACTACCGGCATTTTGGACTGGATAATCCTTGTGGGGGCCGACTTGTGCACTGTAAGATATTTAGCAGCATCCCTGGCCTCTCCCCACTAGATGCCAGTAGCACCCCCTAGGCTTAACCATCAAAAATGGCTCCAGACATCATCAAATGTTCCCTAGGGGACAAAATTGCCCTCATTTCAGAACCACTGCTATACAGTATTCTTTTTCTCTGAGTATATAAGTAATAGTTTTCCATGATGCTACATTGTCTTCATAAGGAAAAAACTTTTTTCAAGACACAATGATAATTACCTTTTCCATTTAAAAAAATGAAAAATTACCTATACAGAAAAAACAAAGTGTTCTTAGCAAAAATACTTTGGAGAAATGTGGCTAAACTAGCTCACCTAGACTTTTTATCTGCGAAGCAGTTTTTACTTCATAGAAACGCTGACAATTTAAGAAATTTTAATTAAAGTGATCTGTTATAGTCATAATTCCTGACGTCCTTAGCCTAAGAGGAAAAAAACCCTGATGTCTGAAAATTTGTCCAAAACAGGAAGCAGCCCATGGAATGTGGGATCCACACAGTACACAATGGAGACACAAGATATTAAATGTTTATGGGATGGAGTGTGATGTTCTTTACATAAAGCCTAATTTAATTTGAGCTTTATACAGTGCAATGTCTTACAATATTTCTCTCTTCAGTTGGAACTAGGTGGGTTTAATTGCTGGTTGGTTTTTTTGTATTATAATTTTAGTATTGCCATCCTCTTCGTATCTCTTGTGAGTGATGGGGATAATAAAAGGGACAAAAGAGCAGACTGCAAATGAGGTTGTTACCAAAAGAACTCTGACTGATCCTCTATTATGTGCTGTCAATGATCATTTATACAGACAGTCCCTATAGTACTTTGTCCATATCCGTAAGGAGGTTCTCAATTCTCTCTAGTTTTAATAGCTTTAAACTGAAAAATAAATGCTAATTAGTTGGTTTTTCATAAAAGCATTTCATAGAAAATTAGGACATATTTTAAAAACTAGACCTGTTGTGAGAAAACAAAATAAATAATTTACTTAGTGGTTTTATGAAAAATTTTCAGATTGCAAACGTGTCTCCTAATGAGGGTAGTAAGGTGAATCTGTCTAAGGAGCACCGAGGAGAACAGGAGGCCGACTTAAGGTAATAAGCAGCTGGATTAATTTCCCCTCCTGATTTCCCCAGATTATTGAAAATAGTGAGTTTTATGCTGCAAATTCATGAGTCTAAAATGCCTCTGAGTCAAAGACAGTCTCAGGACCAAAGCCAGTCGTCTCCACCAAGGTCACGACCCTGCCCGAATGGTTGCCTTGTCGAACAGGGCAGGCCCTGTGCACGTGGAGAATCCTGTACAGTCCAGGCAAGGCTAAGTGTCCGGTTCACAGACTAGCCAGAGGTTTGGTTTCTTCTCCTTCCACCTGCTGCCTGCTCCCTGGCAATTTCCCTGCTTATGTGTACCTCCTTAAAGAGGAAGAAAAAAAGGCACTGAAAGAAAGCAAACTTGCTTTAGATAATTTGGCCGCCTGTTAGCTCTGGTAAGAATATTCACAGGATTGAAAATTAAACTTAATTATCGAATTTAGTATATGTAAGTGATCCCTACACCAATTAGTGACTATATCTTTATGGCTGATAGAAGATGATGTACGTTTAAGGCAAAAGGAGTTAATATTGAAAACTTGATTTTAACATAAACAATTTGAATCCCGAATTGCTGAACCAGCTTCACTCCAAATAGCCATCAGCAGACAAAACTGTTAAATAAGACATATAGAAAATAAAGTGGTTTTCCCAGTCAGGTACAACATGCCAAGCAGGAAAATATTAAGCAGATGGATATCAACTTAAGAAAATGGGACTTGATCAGTAAAGATCACAGGCGTTAGAACTCATTTTGTGACATATTTTACCAGCAGTAGATGCACACGATGCAAAATTCTACTGATTCATAATTTTTCAACCATTTTGGTTTCAATAAGTGCAACTAAGTATAATGATGAGAAACTTTAAATTATCTTTCTGCTAACAATATTTCCAAGAGCCTAGGTGTTTATTTCCATCTTACAGAAGGGAAAACCTAACTCACTTCTCGTTCTCATCACTAGGAATGGGAGCTAGAATGACTGACTATTGGCTTTCTACAGTCATGCTCCATACAATGACATTTCAGTCAATGATGGACCGCATGTACGACAGTGGTCTCATAAGATTAGTACTGTATAGCCTAGGTGTGTAGGAGGCTATACAATCTAGGTTTGTGTAAGCACACTCTATGAGGTCCACACAATGACAAATCACCTAACGATGCATTTCTCAGGATGTATGCCTGTCATTAAGTGAAGCATGACTGCAGTCTTCTTTGGACTGCACTGGTCTAGATGACACAGCATCTATTCCACCGCATTCTTTCATGTTAACTTTTGTTATTAGAATAATTTAAATGAATTTAGCTAGTTTACTCACCAATACATTTCCCTTTGTGCACCATGAGCTGATCAGGACTACCCATAGAGAAATACAGGATTTCACAGGAGCCAGGAGAATCTTCACTACTACATACAGAATATTGACGTTCTCGCCTTAAAAATAAATTTGGACAGTCATTTTTTTAACTTAAGATTAACACAGGAAATTCTTGCCCCTCCATTTTCTCCTGTTTACTAGTCCACTCACAGTGTAACAAGTCTATACTGGGAATTGCGTTGAAGGTGCTAATGGGAAAGTTGTTCCATTCCCACTGAGATCCTCTCCATATGAACTCTACCAACCCCTAACTCTAGATCTGTGCTGTCCAACATGGTAGCCACTACCCACATGTGGCTATCTAAAACCAAAGGTTCAGTTCTTCAACTGCCGTAGCCACATTTAAGTACTCAATAGCCACAGTGCCTAGCGGCTACTATATTGGACAGCACAGACATAGAACATTTTCATCACCACGGAAGGTTCTACAGCAATGATTTTGATCAATCCCACATCTCTTCATTCCCATGTATATGCACATCTGGAGAAAGGGGCAACACATGGGGTTTTGAGCACTACAAATTCCTGCTCTGCAGTTGGGCCCCCAACCATTGAATGCTCATTCATTCTCTCACCTGTCTTCAGCAGATACTCTCTGCCATTGCCCTTCATGACTTCCCCAAACACTCGAAGCCCAATCCCTCCTCCTCTCCTCTTTCCCTACTTTTTTGCTGAATGGGGAACAATAGCTGGCAAGCTAGATTCTAACGCAAAAATAACGAATAAACTGGGGGAGGGGCTTGCAGGGAAGGGGCAAGGGAGAGAGCTCTTAATGGTCAGGATTGGCACTTGTAAGAAATGCTTTGATGAGGTACATGGACAGATCTCCAGAAAGCAGCCCTCTCACTCTAAGCATATCCTGACTTCCACTTTCACTGAGAACATGAGGCAACAAGAAGTGAAGCCCACACTTTCTATTGTTCTACCTATAAAGTTACTTGGTGCCTGTGCCATACTTTCTTCTCCCCAGACTCTAAGGAAGGACAGCTACCCTGTCCTCGGTTCCATTCCCTCTACTCTCCTCCGGGGTCTTGGTCCATCAGTTAGTCCCTCTCTCCCGCATGTTGAATCTGTCCCTCTATATTGGCTCCTCCCCCTCAGCCTATAAACCTCTGCTACTCCACACTCCCCTCCCTCAATCCTGCACCCCCACCTCCTCTTGTTCTTTGTTTTCAAACTTTTACACTTGTTGTCTCCACTTCTGCACCTTCTATTTACTCCTCATGCCATTACACTGTCAATAAAACCACCACCTCCCTCCTACAAGCTCTCCATCTGAATTTTCCCCTTGGTTCTTTTATTGCGGGTGGTGGCCCAGTCATCCATTCTGTCTAATTGCTCAAAAACGTGTGAGTCTCCCCGGGCTCCTAGATCTCCTGCATCTAACCGATCCCCAAGTACCCTCCTCTCCTCTCCACGTCTCCTGCCCTATCGAGGTCATCATGAACCTCCTCCGAGACACATGCAATCCTCCATTATGAACTTGTTTCTCCATCTCCAACCCTTCACATCTTCCCCTTCCCTACAAACCCTACACAATGCTGATCAGACCTCTTATGAGCACCCACATATTCTAAACAGCAGGGAATGACTAATACACTGCAGTTCTGTTTATATTTCTTCCTCTAAAGTTATTTGTGCAACCAGGGGCACGCTGAAATTTAGGGAGAAAAGGACAAAAGCAAAGGTTTAAAATGATATGGTAGACTTATTTTACCTAGAAGCACCTCTCCATCAGCTCCGCCCCTCCAAAAGATGGTGCTAATAGTCATTTCAGTCTAGGTCCTCTTTATGTTCTTTAGTTTACAGTATATAAATGCCTGGTTTTAAAGTGTTTTCAAATATTAATCACCCCAACATGACTCTTAAGTACAAACACAATGAGAATGTTAAGGGCCGGCCTGGTGGCACAGCGGTTAAGTTTGCGCGTCCCGCTTCTCGGCAGCCCAGGGTTGGCCAGTTCGGATCCTGAGTGCGGACATGGCACCGCTTGGCACACCATGCTGTGGTAGGCATCCCACATATAAAGTAGAGGAAGATGGGCACGGATGTTAGCTCAGGGCCAAGCTTCCTCAGCAAACAAGAGGAGGACTGGCAGTAGTTAGCTCAGGGCTAATCTTCCTCAAAAAAAAAAGGGAATGTTAAGAGTGCTAGTGAGAAGAATAAAAATAATTTTAGGGGCTGGCCCCGTGGCCGAGTGGTTAAGTTTACATGCTCCGATACAACGGCCCAGGGTTTCGCTGGTTCGCATCCTGAGTGTGGACACGGCACCACTTGTCAGGCCCTGCTGAGACGGCGTCCCACATGCCACAACTAGAAGGACCCACAACTAAAAAAAGTATATAAATATACAACTATGTACTGGGGAGATTTGGGGAGAAAAAGCAGAAAAAAAAATAAAATCATTTTAGAAGTGAAGGCATCAAGAAAATGACAAATATGTTACATGCTACACAGGATAGATTGTCTGATAGCAGGAACGATTCTGAAGCATAAAAAGTAAATCACAGTGAGTTTGAAGGAAGGAATAAAGAGGCAAAATTCAATGTCATCAATGTCTCCTGTTTTCACCGAAAGAGTATATATATTGGGTGCTCATACTGTCTACTTCAAACTCAACAAGAATTGGGTTTAGAACAACCTTTTGGAAGCTAATCCATTCATAAATAAAACAGCTTCTGAACTCCAGCAGAAATAGCCAGCCCAATGCAAACAAATGGTATTTAGAAGCAACAACACTGGTTGCATTGTCAGTGATCTGTTCTAGATTATAGAATGTTCATAGGGGCTTGCAATATTAGAAACATCGCCCATGTTATCAGTTTTCCCAAGTAGCTGTGGGAGTACACAAGGATAAAGAGTGTTTTAAACAAAACTGCCAAATAATATTAACTAGGTCTTACAAAGGACAGAGAATTACACAAAATTAAGCTTTAGAAGACTAAATTAGGCATCTAGGACCTTGACGCCTGAAAACAGAAGATGATTTTTTTTAAAAAGCCACATGGCAAGAAGACAGGTGGCAATATCTCAAGGGGGAACTTGAGAATTGGGCTCCCATCCAAAAGACTGCTCCACCAACATGGCCCATGATGCAGACGGCTGGGATCGGATGGAGGGAGGGGCGTCTCACCTGAGGCACAAGGGGGCTGGGACAGTCTCACCTTCCTGCCTAACTCACCAAGATGACACAGAAAAATCTGGCTCTTGATCCCCCAGTTTGAAACTCAAGGCAGCTTTGTGGAAATAAAGTTAATAAGAATTCCTGACGTTGTTTAATTTGAGATGAACCAGTCTATGCATCCATGGAACCAACCAGAGAAACAGCAAACAATGGAGGATCACAGGTGTGGAGAGCTCCATCAGGGATCTCCCCTCCCCTCCCCACATCCTTTGTACTTTAGTGGCTCCCCAGCTTTCTGGGGAAAGTGGAGGGAATCCCATGCCCCATAGTGATCTCTTCTCTATAAGGATAAACAGCCAGCTATTACCACAGCTGGTTTTAGGACAGGGAAAACAAATCAGGAGATAACCTGATCTTGTTGGATGGTGGAAATAGGTGTAACAGGGAAATCCTAGATTCTGGACTACACTTTAGTAATCTCGAAGAAGGCAAGTCTGAAAATATGAAAATAATTCTCTACCACGAACTATTTTATGGAGATTTTTTTCGCTTCTCCTAAAAAGTTCAAAGTGCCCGTTTACGAGATACAACATCTCTGGGAAGAAGGCAGGGATTGGGGAGGACGATGTCTGCACTTTACAAAACACAACCTAACACTGAATTGCATACTTTAAAATGGTTAATTTCATGTTATTCAAATTTTACCTCAATTAAAAAAAAAAAAAGAAGTAAATCCTTCAAGGGGGAAAAAAGACAACTCAAAGGACAGAAAATAAAGTTCTTCAACAAAGGTAAAAACTCACCAGTGAAAAGCGGAGCCAAGAGACCGGGCCCCTGGGCATCAGGCCTTTAAGTTCTTTCTACTAGAACAGTGAGTGGTTTCCTTTCTTCCCTTCTCTTGTTTTAAGCAGTGGTAACCTTTTGGTAAATAAAGCCCTACTGATTTTTTATCTATCCCACAGGAAAAAGAAAAACAGAGCTGCCCTGGGTCAAGAGGCTGCAGACCCTAAAAGTGCCCAAAAGATAGCTTCTCCCTTTCTTTCCTTCCTTCCCCTGCATCAGATGTTTATTGAGCACCTACTAAGTGTCTGCCAGGCACTGTTCCAGGCCCCGAGGAAAACCTAGATGAGGGCCTTGCTCTCATGAACTCTAGGCTCTCATGGAAGGAGACACAATAAAAAAGGAAACAAAAGAATAAGATTTTCAGTGAGTGATAAGTGCTACAGAGGAAAATAAAACAGGGAATTGGAGAACAAGTGACTAAGAAGGGAAGTAGGGTAGAGGGTGCTAGGGCAGGCGCCTCTGAGGCCACCTTTGTGGGGAGAATTGACGATAGGAGAAGCTGACAATGCAAAGTGCCAGAGGGAGAGCGTCCCAAGCACAGCGATCAGCAGGAGCCCCAAGGCAGGAAGGAGCTTGGTGCGCTCAAAACACTGAGAGACGAGGTGGCTGCAATGCACTGAGGGTGAGGGAGAGGGGAGAGCGGTATCAAAGGAGACGTGAAAACCACTCCTCTATCCACTCTCACCTTTAGCCAGGAAGAACTTCACACAGCGTGAATCAGATGATATCTTATTCCTGTTTAAAACCCACAAAGGCTTCTCATTACACTTGAACTTCTGACCTGGCCAACAAAAGGCCTTCTGTGACCTGTTCCTGCCTGCCCTCCTTGAACCACTCTCTTCATGCCCACTAATTCTAGCCACACTGCTCTGCCTGATGAGCAGACAAGCCCGTGCCAGCCTCAGGTCTTCTGCACCAGCTGTTCTTCAGCTGTGTGGCTGGTTTCTTCTCATTGTCCAGACCCTGTATCCCGCCAATTTAACACCACTCTCCTTTAGTCACTCGAGATCCAGTCCTTGTATTTTTTCCTCCGAACACCCAATCTAAAGTAGCCATCCAGTCTTTCTGCAACCCTGCCTATTTTAATTCTCTGCAGAGCACTAATCATTATCTGACATTTTCTGGTTTACTTGTCGACAGTCTCCTCCAACTAGATTATAAGGTCCATGAAACCAGTCCTTCTTGATCTTGTTTATTGAATCCTCAGGACTCAGAACAGTGTCTGGCATTTACGAAGTGCTCATGAAGTATCAGTTGAATGAATGAATGAATGAATGATCATGGGTCTAGATTTTATTATGTTTAGTTATAGTCAATTCAAATATTGCCTACTAACAACACTGATGACGAGGTCATCTCTACCAATTCTACTAAATGTATCCACTAACTGAAAGAATAAAATGGAATACTTTGCTTATTTCCTTTGATTTTCCAACCCATAAAGAACAATGAACAGCAAAGAAGAAAAAGAATCAAGCGTACACACTGAGATATTTTGGTATATCAAGGACTTTTTATTTCTTAACCAAAGAAGCACGGAAACTACACTTTAAGAAAGATTCATTCTTTCCTAGTCAGTAGCCAACACAGTGCCAGAGTTCCATGCAAGTGTGCACAACACCTTGGCAAACAATAGATGAAAATTATTTCTCTGCATGTTCCTTCTTGGATGCTCATGGAATGCTGTTCTATCCAGATATACAAATGTCACTCGACAAGCACTACACAAAAAGGTGTTCTACCTGTGTCACAGGAAGAGACAATTTCCTGTTCTTTCCTGAATAAACTTGCTAATGATCTTTGATCCCAAAAGCAAGTCTAATGTTGAACCCACTGTTTCTAGTTAGCCACAAAAACAGAAACGTTTAAACTTAAAAAAAATTGTGTTTTATATACCCAAAAAGACTTATTCACAGCATTGATTTATTTCCACTGTTTCTAACATAATAGGAATTTGTCAAATATTTCCTGTTGTAATACTCTAACAACTTCAGTATGTTACCTATTGGAAGCCCAGTTGCAAAAATAATCTAAATTGGTGTAAAGAGTTACAATCTTAAAATGGAATTGTTACCAGAAACAGAATTCAAAAAAACATTTCGTTCACCTTAACAGTAGGTGGTTAAACATTAACATCAAAATGATTTCTGAGCTGATTTTTTTAAAAGTAGATAATTAGAGAAAGAACTAAAATGGTTCCTTCTTATAAACAAACTGTAACCGGAAAGTTTATATAAGTCTTTAGTTTGGTACCTAAAATGTTTCTTTTCATAGAAGCAAAGTGTTGGTTTTAAGTGCTGTTTAGATTCTGACAAGAGAAAGGTTAAGCACGCAGTGAAGCCAAGTTATAATACCTACACTACTTAATCATCCACCCACTCATAAATGGATTCGGCACTAAAATTCCTTTCTAGTCTGCAGGGGGTCAGAGCAAATACACAGAGACGTCTCAGTTCTTTAGTGGAAAAGGATGTGGAGCAAGAGGTAGTGTCTTTCATGTGACTGCTGGCAGCAAGGAACAACCCAGAAGCCCATCTGCAATGACCGGGAAGCCCAGTGTCCTCAGAAGCAATAGGGAGGGGAGCCCTGACAGCAAACGGGCTCCCGTTCTCATGCAAAGGATCTGCCACACCTGTGCTCATTTTGGAGCATTCCCCACATCTGTGGTGGGACCAAGGCGTTAGACACTGAGACACAAGCAGTGTGAAAGTCAACTGGATGGCGATTCAGATGGAAGAAAATTTTCTAAAATCGCTCACCAAATAGTTAGATCATTAAAAGTCATATCAAACTACACTGGAGACAAGATTGTGAAGGACTGTGAAGGAGAGAAAATTGTTATAGGCTGTTATAAAGGAGAATGAGCCACAAAACCGGTTTCATTAAAGATACCTGGAAAGTATTAAAACAAATGAAGATTTTTTTTTTCCTGCTTTTTCTCCCCAAATGCCCCCAGTATATAGTTGTATATTTCAGTTGTGCGTCCTTCTAGTTGTGGCACGTGGGACGCTGCCTCAACATGGCCTGATGAGCAGTGCCATGTCCACGCCCAGGATCCGAACCCTCGACCGCTGAAGCGGACCGCGCCAACTTAACCACTTGGCCACGGGGCCGGCCCCAAAGATTTTTATATTGCTACTAATACAATAAGACATACAGACTTTGAAAAAGTTATTAAAACTATTATTTTAAAATTCCATCAAATTTTGGGACTGGCCCCGTGGCCGAGTGGTTAAGTTCGCACGCTCCGCTGCAGGCGGCCCAGTGTTTCGTTGGTTCGAATCCTGGGCGCGGACATGACACTGCTCATCAAACCACGCTGAGGCAGCGTCCCACATACCACAACTAGAAGGACCCACAACGAAGAATATACAACTATGTACCGGGGGGGGGGGGGGGGGGGGCTTTGGGGAGAAAAAGGAAAAAATAAAATCTTTAAAAAAAAAAAAAAAAATTTCCGTCAAATTTTACTCTAAGTTGTTTTAATCCTGCTTCATTCTTTATCCTTCCAGATCAGAAATCTCAGGGACTTACTTAGACCTTCCAGAGGAGTTGGTCCGATGTTTACCATTTCCTACAAAGTCAGAAGAGCCTCCAAGGAGAATGGCAGCTGTTCTTAGTCTTTCTGGGTCTTTCCTAGGGGTATGATCTTGGTTTGACAAACTAACAATTTCCAAACGTTCCTAGAAAAAACAAAAGTAAAACTGATTTTAGACGTAAGTCATAAATGGAAGACAACCATGGTACCTAATTATAAATTCAGTAGCGAGTTCAAATCTTATTTAAGCCGAATGCTTACAAGTGTAATAAAGTTGAAGCCAACTTTTAAAAATTTAGTGTACTGGTTGTACTGGTTCAAGAACTGAAGGCCAGGTTACAATTTCAAGAGAATGTGAACTTTATAAATGAAAATGCTAGGATCTTGGAAAATGTGTGCAAAGTTAGGGAGAAGAGCAAGAGGAGATGAACAGAAAGGGGAAGGATTCAAAGCAGAGTGGCTGTCGGGAAGGGAGATCGGATCAGACAGGAGAACTGGTGGAAACAGGAATATCACCTTACATTTGTGTACGGCTCTGTACTCTCACAGAAGGCATACATTTATCTGTGGAATAATTACATGAGACAGAAGAAAAGGCATCATCAGTCCCATTTTAGGGGATGAGGAAAATGAGTCACAGAGAGTGTCACCTGTCAAGGTCACAGAGCTCGGCAGTAAAAAAGCCGACGCTTTAAGCCAGGTGCTCCTTCTTGTACATCACTGCCTCCTCCCACTACACCTCACAGTTTCCTTTAAGCTAAATGCCGTACTTAGATAAATGAGAATGAGTAAAATTTTCAGTGGACCTCTCCAAATACGTAAAACTGGTGCTTTGACTGAGCTAGACTCAGGAAAAATACAGGAAAAAGACTTTATCCTTTTTCACCAATGCCTTTCAAACTTGTTCTGCTGAATCCTTCCTTTCCATCACTGAAAGAAATCTCAGGCAGATCCATATGGTTTCCATTCACTCTTCAGTATGAATGATTAGTTCTATTTTCCAGGTATTAAGAATTCCAGTCTGGGTTAATTATCAAAGCTTCAATCTCTTCTCTCCCTCGACGCGTTTGATAAACTACTCTAGTTACATAAGCCTAAGGTCATCTGCAGATAATATACAACTCTAAATTTTGCTACCTATTTAGGGAATCTACAATAGACAATAAATGATGTTTGGGGGATATCTTTAGTGCTTCACTTTAAGCTTTACTACTGATAGTAACATAGGAGGGGAAAATATCACCAACAGCAATAAAAAGATTTTATGTTTAGCAAAATGTAAACTATTCTAGTACAGCAGAACTGATAGAGTACCTGCTTAGCCATTTCTTTCCTTTTTTTCTCTTCTTTGATCTCTTCTTTCCTTCTCTGAATCTCATGAAGGATTTCACGTTGCTGCAATGAAACATACCACCATCAAATGTCAATCTCTGAAACCCATGCAACATATCAATTCTGAAATCACAAAAAATCCTTTGAATTTCACTAATTCAAGCCCTCCTTTCCTAAGAGACCCGAGTTTATAGAATATTAGTACAAATTGGAGTTACATCAGTTTTATCCGAGTTCTTATGCAATAGGCATTCCCATTTAAATAGGTCTCAAGACTGTGGGGAGTGGCATTTACTCCCCACTCTTCATGTTTCCATGCGGAGGGACTTTCACTACGGCAACACCACTGGCCTCACTTCTTCCCACACTTGACTTCGCCCCTCCTCTTTGATATCTGCCTGTCTGCAGAATCACGCGCTGGTGCCTGCCTCTGCCACTGGCTGCAGGGCCGACTCAGTGGAGGTGGGCTGAGCTGTCAGTGCCTGGACCTGGGGGGGCAATGGCACAGGCACCACACCCACACGCCATGGACCTTCATGTACATTTTCCCAACAGCTTTCTCAGTATTAAAAGTGGCATTCTGATCTCTATCCATTTGACTCATGCATCTTTGCTCAAATGGTTCTGAATTTAGGTAAGAAAATAGTGTTTTTATGAGTCCCCTAGAATACCAGGTTGTAAATATCAAAACTAATAAGAGACTCATCAAAAACTATAACAGCAATAGCACAAAATGTAAAAACATACCCAAAGCTTATAGGTAGTTACAGCAGTACACCAAAATAAGATTGCTAAGTATCTTTATTTTCTAATAAAAATGTGCCTTCCTAAAAATCGTTAACAGTTAAGAAACTTCCAAACTCTATTAAATAGGAGATAAGCAACAACAAAATGAATGGGACCCACAAAGAGAGAATGTTAACATACAGGATGAACAAAATAAAGCAGAAAAAAAAAAAATGAACCTGGAGCAAGAACCTAAGAAAAGCAGGAAAAACAAAACCCTAGAAGTAACTGTAAGAAATAGCAACATCTAAAGGAAGAAAACCAGAAAGCTCACCAAAAGATAAAAATAAACAGAGAAATATTCCTGGATAGGAAGTCTGAATATTGCCAAGACGTCAATTCTTCCTAAAGGAATAGATAAGTTTAGTGCAATTTTACTCAAAATCCCAGGGGGTTTATTTGTTTTTTTTTTTTTTATTTTGAGAAAGCAATCCTACAGTTCATCTGTAAGAGTAAATGAGTGAGAATGGCTAAGAAAAAAAAAGAATAATGGAAGATGAAGAGACAAGGGGCTTGAATTTTCAGATATTAAAACATTTATCAAGATACAACAATTCAAAGAGTATGGCATAGACCCAAGAAAAAATAGACGAATTGAGCGAGATAGGTCATTCACAAATAGAACTTAGTACATATTAGCTAAAATACACTCTTAAGGAAGTATTACAAATCACTTAAGAAAGAATGATTATTTAATAAACGTGTTAGGAAAATGGGAAAAAAAAATAAATTTAGACTCTCATTTCTACAACCCAGACCAAAATAAGTTCTAGATAAGTTGACTAAAAGACTAAAGAGGAAACAAAAACTAGCTTAAAAATCAAGAAGGAGATTTTGATGCGTACATTATCTTTGATTAAACGATTCAAAAATAACACAGGAGTATACATCCTCACGCAAATAAAGAAAAAATACAAATGCTTAGTGAACCCAAAGAGTTCAGTCTCTGACTTCTGCTGTCACTGGGGCACGAGATGCTTGTCCCACAGAGGGAAGAAAGAAAGAGCCTCTAAAACTCAGTCAAAGTCCTGCACAGCTTTACAAGCGCAGAAAGACCACAAGAAGCTTGGCTAAGCTGACTTCTTTTTTCTTTTCTTTTAGTTAAAGACCTGGACTAAAGGTTCTAGGGGCAGCACCGATGTTTGTGGGGAGGGAACCACTCACAGAATTTCTCAGTTACTCTTAGGGCATCCTTGCACGTGAATCCATAGTTCTTGAATCAAATACTGAGCAAAACTTCAAAAAAGCTAACTGTGTAGGCAGAGACAGAGTAAAAACCTATACAAGCTCAGAGTCCTCCGGGCTGGCGCCCCGGAGTGACAAGAGTCTTACCTCCTGCTCCTTTTTCCTCTCGGCCTCTATCAGCCTCCGCTGCTCCTCCTGAGCCTGCCTTGCCAGCATTTCTTCATGAAAAGACTTGGGAGGGGGCTTGTTATGCTCGCTGAGGAACGACTGCACATGGTAAGCCAACTCAAATATCATCACCTAAATGCATAGATGAAAATCAACCACAAACGGTCAAATAATGGGAAGACAGGGCCCAAAGGAAAGACATACATGCAGGCAATCAGAGACCCACTCATAGCAGTGATATTCATCTTCACACGACACATTCTGAATTAGGTATATGATGCAATCACGGCAGGAAAAAGCTTTTACAGGAATGATCCCATTGTGTTGCCATCGAGACAAATCACCATCCAGATAAATAAAAAGCTTCACTTTCCTTTTGTAGTCCTATTCAATTTATTGGCATTTTTTTATACAATAAATCCAATAAAAGGTTTTTCTGTGCAAATAAATCTGATAAACTATATACGACTGCATAAAAGTGAAAACTACTTTCCCAACTAGAAAACCTGCCTAAATAATGACAGTTGAGCAGAGGGTAATCATTGCTAACACGAGAGCTTTCATCTGCCCCCACAGCATCCTGAGAACATTGTATCGGGGTACGGAGGCAACTATTTAAAGGCCTCTATATGCCCCTGCTAGCAATGGCCCAGCAGGACGCTGATCAACACTCAGCATTTCCACTGAGGGAAGCATTCACACATAGTACCCAAAGGAAAAATGCCCCCCTCAGACATTCTTGATGTGAACACAGGAAGCCACTTTTCTCTACCCTAAGTCATAAATCATACCCAGGTTGGTAAACCAATAGAACAAGGGTTTCTGGGACCCCACACTGACTGACTATCCCAACCTGAAAGAGGTCAAGAGTGCCACGTTCCTTCTGCAGAGGACCACCACTCTCAAGTTTCTTGTTTCTCAATTAGAGTGAAGCAGCTTAAACATTCTTATTTCTAAGGGGACTTACCAGGGTGGCAAACAGTAACAGAAGTCATCGTGCACAAGAAGATAAAGTTAGTTCACTTGGTGTTCACTTTTCTCTCGAGCAGTAAACGAAAGGAACCACAGCTACCGTCAGGGGAGGGTAAGATACTTTTATTACGCCAGAGCTGTGGCATTCACTGGATATACTTCGATTCACAGTCGAGAAACACTCATCTGGAGTCTAAGAGGCAAGTTCTTCTAAGAAACGCTCTTATAAGGAAAGCTGGGAAAAGTAGGCAGTTTCTATTATATCAAAGAGAAACCGCTTCTACACCAGGAAGTGGCCAGGAGCCAAACGATGGAGGATTTTCTTTCGCCAATTTATTTAATTTACTAGGATTTTATCTACAAACAAATCTGATAAAATATGAGAGACTGGATGAAAATAAGAACTATTCTCCCAACTGGCTCTGGTCCCTCTCTCCCCCATATCTACATGGTCCATTGTCCTGCTCCTCTCAGGCCTCTGCTCAAATGTCACCCTATCAGAGGCCTCTCCTGACCTCCTTATTTACAACAGTCTCTCCACCATCACCTCACAATACACATCTCTACTAGTCAGGGCTCTCCAGAAAAACAGAACCAATAGGATGTGTGTGTGTGTGTGTATACATAGAGAGAGACGGAGAGGTGGATATTGATTGATTGATTGATTGGTTGGTTGACTTTAAGGAATTGGCTCACGAGATTATAGAAGCTGGCAAGTCCAAAATCTGTAGGGTAGGCCGGCAGGCTGGAGACCCAGGGAAGAGGTGATGTTGCAGTTCAAGTCCGAAGGCCATCTCCTGGCAATTCCCTCTTTTTCCAGGGAGGCCAGTCTTTTTTCTATTAAAGCCTTCAACTGCTTAAATGAGACCCACCCACATTACGGAGGGTAATTTGCTTAACTCAAAGTCTACTGATTTAAATGTTAATCTCATCTAAAAAATACCTTCACAGAAACATCTAGAATAATGTTTGGCCAAATATCAGAGTACTGTGGCCTAAGCGAAGCTGAGAAAAAATTAACCATCACAACATCTATTAGGACAGCTAAAATAAAAAAGTGACAACACCTTGGGGCCACCCAGTGGCGCAGCGGTTTAGTGCGCATGTTCCACTTTGGAGGCCCAGGGTTCGCCGGTTTGGATCCCAGGTGCGGACATGGCACTGCTTGGCAGGCCATGCTGTGGTAGGTGTCCCACATATAAAGTAGAGGAAGATGGGCACAGATATTAGCTCAGGGCCAGTCTTCCTCTGCAAAAAGAGGAGGATTGGCAGCAGATGTTGGCTCAGGGCTCATCTTCCTCAAAAAACAAAGAAAAAGCAACAACACCAAATGGTGGCAAGGATGTGCAGAAACTGGATCACTCCCCTATTGCTGGTGGAAATGTAAAGTGGTACAGCCAATCTGGAAAAGTTTGGCAGTTTCTTAAAAACTGAACATGTAACTGCTGTATACCTACAACTGTACTCCTGGGCACTTATCCAGAGAAATGAAAACTTAGGTTCACACAAAAACCTGTACATGAATGTTTATAGCAGCTTTATGTTTAATAGCCAAACACTGGAAACAATCCAGATCTCTTTCACCTGGCAGATGGCTAAAGAAACAATGGTACATCTACATCATGGACCACTACTCAGCAATAAAAAGTAACAACTACTGACAAACGCAACAATTTGGATGAGTCTCCAGAGAATTATACTGAGTGAAAAGAAGCCAATCCCGAAGGTTACATACTATATGATTCTACTTACTTCCTCGAAATGAGAAAACTACAGAAATGGAGAAGAGATTAGTCATTGCCAAGTGTCAAGGAGAGGGTGGGGGTGAAAGGGGGTGGCTAGAAAAGGGCACCATGAGGGATCCTTCTGGTGATGGAACTATTCTGTATCTCGACTCTATCAATGTCAGTACCCTGGTTATGATGCTGTGCTATAGTTTTGTACAATGTTACTGTTGGGGCAAACTGGGTAAAGAGTACATGGGATCTCTCAGTATTATTTCTAACAACTGCATGTGAATTTGTAATTATCTCAAAATAAAAAGTGTAATTTAAAATAAAGCCAAAAAAAAAAAAAAAAGAAGGCAGCAACAAAGGCAAAAAGCTTTGGGGACTTTTTGGGGACTAAAACAAATCAAAGTGGGACTACAACAAATTAAAAAACTTCTATACAGCAAAGGAAACCATCCACAAAATGAAAAGGCAACCTAGAGAATGGGAGAAAATATTTGCAAATCAGATATCTGATAAGGGGCTAATATCCAAAATATATAAGGAACTCATCCAACTCAATAGCAAAAAACCCAATTAAAAAATGGGCAGGGGAACACAACAGACATTTTTCCAAAGAAGACAGATGGCCAACAGGTACATGAACAGGGGTTCAACATCACTCATCATCAGGGAGATGCAAATCCAAACCACAATGAGATACCAGCTCACACCTGTTAGAATGACTATCATTAAAAAGACAACAGATGACAAATGTTGGCAAAGATGTAGAGAAAAGGGAACCCTTGTGCACTGTTGGTGGGAATGGAAATTGGTGCAAGTACTATAGAAAACAGTACGGAGGGTCCTCAAAAAATTAAAAATAGAACTACCACATGGTCCAGCAATCCCACTTCTGAGTACATATCCAGAGGAAATGAAAACAGAATCTTGAAGAGATATCTGCACTCCTACGTTATTGCAGCATTATTCACAACAGTCGAGTTAAAGAAACTATCTAAATGTCCGTCAATGGATGAATGAATAAAGAATATGTGGTACATATACACAATGGATTACCATTCAAACATGAGAAAGGACATCCTGCTGTTTGCAAGAACATGGACGGACCTTGAGGACACTGTGATAAGTGAAATAAGTCAAAGACAAAGAATGACAAATACCATATTTTCTCACACGTGGGATCTAAAAAGGCTGAACTCATAAAAATAGAGACTAGAATGGTGGTTACCAGGGGCTGCGGGGTAGGAGAAAAGGGGAGATATAGGTCAAAGGGTATAAACTTCCAGCTATAACATGAATAAGTTCTGGGGAATTCAATGTACAGCATAGTGATTGTAGTTAATAATATTGTACTGTGAAAAATAAATAGATAAAATAAAGCAAAAAATTTTTTTTTAAAAAAATCACAAATCATGAATTCAAGAAAGCAAGAAATTCAAGGATCTTGTAGCTGAATTTTCAGTCTAACTCCATATTATTTTTCAGTTAGACGTTAGAGTCCCCTTACACTAGAAAGAACTGTGGAATAATTCCCAAGGCCTAGCTTTTTGTCCAGGCTGTTCTACAATCACCGTTTGTACCTCAACAATCACTAATGTTCATGGAAATACCAGGGGCCAGCCCCGTGGCCAAATGGTTAGGTTCGCATGCTCCACTTCAGTGACCCAGGGTTTCTCCGGTTCAGCTCCTGAGCGCAGACCTAGCACCGCTCATCAGGCCATGCTGAAGCGGCGTCCCACAGAGCAGAACTGCAGGGACCTACAACTAGAGTGTACAACTATGTCCTGGGGGGCTTTGGGGAGAAGAAAAAAAAAGACTGGCAACAGATGTTAGCTCAGGGCCAATCTTAAAAAAAAAAAAAGCAAAGTATCATCTGTTTAAAAAAAAAAAACAAAAACAGAAAGGAAATACCAACTTAGAGGGGGCAAAATTTTTATAGCCAAAAAGCACCTGACGGATCACACTGTGACTCACTCTACTATAGAATGCAAGTGAAAAACTATCCACTATCTTCACCAGAGGTCCAAAACAGACAAGGAGCCCTAGGGCTAGTCCTTACTTAACTCTTCTCAGTTTTCACAGGATGAGTTAGTTAAGCATGAGCTGCCTAGGCAAAAACAGTGATTCGACACCAAAGTGAGAAAAAAATGGATTATACGTCAATGGAATTGGTGGGGCCTAAGGAACACACAGTAATACTCCCTGCCCAGAGAGGGAGTTCTGCCACTCAAGAGGGAACTCATGTAGACCCTGATGTCCAGAGGATTAAGAAAGAATTAGTAGTGAACTAAGCATGAATGCTCAGGTATAGATGGGACACTGAAGGAGCAGAGTATGTTGCTAATTATTGGGAAGGGAAACAATTAGTTCTTCTGGTGTGAAAAGGGGACAGGTGGCAAAGTTTGGTCAGAAATCACTTGTCTGCAAACATTTTCCAACATAAAAGTTCAAGTCACAATCCGGTCAAGACGCCAGGTCCAACATGTGCAAAAAGTATGGTCAGGTTCACAGGGACCGTTTTCAGAAAAATTCGTAAGCATCAATAGTACCATTGAAATACACTTCACAATGTGTCATTCATAAAGACTGTAAATTAAAGTAATATAAACAGCCACGTTCCCCTTTATAGATATCAATAAGAAACAAAACATTCTAGTCAAAATCGGATTTGAGGTGCAATGGAAAAGGCTTCAAGCCAAAGAAAAGGCAGGAAGGCAAACATCGGTGAACATGATGAGATCTTTACTGTCCTCTTATGATTCCAGTTTAACAAATCTTACCTCCCCACAGTGTTTTTTGGCCATTTCTTCTAGGCGGGATTTTAACAAATTAACACTTTCATTTGACAGACCTTTGGCATTCTTTAACTCTATTTCCGGGACTCTGGAAAAGAAAAAAATAAAAAGGAATTACTCCAGAAAGAATGGTCTGTTTGCATTAATATTCGCTAAGTTCCAAGCACTGGGCCTGCAGATTCCACACAGGCCTCACTTGTGAACCTCTCTATCCCCCAGCAACACTTCCTCTCTCTCAAAAGGATTTCACCTCCACCCCAGCAACTCTGTTGACACAGTGCTTGACATGGAGTCACCTGCAGCCTGCGGGGCAGAAGACAGCTGGCCAGCTGTCAGTGTGGGCTGTGGGGTGCCCTGCTCCCTCAGGTGACCAGACTCACTCGGGCTCCACCCTGGTATCTCCCCAACTCCTGTCTCTGATTTCAGCTTTACAGTCTGAATAAAGTTTCCCACATCAACTCCTATTTATTACTTAAAAAAAAAATCACTCCAGCTCTGTGTGTGACTTGTCTAATAACTTCACCATGCACTCCCTTGTACGGTCATGCTCAACCCTGGCTCGGCCCCAACATCAATCAACCCAGCTCCGACAGCTCACCCGCTGGAGTCCAAGTGCTTCGTGTTTGTCTGTGTGCTCTAGCATAAAGCAGCACGAGAATAACGAGGGAAGACACAGCCACGGTGGTTGATCTAGTATTCCCATGACACACTGTGTCTTAGTCACTGACTGTAAATGAGGTGGAAACGCTCACTGACCCGTGCACAGATCTGGTGGTGCACACTCTGCCAACTTGGCCTATTCCAAAGACACCTCACTCACACTCCTTTTCATCCCTGTACAGCCCACTCAGATGCAACACTTGCCACTCAAGGAAAGGACACAGCCGGCCCTCAGGTTTCCTTTCATTCCCAACTACTAAACACCCAATAACAATCCACTGAGATTAAATAGGCTTTATTTAGTTATAATGAAGAGAAGATGATTCTCTACTTCCTACCCAGCATTTCTGAGTAATCCATGGTATTTCACCCTAGCAAAGCCTTTACTACTCACTCACCCACGCATTCTCTCAATGCTCTGGTGTGACAGGTTGCTACAATCATTATCTACTTGAACAGACGGAAATCTGAAAGAAAGTACTGAGTCTATGGATGATCTATCCACCATATTGTGATTTATAAGAAATATATATTTGGTCTTTGCCCAGTTTCTGGCTCACAGCTCCCAAATGCCTAGGAATCTCCTAAGCGTTGAGCGATAAAGGTGTCTTTTGTTATGTTAATGAGGTGACTTCTGAAAAGCACCTAAGGATGCGGCTGGTTGCCAATGGAGGATTAGAGGGTTGGAACTTTCAGTCCTACCCGCTGACCTCCGGGGAGGGGTGAGGGGCTGGAGGTTGAATCAACCACCAATGGCCAATGATTTCATCAATCATGCCTGTGTACTGAAGCCTCCATAAAAACCCAAAAGGACAGGGTTCAGAGAGCTTCCGGGTTGGTGAACACATAGAGATTGGGGAGAATGGCGCACGCACCTAGAGGGCATGGAAACTCCTTGCCCCTTCCCCATACCTTGCCCTATGCATCTCTTCCATCTGGATGTTCCCGAGTTGTATCGTTTTATAATAAACAAATAACCTAGTAAGTAAAATGTTTCTCTGAGTTCTGCGAGTTGCTCTAGCAAATTAACTGAACCTGAGGACGAGGTCCTGGGAACCTCTGATTTATAGGCAGTCGGTCAGAAGTACAGGTAACCACCTGGGCTTGCAACTAGTGTCTGAAGTGGGGTGGGGGGCCAGGGTGGTGCAGTCTTGCAGGACTGACCCTTAACCTGTTAACCTGTGGAGCCTGATGTTATCTCCAGGTACACAGTGTCAGAATAGAGTTGAACTCCTGGACACTCTGCTGGTGTCTGAGAATTGTTTGTTGGTGTGGGGACTGCCTACCCCATATTGGAAACTGGGTCTCGCAACACCCAAAAGACCATCTAACCCAGGATTCTTTTTCTCATAGTGGCATCAGGGACTATTTTGCAGAAAAGGGGAGTTTTCGTGTACCATATCATCTCAAAGGACAGGAACGTTCCCTCAAGTCAAGCCTTACATAATTGTTTTTTAAAATTTAAGCAGTCATTATATAGCAGCATTGACAGTTTGGTAAAAAATTCAATATTACAACACTAATTACCTTTTTTTAAAAATTTTCCAATTTTCTCTTTATCCCTTTGCCATGCAATTTATAATTTTATGTAGCTGATACAATGTTCACTTTTCAACTTTTCATAAGTATTTCCATGTTGTTTCCTAAATAATCATCCCATAATATTTTACCAAATGGACACATCAAGATTTACCCAAATAGTTCTCTAATGTAGTGGTTCTCGACCAGGGGTGACTGCGCCCCCCAAGGTACACATGTCAATGTCAAGAGGGCAAAGAAGCTCCATGCCCCTTCCTACATTCCTTGCCTATGCACTTCTTCCATTTGGCTGTTCCTGAGTTGTATCCTTTATAATAAATTGGTAATAGGAAGTCAAGCTCCCTCCTGAGTTCTGTGAGTTGTTCTAGCAAATTATCAAACCTGAAGACAGGGTTGTGGAAACCTGTGACCATACAGCCAGTCAATCAGAAATATGGGGACTTGCAACTGGCGTCTGAAGTCTTGTGGGACTTGAGTCCTTAACCCGTGGGATCTGCAATAACTACAGATAGTGTCAGAGTTGAATTTAATTGTTGGACACCCAGTTGGTGTCAGAAAAGACGCTACTTATTTGGGATCAGGAAAGATAAAACCTACAGAGGCACTGTCTTATTTTTCTCTCATAAATTTAATTACCCTTTAATCAATTCATTAATTAACTTTCTGCAAACCTACTCTAGGCACAGTGTTTGGGGTAAAAGAGGGTCATTGACTATAAGGAGCTTGTCTTGACCTATCTCTGTTTTCATATCCTCCACCACCTCTCAGGATAACAAATTCCATAAATCTACCACCCACAGTGTAAGGCAGTGCTTCCTTTTATTTGTCACTTTCTTCACTGGTTCCCTGCACATAAGCTCAAACCACAAAACATCATCCAGGCCAATGTGCCATTCCAGGTGGAATGTCTCGAGAAAGATTACATGGAATATACACGATACTTTGAAAAAAGAATGCTTGAGTCCTGGTGGTTAATGCTTTTGCTTTACGAGAGGTTCTCAACTGGAGGTGGTACTGTCTTTGGGAGGAGTCTGGAAATATGTGGGGTTTCTTGGTTGTCTCACTGACCGAGAACACTCCTGGCATCAGTGGGTAGGGCCCAGGGATGCCAGATGCCATGCAGGGCACGGGACAGCCCTGCCCAGTGAAGACTCGTCAGCAGTGCCCTCGAGAAGCACGGCAACTCTAAATCCTCCTTTATTCTGCAAGTCAAAGTCCCATTAGGCCCAGAAGGCCTCTTAAGTGCTAATGCCAATTATGCTTTAAAACTAAGCACACAAGGGCTTTAATAGTCACCACACCTTCTAGATTCTTCCTCTTCCTAGTTTATTAAGAATTAAACAAACAAAAGTTACCACGTCCGAGGAAGCTAACACTAGTCCTAGAGAAAATATTAGGATCCGCAGGGACCATTCTACAAGGAGAAGCAAACTTAACACGAGACAGGTTCCACGAAAATGTCCAGCGCTGATGGAGTTTTGATGAAATATGGGTGGTAGGGAACGAAATTTTAAATGGGATCAGGGCAGGAAGGAAAAAATACCATTAAGTTCAACCTGTTTCTATGTTGTCAAAACAGAGAAGTAAAATCACACAAAAGCTGTTTATAAATGTACTCACACATCGGGATAGGTTGGCGGGCATTTGACCCTCAAATCCACTTTCACATACACTTCCTCACCAGCCAGGCCCTGAGGGTACAGAACCAAATTGATTTCAGGGGGCTCTTTGACCTAAAAGAGAAAAAGAAAATCTTTTTTTTCTAAAGAGCCAATCATTAATGATTAAGATAATGATCATCTTACCTCAAAAGTTCTACTCTTTAAATATTACATGTGATTAGATTCTGCATAGGTATTCGGTCATCTTCCTAAAGCATGGTTTAAAAACAAAACCTGTGCCAGAGAGAGTGCATTTTCCTTTTCAAAGTTATCTAAGGAGTGAACCAAAATGCTCCATGGAGCTTGTATTCATTCAAACGTCACTGAGCGCTGACTGTGTGAGATGATGTCCTAGAGGCGGGAGTACAGGGGAAAATTCAGACAGACCCCGACCCAACTAGCCGAGACAAACTGGAAGACGAATGAATACTTTCAAATAGTGATGAGTGCTTCCAGGAAATAAGGCAGAGGAATGGAATATGGGGGCAGGGGAGGTATTCAGACAGGAGGCTCAGGGAAGGCCTCCTGAGCAGGGGATATTTCAACGGAGATTTGAATCCTGAGATAAGAACGAGTGAAAACCTTGACAGGGAAATCTCACAGCTCTTCTAAAATGGTATGTGCTTTCCACCAACTACTTTTCACCAAATAACTAAACACTCTGTTGTTCTTTAATTTATTAAATACACTTCTTCCAAAAAAGACTTGAGGCAGTTTATAGTATCTGTACATCATGAGAAAAGGGAGGCTGAGGGAAGAAACATTTGTTCACATGGTCCAGGCACTTTACCAACTCTGCAAGGTAGCTGCCATCTCCAGTGACAGATAAGGCAGCTCAGCCTCAGCGAGTTTAAGTTTCTTGTCCACGGATACAGGGTGACAAGGCGGGAATTCAAATCCAACTTTGACTCCTGAACCTGTGTCTTTGTCATCAGCCACTCCCTTGTTAGCGCCAATCCTGAGGTGCTATGACTCAGCCTTGACCATCTTGGAACATCCAGGCAGCCAGGGCAAAAAAGAGAAATGTGATATTATTTCACATTTTCAGAAAAGAGAAAGCATAAAAATCCTTAGGGGCAAGAAAGTACTCAGCAACACTAACTTCTAACAGAAATTTATAACATGAACCTTATATATGGCACCCTGAATTATATAATAAAGTTCTCATTAACTCTGTGTGTAAAATATGTAAGCTCAGTTTTCATATGGCTTTATGATAATCCTTGATAAAAGCTGTGGTACGGCTCCAGGAAAGCGCAATTCTGTGAACGTGGTTCTGGGAAGGGTTAAACATCCCAAGATCCACAAGGCCTTTCATCCACTCATCCACTCGTCATGCCTTGTCACCCACACTGAGTGCTGACTGTTAGTACACAGAGGTGAGAAAACAGACGTGGGTCCAGTCGTCATGGAACTTCTGGTCTGGTAGAGGAAAACACACAATAAATATGTGAGTACAAGTTTAGAAAGCGCTATTGAAGAGATGGTGTGATGCACTTGAAGGGTGACAGAATAGGTCACCCCAAAATATGCCGCTTTGGCATAAGGATTATTTGGAGCTAAAGGTACTTGAAAATAGCAGGTGCTGACCTCCTCGTTTCTTCCTGAAAGCAGGAGATAAAATTCTCATGTGAAAGATGCCCTTCTATACCGGGAGGAAAGAAACATTCTTATTTCCAGAGATAGGGAGTCAAGGCCAAGAGAATTCTGTACAAACAGACCCTTTAAAATAACTCTTATCTTCCTTTAGTCTCCCCATATATTTCACAGGCATGCCTTGGAGATACTGCGGGTTCAGTTCCAGACCACCACACTAAAGCAAGTATCACAATAAGGCGAGTCACATGAATTTTTTGGTTTCCTAGTGGATATGAAAGTTATGTTTACCTACTATAGTCCATCAAGTGTGCAATAGCATTATGTCTAAAAAACAATGTAAATATCTTAATTAAAAAATACTTTATTGCTGGAGCTGGCCCCGTGGCTGAGTGGTTAAGTTTCCACGCTCTGCTTCAGCGGCCCAGGGTTTTGCCAGTCCAGATCCTGCACATGGACATGGCATCGCTCATCAGGCCATGCTGACGCGGTGTCCCACATAGCACAACCAGAGGCACTCACAACTAGAATACACAACTAAGTACTGGGGGGCTTTGGGGAGAAAAAGAAGAAAAAAATTAAAAAAGAAGATTGGCAACAGTTGTTAGCTCAGGTGCCAATCTTTAAAAAAAAAAACTTTATTGCTAAAAAATGCTAACCATCATCTGAGCCTTCAGTGACTGGTAATCTTTTTGCTGGTGGGGGTCTTGCCTTGATGTTGATGGCTGCTGACTGATCAGGGCAGTGGTTGCTGAAGGCTGGGGTGGATGTGCCAATTTCTTAAAATAAGACAACAATGAAGTTTGCCGCATCATTTGACTCTGCCTTTCACAAACAATTTCTCTGTAGCATGAGATGCTGTTTGACAGCATTTTACCCACAGAACTTCTTTCAAAATTGGAGCCCAGCCTCTCAAACCCTGCTGTTGCTTTATCAATGAGTTTATGTAATATTCTAAATCCTTTATTGTCATTTCAACAATCTTCCCAGTACCTTCACCAGGAGTAGATTCCGTCTCAAGAAACCACTCTCTTTGCTCATCCATAACAAGAAACTCGTTATCCATTAAAGTTTTATCATGAGATTGCAGCAGTTCAGTCCCATCCTCAGACTCCACTTTCAATTCTAGCTCTCTTGCTATTTCTACCACATCTGCAGTTACTTCCTCTACTGAAGTCTTGAACTCCTCAAAGTCATCCAGGAGGGCTGGAATCAACTTCTTCCAAACTCCTGTTAATGTTGATATTTTGACCTCTTCCCATGAATCATGAACGTCCTTAATGGCATCTAGAATGACGAATCCTTTCCAGAAGATTTTCAAATGACTTTGCCCAGATTGGGTTGTTTGATTTTTTTTGTTGTTGAGTTGTGTGAGTTCTTTACATATTATGAAGATTAACTTTAGGGCTCTAGGATTTTTTTTTATTGTTTTTATTTTTTATTTTTTTTGCTGAGAAAGATTGGCCCTGAGCTAACATCTGTTGCTAATCTTCCTCTTTTTGCTTGAGGAAGATTGTCACTGAGCTAACATCTGTGCCAATCTTCCTCTATGTTTGGTATATGGGATGCTGCCACAGCATGGCTTGATGTGTGGTGTGTAGGTCCATGCCTGGGATCCAAACCTGTGAACTCTGGGCTGCTGAAGCGGAGTGCACGAACTTAACCACTATGCCACCGGGCAAGCCCCTATTGTTTATTTTTTAAAAGCAGCTTTATTAAGGTATGTTTTGTATACCATAAAATTCATGTGTTGTAAAAGTATAGTTTGATAATTTTTAGTAAACTTGTGCACTTGTACAACTATTGTCCCAATCCAGTTTGTTTTTTGGTTAAATTTTTTTTTTTTGAGGAAGATTAGCCCTGAGCTAACATCCACCACCAATCCTCTTTTTGCTGAGGAAGATTGGCCTAGGGCCCTAGGATTTTTGAAATGGTAAACGAACGTTGACTTCAAGTTAAAGTCATCAGCTGCATTAGCCCCTAACAGGAGAGTCAGCCTGTCCTTTGAAACTCTGAAGCCAGGCATTGACCACTCTTTAGCTATGAAATTCCTAGATGGCATCTTCTTCCAATATAAGGCTGTTCTATCTACATTGAAAATCTGTTGTTTACTGTAGCCGCTTCATTAACTATCTTAGCTTCATCTTCTGGATAACTTGCTGCAGCTTCTACATCAGCACTTGCTACTTCACCTTGCATTTTTATGTTATGTACATGGTTCTTTCCTTAAACCTCACGAACTGACCTCTGCTAGCTTCAAACTTTCCTTCTGCAGCTCCTCACCTCTCTCAGCCTTCACAGAATTGAAGAGAGTTAGGGCCTTGCTCTGGATTAGGTTTTGGCTTAAGAGGATGTTGTGGCTGGTTTGATCTTCTATCCAGATCACTAAAACTTTCTGTATATCAGCAATAAGGCTGTTACACTCTTATCATTTGTGTGCTCACTAGAGTAGCACTTTCAATTTCCTTCAACAATTTTTTCTTTGCATTCACAATTTGGCTAATTACTTGGTGCAAGAGGCCTAGCTTTTGGCCTATCTTGGCTTTCGGCATGCCTTCCTCACTAAGCTTAATCATTTCTAGTTTTTTTTTTTTTTTTTGAGGAAGATAAGCCCTGAGCTAACATCTGCTGCCAATCCTCCTCTTTTTGCTGAGGAAGACTGGCCCTGAGCTAACATCTGTGCCCATCTTCCTCTACTTTATACATGGGACACCTACTACAGCATGGCTTGCCAAGCGGTGCCACGTACGCACCCGGGATCTGAACCAGTGAGCCCCGGGCCACCGAAGCAGAATGTGTGAACTTAACCACTGTGCCACCGGGCCGGCCCCCATTTCTAGCTTTTGATGTAAAGTGAGGATGTGCGACTCTTCCTTTCACTTGAACACTTAGAGGCCATTGTAGGGTTATTAATTGGCCTAATTTCAATATTGTTGTATCTCAGGGAATAGGGAGGCCTGAGGAGAGGGACAGAGACGGGGGAACGGCCAGTCTGTGGAGCAGTCAGAACACACACATATATTGATTAAGTCCACTGCCTTTTACGGATGCGGTTCATGACATCCCTAAACAATTACAATAGTAACATCAAAGGTCACTGATCACAGATCACCATAAAAAGCATAATCATAATGAAAAAGTTTGAAATACTGCAAGAAATTACCAAAATGTGACACAGGGACATGAAGTGAGCAAATGTTGTTGGAAAAATGGTGCTGACAGACATGCTCAATGCAGGGCTGCCACAAATCTTCAATTTGTAAAAAAAAAAAAAAAAAAAAATCTGCAAAGCACAATAAAGCAATGCACAATAAAACGGGGTATGCCTGTAGTAGCTTTTCCACAACTACCTCTGTTTGTTCAACCTACTATGTAAACACTTAGGCCTAGCCACTTCTTTGCGTCTCATTTTCCTACAGGGCTTCCTACGGACATGTAAAAATCTGTATGTTTTTCTCCTGTTAATCTGTCTTACATCAATTTAATTCTCAGACCCAAGCAAAGACCCTCCAAGGACAGAGGTAAAGTTCTGCCACCCTTCCACTCGACTTACAGAATGACGGCAGCGGGTGTGAGAACACACTCAGATGCGGTCATCAGGGAACACCTACCTGAGGAGGTTGCGCTTAAAGTGAGACAAGCCAGAGACTGGGCACTCCAGATAAGAGAAGAGCATGTAAAGAGACTCCAGGTGAGTAAGAGGTTGGTGTAGTCCAAAAAGCGAAAGGACGGCCAGTGTGTCTGGACCACAGGAGGGAAGGGGGAGACCAGGCGGAGCAGGTGTGGTGGGGAGTGGCCAGATCCCACAGGGCCTGTCAGCCAGGTAAAATATTTGCCAGGCTTCCAAGATGGGAATGATATGATCTAACATATATTTTAAAAGATTACTTTGGCTGCTGAGTACAGAATGAATGCGCAAGATTAAGAGCAGAAGTCAAAAGCTATTATAACAATTCAGCCTGTGTTGGTGGCAAACGAGAGAGAAGAAGCCTGATTTAAGATAAAGCTGACAGAGTGGGCATCAAGGGAGGAAAACAGAAGGAAAGTGTCTTGTCACAGATGCTCCTTGAGGTTGAGTAGGATGAGGACAGAGAGCATCCATTGCTGGGTTAACACGGGGACTGCAGGTGACCCTGCCAAGGGCAGGTTCCAGGGGACCAAAGGCAGACTCCAGTGTGATGAGAAGTGAAGGCTGGGTGAAGAAGAGGACACAGCAAGTCTAGACAACTCCGTCAAGGAGGTTTGGGTTTGGGCATCGAGGGGGACAGAGAATGCAGCCATAGACAGAGGAGGATGTGAAATCAAGGGAAGAATTTCTTTTCTTCTCTTTTAAAGATGGGAGATACTATAGCAAGTGAGGATGTTGCTGGGAATGTTATGGAACAGCGGGAAAGAGACAAAATCAGCATCTGAAGTAGCAATACCCTTCAGAGGGCAGAAGGTGATGGATCCTGAGCACACAGAGACAGACTGGACTCTGACAGCAGGAGCTCTTCTTCTAGAATAACAGGAGAACATGAGAAATAAAAGCAGGGAGAAGTGGGCTTCTTCGGAGGATCCTCAAAGGGGATCACCCTCAAAAGGTGAGTCCAAAGTAACAAGGCTCCTGGCCTCCTGGTGCTTAGCCAACAGGTTGATTGGTTGGTTCCCCTTCAATCAGGGCAGACCAACTATTATCTGCTTTACGTAATAGACAGAATTTAGCAGAGGAAGGACTGAGCTACCATGGGCAACTAAAATACCTAGTTGCTAAGAAGGAAAGGAAAGACTACTGCCATGTCTCCTTAAATAGCTTCACTTTTGGAAAAACTTTTTATTATGGGAATTTTCAAACAAAAGCTCATAATGATATAATGAACTGTACCTGCCATACAGTTTCAACAATTACCAATTCATGGCCAATCTTGTGTATCTGTTTGTTGCCCCTACCCCTAACCACCACCTTGGATTATTCTGAAGCTTGATTCCTATCAACCAGTTTTGGCTGTGTTACTGTTATTTATTTTCTAACAACAACCCAGTGAAGTAGAGAGGTTATATATATCCATTTTAGAGATGTAAAAACTGAGAGAAAGGCCAGTTAGACAGATAAACAAAATTTACCAGTGTGTTCTCTACCAGATCAAATCTTCACAGGCTTTCTCATTCTCATAGGCCACAAATTTTGGAGAGACGTTATGATCAGCAACTTATAATTTTGTCAAGAAAATACTTTTTTGCTTCCTCTTTACTGTTTATATCACTTTAGAAAATACCAAGTATTTTAGTACCAAAACTAGGAGGAAGTACAAAAATAGAGCTCAGACTTATCCTAAGAAGGATCGATTTATCTTACACTAATATATCTTCACTTGTGCGTTATTCTGCCTTTCATTTTCTCATTTGGCTGTTGACCAGTGAAAACTTATTTCAGAACAACACATGAGAATACTGCTCTAAATCCATACTGACTGATAGCTTATACGAAGCAAAAGAAATAAGAAGGTAAGAAAATAGGGAGAGATGCCATATACATAGTCTTCTTAAGGTAAAATATTCAAGACCCAACAAGTCCAACGTGAAAGAGGTAAGTCAGGATGTTGAGACGCAAACACATCACCGAGGAGTAATGGCAGGTCTTCTGTTTTTTAAGCAACAAAACTGGAGTAGCACTCTATAGTTGGAAGGAGCAAGAATCATGTAAACATAAGAAGGAGAACTATAATTATCGGCAAGCTGTATAAGAAGAAGCTAAAATGCAAACCAAAGGATGGGTCTTTCTTGGGCCCAGTATGGAAATAAACTTGCAAGATACAGACAACAAGTACCACAGGAAGTGAGTTATCTCTGCGTGTGTGAGATAACACATCTGGTTTAACATTCGCTTTTGTCTTTATGTAGGCAGTGAAGAGGATATCTGAGCGTAACTAATCTTGGGATATGGTACAGGGAGGCCTTCACTTCATGCCCAGAGTCACTGGAACAGGAAGTAAGCTTCAGAAAACAGAGGCTGATGGGGAACTTCACATTTTGAAGATATTCCTTACTAAAGGGAGTGCTTAATAAAGCACAGTGAATCCAGTTAAGGACTGCTGGCAAGCCTCAGGGAGGGAGGCCACCAGCAGGGGGACTGTAGAACACCGGTAGGGAGAACACTGGGATCCTGCAAACCACTCCTGGGCTGGACCAGCCATATAACACCATGCAGGTCTAGCGTTCTAGCTACTTCCACAGCACAGCAACACTAGCAGGACAGCAGTGGTAATGGTGGCAAGCCCACATAATGCAAAACAACTTTTAGGAAAGAGGAAAGAGTTTTGATGCAAAGTGAAGAGACTTCTGGATGCATAAAGGTTTCCGCTTTAAGAGGCACATGAATCCAGTGATCGTGGCTTGGATGAAGCAACAGACCCAAGGCCACTGAGGAATGATATACAACTGGATGAAAACCTAACAACTTGTCTGGATCTGAGTACCAAGTGAAGCCAACCCAAAGAGCAGGACACTGAACCTACCAGATAACTGGCTACTTTTAAGGCCTTTATCTTTGGCCTTAATTGGACCGAAGTGATATGCCTCTCCAAAGGGCATAGACTTCTGGGTATTTCTCAGTAGAGACTATTAATTGTTCCCTAATATCCATTCTCCCCTTATTTCTTAGCAATAGAATCCCTGATTTTTTAGCCGGATACATTTCCCAGACACCTTTGCAGCTAAGTGTGGCCACTGGGTTAATTTCTGGCCAATAAAATGAAAGAACTAATACACGCAACTTCTTCATGCCCTTCTCCTTCCAGCTGGCTGGAATGCAGACGTGATGGATGGAGTTCAGACAGGCATTTTGGACCATGAAGGGCACATTAAGAATGGTGGAACAGCAATTTAGAAAAAGTCCTAGGCTACAGACTTGTATATGCAAAAAAATAAGCCTTGTTGTTATATTAAGTTTTCTGTCATATATAGCTAAACGTAACCCTAACCAATAAAGGCTCACTGGAAAAAACAAAAGACAGACAGGGAACAGTGCTTTTAGAGATAAGTGCAGAATATCCGCCAGGCTTTTCTCAAGCAAACTGAGGCTCTCCAACATGTGAAGAGGCTTTTATGCAAGGCATGTTTAAAGTACCAAGCATTAGCTCATGCGAGGGCATTCAAGGACTCCTAGAGCTGAACGGGCCTTGATTAAAAACGGTTTAACCACCAAGACGTACTGAAGAATGGGGTGGGTAGAGCCTCCCTCGTACATTTAGAAGATAAATGGGCATCAGAATTCAGTGTTGATAAAATCTTTGACTTAACCTGCACAAGGAAATAATGAATTCCTGGAATACTGCAGGGAAATACACACAAAGTAAGGGGTACCCCAAAATTTTTGAGCACCAAAGGAGGGGAAAACACAATGCAGAAGGTATCAGCTACAAAATACACAAAATCCTACATGAGAAAACAAATTCTGTTTTGAAGACTGAAAATGCAAGTGACATGAAAGCAGCATAACACAGAGAAAAGGCCATGCGTGGCTACAATAAGACATGCTAAAGAGATGTTAAATTTGCTTCTTAATGGGATCATGAAGCTTGGACACTCTCCTGAACTGTTATAAAATAGCCACACAAATTCTCAAGCAGATCAAAAGCAAAGGATGTAAACTCAGGCCTAAAACATGAGAGGTAATGCTCATTTGGAACTCATCCAAAAAAAAAAATTATCTCTTCAAGGAACAAAAGCCAAAGATCTTAAAATACCCCAAAGGATTAGGAACAGCGACTTCAGGGACCCTCTTCTCAGCGCAATGCACACCTCCCGGAGGAGGCCTCAGCCAACGCTGTCAGAAAGCCCTGCCGTTCAGTCTGAAGGTGCTATTCTCAGGTACTTCCTAACACTCAGGCCCAACAAAATACACTGGTTTAAGAATGTGTCTATTTCTGTTAAACGTGCAAGAGTGAAAGATGAGACTATTAAAAACTGAGAATTGTATCGGTCATTTCACACAGCTGCAAGTCTTTTGGTTCCAAAGATGAATGAAGCAGGATGGTTAATGGCAGCCTGTGACTAAATGTCAGCGGTTTACAAGATAAGCAGCAGAGTGATGATGAGGTCTGGGAAATTAATCTAAAACACTAACGCAATTTTCCGTTGCACAACAATGTAAATATACGTAACACTACTGCATTGTACTCTTAAAAATGGTTAAGATGGTAAATTTTATGTTATGTGTTTTTTTTACCACAATTATACTTTTTTAAAAAGTTACACAGTTCAAACCATTTCAGGTGATTCTGCTAATCACCCCCTCCTTAAACTTTGCTGGGGAGACTTGGCTCAACCATGGCCTCTCAGTTTCTCACTTGCTGCAGACTGAATATTCTCTGAGTGGGGAAGAAACTAGTCTGTGTGAAAATGTAACAAATCTAGAAACACAGTAACATGTGCAAGCTAGATAATCTGGGCAAGTCTTCGGTTTGAAATCTGTGAAGAAGTCAAAAACAAAAATGATAACAGTAAAAGTTCATAAAATGGAAATTAGATCATATTTCTTAATATGCATATTTTTAAATTTATTTAAATAAAAAAGAAAACCCCAAGATGCTCGCCCGACCCCAAGCCCACTCCAGCAACCACCAATCTGTTTCATGGATCTATAAGCTTGGTTTAAAAAATTTTTTTAGATTCTACATGTAAGAGAAATCACAGGGTATTTGTCTTTCTATTATTTTATGTTAAACGCCTTATGTTAATGCCTTTTATGATTTTCCCCCATAATTCCTTTCCTAAAAATGAATACTTTCTTGTAAAAATCACCTAGTTCATTCATGTTCTGTTCTCAAGTATGTGCCTATTTGTCAAGCTGGTGAGAATTTTTAAACGTTAGATTCCTTAAAATTTGATAACCTACAGACATTTCTCCAAAGAAGATATACGGATGGCCAATAGACACATGAAAAGATGCTCATCATCACTAATCATTAGGGAAATGCAAATCAAAACTACACTAAGATATCACCTTACACCTGTTAGAATGGCAAAAATATCCAAAACCAAGAGTGACAAATGTTGGAGAGGCTGTGGTGAAAAGGGAACCCTCATACACTGTTGGTGGGAATGCAAACTGGTGCAGCCACTATGGAAAACAGTATGGAGATTCCTCAAAAAGTTAAGAATAGAAATACCTTATGACCCAACCATCCTACTACTGGGTATCTATCCTAAGAACCTGAAATCAGCAATTCCAAAAGTTCCATGCACCCCTATGTTCATCGCAGCATTATTCACAATAGCCAAGACATGGAAGCAACCTAAGTGCCCAGCAACTGATGATTGGATAAAGAAGATGTGGTATATATATATATATATATATATATATATATACAATGGAATACTACTCAGCCATAAAAAAGGACAAAGTCGTCCCATTCACAACAACATGGATAGACCTTGAGGGTATTATGTTGAGTGAAATAAGCCAGACAGAGAAGACAAACTCTGTATGACTCCACTCATAGGTGGTAGTTAACATACGGACAAAGAGAACTGATCGGTGGTTGCCAGGTGAAAGGGGGGTGGGGGGAGGGCACTAGGGGTGAAGTGGTGTACCTACAACAAGACTAAAAATGATGTACAACTGTAATTTCACAAGGATGTTAACTTCATAACCTTAATAAAAAAAAAATTTGATAACCTACAGCTCCATTTTGTGTGTGTGTGTGTGTGTGTGTGAGGCAGATTGTCACTGAGCTAACACCTGTGCCAATCCTCCTCTATTTTATGTGGGAGGCTGCCACAGCATGGCCTAATGAGTGGGGCTAAGTCTGTGCCCAGGATCTGAACCTATGAACCCCAGGACGCCAAAGTGGAGCCCATGAACTTAACCACTACACCACCAGGCCAGCCCCCCTACAGCTTCATTTTAAACAAATATTAAAATATTCAGAATCTGAATTCTCCCCAAGTTAAACACATATAATGTTATTCCAGTAAAAATGTCAACATAACTTTTTGAACCTGGCAAGTTGATTCTAAAGTTCATAGGGAAAAACTAAAGTAAAATTAGTCAGGAAAACCCTGTAAAGTAAATGGTGACCACACTAGATACTAAGGCTTGTTATAAATCTATAGTAATTACAGCAATGTGGTAATAGTGCTTAAACAGATCAATGGGGTAGAATAGAGAGTCAACAATAGACCTAAATACACTCGGGAATTATTTAATTCAATAAAAACTTTTGAGAGCTTTTTACCAGGCACTGGGCACGTAGGTGTGAACAAACACATGGACCCTGTCCTTAGGAAGCCAGCACAGCCTCATATAATGCAGAGGTGGCATTTCAAAATAGCAATGGAAAAGACTGAAAAAATTCATCTGTGTTAGTCTAACTGGCTAGTTGGGGTGGGAAAGGGCGGCCTAGATTTTTACTTAGATGGAGCTAAGAACTTAAAAAAAACCTATTTCTATTTTTTTTGATTAGAGTTTAAAAACAAAGTCATGAAAGATTTAAAAGAAAACCTCAGAGAATTCATTTTTTGGTACCACTGGAGTAGGGAGGTCTTTACTAAAAAAAAAAACACCCACAGGGATCATAAAACAAAAAAATAAGGTCAACATGACTACATTAAAGTTTTTTTAAATTGCATAAATTACAGAAATATCAAAAATGCACATGGTTAATTAGGGAAAAATATTTACAGTGCATGACCCAATATGCTAATTTTCTAAACATATAAATAGCCGTGACAAACAAATAAAATAGTACAGTAGAAAAAATGAACCAAAGAACATGAACAGTTTACAGAAAAAGAAAAATTCATGGCTTACAAACAAAAGTGGTCTACAGAATTTATAACCAAAGAAATAAAAATGTTTCCTCTACTGGCAATGATGAAAAAGTCTGACATCTACAATGCTGGCGAAGTTGTAGGAAAACAAGGACTCTCATACACAGCTGGGGGGCCCAGAGACAGAAGCACACTTCTGGGAGGGAAGTCTGCGATAGCTGTTGAATTATAAACGAGCAGATCCTTGGCTGACACGGAAAATTAGCCAAAATAATTAAGTTAATAATAAATGTATAACTCTAGAGTAAATTATATTTTAAACTAGTGGCATCCAAGCTTTTTTGGTATGTAAAATAATTTGTAGCATTCACTCCCAAAATGTTCTGTTATACATAAATGATATACATATGCTACTAAACTAAAATCTACATTATAACACATCCCCCAAAAAGAAGTTTAAAAAACTTCAGAAGTTTAAAAAAACCTGAAGTTTATTTAGGTCAATAAATTCTGACCCGAATTTATTGGCAGCAAATTTGGCCTGAACTGACACGAGGCTATTAATAGTCTATTTAGCTGGTCAGTGTGAATTTCATGGTTGTGTCTGATTTTGGATGCTGCCCCTAGTCCCCACTCTGGAGGTGTCAGGTAAAGTATGGAATATACACACAGGAATGTGAACACAAACACTTCTGAATTTGGAAATCCATCAGGCCTCAAGGGTTTTGCATAAACAATTATGCGCCTTTCCCTGAAGACTGGCAAATAGCAGGCAATAATAAATACTTGTTGAATGACTACACTCTGATTCATCCTTAGACCATCAATTATTTGCCTGTGGGGCCAAGGAAAGTGTCAGGCTATGTGACTGCGCACCCCGGACCACAGACAGCTATTTCAAGTCTTCTGCCTGAATTTGTAGTTTTTGTTTAGTCTTCTACCTTGTTATAAAGGTTGCTAGCTGTTAATTCTGGGAGTATCAGTATCCCCACCTGCAGCAGCTCCTTTTTCCTTTCTGTTTTTCTGCAGCCTTAGGACTAGATAATTAAGCATGTATAAAGTAAATAAAGTGGCTCTGCATGAAGTCCTAGGGGCTTTGCACTGAGTCTGGGTGTACACCCTATGACACCCATTTTGGCTGCTTAATGGGCCTACTTCCTGATTCTAAATGTTTGGTAACAGAGAAGTTATCAGATCACCAGAAAGTTATGTTTTTATTTTATTATTCCCAGTCTAAGGGGAATATTTACATTTTCACTATTTCAGGTTAAAAATAACTACTGAAGTTAAGCACTAGAAAAGTAAGCTCCCTGAGGGCAGGAGGTTTAAAGGTCTGTTTTGTCCGGGGCTCTATTCCAGAATAATAAATATCTATCGCAGGAAGCAGCACTTTGGATTCGAGAAGAATGTTTTGCCCTGACAGCTCCAGAAGAGCCTATCTGTTGAGGAAATCCTGGATGTGTCGACGAAGAAGTAGTTGTGAAATGCCAGAATTAAAGACAGAGAAGGAAGGTATTACTTTTTAAAGGGTAATATTCAGAGACATAATAATTCGGTAGATAACTTTTCAAGAAGGGAGGAAAGATTCAGTCTCAGGAGCTTATAATGTGCCTTAACTTACTTCCAGACAAAAAGGAAAATATTTTAAACCAAATGCCTTTTAGGAAGGTCTAGACTCAGCACCCTCTCCATTACAGCTAAGATGGATGTCTTCCATACTCTCTACTAAGTGCCTTGGAGGAAGGTACAGAAGGAAAGTTCCTCTACACTGCAGAACACAGCGAAGATGCTGGGGAGTACGTGGTTTATAGTTTTGAACACACGGGAGGTACAGACTGAAGAGAACTCTGATTGAGGGCATCAGTAAGGTCTGTGCAAGCGCCCAAAGGCGTTGCCAGAACGAAGCTGCCAATGGATTTTTATGAATGCGCTGTTGTATCAAACTCAAGGGCTTTCAGAGAGAAAAAAAAAAAGGTCGAGATTGGAAGGAGGCAGGGATGTTATGGGCGTCACTGGAAATGAGAAGCAGTGCCAGGTAAGAGAAAGGAGCCGACCTGGAGAAAAGGCTGTTAGAGAATTCGGCCCAGGTGGGGGTTCTGCGGCTGCAAGGACAAAAAGTAAGCGTGGGTGGAACTGGGGGGTAGGAAAGGACTGCAGAATCCAAAAGGGGGTCGGCGGCTCGGCTCCGGCAGGGCCGGGCAGGGCCTGGCCGCGGGAGGTAGCACCGAGGGAGGCTGGGCCTCCGCACGCCAGCCCCGACCGGACGAGCCACGTTCATACCAGTCCGCACGCGTCCGGCCGCAGGTCCTGGAAGTCGGCGCCGTAGATGGCCTCCAGGGCCTGCAGCTCGTGATCCTGTCGCTGCGGGTAGCTCTCTGGCGGCTCGTCCCGGCCGCGCCCGGGGGCACCACGACCCCCAGCCATGACAACGCGGTGGCCGAAGCAGGGCGGCCTTGCCCTGGCAGCGGTGGGCCCCCGGCGGGCTCCGAGGCTGGGCTCCGCGCTGGGCGCGGGCCTGTAGGCGGGGCTCCACACCGGGGACGGGTCTGTGAGCGGAGCTCCTCGTCGGGGGCGGGCTCGTGGGCGGAGCTCGCCGTCGGGGGCGGGTCTATGGGCGGAGCTCCTCGTCCGGGGCGGGCTCGTGGGCGGGGCGCCGCGTCTGGAGTCCGCTCTGGTGGCGCGAGGAGCCGGTGCTGAGGCGGGAGGTCGGCGATTGGCTTTGCCCACGTCATGCCAGAGAATCAGAGCAAAGGAATCTGCAGGGAAGTGAGAGATCAAATCAATCAGAAGAGAATTATAACGCCAAATGGTATCGTTTTCACGAAATGTGTCTAACAGAAATGTCTGCTGGAGCTCCTTCACCCTGGCATGGGTAGTGAGAAGAAACTCTTAAGTGCAGACTTAGATGGGTTTTCAAGTCACTGACCGCCTCACCTTGAACCTTCCTACAAGACCTAGGAGTAAAAATCGTGACCACTACTCCTTTTTATCCCGGTTTTGTACCCCCAAACTCATCCCTTAACCAGAGATTCACCATCCCATGGATGTTGTCTGTCTCTACGTTCCTGCCTTTAGGAATCTCCGTGTACCACCTTGCAATTTCAACTGAAAAATGTCCTTCCAATCAGGCATCTTTATGAACTACAGTCCCATGAAGAGAATTATGTTCCATGCCTAGGTTACTTAATGTGAATTTAGGGAGTCTTTCTGTTACATCCTGCCTCCAATCATTTTTTTCAAGTTTGTAAAATAGCCTATATACCCAGACATTGTCATTGCACTTCATCTTCACTTGTCTACTAATGCTGCATGTAGATTTAGAATAATCATATTACCTCAAGGTAGGTTTAAGTAACATTTCCTCTGTATACCTTGCTTACCCCTATAGGGTTTGCTAAATAATAATAATTTAGGTATCTTGTTTTCATCCATCTGCTCAGTTCTGGTCAGGTAACACAAATACAGTAGTTTGACCCAAGGCCTCTTGACACCTTCTTTTCTCCACTAGGGACCTGTTCTTTTTCCAGTGATCCCTGTCTAGGTAAATGGCACCATTTTACCCCCATTGGCCCAAGCCACCTAAGTGTGATCCTGACTCCCTTTCTCTCAACTCTCACATTCAGATAGTGACCATTTCTTCAATCTATCCACTTCACTCTATCCCACTGCCACTTGGTTCAGACCACTATCATCTCTTCCCTGGATGACTCAACCACTGGAAAACCAGTCACTGTCTTCATTTTTGCCCCACTTTAAGTCATTCTTCCTATTTCAGCCAGAGTAATGCTTCTAAATCACAAATATGATCATATCACTCCAATATGTAAAATTCTTCAATTTCTTCACTAGTCTTTTTTTATTAAAAACTTTAATCATGGAAATTTTCAAACATACATAAAAGTAGAGGAAATATTATAATAAACCCTCAACACCCAGCTTCAACAATTATAGCTATCTTGCTAGTCTTATTTCATTCCCCATCCCCCCACCTCCCTAGGTGTGAATCTCAAAGAAAATCTCAAATATTGCATCATTTTTTTCTATAACTACTTAAGTATGTATCTCTAACTGGTAAAGCCTTTTTGCAAACATTCTTACAGCTTAAAAATGTAACAATTGCTTAACATCATTTAATACTAATCTATGTTCAAAATTCCCCATTTGTCTAAAATTAGAATCTGTACTGAAAGCTGGACCTATAAAGGACATAATCAAAACAATCAATAAAATTTGAAGGGGGGGGCCTGTGGATTAGATGGCAGGATTATATCAGTGTTAATTTCCTGACTTTAATCATTGTACTGTGGTCATATAGAAAACTGTCCTTGTTATTAGGAAATTTCCACTGCAGCCTTAAAGGGTAATATGTATTATATATATGCAATTAGCTCCCAAAAGATTCAGAAAATAGACAGAGATGAAGATACGTCAAATGCAGAATGTCAACCATTGGAGAATTTAGGTGAAGGATGTATGAGAGTTCTTTGGATGATTCTTGCAACTTTTATGTAAGTAATTGCCATTCATATACAGTCATGCACTGAATAACGATATTCTGGTCAACAATGGACCACATATACGATGGTGGTCCCTTAAGGTTAGTACCATATAGCCTAGGTGTGTAGTAGGCTATATATACCACCTAGGGTTGTGTAAGTACACTCTTTGATGTTCGCACAATGATAAAATTGCCCCACGATGCATCTCTCGGCACGTATCCCTGTCATTAAGTGACGCATGACTATATCTTTTGACTGTTCAAATATTTTGCCCATTTATAAAAATTGAGGTTTTTGTTTTCGTATTATTGAGTTTTGAGAATTCTTTATATATTCTGGAAGTAAGTTCCTTATCAAATGTGTGATTTGCAATGATTTTCTACCAGGCTGTGGCTTGCCTTTTCATTCTCTTAACAGTATTTTACAAAGAGCGTAGTTCCTACTTTTGAAGTTCAATTTATCAATGTTTTCTTTTATGAATTATGTTTTGTTGTTATATCCAAGAAATTTTTGCCTAATGCAAGGTCCCAAAGATTTTTCCCAATGTTTTCTTCTAGAAGTTTTTTTTTTTTTTTGAGGAAGATTAGCCCTGAACTAACTGCTGCCAATCCTCCTTGTCTTGCCAAGGAAGACTGGCCCTGAGCTAACATCCATGCCCATCTTCCTCTACTTTACATATGGGACACCCACCACAGCATGGCCTGCCAAGAAGTGCCGTGTCCGCACCCAGGATCTGAACGGGCAAACCCTGGGCCGCCGAAGCAGAACGTGCGAACTTAACTGCTGCGCCACTAGGCCAGCCCCTCTTCTAGAAATTTTGTGGTTTTAGATTTCACATTTAGGTCTATCATGCAGTTTTAGTTAAAAAGTTAACCATATTACACAGCTATTCCACTCTTATTTACCCAAGAGAAATGAGAGCATATGTCCATACAGAGACTTGTATATGAATCTTCATACCACATTAATCCCAAAACTGGAAACAATCCAAATGCTCATCAATAAGTAATGGACAAATTGAGGTAAAAGCAAATTGAGAGGGCCTGGCTCTCTGGCACAGCAGTTAAGTGCACGCATTCTGCTTCGACAGCCCGGGGTTCGCCAGTTTGGATCCCGGGTGCGGACATGGCACTGCTTGGCAAGCCATGCTGTGGCAGGTGTCCCACATATAAAAAAGTAGAGGAAGATGGGCATGGATGTTAGCTCAGGGCCAGTCTTCCTCAGCAAAAAGAGGAGGTTTGGCAGCAGATGTTAGCTCAGGGCTAATCTTCCTCAAAAACAAAAACAAAAACAAAGTGAGATATATCAATACAATGGGATACTATTTAGCAATAAAAAGAAATACACTATCTATATTGTAATAACAAGGATGAATCTCAAAATAATTATGCTGAGTGAAAGAAGCCAGACCAAAGAGTGCATACTGTATGGTTCTATTTATATAAATTTTAAAAAATACAAACAGTAATGGAAGATAAGTGATTGCCTAGGGAGGCGGGGGGGGGGGGGGGGGCGGGCAGGGATGAGCCAGAGGGAGAGATTCCAGAAGGACAAGAAGAAACTCTTGTGGATGATAGATATGTTCATTATCTTGATTGTGGTGATGGTTTTACAGGTGTATGCATATCAAAATGTATCAAACTGCACAGTTTGAATATATGCAATTTATTGTATGTCAATGCTACCTTAATAAGCTGTTAAAACGTTGTCGTTTTGTTTTGTTTTACAGTGGTTTGTTTGAATCAGGATCCAAACAAGGTCCACAAAATGTATTTAGTTGCCCCACGTGAAATAAAGGGTTAACTCAGTAGGCTTGGGATGTGCAAACTCTGTGCTTTCCAAAGAAAAGACTGGCCCTTAACTGGCTCCTGGGAGATAACCTCTAAGCCCTTGGAGCATCCAGCCTGATAAGAGCGTCATTGTATAAGTGGGGTTCACAAACAACTTGTCAGAATACTCCAGGATTTCCTTATTCTGCAAGCCCTCCCTAAACTCTTCGATAAGTTCTCAAAGGAAAAGTACTTCCGTCATGCATTCCCTGCTCCCCAAAGTATATCTCCTGGTCTTGCTGCTTACCCCTAACTTCTCAAGGAAAAACTCCCAGATTGGTTGTTGTACTCCAAATATTAAAGCCACAATCCCCCACCCCTTCATTCCTGAAGGATATTTTCACTAGATATAGAATTCTGGGTCAATAGTTCTTTTCTTTCAGCACTTGGAAAACGTTGTGCCACTTCTTTCTGGCCTATGAGGTTTCAATCAAAAATCTGCTGCCATTCACATTGTTTTTCCCCTGTAGGTAATGTGGCATCTCTTTTTGGCTACTTTCAAGATTTTTCTCTTTGTCTTGGTGTCCAGAAGTTTGACTATGATGTGTCTTGGTGTGGATTTCTTTGGGTTTATCCTCTTTAGGAATCACTCGACCTCTTGAATCTCGAGGCTTATGATTTTTGCCAAATACGTAATTTTTCAGACATCACTTCTTTAAATACTTTTTCTGCCCTGCTCTTTCCCCTCTCTTTCTAGGAGGTAAAGGCACTAACTTGTTGTTGAAGGTTTCTGTGGCCTGGCAGCCAGAAGTAGGGGAGGTAATGTGACTTCTGCTGCTCAAGAAAGTATAAAATAAAAATTACTTAGTGACTTTTGCATCACTTTGTGGGTGTTTGTATGCATTTACACATTTATATACCCAAATGAACCTTGTCCTTTAAATTCTGGAATAAGTTAAGCATATACTTTTATTCCAATGCTGTGCCATTACTTCCAGGTCAGACTATGAGTCATAATATCTTATAGTCATATCTCATCTTTTTTTTTTTTTTGAGGAAGATTAGTCCTGAGCTAACATCTGCTGCCAATCCTCCTCTTTTTTGCTGAGGAAGACTGGCCCTGAGCTAACATCCGTGCCCATCGTCCTCTACTGTCTATGTGGGATGCCTACCACAGCATGGCTTGCCGAGTGGTGCCATGCCCCCACCGGGGATCCGAACTGGCGAACCCCAGGCCACTGAAGTGGAACGTGCTCACTTAAATGCTGTGCCACCGGGCCGACACCATCATATCTCATCTTTTAGCAAAGAAGATATTGTTTGATCACTTAGTTCACTAGAATTGGTCCTAGATAACTTTTGGCTCTTTCAAAAAAAAAATAAAATTTATTCTTAAAGGACATATTTGTTATAACCAGGGATCCAGGAAACAACGTGCCAGCGTCTAAAGTTAACCGTAAAAGAGGAGTCCCAAAAAGGTGTTGAGAAAGCATGATATTCTTCAACAGCTCAACAGCTTCCTGCGGTGACTCCTTTAAAGGTGACAATACCATGGATATTTTAGTTTTGGCATATTCACTCTTTAAAAAACTGGTCAGGTTGCTTTATGATCACTATGTACGTATGTGCATGTGTGTGTGTCTGTGTGTGTGAGAATTTTGAGGCTATCTAGGGGAGGGGAGCATTCAACCTTCCACCTCCCAGGTATTCTTGATGAATTTAATAGCAATCTATTGGTGTGAGAACAATTACAAATCGGGAAACTGCATTAGTAGATATATTCATAGATTCATATTGGTAGGGAACAATTTCCCAGTCCACATATTGAGATAATTTGGAATACATGAAGGACTGTATTAATATCTTTTAACAGATAATTGCTTTGATGGTAATTTAACATACTGAAAACTGAGAACCATAACATAAACATATTTAGCCCAATAATGTAAAGGCTAAATTCTGGACTTCTAAATCTTCAAGCAAAATTTCCCAAAAGCTACTCTGTCCTTTGCTAATGGCAAATTAAGTGGTTCTTCCATTTTTTGAAATACAAGGCTTATTAGGAAGTATTTTATTTAAACCTACAAAGAGAGAATTCTTCAAAATGTTGAAAGGTGATGCTTTTTTCCACCTTTGACACTTGTTTTCTTTATGTGTCAATAAACAGGAATCGATCTTATTTAGTTACCTTTTATTGATTTCTTGCAATGTGCCAGATAGTGTTAGAGGTTTTCATTAATTTGATATTTTATTGTCCTTAAAACAGCCCTACAAAATAGGCATTTTTTATCCTTATTTGGTAGAGCAGGAAAGTGAACTTAGAGAAGTCATGTAACTGTGCAGTTTCACAAATGGAAATGGCGGAGCAGGCCTTCAAACCTAGGTCCAATTGAACCAACACTCATGCTCTCCCTCTTGCCCCCATTATACTACACTCATTTATCTTGAGGCAGTTGGTAGGTTTGCCTATGTAAAGAGACAATCTGGGTTTCCAGGAAAAAAGAAATGGGTTATCACCTATGCTAAGCTTAAGTACTCTCCAAAAAAGCTGTTTAAATGACATAAATTTATTAGGGACTATTATGCATTTGGACTTGAAAAAAACCAATAGTTCGATTCAAAGATACCCAGAGGCTCTATTATCAGCTACCACTTATATTTTACAAGGACCTTATTGCCACTACCAATATATACAGATTGGTATATACCAATATACATGGAGATTTTTTAGTGTCCTCACTCAACACCTTCCTTTCCCCAGAAATAAAGCCTGCGCTCTCTTAAATATGCAGGCCCCAGTTTTCATAACTTCATCTGCCAGGGTTGGGTTATAACAAGCTGGGTTATGCTGTGATAATGAGCAGCTCCAAAAATCTTGGTTGTTTAGTACAATAAAGGTTTACTTCTTGCTCATACACAGTTTGCTGTGGGTCTGGGTGGCTCTCCGGGGCATCTGCACTCCCCACTGTGCCCCCCCGCCCCCCCGCCAATATGGTAACTCAGAAACAGGCTGCTTCAATATTTCAGCTCTTCCAGTTCAACACAAGGCCCTTCCCACAGTCGCAATGGCAGGCAGCAGAGAGACTTGAGAATCACAAACAGCTTTTCACTGCCTCAGCCCAGGAGTGATTCCTCACTTCTGCTCACGTATCATTAGTCATAATAGTCACATGACCCTACCCACTTGCAAGGGCAGCTGAGAAAAACAGTCTTCTATGTGCCTGGGAGAGGAGGAGAACGAGATATTGCTGAACACTAGTGATGTCTATGTAATAATCTGCATTATCTATATCTCTTATACAGGCACAGAAATAGCCATTTGGAAACAGAACCACTTATTCCAGATGGGTAGCCAGGGGCCATAAGGACCCCTCTTTTCTCAGCAGGCTGCTGCTTGAGCCTACCAACTCAAAATATTCCCATTTCTCCAGCTTTTCTGTCCTCTCCATCTTTAGTGAGAGGCATGCAGGGGCATGTGAGGGTGTGGCATGGGGACAGGAGGGAGGAGGAGACCTTCAATGAAGAAAGGAAAGAAGAAAGGGAAAATAAAACCTATAGGCTCCTCCTCACTTCCCTCCACCACCTGGGTCTTTGCAATATCCTAAGTCCTATTCCATCTCTTCTTCTCCCTACCCAAGCCCTTTCCTGCTCTTTAATAAATGCCCAAGAAAGTTGGAATCTGCAAATTCTCTTAAAAATAAATTGCATTCCATAAGATTCTATAGGTATGGAAAGACTGGTTATTAGCAACTATATGCAAATTTCGCCTATCACTACACCATAGGAATATAAGGGGAAAAAAAGAGAAGGAAATAGGCCTTTAAAAATTACCTATTGCCTTTTTACTCTTGTCAGACCTTCAGCTGATTGGTTAAGACCCATCCACATTATAGAGGGCAGTCTACAGATTCAAATATTAATCTCACCCAGAAATACCCTTATAGACACACCTAGAATAATATTTGGCGAAATATCTGGGCAACCTGTGACCCAGTCAAATTGACACAAAATTAACCACCACCAGGGCCAGCCCCGTGGCACAGAGGTTAAGTTCGCATGTTCCGCTTTGGTGGCCCAGGGTTCACCGGTTCAGATCCTGGGTGCAGACACGGTACCACTTGGCAAGCCATGCTGTGGTAGGCGTCCCACACATAAAGTAGAGGAAGATGGGTATGGATGTTAGCTCAGGGCCAGTCTTCCTCAGCAAAAAGAGGAGGATTGGCAGCAGCTAGCTCAGGGCTCATCTTCCTCAAAAAAAAAAAAAAAAAAATTAACCCTCACCTATTTTCCCAGGGTTATGAGAAGGAAAATCCCTAAGCGAATCCCAGTAGGTATGATTGAGGAATAGGTGATTGGAGAAAGCCGTGAAAATCTGTTCTGTTCCACACTACTGTATGCCTGCCTTCCCAGCACGAGGGCATTAACATTTGTTAAATGAGGAACTACTGGCACAAGGAGGAGTGTAACTTTTAAATGCTGTATAGACTGAAGGAGGTAAACCTAGAGACTGAGTAGGACCTCCCTGGGAGTCCTCATTCCCCAGAGCCTCTCACTCCCTCTTTCTGCCCCCACTCTGCTTGAGAACCTTATCATCCTGTTTACTATTTCTATAGGGAAATGGCCCTGAGTGCTAAACAACTCCCATAAATCTTTGGGAACACAAGGCGTTTTTTAGTTGGGAGAATGCTTTCTTATACTACGCATTATGGGAGAGGAATGTTACTTGGAACAGCATTATCTAAGAGCTAGAGGTTGCTTACTTTTTACTCCATGTCCCATTATCTGCTTTTAGTGTAGCTCCAGAAAGTTTTAAATAAAAATTGGCTAGCATGTCGACGTCTAGCCTGGTGGTCCTAATCACCTGCCTTCAGCTATGGCTGTGTACCTGATTGGTGTCAGGTGTTAATGTTGGCCAGCTCATGTCCACCTAACATCTGTACATGCTAAGTAATTGAAGTGGACTTTGATTAATTTATGTGGGTTTTTTTTTTTTTTACCACCTCAGGTTCAATTCCAGAAAAAAATATACTTCAAATGAGACCTTTTGAGGGTTTTTTTTGACAAAAGGACAATAGGTGTTATGGCAGATTGTATTTTCCTTAGATGATTGCAACAATATCTTTCATTCCACATGCTCTTTTTACAATATGACTGACACTGTCATTGAGTGATGTGGTCTATGTCCTCTCTCCTTAAATGTGGTGTTTTTTTGACTGCTTCGGCAAATAGAGTACAGTGGAAGTGATGCCATGTGACTTCTGAGATTAGGTCATAAAAGTCAACGCAGCTTCTGCCTTGTCCTCTTCGCACTCTCTCTTGGAATGATCTCTTTCGGAACATAGCTGTTAGGGCAGCAAGGAAGCCAAGCAGCCACTTGGAGAGGCCACATATGTACAGGTATTCCAGCCGACAGCTGAGGTCCTCAGAACAGCCAGCATTAACTGCCAGACAGGTAAGAGAGCAAGCCTTCAGATTCCAGATCCTGGTCTCGACTTCCAGCTGTCCCAGCTGATTTCACATGGTGCAAAGACAAGCTGTCCCACTGAGCCTTGCACAAATTGCATATTTGTGAGCAAAATAAACAACTGCTATTGTTTGGGCCATTAAGTTTGCGGTGACCACACAAGTATAAATAACACTACTAGAGACACAACATATATTTAAATCATGTCCAATTTCTTATGTCAATCTTAAATTCTCCTATAATTCATATAGCACACGGCCCTAAGAACCATGTCACTCTATACCTGTCCTTGGTCTTCTATTTTCATAAAGCGATCTCCCCACAAGTCTGAGAATTATGGTGATCTTAGCTGATCAGGTTATTTCTTGATTCAAATAACCCTATACCCTAACATGAATCTAGGGGCTGTAGAGAATTTACTGGTATTTTTTCAGAATAAAAAAAGGAGAGAGGTTTCTTGATTAAACACTCTTCACATCTGCGAAATTGACTCTTTCCTACAGCTTTAGCTCAATCCTTCTTAGCAGTTTTGAGTAAGGGGTGGCAGGTGAAGATGAATAAAGGGATATTTTTCTGTTACTAAACAACTCTTTTATGCAAATTCTTCCCCAACCCTTCCTAAAGGAGTGTGCTGGATGTTGGTGAATTCTTACTATACTTTTTGTTTCATAATGATTATAGTGTAAGGGGTTTCATCTCGAAAAATGGACTCCCATAACAAATTTTAACTACTAGAAATGACTTTAAAAAAAATACAATTAATCAGTAATTTTCTTTTTTTAGACTCCAAAATGTTTAAAGTAACTCCTTATATGGAAGATTATTACGTGCAAGTATTGTGAGAAGTTAAAGATGTACAAAACATGGACTTTTGCTCTTTCAAGACGAGTAAGTAGCAAGGGTTACCAGTGAAAGCGAAGGAGTCATATTGTAGAAGGATCGGCCTTGAGACAACCAAGAATTAACTATTTCAATCAATTCTTAAGAATCTTGGGACCTAGTCCCATCCGTTAATATGTCAAAGCACTCCACCATGTCCTTCACTTACTAAAAACAATCCAGCTTCCAAAAAAGTCAAAACAGACAGATCTTTAGTTGTCTTTTCCTGTCTCATCTCATTTCTCCTTTTCTCCTTTCCCCAGATCTTTTCTCGGGGCGCCCCGCACGTTCCTTTCCCCAGGCGGCTTCTCCCCCTTCACCGTTTCTTCTCCTTCACTGGGTTGTCCCAGCATCCCAACCTCTTGCAACAGCCCGCAGGAAACTGCTCCCTCCCCAATTCTTCAATCTCAGAATCCACCAGACCTGGGTTATACTGTGTACCTTCTAGAAATGAGACTCAATAAAGAGGCGCAGGAAACCGTGCACTGGATTCCTAAATTTCATCTTTCTTAAAGTGCTTCATCTACACCCAAAGGCTAACTGAGGCGCCGGGAGACTGGGCTCCCTGCCCAGGTGACAGCGACGCGTAATCATAACCCTCAGACAGCCCTTGTTGACGAGACAGCCGCAGCAACGACACTAGTAAACGAAGAGGAGCCGCGGCCGTGCCCACGCCAGCCAGACAAGGACCCAGCGCGCCTCCCACGCTCTCCGCCGCGGCAGTCACGCTCCGGAGGGCCAAGATGGCGCCCTCCCGCGGCCGCCCCGGCGCGGGGGTGGGGGGCGGGGCCTCCGCGTCACGTGACCGCCCCCTCGGGCCGCGCGCACCCTGCTAGCTCAGGCGCGCGCCGGGAGTCCGGCAGCCGCGCAGTTAGTGCCGGTACCCCTCCGGGAACGTTGTTTCTGTTCGCGCACAGCCGCGAAGGTCTTTCCCAGCCGCCGAAGGGCGGAGCGGGGCCAGGAAAGGGGGCTCTGGGCCGTGCAGAGGCAGAGGGGCTGCGGAACGGGGACCCTGCAGCCTGCGCCAAAGCAGGAGTTTGGGTGTCCCCGGCGAGGGGCTGGACAGGAGGAGACGGCGCAGGCGTCCTGGGGACGGCCAGGCGCAGAGGGCGAAGCTGTCGGGGAGGTCCAGAGCATTCCGCCCAGGGCATGGGCGCCGTCGGGAACTTTGGGGTCCCCTCGGGGCTCCGACCACTTGGCTTGGGCATTTCACGAGTTTCCCATCGCCATCCAGCCTCGAAGCCAACAGGATTGAAAACAGGCTTCAGCCAAATGTTTTCTTTCCTCTAAGGAGAGGGGCCGAGCCCGTCAGCCGGAGGGACTCGGGAGGGATGCCCCGACCCTCGGGGGGTGGAAGGAGCAGAAGTTGAAGGGGGCAGCGGGAGCGCAGAGCGCCCTCCTTGACCATCAGATGCCTCCTTCTGTATTTCCATCTCTGCCGAGTGGGCTTGTCCTCGCTGAGTACCCAGGAGGAGGGACGGACGACGCTCGGCGGGCTCTGATCGTTGCCGCCTTCATGTGGCTGCTGACAGGCACCCAGGAGGGAACGGGAATGGGGCGCAGCCTCGCCCTCCTCCCTCCCTGCCTCCCAGGAGCCGGGGCTGGCTGGGTGGAGACGTGAGGGGACCCGCGGCTGCCCCGGGTTCTCCAGGACTCCATCAGGCACCTGCACGTCCCTCCGCGCGCGGGGCAGGAGAGACTCGGCGTGGGGGTCCGAGGCTAGCGGACGGGCCGGTGACCAGCGGAGCCGGAGCCCCAGCCTCGCCATGGGGCATAACGGTAGCTGGATCTCGCGCAACGCCAGCGAGCCGCGCAACGCGTCGGGCGCCGAGGCGGCGGGCGCCAACCGCAGCGCGCTCGGGGAGTTCGGCGAGGCGCAGCTGTACCGCCAGTTCACCACCACCGTGCAGGTCGTCATCTTCATCGGCTCGCTGCTCGGTAAGCCGCCCGCGGGGCCGCCTCCCGGGTGGGCTTCCCCGAGGGCACAGGCTCAGAGAGCCAGGATCGCGGGCCCCCGGAGCCGCCGTGGGTTTCGGGATGCCTGGCAAAGTGCAATAGTTGAAGGAGGTTTCAGAATGCCGGGTAACTGCAGGGAAGTTAAGGCAGAGACAGTCGACTCCAGCCCCCAAGCTGGAAGCAGAAGAGTTCCGGTAGGTCTTTGTCCCGGCCGAGGACGGTGCCTGGTCCAGGCGGAGGACAGCCTCCCCAGGCAGCCCTTGCGGAACACTTCGGGATGGGCACAGGGCTGTGCTCATCGTTCCCTACCTCTCGGATGCCAGGGCGGAGCGCTGGCCCGAGCTCTTGTTTACAAATAACGAGTAACAAAGCTTCTGTTTTGTTGCTGAGGACTGATGTGTTTTGCACTCCCATCTATTCTCTCTGCTTAAAATTATTTTGAAAGAGCCTTATTTTGCACGTGTTCTATGGCTTGCTTCTTCGGAACACCGACCTGCTGGTAAACAACTCTGTGTTGCCTTCTCATATTTTTAAAACCCCTGAGCAGAACAAATCCCAGTCCACTTCTCTACCTATGTTTTGTTTGAAGTACATAATAAAGACAGGATAAAAACGACAAGACACCACACTCAACAGATTTAGGTATACTTGTTCCGGGAAGAAAAGACCAACGAACTGAAATGAGTGGTTGGTAGGAACGTTTGTCCACTAGCCTGAGAATTACCGGTACTTCTGGTAGTTACTCTTTAAATGATAAATGATAATATCCATTTCGGTTGAAGTTTGTTGAACATGTTGCATATTACTTGTAAATATGTGATGACCCTTCAAATGTAAATTTTCTCTTGTGGTATTTATAAGGATGTAAAAAGATTGTGATTGTGTGTATTATGGCCAAGAGCAATCTTAAAAGTTTCAAAGTAGGAATAGATTACTTTTTTGTAGACACCTGTGAATTTCCATGGAAACCCAGATAACTGACATCAGAAGGACTATGGAAGAATTTTAAGTGTTTGGAATTTCCCTTTATAATTTCTCTAATTGTCATCATCCTGTTCCACTCTATCATAATATTTATCTTCCCTTTTTTTTTTTTTAAGACTTTATTTTTTCTTTTTCTCCCCGAAGCCTCCCGGTACATAGTTGTGTATTTTAGTTGTGGGTCCTTCTGGTTGTGGCATGTGGGATGCCACCTCAGCATGGCCTGACGAGTGGTGCCATGTCCGCGCCCAGGATCCGAACCAGCGAAACCCTGGGCCGCCAAAGCGGAGGGCATGAACTTAACCACTCAGCCATGGGGATGGCCCCGAACTTCCCTTTTTTTTTCATGAGGGCATTTTCAGGAGTAGACATTAATGGGGCTATGTCTAGGGGGGTGTGTGTGTGTTAAGATGTGTTTTTATGAGTGGAGTGTTAAATACACATTAACAAAGCAAAAGCTTATGTTTTAAATATTTTCAATATTTATTTAACAAACAGCAAACACTGAACACCTACTAGGTACCACGCACAATGAATTGTAGATGATTGGGAGTTAAAATCCAGTCTTGACACATTGACTTAAAGTGTAGATCACTGGGGAGGCAGTGGAAGTGGCTGCATTTTTATTTCTGCAGGGTTTTATACACACACATCTATATATTTGTTTAGTTTTCCCCATTGGTAACTTTAACCCTGAAGAAAGATGGTGTTGGGAGAAATTTTCCCATAGTTTGACTCTAAAAATTTGAGTATTATTGAAATGAAGACAGAGCATGTATGTAAAGGCCATAGCAAATAGTGCACGTTTAATGAATGTTAGTTTTGCTTCCTATGTACCTTTCATTCTTGTAACTTGCATTGGATTTAGGAATTCCCAGATGATTCTGCCCTTATTCAGCTGTCTCCACACAGCATTTTAATTGACATGCAAAAACTGCTTTTGTGGGTATCTCCAAAGAGAAGACTGATTTTTCCCTTGATCTTTGATTATGCCTGACTTGACCTAGGAAGACATATTTTCCCCCTTCCACATTCCTTGGGCCCTCCTCAGAGAGAAGTCCATTTGCTCCCTTTTATTTTCAGAAGAAATGTAAATATGGTTAAATTTCTAGAACTCAAAAGTCGGAGAACTTGTGCAAAAGTGAAAGGCATTTCTGGTTTCCTTAAAAGTTTAGCCCTGTATATTTGTTACTGACTGGTATTCTTGATTCATTGTTCTCTGAGAATTTGACCCATGTAAATATATCTATGTAATTGAATCCTCCTGGTAATACCAGTTGAGGCTCAGAGCTTAAGTTCCAAAGCCATGTGCAGTCAAGTAAACTTGGGAAGCATAATTTCATGAAGCCCAAAAATAGAGAAAAAAATCACAGATTAGCAATAAAAGAAAAGGATTTATCGTGGAAAAATCTGTAAGGCTGAAAAGTAAAATGGAAGACGGAATACTATCTAGAATAGCATGTGAACACTGATTTAATCTACTTGTTTCCACTGTCACCACACATAGACGAATGAATTTTTCTTTTATTTTTTTCCCTTTAAACAAATTCAAATATACTTCCCGTATTCTCTAAATAGAATTTTTTCATTAGAATTTTCAGAGGCCCACTATTAAGTGAAAATAATTCTTTTGTACAATTAATGTCTTGCAGCTCTTTTTGAAAATTTAGTGCCCTCTATTAGGAAAAATCTCCAACAACTTGGAATAACTGTAATATTTTAACCACAGGGAGCGTTAATTGCTGTGTTCAAAATGAACTCAAGAATTGTGTGTAATATTATTCAAATAATGCCTTTTGAGAGTTTGTATAAACGAGTGTTTCTCAGCCTTTTTTATGCAACATCTTGGGATAGCTTCAGATATGCTGTAGATCTTGACAGAGAGTCAAACAGTTTAGATTCTCCTTCGGTAAGTCTACGGCACACACAGCTTGGTAGTGAATAGTGTGAAATTAAAGACTCAGAAAGATTTGGAATCACCATTTCCAATAAATGCTTTGGCTCTAACCCCTCAGAGTTGATCTCCCTCTCTTTTCCCCACTCTCTTTGGATTCACAATCCAAGGGTCTGGAGAGCTGGGCTCCTTTCTGGTGCTTTCATTTGAAAAAGGTCAGTGGTTGTGACCTAGCCTCTTACCTCTAAGCTCCTCCTGCACAAATTGCCTGTCATCTGTGCTTATCATCATTGGAGGCATTTAGAAGATTTTTATAGATGAATTTGCTCTGATTTAAAGAAAATTAGCGCTGTAGACAATAGCCAATAAGTAAGTATCCTACCCAGAAATTTATTTTAAAATAGAGAAATCAGTCTGCCTTCTTCTTGCCAAACCAACATATGTATGATTCTTATTTTTAAGCTATATCCCCTTTTCTTCCCAATTGACTATAGTGAAGCAGCATGAAACTGATGACCCCAAGTAAAAGTCCAACTTGGCTGTGGTCTGATTCCTTGAGGTGGTTATTGAAGTATTCATTTCATTGGAAAAGTGGGGAACTGACTTGTTGAATCAATTTGACAGATGATATGGATAAACATCGTTTTTGTCCATGATTGTTTACAGTCTTTCAACAAAATCATCTTGGGCACCAGCAGTGTTCATGGTAATTGTTTGACAGAGAAATATACTTGTGTTTTTGATACTTGTTGACATGAGCCAGTTAATAGCTGGAGAATTCTTGGAATTCCTTGGTTGAATGTTTGATAGAAACAGTGTTAATACTAGTTTGTGCTTATAATTCGTAATTACACAAGATGATCTTTAGTTAACCATAAGTATAGCCAATTACAGTGTAATATCAACAGCCTTATTCTACCTGCTTTTTCTGTTTTTGGTATGCCTAGAAATCTAGTAGAGCACATCAAGAATAAGGTGTCCTGGATTGACCTAAGGAGTTTGCTGTGGCGAGCTCAGTAGTTACCAGCCTGGCTACTGAACTCCTAATGTATTGACTCAGATGGCTTCACGTTGCCTTTAATTTCCTTATGATGTGTGCATTTCCACTCATTCTTTTATAATGTAGTAAGTTAGGCACAGACAATCAATCTGACCTGTATTTGAATGAAACAGCTTTTGGTAACCCTGTGCTTTTCCTTTCTAGGTCTTCAGTGTATCCTTCCACTTTCCAGTTCTTCCTGGAAATTAAATTCTACTGCGAAAACTTAAAATAACAGCTTTACTGAGATAAAATTCATGTACTATACAATTCACCCAATTATAGTATACAATTCAATGTTTTTTAGTATATTCACAGAATTATGCAGCTATCACCACTGTCGGATTCCAGAACCTTTTTATCACTCCAAAAAGAAACCACATACTCATTGTATTTGCTTCCCATTTCCCCTCAATAGCCTGAGCCCTAGGCGATCACTAACCTACTTTCTGTCTCAATGGATTTTCCTGTTCTGGACATTTCATATGTATGGAGTCATACAATATGTGGTTCTTTGTAATTGGCTTCTTTTACTCAGTATAATGTTTTCAAGGTTCAGCTATATTGTAGCGTATTCTATGGCTGAATAATATTCCATTGTTTGGATATACCATCTTTTCTTTATCCATTCATCAGTTGGTTGACATTAGGGTTGTTTCCACTCTTTGGCTGTTATGAAAAATGTTGATTTGAACATTTGTGTAGTTTTGTGCGGGCATAATGTTTTCAGTTCTCTTGGGTATACAGCAAGAGTGTAATTTCTGGGTCATATGTTAACTAAATTTCTTCTTTTTGGGAACTGCCAGACTGCTTTCCCAAGTGGCTGCATCATTTTACGTTACCACTAGCAGTGTGTGAGGGTTCTAATTTCTCCACATCCTCACCAACTTCTGTTATTATTTGTCTTTTTGATTATAGCCATCCTAGTGGATGTTAAGTGGTATGTCATTGTGGTTTTGATTTGCATTTTCCTAATGACTAATGATGTTAAGCATCTTTTCATGCCCTTATTGGCCATTTGCATATCTTCTTTGGGGAAATGTCTGTTCAGATCTTTTACCCATTTTTAAATTAGGTTGTCTTTTTGTCATTGGCTTGTAAGAGTTCCTTCTGTGTTCCAGTTACTAGACCGTTATTGATATATGATTTGCAAATATTTTCTCTCATTCTGTAGGTTATCTTTTTATTTTCTTCTTGGTGTCCTTTGAAGCACAAAAGTTTTAAATTTTGGTGAAGTCCAATTTATCTGAAATTTTTTGTTGTTTCTTGCATTTTTTATGTCATTTCTAGGAAACCATTGCCTAATCCAAGTCGTGAAGATTTACTCTTATGTTTTCTTCTAAGAGATTTATAGTTTTAGCTCTTAATTTTAGGTCTTTGATCCATGTGTGTTAATTTTAGGTCTTTGATCCATGTGTGTTAATCCATGTGTGTACATAGTGTGAACTAGGGGTCGAAATTCATTCTTTTGCTTGTGGATATGCAGATGTCCCGGCACGGTTTGTTGAAAAGACTCTTTTTTCCAACCCATCGACTTGTCTTGGCACTCTTGTTGATCCTCTGAAAACTTCTGATGCCATTGTCCCATTGAAAGATTTTCCTAAGTCTTTGACGAGGAATAAATAAGAGAAAAATAAATCTTTTTCCCCACTGGCAATTTACTTTATATGCTTTAGAAACATAATCTAGAAACAGACTTTCTCAGCGCCATGGAGGAGATGAATGACTTATCCAATGTGATAATAGAGACTGACTTGCAGTATGATTAGGTAATTGCTTTTTTGTGTGTGTCTTAAAGTCTTCCACTTAGGTTAGCAATTAGGCCCCCCTTTTTTGTGTGTGAGGAAGCTTGGCCCTGAGCTAACATCTGTTGCCAGTCTTCCTCTTTTTGCTTGAAGAAGAGTGTCCCTGAGCTAACATCTGTGCCAGTCGTCCTCTATTTTATATGTGGGATGCCACCACAGCATGGCTTGATGCGTGGTGTGTGGGTCTGTGCCCAGGATCCGAACCTGTGAACCCCAGGCCACTGAAATGGAGCAGGTGAACCTAACCACTACACCACTGCGGCAGCCCTTAGGGCCCTTTTCATGTGTGCTAATATGCCTCGTCTCTGTTAGGGCTCAGTCATTTGTAACTGCTGAGATGTTAATAAATGATCTGGCTACATCATAACTCTGCTACATTAATGTTGTTTCTAATGGGAACTGCTGTCATTTAAAATAACTAACTCCACAAATATTTACAACAATTTTACCCTTACAAATGTTTCAACAGAAATGAGCCCCTTGGAGCAGGAAGACCTATGTAAAGTTTCATCCATTGTTTTGTTTTTCTTTTACCTGGTCCTGTTTCATGTCTGTGGTCCTGTGCTACTGAACACCAGAACTCCTTTGCTTAGGATTAGAAATGTAACCTTTGGGGCTGGCCTGGTGGTGCAGCAGTTAAGTTCACACATTCCACTTCAGCAGCCTGGGGTTCGCAGGTTTGGATTCCGGGTGCAGACATGGCACCACTTGGCACACCATGCTGTGGTAGGCGTCCCATGTATAAAGTAGAGGAAGATGGGCATGGATGTTAGCTGAGGGTCAGTCTTCCTCAGCAAAAAGAGGAGGATTGACAGCAGATCTTAGCTCAGGGCTAATCTTCCTCAAAAAACCCACAAAATGTAACCTTTGCAAGGACCCGCTCACCAATCAGAGCAGTATCTACATGGTGCTAAAATATTTTTTTATATGTTGATAGTTAAGGTATAGTAGTAGAACATTATTGATGCTAGTAGACAAAGCAACTAACTAATTTATTGTCTAGAATTTTCATTTTTAGTTACTTCTCTTTGGTCCCCAAATCTCAGCTCCAAATATCACTGGTTCTGCAAGAAATATACTCTTACTTTATTGAGTGGGATTTTGTAGGATGGGAGGAGATTTGTCTCAAGATGGGAACAAACAGACGTGGCTCTGTTTTTCTCTGGGGTGTCCAAATCTTTGAAAGTATCTTCTGTTGAATTTGCCAAAAAGTTTCTCTACATGACATTTTTCTGAATAAGCCATTTAGGTTGAGTAGTACCAGGAAACCCGTGTGAAAACTGTTTTATCATTAAGGAACTTCCACAGTGACTGGGTGGAACGTATTTATTAGTCATACAGCACAATAACTTAGAGAAGTTTTTGGTTAGACTGGAAGGTATGAGTGACTCTAGGCAAAATTTAGAAGTAAGAATTTATGCTCAGCAAAACTAAAAAGTAAGAAGACTGTCTTCAGAAAATCAACCCCTGTTTTCAGAGTTTTTACATTCCTGTCTTCATGCCATCTCTTTTCAGATACTTCTTGTTTTCCTGTTGTCCTTTTGGATGCTCAGTGACCTTTTTCTGAGTTGCTCACTTGTCTCTCACTTCCAAACTTAACAGTATCTGTATTCCATCTCCTTTTAGTGGCATGCTGAATAAAGAGACCACTTCACACGTAGATGTTAAAAGACGTTGGTGCATTCATTGCATTAATATATTGATCTTTAAGTGTTCTTTTTTTTTCTTAGAGAAGTTCACTATCTTAAGCAAAAAGGGTGACTAAATTGAGCATTTCATGTGTTTGACAGGTGATGGGGAAAAGTGGGTGGGGTGGGTCTTTTAGGAATCTCCAGTCACATCATATGGGCAAGCCTGTTGCATGGAAGGCATTTAGAAGAGTTGAGGGTATTAGCACACACCTGGCATGTGAGAGAGCAGGAGGTTCTCATTTGATATGAGTGTCTTGTCCTTCGTTTATGGTTTTAATTCCCTCTTTCATTTCCTTCGTAATTTTAAACATACAATTTCAGATTGTTACCTTGGGTTGCTTATTGTGTCTGCTGACTCTCTCTTGTGGTGGATCATTTCCTTGTGTGTTTTTAAGTGTTCGATTGTGAGCTCATCTCCTTTTTCTGCAGGATCCATGAGATCTTGGCTGTAGAAGTGGCCTCCAGAACAGTTTCACGTTTGCTCTTGGCAGGTGTCATAGGATCATCACTAGCCCAAGACCCCAACCACAGGAAAAGACACACTTCCTTGTCATATCTTTGAGGTAGAGGACACAGTATTTTAGCCTCTCTTTCACTGAGGTGGCCACCTTTCAAGGATTCTGGCTTTATGCATGGGTTTCCATGCCGGCTACCTGCTTCAGGAGGGTCCAAGGTTACTTCAGTCCCCGTGTGGGTGTTGGAACCCAAAGTTGGCTGTGAGGGCCTATTTCCTGGTCTGAAAATCGCCCCTCGATGCAAGCACTCTGGTCTCTGTTTCGAGCAGCTGGGAATTCCTTTTTATTTCTTGTTAAGTTCGGCTATAAGTTTAAAGATATCTTGTTTTACTCAGCACTCATAGGTGTTCGTAGCAGTTGCCATGCCATGTTGCCAGAATTGGAAGTTGGAGAATAAGCAAAACATATTAAAAGCAGAAGGTAGATGATTACAAGACTTGATTCTAGGAGATATGTAACCAAAAGTTAGATCACTATGAAGTGGGGTGGTGGCATCTGGTCGGAGTAAGAATACCTTGGAAGATTAAGGAAAATAAGTTAGTAGGTGGAATGAGGGAAGAGAGCTCAAGAAAGCTTAGGAATCTAGTCTAAAAAACATTTAGAATGTGTATATCTGTTTATATCTTGCCAATATTTGGCCATTTTGACCTTTGACCATTTTTTGCTGCAATTTTGTATGGTTCAAACTAATAGTTGTTTTGTTTTTTAAACAAACATTTTTGTTGAAATAAGTTAGGATTAATAGTAGTATATTTTTATTTATTTGTTTATTTTTCTTCTTCTTCTCCCTAAAGCCCCCCAGTATGTAGTTGGATATTCTAGTTGTAGGTCCTTCTGGTTGTGCTATGTGGGACGACGCCTCAGCATGGCCTAATGAGCGGTGCCATGTCTGCGCCCAGGATCTTAACTGGCAAAACCCTGGGCTGTTGAAGTGGAGCGTGCGAACTTAACCACTCAGCTACAGAGCTGGCCCCAATAATAGCATATTTAAAAAAATTTGTTTGTGAAAGAGCTACCTGACTACAAAACATTGGAATATTTATGATATACAAATTTGAGTTGAATATGAAGGAAGGAACCCCTGTCTTTTGAGGGTACCTGGAGGAAGTAAAGCAGTGTAAGGGAAAGTGGGAATTATGGAAAGAAGAGTGTTGAAACCCATATATATCTAAGTACCTATTTCTGATATATAGTGTGGGACTTCAATAAATTTTTATTGAATGAATGAGTAAAATTTTTCTGCTATTTCACATTCATAAAATATTAAAATTATTTCTCTTTGCTTTTGTTTATTTTATTTTTATTTATTTATCTTTTTGGTGAGGAAGATTCACCTTGGGCTAGCATTTGTTGCCAATCCTCCTCTTTTTTTTTTTTTGCTTGAGGAAGATTAACCCTGAGCTGACACCTGTGCCAGTCTTCCTCTATTTTGGATGGGGGATGCCTCCACAGCATGGCTGATGAGTGGAGTAGGTTTGCACCCAGGATCTGAACCCATGAACCTGGGCCACTGAAGGGGAGCGCTCAGAACTTTAATGTGGCAACTGTGTTGAATCAGCATATAGCCTCTGGTTGTTTTTCTCTCTCAGTTAAACGTATTTTTTTACAAAATCAAGTTACTTACACATAAATAGTTGTTGATAGTTAATTAATATAAAAACTTAGTAGCAAGAAAAAAAATCCAGCTGTGTTAGAAAAAGGAAGTATTGCCATTTTTAGATGTGCCTCCCAGGAGATGATGAGCTCACCAGTCTCTGGGTCATGAGCTGGCTTCTGCCCTCCTGAGTGTTTATAAGAGCTGCTGGGGAGGTCAGTGGGCAAGGCTGTGGGTGAGCCCTGGGAGACAGCCCTCACTGCAGTCAGTGTGGGGTGTGGATGAAGTCTCAGGCATCTTGTTGGGGAATGAGCCACTCCATGTTTTCTGTTTCGGATTTCACTGTGGCCAGTGTCCAGCTCTCAGAACAGTTGAAGCCGAACATTTCGTAGGATGGAAATGCATGTCCTCAGCTGATCCAAGCCCAGGGAATGGAGAGGAGAGTGGGAGCCTTGTCAGCACAAGGTCCAGGTTCCCAAGTGCAGGGGAGAACCTGGGCCAGACTCCTGTGGGCATTGTCAAGTTCAGTAGACAGTACAAAGGCAGAAGGCACAGAGCAAGTGGCGAAAGGTGGAGGGGAGCAAAGCGAAGAGAACCCGCACAGCTTGGGAACCACCTTTCAGTTTCTTTAACATGTCAAGTTCATGTCAAGTTCAAGGCCATTGTCCTTCCTGTTCTCTCTGCCCTGGGATGTTCTTCCCTAGATGCTGCCTGTGACTGGCTTGTGTTCATCCTTTAAATTGCAGCTCAAGTGTCATCTCCAAGACAGCGTATCTGAAATAGTCCCCCTCCACTTCTGTCACATCATCCTGTGTATTTCCTCTGTGGCAGTTATAACCCCACAAATTGTTTGTTTGGTGTTCTGGCCTCTCTGTTAGAATGCAGAACCATGAGGACAGAGACCGTATTTTGTTCACTGGTGTGTCCCCAGTATCCAAAACAGTGGGTGCTCAAAAAGCACCAGTGGATCGATTGAGCAAAATGCTTGGGGGCAATTAGAACAGTTAGTTAGCCACTATCTTGATTTGCATGAGACTTAGGAGCTTTCTGGAAATGAACATGAATTTTGCCCACAGCCAGGACTCAGGCACACAAAGTCATATGGAATGGCTTGGAGCAGTGCTCACAAAAGCCAGATATCTGGAGGGACAGCAGGTCTCTTGATAGGAAATCCACAAGGACAGCAGTTATAACCTGATTTAAATTAGAGTGAGCCTATGAAATAAGACAGGCAGCATTTTGAACCAGGCAGCCTAATGTGTATGGGGATGTCACTAGAGCTTTTGGAAGACTTTGGATCCTAGACGAAGTCAAAATCATTGCTAGAAGCAACCTGGGGGCATGACCCGGCCTATGGGAGAGTGGCTGAGAGGCGGTGTAGTCAGCAGAGACCTACAGGTGGCATTTGGCTGCCTATCCTGAGACAGTGATGACTCCTAGATGTGTGAGATCGGAGTGGTGCCCTTGAGTTTGTATCAGCTGTTAGAGACCCATTCCTCCCACCTGTCTATCTGGGAAGCTCAGTGGTGGGCATGGACATGTTGAATAAGGTCTGAAAACAACCAATAGAATATTTTTAACTCTAGCCAAATGTTATGGGTTGAATTGTGTCCCCCACCCCAAGAAAAGATATGTAAAAACCTAACCCCCAGTACCTCAGAATGGGACCTTTTTTGGAAATAGGGTCATTGTAGATGTAATTACTTAAGGTGAGGTTGTACTGGAATAGGGTGGGTCCTTAATCGAGCATGACTGGTGTCCCTATAAGAAGGCAGGTGAAGAGGGAGAGCACTGTGTAAGAAGGCAGAGATTGGGGTGATGCAGCTCTGAGCCAAGGAGCGCCAAAGATTGCTGGCAAACCACCAAAAGCTAGGAAGAGGCAAGGAAGGATTCCCCTACGGGTTTCAGGGGGAGCGTGGCCCTGCCAACATTTTGATTTAGGACATGTAGCTTTCATAACTGCAAGACAATCCATTTCTGTTGTTTTAAGCCACTCAGTTTGTGGTGCTTTGTTATGTCAGCCCTATTAAGCTAACATACTAAGGCAGCCAGCAAATGTTAGGTTGAAAACCCTGATTTTTGCATAACTGAGTACAGTGGGTTTTACAAAAAAGTCAAAGCATCTTTAGCCGATAGAATGTGAATCAGCGTAAAGGCTGCTCACGGTTTCCCTCAATAATACACATGTGGTAATATGTATATGGTGGGTACGGTATCATAACCAGGGTATTGAAATTGATACAGTCAAGATACAGAACGTTTCCATCACCAAAAGGATTCCTCTTGTCCTTCTGTAACCACGTCTGCTTTCCTCTCACCCCGTCGCCTTATTAACTCTTGGCAACCACTAATCTGACCTCCGTTTCTATACTTTTGTTATTTCAGGAGCATTATATAAATGGAATAATATCATGTGTAACTTTTTGTGATTCTTTTTTCACCCAATATAATTTCCTTGAGATTCATCCAAGTTGTTGCATGTATCCATGGTGTGTTCCTTTTTGTTTCAGTTCCATTTATATGACCTTGAATGAAAGCATAGGAAACTCCAGTTTTCTGATTATTCTTACATCAGAAAGCATTCTGAACTTATACATAATATGTGCAGTCTGATGAAAGAGGCAAAGCACCAAACTTGACTCAAAATGAAAAATTCTCCTCTCCCCACCATCCTTGAAGTGGGGAGAAGCTTAAAGTTGGCCTGTTGCCTAGGAGAAGCTTGACGTTGGGCCAGTGAGTCTGGTTGGCTTCCTTCCCACCTTGAGCTTCTGGCCAAGGTTCTCCAGGACTGGAGCTGAGGTGAGGCTTGGTGGTGTAGGGGTGGAGGAAGGAGAGGTAACGGGCAGAAAAGGCCATAAAGACTGATCCTGTTGGAAGTGGCTTCATGCTCTCTGGACTGTCACCTGTCCCTTGATGGTGGTGATGCCCTCCCATAGTCTTGATTGGTAGCTTACTCTGTCCTCAGCCCCCGAGAATGCTGCTGGACCTCTGGCTTCTCTCTGCTGAGGGCTGTTTGCCTCAGCGGGTGGCCTTCTTGGACAAGCCCCTGACATGACCCCATGCCCTGGCTCTCACACCTTGGCCCACACCTGATAGAAGGGAACACAACACGCATCCTTGGCCCCAATAAATTGTAAGGGTGCGAGCTGCCTGCTCTAGCCTCTTCTTTAAGCAGCTCATCAGCCCAACCTATGCCCTTTAGGTTTCCCAGAGAGGAACTGGTCATAATCCATTGTAAACTCCAACTGCAGGGGACACATATCAAGCTGTCTGTGGGATTGTTGAAGCTCCCTTAGTAGGCTTGAGGGGAGAGTCGGGCACCCCCTCCCTTTTTGCCTGGGTAAGTAGGACTCGGTGCTCACCCACTGCTCTCTGTCTATTCTTTTATACCTCCCAGGTAGGTGAGGGTTCAAGTTACAACCGCTTGACCATAACTTTGAAAAAATTTGCATCTTGATCTGACATTTTACTTTGGTATACTCTATCTATTGTGTCTTGATGCCTTGGTAGAATTTTCCAATTCCAATGACAAATAATATGTTAACTTAAAAATACTTTTTTTCTACTTAACCTTCATGAGGTAATTTATTCAAATTCTCCACGTACCTCTTTGACATCAGCAACAGCTTTTGCTGGAAGCGTTTTGGAGTCACATCATACGGTTTCTCAGGGCCCATCATCACTTCCAAGCTGAGTGAGTGAGACACTGCATCTTTTATTTTAACTCATGTATGACGTGGCCGCTGAAATTTCAATCTAAGCCTCAAGGAACCGTCCTGATTTCTTAGGGCAGGAATGATGAATGATACCATTGCCTTCTTTTTCTCTTGTTCCAACAGATGACCTTTATAGGAAGCCCAAAGTAACATTGATTTGAAGTAATTTCAGGTCATTGTGCCTGCTCCAAACAAAATTCCAAATAAGGTAATTTATTACTTGTTCCCAATAAAGTAATTGAGAGAGTGCCTTATATATCAAGAGTGACTTTGTATTTTCTGAGTGAGAATGTTTGAGGACACCTCTGCCGCGTGTTAGAGGGCGTGTGATATTTACTCCTTGGTTCCCTAGACATCCCTGTTGGTGCTCATTTGCACCTTTAATTACAGCTCCTTTTGGTTGGGGCTTTCTGTGCAGTTTCTTAGGACAAGAAACACTTCCAAAGGCTGCTAAATGGAGAGGAAAGAATAACTCTCTGTAGTCAGCCTGAGTGTGAATTTAATTTCCAGGAACACAGAGTTCAAGCGAGACTCAAGCAGAGACAAAATAATCAAGTTTCGGTTTCCAGACCCTCTCGCTGATTGACGAGAATGGCACCTTTTGTCTTTGTCCTGTTATTTTTGTGGCCTTCTCCTAAGGCTGCAAATTTTTAGCGGTGATGATTCTACAAATTATCAGAAGCCCTAAAATGAAGCTTTCTGCCTCTGCCACATGAAAGGCGGGATTAGGGATTAGAGGGTTAAGTGCCTATTTCTCTGTGGGATGCTGTTATTGTTAAGGTTGGATGGGACTTTTCTCTGAAGGGCGTCACATCATGTTTCTTGTTAGTTGCAAGTCAGTGGGCTCTAGGTGGTGAGGATCACAGCAGGGGCTTAGGAAGGGTGGGTTCTAGGCTGGCCCTGCTGTTGAGTGCTGGATTGACTGTTGGTGAATCACTTTGCCTCTCTTTGTGATTGTGATTGTGAGGCAGAGATTCTTAAGTCCGGTGTGCATAAAAATCACTTGTTAAAAATGCAAATTCCTGAGTTCCACCATCAGAAATATTTTTCAGTAGGCTTGACATGGGGTCTTGGAGTCTATATTTTCAATGAACACTCTGTGACTTTGAGGCAGGTCCTTTGCACTGTAACGTTGATCTCAGGGATGCATGGCTGACTTCTTAGTGTCTGTGGAGATGGCTGCTGGGCATCATGCCCACTCCCAGGTTACAGCCGTGGGAGTCAAGCAGTGAGGGTAAGTTGTAAGGAGGGTGGAAGGGAGAAGACTGGTTATTTAAGGTAAGTGCTCGGGTTGTTAGAAGACTTTCTTTTTTTTTCCTCTTAGGAGAATAACAGATAATTTATTCTTGCAAAGAGAGTGGTTGGGATGGGGAGGAAGTAGGAATTTAATTTTGGGATTATTGATACCACTTCTACCCATCTTTTAATGGCTAGTGTTGCTTAAGGACTGAAGGTAATATGGAAATAGATACTCTAAGTATGAGTAGGCAGGGCCTCTTCTCAAATCTGACTTAGGTAAAGAAACTTACCTCAAAATTTTATGAATGAGATAATCTAATTTCCTAATTCTGCCCCTGCCAGCCATCTCCATCTCAATCCATATCCTATAAGGAATAACTAAATTATTTATTCACAAAGGCAAGAGGGGGGGTTTCTGATGGTTGCCTTTGGAGGTATGTCCTTTTATAAGAGTAGTGATGGGGTTCGTGACTACTCGCCCTTATCTGTAGGTGCTCATTCTCTGCCTCTGAATCTGGTATCTCAATATGGAGGTTCAGGTGGAATACGTGGCTGTCAGAAACATAATAGAATTGTCTGAAGCTACATAAATCAGAAAAACTAAATTGTCATTCTACTTGTTCTGTGCAGAGTTTTTTAAAAATCACACAGTTTTCTTTGAGATTGAAATGAAAACTTTAGGCAACATGCACCATCTTGAGGGGAATCATAATATACCACCCCTACTGTTTTGGGCTCCTTTCGCCTTCAGCCATTTTGGTGGTGCTGTGCTCCACCTTCTTCTGGGCCTTCTTGGTACCTCAATAATTAGGGCCTTGAGGTTCCACCCACTTGCCATCAGTCCACACTACCCAGTGTCCCTGACATGTTTTAAGCCTAAGTACGTCCTCCAAATATCCACTATGTATGCAGCAACAGTTCCAAATTGGGAAACTAAGTATCAAAAGAGCTACAAGCAGTGTAGATATGGGAACACACATAATGTAGTCAAGGGTCATTGTCAGCTTGGCACAGAAGAGAAGAGAGGGGGCAAGTGGGTTATCAGAAGGACCAATTAAAGGTTCTTTGGCTTTGGGGAGAATTGTGACTGATTTAGCCTGCAAATCTCTTGTTAGAATCAGAACAACAAGGGAGCATGTGGGCAGCTTTAAAAGCGCACTCCACTTCAATTTGTTCCACTCATTAGGCCTCCTTGTTACTATCAGGCACCTTGAATTTTGACTGTGGGATCTTTGTGTACTCTCTCAAGTTATAGAATACAAAGACTAGTTTAAATCTCCATGGCCCCCTTTTAATCTTAACATGAGTCTTGTGTTGCTGGGGAGTTTGGCATGTAGGTTGAGCTGGACTCACATATTATCCTGTTGACTTCATGTTAACGTCAATATGTTGATGCATGTTGAATTTAGCATCTACTAAAACTCCCAGCCTTTATTTCATGTCCTACTGTTATGCTTCTTTTTCATCATCCTTGTCTTTATTCAGTTTTGGAGCCCAGATTAGCACTTTAATTTTATCATCATTTTAATTCATCTAAATTTAAGTAAAATGTTTTAATTCTTTGTATCAACCTGTTAATTTTTTCTGGGGGGGCGGGGGGCGGATCCTGATTATGCCATGGAACATTATTGCTTTCAGTGATACTAGCTATGTATCTTTTGTATCTCTATCTAAATTATCAATAAAAAAGGTATTGAATGGTCTAGGGAGAGAATGTTGGAGGTTTTGTCACTAGAGAGCTGGTAATCTGGGTTAATTTTGACTTACTAGTCAAAACCATTTAGGAATAATTGTTAAACCAGTTATGAATGCATTGACTAGAACTATCACCCAGCCTATATTGCTTTATCTTATTTACAAAAATATTTTGAGACATCTTATCAGATACTTTACTGAAAGCGAGATATACTGTGTCTACTGCATCTCCTGGGCTTACTGATAGAAGAAAATAAGGAGATTCTGACATATATTCTTAGTGTATCCATGCTGGCTCCTAGTGATTACTTCTGGCCTTCCTGTCAGTAATTCATTCTAGTGTCAGGTTGATCAGTATGAATTTTTCTATGTTTTTCTTGTTCCCCTTTTCCCTGTCTTCGGTCTCTGGTTCCTTTCCTACTCTTCATAATTCCTTAAAGTTCTCCGGAGTTGGTCTGCAGTAGTGCTGCTCAGACTTCAAGGTGTAACTGAATATTGTTACAGTGCAGGTTCTAATTCAGGAGTCTGGGATGGGGCCTGAGATTCTGCATTTCTAACAAACTTCTAGGTGCTGTTGATGCTGTTGGTCCTCAGACTACACTTTAAGTAGCTGGGCATTAGAAGATGTGGTGTTCTAGGTAGGACATCTAGATTTGAGCACTCCTCTAGAGCAGGAAGGAGGGCTGTGGAGGGTAAAGCTGTCAGGTTCTTATTTCAGCACTTACAAACTCATCAGCATCTGTATCCAGCAGTTACTCCTTCGTTCCTTTATCTTCAGTGTCCTTTGCTCCCTCTTGCTCCTTTGCCTCATCCTTTTCACACTCCCTTCTCCCCCATAGTCCCTTTCTTCCTTCTGTTCACAGTCAGGCTTCTTGGGAGAACAGCCTTAAATTTCATGTTTCTGTTTTATCCTCTCCTGATTGTTCCTTGGTCAACAACTCTGCTCATGTCATTCTCCTCTTTGAACCCTTCCCTGACTCCCTATTCCCTCTAGCTCCTTCTAGCAACATTCTACAGCCTGGCTCCTGGCTCCTATTCCAACTCATCTCTTACACTCCAGGAACTCTGCACTACCCATGGTTCCCAGGGCACCTTATTCTCTTTCCAGTCTCTTTGCCTTGCCTTTTGTTGTTCCTTCATCCATAAAAGCTCTTCTCTGCCTTATCACCTGGCTAACTTCTCTCATTCTTCAGAAATTTCTTTCACTGTCTGTCTCCCCTTAGAAACTTAAGTTCATATCTCTGCTTGTATTTATTATTTGCATAATTCAAGAATGATTGGAAGGAGGGGTACTGGTGCTTTCCCCCTCTAGGCTGCAGCTGTAACTAGAATTATTGTAAGGAGGTGGTCAGTCTTATTGAAGGATTTTAAGGATAGCAAGTCACTTGGTAACGTCACCATAAATCTTATTTTAAATATAGGGAAGACTTAACCATCACTCTAGAAATGGAGAGGAAAAGAATATTTTTAATTAGTTTATCATTGTGTGAATTAGTCTAGCTGACCTACACAATATTCATTGACATTATAGCTTCATAGGAATGAAGCAGTAAAATAAAAATAATATTTTATCAGGTGAGAATATTTTCACTAGTGTGGTCCACAGAGACAGGGATGAATGGTCAGGTTTTCAGATGATAATCCAGAACTTTGACAACATCTTGCACTGGCCACCCTTGGGAGCAGAGTGACAGACAGGGTCACTTGCTGGCTTAGAGAGTGGCCTCACGCAAATCACTAAACTCATGGGGGTTTCTTGGTAGTAACCGGGAATAGAGGTAGAGAGCTGCCTGAAAAGATGCAGACACTGAAGACTTGATGGATTATTAGCTGATTATTCAAGCTATAGAGGCTCAGGACTTGTAATAAATTAAATTAAGTCCAAAAGAAACTAAGTTAGGGCCAAATAAAATTTTTTAATAAAATTTAAAAATATCTCCCATGCTTGTGGTCATGATCTCTCAGGCAACAAATGCATTTTGCTGTCATTGCTGGATGGCACTCGCAGATCTGAGAAGGGATGGTGAAAGGTGTAGGTCGAAGGGCTTACAGACTTAAAACCTTATTTGCAAAATGGTCTTAATGTGTGTGTTTCAGAGATAAGTCTTAATCTTTTGTACACAATAGGTATCCTGTAAATGGATGTGGAATGAATATAAAATATGTAAAATATTTAAAATTAAATGAAGGAAATAACTTTGCTTTTATTAAGGGACTGTTCTTTATAGTGTGGTTTGTGCCTGCTGGGTCACATTGTGTCCTAGATTCCTGTGACTATAGAGAAAGACAAGCAAAAGAGAATAAGAGTTGTCAGCTTCTTAAGGATATAGCATGTACTGATATAATTTCCTTTTCCCCAGGGATATGGAACTGTTGATGAATTGCTTTCTAGCTGAAATGCCTGGAATGGGAGCTCTGCTCTCCATTCTTTTCATGGATTTCCTGGTCAGTCTGTCTCGGGGCCAGTCACTGTCTTGGTTTATGTTGCCTTTCAGCATAAATGCATTTATTCAAACTGAACTCTGCCTCTGGTAGGTCACACTAGAAAACCAAGAAAACACAACCAGAGCTGGAGGCAATATTTTAAATTACGAAAGCTCATGGTCATAATAGTCTCTTTTTGTGAAATAGTAGTTGGCCATGCAAAACTGGTTCCTCTTTTGAGTATAATGTTCCTGGGATAAAAATAAGACTTTAGGTAAAATCAGTGTTGAGTAGTGGGCCACAGGATTCTAGGATCTGGGTGTAAGTCCTAGTTCTGCCACTTGCTAGCATTTTGTCCTTGGGCCAGCTTTTATTATTTTTAGAATAACTTCTCATTGTAAAATAGTAAAGAATTTAGAAAACATAGAAAGTTACAAAGAAGAAAAGGATAAATACTCATACAATGTATAAGCATTTTCTCATATTAAACATTCTTTGAAAGAAGCATTTCATATATTTATATGGCCTTTGATTATTTAATCATTTAATCATTCTTATGTTTTTGGACATCGATGGTTTTTTTTGCTTAAACGTGATAAATAGCGCTGTGATGAATATCTTTTAATTAAAAAAAAATCTTTTTCTTTTTTCAATGGGATGGTTTCCTAGGAAGGGTGTTACAGAGTTTTGTTTGTACATTTTTAAGTATCTGCTTTTGAAGCTGTGGATATCATAAAGCAGAATAAAGGGTAAGTAATTTCACCTAGCTTCAGTTTTCTTATTTATCTGTATCATAATGCTGGGAGGGTGTGGGCTAATATATGCAAAGCGCCTACCACAACAACTGGCAAATATTGTCAATGTTTTTAGTTTTTGCTTCAGTATATCCGTTGTCCTTACCATAGTCCATACCATATCAGTAAGTGCTCAACCACCCATTAAGAAAAGGAAAATGAACTTTTACTGAGTCGTATGTGTTGTGATACAAAATTTGTACGTGTGTGTATCTACCCTCATCTTCTTTTTTTTGAAAACTGCCTTAAAAAGATGTGTGTATGAAGGTGAAAGGTAGAGGAGAAAGGCAGTGTCATGTTTATTAAAAGTATTCCTTTTGAATTAGGAAACAAATAAATAGGAAATTTTTGCAGTCCTTCAAAAGCGTGACCCAACTGGCCATTGTCTCTCTCTTGCTTTTAATGTGGTGTCAAAGCTTATAGTTCACAACTGTGTAGAGCGACTCTGTGCCTCAGTGATATGTATGTTGGCTGATGGGAGAAGCAAGAGAGGCAGAGATGGGATCAATATTCTTGATACCCCAAAATGTCCGTATAAATTAATATAATTTGAACTACCTCAATAGAAGGCATAAAATGGTAATTTTAATAGATCAATCAGGAAATGATGAAACTTCATATCTGATTTTTTTCACACTTTTACTGCACAGAGCATGGCTGCATTCGTTTCTTACGGCTGCCGTACAGATTACAACAAACTGAGTGGTTTAAAACAACAGAAATTTATTCTCTCACAATTCAGGAGGCCGGGAGTGTACAATCAAGGTCTCAGCAGGGTTGGTTCCTTCTGGGGGCTCTGATGGGGCATCTGTACCGTGCCTCTCTCCTCACTCCTGGTGGCTGCCTGCAAGCCTTGGCGTTCCTTGCTTTGGAGCTGCACCACTCCAATGTCTGCCTGTCTTCCTATGGCCTTCTTCCCTGTGACTCTTCTGTCTCTGGGTATCCTCTCCTCTTCTCATAAGGACAATAGTCCTGGGCTGTAGGGCCCACTCTAATCGAGTAGGACCTCCTCTTATCTTGATTACATCTGCAGAGATCCTATTTCTAGATAAGATCACATTCACAGCTGCGGGGAGTGGGGATTAGGACTTGAACATGTCTTTTTGTGGGGACACAGTTTAACCCACTACAATGGTAAACGCACTAAGTTCAAATAGAAACTCACCCTCTCTCCTTCTGACCCGTACGCCGCCAGCTTCTCTAACCACAGCGTTATCAGGTTGTGTTACTTAACTCGCCCGTTTCCCCTTGCCTACTGTATTAAGTTTTCTGCTTGGCTCTGCCCTGTCTTCCCAAGGTGATTTCTTACTCTAGGAAACTGCTCTCCTTACCCTTGAATCTTACTCTTCTCTCTTTGTGCTGTTACCCCCGCAGGGAAGGCCTTTTTTCTCTCTTCACCTAAATAAATCTTATTCCTGAGGGCAGGGAGCATGCTTTATACTTTCTTGTAGTAGCACCTAGCCCAGTGCTAGCACGTAATATGTGCTCAGTAAATAGTGTAATTTTCTGATAAAGTAGAAAGATATAAACTATAGGTTGGAAAGAAGATTAAATAATGGTTTTATGTGCTTGAATTCTAGAATTCAAGTTGCTTGAGAACTGGTCCATCTTGATAACTTAAATAAGTCAGGTAGATTATCGTTTTCTCTTTGATTTAAAACATCTGCCTGGAGTATCAGTATTGTATTTTAGTCTTATTCTGGTGTTATAGCCTCTTTTGGCTCAAAAATAGCATAAGGAGATGCTCCTGGCTTATCAGTTACTCTATAAGAAGATTTTGTTATTTACTGTCAATACTGAGTTCAGAGTCTGGAAGATAATTGCTCATGAGTGGTGTAAAATATCTGAACACATAAATAAAGCCAGTTTTGTGGTTTGTGTTATCTTTGTTATCATTGTTGTTCCATAGCTGGAAAAGATTTGGGAGGTTTTCTAGTCTAGTCTTCTGCGTCTTCAAAAAGGAGAAGGCCTACGGAACCCTGACTGCTTCCTCCTCTTTGGGTTCTGTCCTTTCCCGCTAAACTCCACAATTGTCAATTTGAAGGGACAGCTACCAGGGTGCCAGATTTAGTCTGTGGCCCCTAAGGAGGTCCAGTCAAGCCCAACTCTCCATGGTCTGGTGGACCTCAGTTCTAATTCTGGTCTCCTATCATTAACAAGCCCAGAGTACTTCAGTGGGAGGTGAGCAGATTTATGTTTCTGGTTTTTCATGAGCAAAAGGGTGAGAGTTGGTAGAGTTTCCTTGGTCTGGGTGACATCAAACGCTTGTGTCTGTGTGATGTTTGTAGCTAGAATAATGAGTAAATGTTTGCTAAGCAAATTGATTAGTGCCTGGCACATAGTAAAGCTGTAAACACATTTGAAAATAAAATAAAAAGTCTAATTTGTAGTCAAAATCAGAGTATATGATTCCATACTGCTCAGCTCAAAAGAACTCCACACTCAGCATCTCCACAGGCTCTCAAAGGGCTGGGCGTAAGGCTCATCCTCTTTCACCCTGTTGTCAGAGTTTTGTCTTTGCTCAGTTAACTCTCCTTAACTGTAACTTTCTGCAAATGGGAAATGTCCCCCCAGAGGAGCCCCTTCAGTTTTCAGTGCAGTCTCTTTTATAGAGACTTGTAAAAAAATGGAGTCAGAGACTGGTGTGAATTGAGACTTTTACAAAATAAGTTGACAAACACTGCTTTATTTTCTAGATTGGGGCTGCCCAAAGCTGAGCTTATTCTTTCTTACTTTTATATTCACAGAAAAGGGATGTAAGTCTTAAGGACAGTGGTATGCTGGTAAATGTATAACAACCGGCTCTTTCTAGGAAAAAAGCCTTGATCTGTTGTGTTTGCCAATTTTCATGGTGTACATACTCCCACCATGGCCAATTTCAAGTTACCATCGTGACCTCACTGAAGTGGAGTTGGGAAGAGATGTGTACAGTGGGCTCTCCCAAGCTGGGAGCAGGCTCCTGCATGCCACTGTGAGTGGAGGATTGAGAGTATGTGCCTTAGGCCCAGCGCACTGAAAGTCTGCGGAGATGCTGCTTTTAGTGTTGTTATTTACCCACCTGCTATGTGGCGAGCACTTCTCTAGCTACTGGGACGTAGGAGTGAATCGAACAAAGTCCCTGCCTTCATGGAGCTTACATCCCAGTGAAAAATATTCAGAAGTTTCCAATTTCAACTTCTTGGGACCCTAGCATTCTCATATTTGGGACAGTTTGAGTCAAGATCCCACAACACTTTAATTTTTAAAGATCTTATTTTTTTCCTTTTTCTCCCCAAAGCCCCCCAGTACATAGTTGTATATTCTTCGTTGTGGGTCCTTTTAGTTGTGGCATGCGGGACGCTGCCTCAGCGTGGTTTGATGAGCAGTGCCATGTCCGTGCCCAGGATTTGAACCAACAAAGCACTGGGCTGCCTGCAGCGGAGTGTGCGAACTTAACCACTCGGCCACGGGGCCAGCCCCAACACTTTAATTTTTAAATGAGGAAAATAGCATGGGCTCATATTAGTTTTCCTAGGTGCGTGGCAGGGATTGTGGAGGAGGAGGTAGAATTGCTCTTTGAATTGTCTCCATCTTGGAGTTGCAGAGAACCTAAACTGTGCAACATCAGGAGGGGTGGTCAGTGTGCCACGAAGGATGGGAATTAAAGAGCAGAGAACATAAGGGTTTTGCTTGGAGTTCAACTTCCCTAACTAATCTAGAGGAGGTGACTATCAATTACAATCCATTACTTGCCTTATTAGAAGTTAATGAGCTAGAACCTTACAGAGTGGACATGCTTCTAGCAACTAAAATCATGTCAAAGACTTGCAAAGGCCTACATCTTCAAGAAGGGTAAAAGGGGTTGGAGAAGCTGCTCATGGCCGAGCTCAGAGAGAAGGATGACATTTGTGCACTTTTGGAAGAGGATTTAGGATTCTCAGTGAAGAACTTCATATCCTTCCTACTGAAAATCACTGAGCCAGGCATACTAATAATAGGTGGTGTGATGAGGGGGTAAGATTTTCCTCCAGGAAAGTAGGTCCTCAGGAAACTCAAAAGCTTTAAATAAGCAAAAGCAGAAAGAAAGGAGATACACTTTTTTGAAATTAACTGTTTGTTTCTGCAGAAGTCCTGCTCAGGATTGCAGGGCTCTCCAGAACTACTGCCCATGCTATACTTACCTGTTGAATGAATGATGCCTTTGCATACAGTATCCAGTGATGCTGCTGCTTTTCTCAGCATCATCATTGCAGCCAAGGTGGATTGTGGACCATTCACCTCTCTGTGTTTGTCTGGAATCTGCATTGCTCCATTCATGCCCAGGTCTTCTCCTTAGAGGCAAGGATGTACATATTCATCATGCTGGTTTGAAGTTTAATTCTTGACTGTGCTAGTTTTGGCCAAAGGAAGAAAACCCAGGCCCTTTTCTAGGATGAGGACCCCTTCCACCTGCTTTGGAATGACCAGTGTCTCCATGCATGGGTTTTGGTTTATCTATGTCACAGTCACCTTTGGTGCTTCTTTAAAATACTCATTCCTGCAATGCACCCCAAACCTGCTGAACCTGAGTCTCTGGAGTGGGACTTAGGATTTTGCATTTGTAATAAGTTTCTCTTTAGTGTGCCTAAAAGTAAAGTGATTGATTGAGAACCACTGGTTTAGACTCATAGACTGTTAGGAAATAACCTCAGAATTCCCCCGGGGTCCACCCTGTGCCCCATTGGAACAAATGCAGGCTGCCTGGCCCTGCAGGTAAGCCTGGGAAAGGCTTGGAGCCTTAATTTCCATTTAAATTAGGATACCCTCAATCTAATAGGCCAGTAAGAACAAAGCTCCCTCCTAAGGGTCACCATTTGTGACACATTGTTGCTAGCAGGCCAGGGTCCATCAGCCATCACAGCTGAAGGTGAATGTAATTAGTTATTTCATTTTCAGCTGCTAACATTTAATTCTACTACATTATGTTACGAAACCTGGATATTTGTATAATAGCTAACAAAAAAGAGATCGGGATGAGAAAACACTTTTGTGCCCTTGACCCAGTTTCATCACTGTAGTATTTTGTGCCAAGTGTGGCTTCTCTCCACTCAGTAACATTTAAAAAAATCATTTAGCCTCCACACTTAAGTTTTTCTGACCATTTGGCCCACTGTGGAGGGAGGAACAACACAGATATCTTTAATTTAGTCCAATGCTGTCATTTTATAGATATGGAAATCAAGATGGGGGAGATGAAGTGACTTATTTGGGCATGTCAGGGCTCAGCTAGCCACCAGGTCTGCATCCCTGTAAGATTCTCTGCGGAGGGCCAGCCCTGTGGCCGAGTGGTTAAGTTCGCACGCTCTGCTTTGGCGGCCCAGGGTTCCTCTGGTTCAGATCCCAGGCATGGACATGGCACATGGCACCACTCATCAGGCCACGCTGAGGCGGCATCCAACATAGCACAACCAGGAGGTCCTACAACTAGAATATACAACTATGTACTGGGGGGCTTTGGGGAGAAGAAAAAAAAGATTCTCTGCTGAGTCTCTCAGTTCTTGGCAGACAAAACTCCAATATTCCCATTTCTAAAGACACACGTTGTTTAGTGTTCCCCTGTGAAAGTGGGGAAATTGCATTGAATTGTCTATTCAGTCTGAGATTTGCAGAAATTATGTCTTCCTCTCTGTGTCTTGTTCCGTATCACGGAGCAGTCACCTGCTGGTGGAGAGGGACAGTGCTTGGCTGAAATAACTGAGGCCAGGGGACTGCCCTCAGTGCCTGTGAGGACAGGTGTGTTGTAATTATCAAGTCCTGTGATAATTGTGCCACAGTTAATTAATTGGAAGTCTTGTCTCTAATTTACTTTGGAGACCTACAGGTGATTCAGTTAATGGGCTGGAACAGCTTCCTGGGAGCAGGGAGCTGGGGGATGGCTTTGTTTTTATTTGCTTTCCCATTCCTCCTTCTTACCCCTTTTTCACCTGATTTGCTTTGGAGACCTTCCTGGCTTTAAAAAAGAGCACAAACACATTTCTTACTGTGGAATCAGCAGGAAAAATATTCAACAAACAGAGCTATGCTAGAGGGTTTGCTTGATTCTCTCAGAGGATGCTGATGAGCCAGCGAATCTTTTTGTCTTCTTTTCAGATGCTCTGTGTGATTATTTCTAAACTGATGTTTTCTAGAGTGTGGTCAGTCCTTCTGAGGGGGGCGGTCAGGGTAACATAAGTCAGTCATTAAGAGTAAGTTTGATAGTAAAGGATCAGGAACTTAGAGCTATTTCTTGGAGGAAAAAACACCCTGAAGTTAGTAGACAATTTGAAGTTTGAGTCAGTGGCTTTCAACTTTCGAAACTTGAGCAAAACCCTAAAATATCCTTGGTCATGTGGCAACCACTGCGTGTTCCCTACTCAGTATCCATCCTTTTATTATTCTTTACTTAAAGGGGCTTGATTTTGTTTAGGGCAAGAGTGTGCCCCAACTCCCTTGCAGGTAGGGGTGTCCGTGTCTCCCAGGTCTGACCAGTGAGTAGTAAGTGGAAGTTTACTGGGTGGAGCTCTGGGAATGCTATTTTTTCTTGGTGAAAAGGGACACACTAAACTGGGCCATGCCTTTGCCGTTGACCCTGGCCCTTCCCCCTTTCTGCCTACTATATATGAGTGCCATGCCTGGGGATGGAATAACCATCTCGCAACTATGAGGACACAAGCCACATGCTAAGAATGGTGGAGTAGGAAGCTAGTCCTTGCCTTGGTGACTTTTTTTGGGCAGCTGCCCCAGTCCTCTTCTGGACTGAGGGTTTCCTGAGAAAAACAACCTTTCTTGGTTTAAGCTGTTGTAGTTGGATCTCTGTTACATACGACCTTGGGAAACTGCCGGTTGGGTGGTCCTTATACATGTTACTTGTCATTATAGTCTAAGCCAATGGACAGTTCATCTTATGTAGAGTTGGAAATTTTAGATATAGAGAGGTTGCCATCACTGCTAGGCTTACTTTGTTGGAAGTTACAGGACGCTAAGATACAGAAACTTGCCAAAAGTTGTTCTACCTAAGGCGGCGCCTGGCAGCAATTGTATTATCTGCACGCACTACTTTCAGCCCTTTGCTGAAGGAGCATTATGTCAGAAGTCAGCAGTCAGGAGCCAACACGTCAGTGTGACTCCTTGTCTTAAGGGCATGGGCCGAGAGGGATTTGCCCCTGTCCCATGACTAAGTTTTGTGGGCATGACCTGGTGGCGGCTTCCAAGGGATGGAAATGTTCAGACCTCTTTTATTTCCTCATCTGGGGCAGAGATGGTGGTCCAGGATGGTGTTCAGACACAAATCTGTTACCTTATTCGAGGCAGTCCAATGAGCAGGTTCTCTCTGATAGACCCATTAAACGGCAAATAACCATATTTCTCAACAGAGATTTATCATTTAGGAATTTTCAACCATTACATGTTTTCTCTTCTTGTCATTACATCTATAATATGTCTTCTGAATCTTACTGTTAATTATACAAGAAAAATAGAGAAAAATTATAGATTGCTAATTCTACTTGTTTTTGACAAGAAGGAAAATAATTATATGTTGAATGTTCCAAGACCTTTAGGCCTATGAAAAGGAAAATTGCCCAGGGATCACATAGAATATTGCCACAGTATTTATTTATGTGCCATTATGATGTTTCTCAAACTTTTATCAACTGCAGACCATGTAGAGGGTGCTTTGTGCATGAGTGGACCATAGTTTGAGGTAAATTTAAAAAACAGGTAAAAAATTTTAGTAATAAAAACCATGTTTCCCAGCAGATAAATAATAAATATCTGTTAGGTTGAAAAAAAAAAGCTTGAAAAATTAATAGTAAATTTTTTCATATCAGTGAAAGATATTTGCAGTTTCTAAGGGAAATATGTAATATTTAGCTAGATGATGGGTTCTATATCCAGTGGTTTTTTTTTTCCTCCTTATTTTACTAAAATTGAAAATACTCCTTCATCGTTAGAGTCTGTCGGGAGTGGCAGCAGACATGTGATGACTGTCACTTTGGGAAGTTGGTTAAGTCAGATTAGACCTGTGTCTGAGGATGCTGCGATTTTCCACCTGAAGAGTGCAGTCAGTGTTTCATCAGATGCTAGGTCTACAAGTCTGCGAGCACACCTCCCTCAAACTTGCCGTCCCTTCTTCCCGAAGAATCTCTATCACTTATTCTCAATATTCAAATAAACATGTTTTGGTCCTGCATAGGAGGATCAGGAAAATCAAGATAACTACCTACATAGCTGACATTTGCCACTTGAATCCGTGGAGCCGCTTCTTCCTGATCTTACCCGTGTGTGGACCAGGAATGCTTTAGTCTCATTCTTCATTTCAGAAGTTCGTGTGAACACCCTTGACAGCCACAGTACTTCTAGGGGGCACAGTCAGCCCTCTGCCCATTTCTTTGCAGAGTATGCTGAGAACACAAATGCTCAGCAGCTGTGATTTGACTGTCTTCACATTTTAAACTGTTTTCTACAATGCTGGGTTAAGATGAGGAGGCACGTCGTTGCGTGTCATGTGTTTTAGTGAATAAAGCAGTGGGTGTTTTGGCATAAAGGTAAAGCTTCTTTTATTTGTATAGCACTGCCCTTCCTCATTGTAAACATAGCTAGTTATTCCATCAGTACTGATCCTAGTGCACCTTTTACAATTTACATCATAGCTTGCAAAATAAATATCAGCTAAATGAAAAACCTCTTCTATAGATTGAGTTTTCAGTGATAGACGGAACCAAGAGTTTTTAAGTACTTCTCCCTCAAATATATTCCACTCACATGCTAATTGCTATGCCCACTCAGCGCATCATGGATTTCACCTAAATATAACGCAAAATACATACTAGTGCACATGTGATTGTAGTTATTCTTCCACATTTCCTGCCATTGATGTGTGATGCCCCACAGAGCCATTAATAATTTTGCCCATACTTGCATAGTCCAGTTTTCCTCTGAGCACTTTATTTGTCCTTAACCTGGTGGCTGGCTTTATGCAGGTCTTGGAAAGAGAGTAATCTTTGTTTCGTATGAGGAATGCAACTTGAAGTAATGCTTCTATAGTTTTCATCTATTTTCTGCCCCTAGTGACAAAATGAACCGATTTTGTACTGGAAAGCATTATCTTGTACTTGTTTTGGAAAAACTTAGGAAGTTTAATAGGGAGGTTGCTGTGCAAGTTTTCAAATTCAGTTTGAAAATGATGTGAAAACTGACTACTTCAGGCCACTCTTTGATAGGGGTTTGTGACAGAAACACACTTAGAAATGGAATAATTGTCCAATATAATCTAATTCTTAGATTTTCCTTGGCAGTTGATTGGCCCTCCTTCACTTGTGTGAAATCATCCCACCTATATATTCATATTCTTTACTTGTACTAGAATGACGTTCACGGCTTATATTTGAAACATTATTGTGAGTTCTAGTATTTTTGTTGCTATTTTCATTACTATATTTATGCCTTAATGAGTCCTTTTGAACCATCAATTCATTTGTTTGAACTGAGGATAAAAGACAGCACATTAGTAGCAGTGAAAAATGCAAATTTTATTAACGAACAGCAACACAAAAATGTTACAGTTGGTTGACAAGGACCAACTGCACCAAGTATTGCCTTTAAGAGTGTAGTGAGCATGGAACATAACACTACTATGTTATTAAGAACATAATAGAGGCTGGCCCAGTGGCACTGCGGTTAAGTGCGCACGTTTCATTTCGGTGGCCTGGGGTTCGCCGGTTCAGATCCCGGTTGTGGACCTATGTACCACTTGTCGAACCATGCTGTGGCAAGCGTCCCGCATAATACAGAGGAAGACGGGCACGGATGTGAGCTCAGGGTCAGTCTTCCTCAGCAAAAAGAGGAGGATTGGCAGCAAATGTTAGCTCAGAGCTAATTTTCCTCAAAAAAAAAAAAAAAAGAAAGAAGGAACATAATAGGATTTCTGAAAAATCCTAATCAATTTTGCATTTCACATATGAAAGGTATATGGGAATAAAACTATTTCTCCGGAACTGAACCACTTAACTGATTGATTGCCCGAGATCCCTACACTGTTAAGTCCTTTAATGACATAGCAGGTTATGTCATGCCTTTTAATAGGAAGTTCCTAAGTTTGTCCATTCATTCTTTAACATTGAGTACTAACTATACGCCAACCACTTGGTTAGATGCTGCAGATATAAAGATCAACAAGATGCAGTCTCTCCTCTTAAGGAATCAGCTCACAGTCTATTGGGGAAGACAAAAATACAAACAGGTGGTTATAATTCATTGTGCTAAGTACAATGGTGGAGATATGCCAGTGAGAGGGCACCATGATATGTGGAAAACATAAGTAGTTCAGAGTGTCTGGAGCATAAATTATAAGGCAGAGAGTGGTGAAAAGTGAGGCTGGAGGAGTGGGCAGAAACCAGACCCCACAAGACTGAACATTGCTGGTTAGGAAGCTTGGAATTTGTCCTCTGAGCCTCAGAAAGCAACAGAGTGGTTTTAAACAGGGCAGAAGGACAGGTTTACATTTTAGTAATATCGCTCTATTGGCTGTGTGAAGGATGGTAGACTTGATGGAGACAAGCATAGAAGCAGAGAGACCAATTAAGAGGCTGTTGTAGAATTCTGGGTAAGATATAATGAGGGCTCAGACCAGAGTGTGGCAATAGGAGTGAAGAGCTGGTGACAAATTCAAGAGATATGGGAGATAAGATTGTCAGAGCTTGGTGATTGACCAGATATGGGGGCAAAGGTTGGGTTAAGGCTGAGTTGAGAATGATGATTAATTTTCTAGATTGGGTATCTGTGGTGGTGCCATCAATAAAGGGAGAGATGGCATTCAGGGGGAGAAGCATATGGGATAAAGTAGAGTGTATAGGAAATAGGTTTTAAGTTGGGTACAAGATGAATTTGAGGTGCCTGTGGAATACCCAGTTAAATATAAGAATCGAAACCTTAAGAACATAAACATAGAAGTCACCAGGGTAGATGACAAACCATGAGACTGTGGTTGAGTTCACCTAATGAGAGTATGTTGAGAAGGCTTTTTCTTTTTTTTTGGTTGTAAAATTTCTTATTTATTAGACAAAACAGCCATTTTAGGTAGATAAGAGGATCAACGATGGCATTGAAGTGCTTTCTTTTTTTTTTATTGAGTTATTGATAGGTTACAATCTTGTGAAATTTCAATTGTACATTAATGTTTGTCAGTCATGTTGTAGGTGCACCACTTCACCCTTTGTGCCCACCCCCCACCCCATCTTTCCCCTGGTATCCACTAAACTGTTCTTGGTCCATAGTTTTAAATTCCTCATATGAGTGGAGTCATACACAGATTATCTTTCTCTTGCTGGCTTATTTCACTTAACATAATTCTCTCAAGGTCCATCCATGTTATTGCAAATGGAATGATTTTGTTCTGTTTTGCAGCTGAGTAGTATTCCATTGTATATATGTACCACATCTTCTTTATCCATTCGTCTGTTGATGGGCACTTAGGTTGCTTCCATGTCTTGGCTATTGTAAACAGTGCTGCAATAAACATTGGGGTGCACAGGACTTTTGGGATTGCTGACTTCAGGCTCTTTGGATAAATACCCAGTAGTGGGATGGCTGGATCGTATGGTAGTTCTATTTTTAGTTTTTTGAGGAATCTCCATACTGTTTTCCATAGTGGCTGCACCAGTTTGCATTCCCACCAGCAGTGTATGAGGGTTCCTTTTTCTCCGCAACCTCTCCAACATTTGTTGCTATTAGTTTTAGATATTTTTGTCATTCTAACGGGTGTAAGGTGATATCTTAGTGTAGTTTTGATTTGCATTTCCCTGATGATCAGCGATGATGAGCATCTTTTCATGTGCCTATTGGCCATCAGTATATCTTCTTTGGAGAAATGTCTGTTCATGTCTCCAGCCCATTTTTTGATTGGGTTGTTTGATGTTTTGTGGTTGAGTTGCGAGAGTTCTTTATATATTAAGGATATTAAGCCTTTGTCAGATATATGACTTGCAAATATTTTTTCCCAGTTAGTGGGTTGTTTTTTTGTTTCAATCCTGTTTTCATTTGCCTTGAAGAAGCTCTTTAATCTGATGAAGTCCCATTTGTTTATTCTTTCTATTGTTTCCCTTCTCTGAGAAGGCATGGTGTCCGAAAAGATCCTTTTAATACTGATGTCAAAGAGTGTACTGCCTACGTGGTCTTCCAGAAGCCTTATGGTTTCAGGTCTCACCTTTAGGTCTTTAATCCATTTTGAGTTTATTTTGGTGAATGGTGAAAAAGAATGGTCAATTTTCATTCTTTTACATGTGGCTTTCCAGTTTTCCTAGCACCATTTGTTGAAAAGACTTTCTTTTCTCCATTGTATGCCCTCAGCTCCTTTGTCAAAGATAAGCTGTCCATAGATGTGTGGTTTTATTTCTGGGCTTTCAATTCTGTTCCATTGATCTGTGCACCTGTTTTTGTACCAGTACCATGCTGTTTTGATTACTGTAGCTTTGTAGTATGTTTTGAAGTCAGGGATTGTGATGCCTCCCGTTTTGTTCTTTTTTCTCAGGATTGCTTTAGCAATTCAGGGTCTTTTGTTGCCCCATAGAATTTTAGGATTCTTTGTTCTAATTCTGTAAAGAATGTCATTGGGATTCTGATTGGGATGGCGTTGAATCTGTAGATTGCTTTAGCTAGAATGGACATTTTAACTATGTTTATTCTTCCAATCCATGTACATGGAATGTCTTTCCATCTCCTTATGTCGTCATCCAATTCTCTCAGAAAGGCCTTGTAATTTTCATTATATAGGTCCTTCACTTCCTTAGTTAAATTTACCCCAAGGTATTTTATTCTTTTTGTTGCAATTGTGAATGGTATTGTATTCTTGAGTTCTTTTTCTGTTGGTTCATTAACTGGAGTATAGAAATGCTACTGATTTATGCAAATTGATTTTATACCCTGCAACTTTGCTGTAGTTGTTGATTACTTCTAACAGTTTTCCAATGGATTCTTTGGGGTTTTCTATATATAAGGTCATGTCGTCTACAAACAGCGAGAGTTTCACTTCTTCCCTCCCTATTTGGATTCCTTTTATTCCTTTTTCTTGCCTGATTGCTCTGGCCAGGACCTCCAGTACTATGTTAAATAAGAGTGGTGATAGAGGGCATCCTTGTCTCGTTCCTGTTTTCAGGGGGATGGCGTTCAGTTTTTGCCCATTGAGTATGATGTTGGCTATGGGTTTGTCATATATGGCCTTTATTATGTTGAGGTAGTTTCCTTCTGTGCCCATTTTGTTCAGAGTTTTTATCATAAATGGCTGTTGGATCTTGTCAAATGCCTTCTCTGCATCTATTGAGATGATCATGTGGTTTTTATTCCTCAGTTTGTTGATGTGGTGTATCACGTTGATTGATTTGCGGATGTTGAACCATCCCTGTGTCCCTGGTATGAATCCCACCTGATCCTGATGTATGATCCTTTTGATGAATTGCTGAATTCTGGTTGCCAAAATTTTGTTTAGAATTTTTGCATCTATGTTCATCAGTGATATTGGCCTGTAGTTCTCTTTTTTCGTGGTGTCCTTGTCAGGTTTTGGTATCAGCGTGATGTTGGCCTCATAGAATGTGTTAGGAAGTGTTCCCTCTTCCCTAATTTTTTGGAATAGCTTGAAAAGGATAGGTATTAAATCCTGTCTGAAAGTTTGGTAGAATTCCCCAGGAAAGCCATCTGGTCCTGGGGTTTTATTCTTTGGGATGTTTTTGATTGCTGTTTCAATCTCTTTCCTTGTGATTGGTCTGTTCAAATTGTCTGCCTCTTCTTGAGTGAGCTTTGGGAGATTGTAGGAGTCCAGGAATTTATCCATTTCCTCTAGGTTATCCATTCTGTTGGCATATAGTTTTTTGTAGTATTCTCTTATAATCTGTTGTATTTCTGCAGAGTCTGTTGTTATTTCTCCTCGCTCATTTCTGATTTTGTTTATTTGAGCTTTCTCCCTTTTTTTCTTTGTAAGTCTGGCTAGTGGTTTGTCAATTTTATTTATCTTCTCAAAAAACCAGCTCTTTGTCTCATTGATCCTTTCTACTGCCTTTTTCGTTTCAATAGTATTTATTTCTGCTCTGATTTTTATTATTTCTCTCCTTCTGCTGACTTTGGGCTTCATTTGTTCTTTTTTCTCTAGTTCAGTTAGGTGTGCTTTAAGGTTGCTTATTTGGGATTTTCCTTGTTTGTTAAGATGTGCCTGTATTGCGATGAATTTTCCTCTTAATACAGCTTTTGCTGTATCCCATATGAGTTGGTATGGCATGCTATCATTTTCATTTGTTTCCAGGTATTTTTTTATTTCTTCTTTAATTTCTTCAATGATCCATTGCTTGTTCAGTAGTGTGTTGTTTAGTCTCCACATCTTTGTGCCTTTCTCAGCTTTTTTCTTGTAATTAATTTCTAGCCTTATAGCACTATGATCTGAGAAGATGCTTGTTATTATTTCAATTTTTTTAAATTTGTAGAGGCTTGCCTTGTTTCCCAACATATGGTCTATCCTAGAGAATGTTCCATGTGCACTTGAGAAGAATGTGTATTCAGCTCCTTCAGGGTGGAGTGATCTATATATGTCTATTAAGTCCAATTGTTTTAGTTTTTCATTCAGCTCCACTATTTCCTTGTTGATTTTCTGTCTGGATGATCTGTCCATTGATGTGAGTGGGGTGTTGAGGTCCCCTACTATTATTGCGTTGTTTTTAACATCTTCCTTTAGGTCTGTTAATAGTTGCTTTATGAATCTTGGTGCTCCTGTGTTGGGTGCATAGATATTTATAAGCGTTATTTCTTCTTGATGAAGTGTCCCTTTGATCATTATATATTGTCCCTCTGTGTCTCTCTTTACCTGTCTTATTTTGAAATCCACTTGGTGTGATATGAGAATTGCAACACCTGCCTTTTTTTCCTTGCTATTTGCTTGAAGTATTGTCCTCCACCCCTTCACCCTGAGTCTGTGCTTGTCCTTGGGGCTGAGGTGTGTTTCCTGGAGGCAACAAATTGTTGGATCTTGTTCTTTAATCCATTTTGCCACTCAGTGTCTTTTTATTGGAGAGTTCAATCCGTTCACATTGAGAGTGATTATTGATGCATGTGGACTTAATGCTGTCAATCTGTTGCTCATTATCTTGTTTTCCTGTGTTTCTTTTCCTGTGTGCTTTTGACTACCCATTTAATACTGCAATTTCTTATGCTGGGTTTCTTAGATTTTTCCTTATCTATGATTTGTGACTCTGTTCTGTACTTTATTTTAGTGTCTACCTTGAAGTTTGTATTTAGAATCTCGTGTATTATATAGTCTATTCTCTGGTGGTCTCTTACTTACTCGACCAATACTGATTTAGACCCTTTGCTCTTCCCCTCCTAAATAATTATTTTCATTTTTTATTCCAACTCATCTTATTAATTTGTAGTTAGAGTGCTAAGATCGTCCTTGTTTTGGTAGTTTCCTTATTTTTACCCTAATGCTATAGTTGAATATTTGCTATCCTGTTCTGGTTCTATCCATCGGTCTCCCTAGTCTGTGGATTGTGTCCCCTTTCTCCCTTTTTTCTTTTTTCAAGTATGAGAGCCTTCTTGAGGATTTCTTGTAATGGAGGGCTTTTAGTTACAAATTCCCTTAACTTTTGTTTGTCTGGAAAAGATTTAATTTCTCCCTCATATCTGAAGGAAATTCTTGCTGGATAGAGTATTCTTGGCTGAAGGTTTTTATCCTTTAAAGCTTTGAATATATCACTCCATTCTCTCCTAGCTTGTAGGGTTTCTGTAGAGAAATCCGCTGACAGTCTGATAGGGGCTCCTTTATAGGTTATTCTCTTTTTTTTTCTTACTTCCCTGAGTATTCTTTCCTTATCATTCCTATTTGCCAACTTTACTATTATTTGCCGTGCAGTGGGTCTTTTTACATTGACAAATCTAGGAGATCTAAAACCCTCCTCTACACACATTTCTCCATTGATCCCTAGATTTGGGAAGTTCTCTTCAATAATTTCGTTAAGCACACTTTCTGCTCCATTTTCCTTTTCCATATTCTCGGGAATTCCTATGATCCTTATGTTCTTACTCCTCATTGAATCCATTATCTCTCGGAGATTTTCCTCATTTTTTTTAATTCTTAGTTCTCTTTCTTCCTCTGTCTGGCGCCATTCAGCCTGTCTGTCCTCGATTATGCTGATTTGCTCCTCTAGGTTGTCTACACAGGCATTCAGGGAATCCGTATTCTGTTTTATCTGGTCCATTGTGTTTTTCATCTCAAGTAATTCTGTTTGATTCTTCTTTATGATTTCGATCTCTTTTGTGAAGTAACTCCAGAACTCAGCTTGTTTCTCTATCTTTCTCTCTACCTCATTGAGTTTTTTGATTATAGCTGCTCTGAATTCATTATCACTTAGTTTACCTAATTCCAAGTCCTCAGGACTTAATTCTGTGTTTTTATTGTTTTCCTTCTGGTCTGGGGCTTTTATAAATTGCTGGATGGTAGAGGAGCGGTTTTTTCTCATGGTGGTAGAATTCAGTTGCAGTTACAGCCTGTCGCCACTAGATGGGGGTCGAGAGCGGCGTGTTAGCTCTCCGCCTTGGGGCAAGATGGCTGCGCCCACTGGCTTTGCTGGGGGGGAGGGGCTGTTACTCACACGCGCCGGTCTGGGTTCAGATCAGATCTGTTCTCTGGTCTCCCAAGGCCCTTGATTTATAGGGTCCCCGCGGACGGAAGCTTTCCCCCCGTCAGGGGGTCTCCACTGAATCAGCGGCAGGAGTCCTGGATGATCCCCTGGTCGCGCGGCCCCTCCCCCGCTCCTTCCCAACCTGCACCGCAGCAATCGCAGACTCTAGGGGAGGGAGCGATGTTCTCTCCTACCGTTCCAGCGCCTCCAAGGGTGTAAGCAAGGTTATGATCTCCACCTTGAGAAGGCATTTTAAAAAGCAAGTGGGAGAAGAGGAATCTCATGAAGGAGACAGTGAAGGAATGGTCACTGAGGTGGGAGGAGAACTGTGGTAGTGAAATGCCCCAGAAACAAAGGGAGTGATCAATGGCATCAAACCCAGCAGAGAAAGACTAGACAGTGTCCACTGGACTGGCAAAGAGGAATGCATGATGGCCTTGGGAGAGAACAGTTTCAAAAGAGTGGTGGGGGTGGATTACTGTGGTTCTAAAAGTGAATGGAAGGTGAAAAAGTAGAGGGAGAGTGAATAAGCCATTGTAGTCAGTTTAAGATTTCCTAGCCAGAGAAGTTCTGAGTGATGACAAGATTGAGAGTATTCACTGTGTGAGTGAGTGAAGCTAAGGTCAAGTTCATTGGAGTTGACAGATACAGGAATTATGGGTCTGGTCACCCACATAGGACTTTGAAATTATCCTAGATAATGGTAATAGCTGGAGAGGACAGAGGCTGTGAGTCAGGTGCTAAAATCGTCAATGAATAGGGAGTCACCTGTATGCTTGCAGATTACAGAAACAAAGAGGGAGCAGCAGGAGATAAAGCCAGATGACATGAGCTTTAAAGGAGCCAAGGTTTACGTGAATATGGAAGGAAGTGTTCTAGATGTAGGAATGGGGATGAGGCATCTGATGACCCACTTGCCAACCCCAAGGGGGAGGGGCATAGGAGAATGAACAGTATGCGCAGGGGGAAGCAGGGCACTTGGTTTTAGTTAGGGCCCAAGGCTACACGGAGAAGCCTGTGAAGTAGGCAGAATATTGTCAAGTGTTGGTCTTAATCATGGAATAAAAGTTCCAGAGAGTACAGTGAGAGGTAAGAGAAGGAAGAGAGTAGAAGAGTGCAAGGTCATGGAGAGGTAGCCCTGAGCAATGTGGGGATGAGAATGTAGAAGAGAGTGCAATTTTGGATATATAATGAGGAGATAAGATATGGTGAAATTAATTGACCTCAAGATTTCAATAGATCTTTGGAATAAAGTTGCTTTCGGTGTTCCATGGGCATCTAGAAATCAACTGATGACCACTGACCTGTTCTAATCAGGAATGTGTGGCTCCTGTGACCATATTCTTCCAATATTACAGAATGAGGTTGGGTGGACTTTTCCATGAAGCAACACCATGATTGTTCATGGTTTCAGTGCTGGACAGTTAAGGGAGTGGGTTTTAGTCCTAGCTCTGCCTCTAACCTGCTTTGTGGTCTTGGGCAAAAATACCTAACCTTTTAAGACTTCACTTTACTTTTAAAGTGAAAGGGTAAGCCGGATAGTCTCTGAAATGGTAGATCGATCACATTTGTTCTCCAGTTTTCTTCCATTAAATGTGGTGCTTATGGTACCATTGTGGCACCGTTACAGCGCTCAATAACCTCTCACTGTAACCTCCACCAGGATGGACTACCTTCAGGCCTAGCCACATACATATACATCAAGCACTTTCGTTTTACCCCACATATGATATTCAGGAAGGACCGTGTCCTCAAAGCCTAAACACCTAGGGGTTTCTTGAGGGTTCTACTCACCTGACTTCAAAGGCTGGCTCTTCAGCCAGCCAACCCTTCCTGACTGTCATTCTGGTCATTTGCTTTTTGTCTCATTCTCTTCTTTGGTTCGATGGTGAGCTTTATTTTCCAAAGAGCTTTAAAGTGGTTTCATAATTGAAGGCAAGAAGTATTTGTAATGAAGGCAAATGTACCTGTCTCATTTTTTTTGAGTACCCCTACCCGGAAATACTGCATGTGTAACGGAAAGAGCATGGAATTGGGAACCCGGAGGCCTGGGTTTAGTGCACCTGTGACCTAGTTCACAGGAGGATGATAATTTGATAAAGGGCAATGATACTGAGAAAAGTATTTGCTCAAAATCATTGAAAGTGAGAAAAGTATTTGCTCACATTTGATGGGGCATTTGTGGGTGTGCCTACATTTGGATTGAGTGGGTCTGAGTGAACATGGTTGTAAATGAGTGTGTGTTCAGGGGCGTTTACTTGAATGTGTCTATGTGGATGTGGAGGGAGGGAGAAGATGGAACTATTCTCCTCTTAGCTTTTGTTCTCCATCTTGGTCTTATGTTTCCTAGCAACAGTAACTTTGATAAAAGAGATTTCTCCAAGCCTAATGAGAGAAAAAAACTGAAGAATGAAAGAAGAGAAAATATAAATAGCACTGGGGACCAACATGGATTTCCGTTATGTGTTCTCAGGGCTGCTAGACTCAGTAACTGGGTTTTCTTGTGAGACTTTTAATTGCTTTATTAAGAAAAATAAGATAGAATAAAATTAAATGGATAAGGCAGCCAGGCTCTGGAACTGCAAAAAATTACTCTAATTGTGAGTTGAAGAAGTGACCTTTTTGGTTTTTTTATCTAATTCTAAGACCACCTTGAAGGCACAAAAGATATCGTAGACTATTTATTCTTAGAGCATCTACCTGGCCACTGCAAAAATTTCCCACTAGAATGTAAGCTAACAAAAATGCTGGTTTTCTTGAGATACTGGATAGGCCATTTGATAAGAACAGCAAGAGAAATTCAAGTATAAACATCATTAACATAAACATAAACATTGTTAACATTGTACCTCTAGTACTGGGACAACTGGTAGGGCTCCATTTTGAGAAGTGCAGCCCACGCTGATCTAGTATTCTAGAAGATGAGAGAGAAGATGTGTGAAATCTAATTTCATGAGGCCTGAATTCCCAGTGCACAAGAGGATGCTAGCAATGAGATTTCTTAAGTTCAAAGGGAAAAGAGATTCCTGCAATTCCCCATTAATGGACTGCAGCATCATTATTTATTTTCTATATTTAATATCCATTTAAATGCCTGTTAGTAGGACCATGAAAGGGGTCGTAGGTGTATGAAAGCTGAGGCATTTATTTTTGTTCTACTGCCTAATTCTCTTTTTTTTAATACTCTTTTTAAAAAGTTAAACTTTGAGAGGAATATAGAGGAGATTCAAACATCTGGAAAAAAATACACACTTGATAAATAAGTTGATGACAGTTGATGGTGAGCATATGCGTGTGTGAGAAACTTCTTTGAGTTAAACAAGATGATAATGAGACTATTTTGAGTTTTTATCATACTTTGTAGTTTTCAAAATATTTTCACGTTATTTTATTTCATTTTTTCAACAGACCCATTGGGTAAGGAGGATCGACATTATAACCCATTTTATATGTGAAGAACTAAGAGTCAGGATTTGCCTGAGCTCACAGAACCAAGCTCCTAGCATGGCGGATTGGATGAGAATCTGGTTGCTGACTCGATCTAGTGGTCTTCCCTAATACTCTACGCTATCTGTAGATATACAGCATTGAAAAACTCAGTATTTATGAATGAGTCAACTTTGCTTGTGTGTTGTAAGAATATATGCCTTTCTTCAGCAATGCTTTTAAAATTTCAGCTCTAAGAGCAATATGAAAATAGTTGTCCATCTAGTGTGGGTTCTGCAAAGACAAAAATTTCTCTGAAAACAAATCTTACCAAACAAATTACGATACCTTGGAGTTGAAGAAACAATTGACATTGAAATTTGTATTGCCATGGTAATCTAAGAGATTTCAGAAATGTTTTCTTTTACTTTTACCAGGCTCAAAAAGCAAGATAGCACCTCCTATATTTAGGAATGATGAAACTCCTGATTTTGAAACGTAGATACAAAGCTCCCAAACAAAGTGAGTCAACTCTGCCTCCCACCGACAGGTGGCGGTATTGATTGGGTACTGGCCTCCCTTTTCTGTTAGTCTCTGGTAGACTCATGCTTGCTAGGATTATACCTAATTTTGAGGGATTTTGTGAGCATTATTAACCTCATGTAATGTCTAAGAAAGTGATAAGGAGCATTCTATTGCTCCAATTCTTAAAAGGCGCTTAAGAGAGTAAAGATGCTAAAAGGTGAAGAGACAATGATGAATACTGCAAGTATGCAAGAGATAACTCATTTGGCACCAGGATGTTTCTAAAGGATGAACTGCAAATCATGTAACACAGGGAAACTGCTGTCCCTCTGCAGTTAAAAATACACAGCAAGAATGAAGGAAACATGATTGAGGAAATGGAAAAACTTTGAAACTTCTTACTCAATAAGGGGTCAGTAGTTTAAAAAATGGATGCCAATTAACCTAATATTAATTGAGGAGAAGGTAAGGAGAAGCTTGGTCTGGTGAAAGTGGATGGTGTTACAGGCTTTATGACTGTTTTCATTAGCATATCATCCATGTGAGGAGTCATTGGTGAGTGCCTGACACAACTCCTGCGGGGTTGTCAACTTTTGGGGAGTCATTAAAGAGGTGGGTTGTTACCACCATAGGTAAGCGTTATGGACAAAGATGCCCAATTCTAAGGAAGATCAATGAAAAATAAGAAGAAGATGACTGGTATTAAAACTTTGAAGTATCGGGGCTGGCCCTGTGGCCAAGTGGTTAAGTTCACCTTCTGTTTCGGTGGCCGAGGGTTTCACCTGTTCGGATCCCGGGCACGGACATGGCACCGCTCATCAGGCCATGCTGAGGTGGTGTCCCACATAGAACAGCCAGAGGAACCTACAGGTAGACTATACAACTATGTACTGGGGGGTGCGGTTTGGGGAGAAGAAGGAAAAAAAAATGAAGAAGATTGGCAACAGTTGTTAGCTCAGGTGCCAATCTTTACAAAAAAGGCTTTGAAGTATCACCCACCAATTTGGTGGACACACATATAGAGACTGCAAACTTAAATAACTTGGAGCTTATGGACAGCCTCTTGGCACTTTACCTTTATTTAGTAAGTTTTGAGTTCTTCGTGTTGTTCAGTTTTAGAAAAAGCATGGCTAGTTAATTTCACAGGTTTCATTTTACCCAGTAATTTTAACATCTGGCCTAGAAAATCTTTAATCAAAACCGCTAACAGGGGGCACATTTTATCAGTTTGAATTTCACCATCGGGCTTTCTACATTTCTGTATGGTGATAAAGATGTGGTTAATGAATAGACTGGCCAAAAGGAGGACCAAGGAAAGAATAAGATGAAAAGTAGATGACCTGAATGACAGTCGTGAGGGTTGGCTGGCTGGTGGTGGTGGTGCAGGTGCAAGATGCTGATAGAATTATCAATGCATCCCATTTGGTTGGTCTACTTGGAGGTAGACCTTCCACTGAATATCGGTTAATGAGAAGGACTTTAGTGCCTGGCTGGTTAGCTTCTCATAGAGTGAAGTGCTGATGTACAAGCCAAGGTCACCCATGAATTCACAGATTCTGTAGCTCTGCATTTGCTGCAGCCACTGTTGGGAGTTTTCAGTCCTATTCTGTCGTCTTCTTGGTAGTGATACTCTCACTTGCAGACATCTGTACCAGAAACCTTTCAGTCATATTTGATTTATCTCTCTTCCCTATTCCAAAATCTAATCTGGCATGAAGTCCAATTGATTCTACCCCTAAAATATTTCCCCTATCACCTGCCACTTCCCTAGTCCAGACCTTGTCGCCTGAGATATAATGGAGTAAAAACTTGGGCTCAGGAGTTAGACTGAGGATTTGGGAACCTGGTACTGCCACCCACTTGCTTTATCACCTTGGGCAAGTTAGTTAACTTCTCCAAGCCTCCTCTTTCTCAGCCAGAAAGTGAGGTTAGTACTAGTATCACCTTGTGAAGTTGTCTTGAAGATTAAATGAGATAATATTTAAGTGTAGTGCTTAGTGTAGAGTAAGTATTAGCTATCAGAATCTGCATCATTATGATGGATTCCTACTGGTTTTCATTTCTCTCATCTTTTGCCTCTACAAAACATTTTACTTGCTGTTGTCAGTCATCTTCTTAAAGCACTGTTTGGATTCTATTACAGTCTTCCCTCGGTATCTGCCGGGGACTGTTCCAGGACCCCCGACAGATACCAAAATCTGTGGATGTCTGAGTCTCTTATACATAAAATGGCAGTAGTATTTGCATGTGACCTACACATTTCCTTTCAAATACTTTAAATTATCTCTAGTTTACTTATAATAACTAATACAATGTAAATGCCATGTAAATAGTTGTTATACCTTATTGTTTAGGTAATAATGATAAGAAAAAAGTCTGTATGTGTTCTGTACAGACACAACCATCATAGGCCTTGGAATCCGCAGTTGGTTGAATCCAAGGATGCAGACTTCTCTTGATTAAACACACACATGCACACAATAGCAGCAGCAACAACAACAGTAACACAATAAAAGTCCTTTCCTGGCATTTCATTACCTATAGGAAGTTTGTCTATCATGAGCTCTTACAGTTGGGCCTCAACTTCACATCCTGCTGTGCCTGGTTGTCAGCCTATGCTCTTCCTTCTCATACTCCTCACCCTCTCTGTGCACATCATGCACTGTTAGCTTTCCCTGTATCTTTAACAGCATCGTCCTTCAGTTTGGAAAGAACATTTCATTTGTCTTCATCTCCTCCTTCTTCAAGGCCTACCAAGTCAGCCTCCATACCTTCTCCTTTCTCCCACGATGTTGTTTATATTTCTGATGTACAGCTTATCTCTTCCTGCCTTAAAAGAGATTACCGTCATGCCTTTGCCCCCATTGCATTCTAATCTTGGGAATGTAAGGACCTTGTTTTAGGAATCTTTGTATTCTCCATAGAGCCTAACTTAGTGGATTGCACATTTGCAAGTGCTCGGGAAATAAATGCTGAATTGGATAAAATAATTACAGCTTCATTAGCTCTTGCCCTTTTGACAGCAGTCGCATTTGCAGTGCTAATCCCGGGTTTATTTCTGAGTGTTTTTCTATTTTAGCTTTTAGGTCACCCAGTAGGGATCAGTGCATAGCATGGTGTTGACATTAGATGCATGTCAGTGTTTTGGATTCAAAGCACCATAGGTTACCTTCCCAGGTAGGCTGACTTTTTGGGTTGCTAGGAAATCATGTAATTAAAAGGTATCACCCAGCTTTGGACATCTGAATAAGTGGAAAAGAGATTGTACAGATACTCTTGAGATGAAGGCAGAGGACTTTGAGTTCATTCAGGGAAACTTGGAGAAGGTTTTTGAAGCATTTATCCATAGAGCAATGAAAGACCATAGTAGAGTGTTAAGGAAGGAGGCACGAGGTCAGGGTGACAACTGAGGAAAGTAAGGTAGCATGTGGTGGGTCCTGCCTGTTGTTTCCTAGTCTGTTAAAGGCAGTGAGACCTGCACTGGGGGAAGGAGGCTGTGCTGTGTTTCTTGCTGCAGAAATGCTTTGTAATGACCTGTCGTCCTACATCTCCACTCTCCGCCTTATCCTATGGTAAAAGATGGACGGGTATTAACAAAGAATGCTTTATTAGTCTACTTTTTCTTCATAGACTCTCTCTACTCTTTGATATTATGCCAGATAGGGACCGCAAAAGAAATGTCTCAAAAAATTATTTTTGACTGCTCTGTTAGACCCACAATTTATTTTTCTTCATCTTGTATTGGCAACTGGCTTGTTGAGAATCTGATGCAAGTTATGGACCCATTCCTTAGTTAAGTGCCTATGTGTATGGGTGCTCTATAATTTTCATAAATCTTTAGATAGTTAGTTGACCCTCTCAAAGTCTGTGCCTGTAACTCCCTGTTCAAATTTCATGTTTGCAAGTGTATTAGTTTTCTATTACTGCATAACAAATTATCACAAGCTTAGTGGTTTAAAACAGCACACGTTTTTTATTTCATAGTTTTGTGTGTCAGGAATCTGGGCATGGGTTGGCTGAGTCCTCTGCTCAGGGTCTCAGGATGTCAGCTGTGGCTTTGATCTCCTCTGAGGCTTGGGGTCCTCTTCCAAACTCATTAAGGCTGTTGCCAGAATTCCTTTTCTTGCAGTTCTAGGATAGGAGTCCCCATTTTTTTTCTGGCTGTCAGCTGAGAGTCATTCTTAGCTCCTATAGACCACCCTCAGGCCCTCTCACAAAATGGCAGCTTGCCTCTTCGAAGTCAGCACAAGAATCCCAGTCTAGTCTGTTTGAGTGAGTCTCATATGTTATGTAATACAGTCAAGGGAGTGACGTCCCATCATATTCACAGGCCCCACCCACACTCAAGGGCAGAGAATTATCCAGGTTGTACACCATCGTGGGGAAATGTTGGGATCATTTTAGAATTCTGCCTACCATAGCAGCTCTCCATTTTGTCAGTTTTCTAGTTTTGGTGTTATGGCACATTGATAAGTTGAGATAAGTTGTGAGATGTCACAAATAATATGTTATTAATAAAGTCCCGAAAGTTGTCATTTTCACGTAATAAGAGCAGATTCATGGTTATCCCTGAAATGATGTCACTTCCATTCACTGGCTCTCTTGAAAGGAATAGAGATGAATGGAGTTACTTTGGTCCCCTGTGGTAGGCTGAATAATGACCCCCGCCAAGATATCCACATCCCAATCCTTGGAACCTACGACTATGCCCTTATATGACAAGAGGGATTTTACAGCTGTGATTAAGTTAGGATCTTGAGATGAGGAGGTTTTCCTGGATTATCTGGGTGGGACCTAAATATAATCACAATTTAGGAAGGCAGAGGGAGATGTGACTATAGAAGGAGGAGATGTGATGGTGGAAGCAGAAGGTTGGAGTGACAGGAGGAAGGGGGTCATGAGCCAAAGAATGCAGGTAACCTCCAGAAGCTAGAAAGGCAAAGAGGAAGATTCTCCCCTTGCTGGCACCTTTGCTTTAGTCCAGTGGGCTGATTTTGGACTTCTGGCTTCCAGAAACTGTGAGAGAATAAATTTGTGTTGTTTTAAGATACTAAGTTGGTGGTAATTTGTTACAGCAGCCCTGAGAAATGAATACGCCCCCTGACAACTCCCCCACATTCTAGATGCACTGGTGGAACAGCATCCTCCCGCATATTTGTTGCTACATCTGCAATATCTACAAGGTTTTTTTGTGATGCACTGAGACCGTTTGAAGACCAAGTTAGAAGAGGTGATGGGGAATATCTGTAAGCCTCAAATGTGGTGGGGGCGAAGCATTAATATTGTGTTATTGCAGAGAGGCAGTGGGCCTTTGAACAAGAATTGATCATCATAATCAAAAGAAATAATAAAAGAAGGAAAAGATTAAAAAGAGAAAAAAGATGGAGGAAATGAAGATGAGGGGAAGGGAGAGAAGAAGAAAGAAGGGACTGAGACGTACAATTTGGCTGTGCAGACTTGCTCTGTAAATAGCTTGTGGCAAGTGGCTTCTGTTTGGGAGGCTTGATGGCTCCAGGTTAGACTCTGGGAGCCGACACACCTGCCAGAGGTGGACATCATGACAGAGCTGTTCCTTCTCCATAGCTCAGCATGATGTCGTGGGAGCAGCCTGCCTCAGACTCTCATGGCTTCAGCTGCTGAGTGCTTGGGACTCCAGATCCAAGAATCTGTACTTTCCTTTTAAAGAGTTTTCTGGAGGAAAAGGTATTGAGTATTTTTAATTTCACCAAACCTAAGTATTTTTCAAAATATCCATGATAGAGTCCTACTTAAAGAAAAATTATGGGCCCTAAAACTGCAAAATAAAAAGCTCACTAAAGGGTTCTTTACCTGTTTATTTTTGCAAAAATAAACAGACATGTGGGGCTGGCGCCGTGGCCAAGTGGCTCAAGTTCCACACGCTCCGCTTTGGTGGCCCGGGTTTGTGGGTTCGGATGCCAGGTGTGGTCCTACTCTACTCATCAGCCATGCTGTGGAGGCATCCCACATACAAAATAGAGGAAGATGGGCACAGATGTTAGCTCAGGGCTAATCTTCCTCAAGCAAAAAAAGAGGAGGATTGGCAATGGTTGTTAGTTCCGGGTGAATCTTCCTCACCAAAAAAGTAAATAAATAAATAAATAGACATGTGAGGTGAAGAGCAGTGCTGCTACTGTAAGGAAATGAAGAGGGGAGTGTGTGTATAGTGCTTTTGGAACCTTAGATGTCTCAGCATTCTGTAGGGCTGAGGTGCTGATTTAGAAACACTTCCTTCAGGAGCAAGCTTATTCCCCATTTCCTGTGTGGTCAGACCCTCTTATGAAGCTGAACCTGCTACCTTGTTAAGGACAGGTCACTCAGGTAAAGGTCAAATGTCCAAAGAGGGAGAGACCCAGGCCTAGCCCCTCTTGCTCCTTCCTGTGAGCACAACAGCGCCCCCCACCCCCCCCCCCCACAGGCAGCCCCTGCATTTAACAGGCTACAGAGAAGACTGTCAAGCTGGTTGGCTATTGAAATTTTGCTCTAGTCCCACATTTAATTGTAACCACTGGGTTAATGGGCTTATATTGGCACTAATTAAGGATATATGTCCTAAATAAGCCTCTGTCTTGAGAACCCGTAAAAGTCCAATAAAAAACCACAACAGTGACTGGCCCCATGGCCGAGCAGTTAAGTTTGGGCACTCCACTTTGGTGGCCCAGGGTTTCACTGGTTCGGATCCTGGGCGCGGACATGGCACTGCTCATCAGGCCATGCTGAGGTGGCGTCCCACATAGCAGAGCCAGAGGCGCTCACAACTAGAATATGCAACTATGTGCGGTGGGGGGGGGGGGGTGGGCTTTGGGGAGAAGAAGAAGAAAAGAAGATTGGCAACAGATGTTAGCGCAGGTGCCAATCTTTAAAAAAAAAAAAAATCACAGCACACCTTTTGGAAAAGTAGCTTTTAAACTTGACTGGGTGCATGAAGTGTTACTTTGTCTTGGATTGACCTCCTTGACTGCCCCGTGTAAGATGCTCACTTAGCTCTTACTTTGCTGTAACAAAAATACTGCAGACTGGGTGGCTTAAACAACAAATATGTATTTCTCCTAGTTCTGGAGGCTGGGAAGTCCAAGATCAAGGTGCGGGCAGATTCGATTCCTGGTGAGGACCCTCTTCCTGGCTTGTAGACAGCCGCCTTCTTTGCGGTGTGCTCCCGTGGCCTTTCCTCAGGGTGCGCATATACAGAGGGAGAGTTCTCTCTCCCTCTTCTTATAAGGGCACTAATCCCATCGTGAGGGTCCCTCAGGACCTGACCTAAACCTAGCTATCTCCCAAAGGCCCCACCTCCTCATGCCATCACATCGAGGGGGTTAGGGCTTCAATATATGAATTTGGAGGGACACAAACATTCAGTCCATAGCACTTAACAATATGCCGGGTCTGCTGAAGAAGTGCCCAAGTCGTTAATTCCCATTTCTATCTCGTTTGTATATTCTACTAAAATCCTCTGATGCCACCACCCCACTGCTTTCATTTAGAAGCTCTACTACACCCCCAGTTGGCATTGGGGCTTGCTTGTTCTTAGGCTGCTGTACAGATTGGTTTTGCTGAGGAAAACCTCTCTACAGCCTGTGTTCTGATCGCCTCACTGACCACTTACTCCTCACCAGCAGTCGTATTGGTCAAAAATGTGATAAAGACTCTGAGAGCCTGAAGAAACCAGTCGGTGGGTAGCTGTTTATTATCCTAGACTCACTTTCTGTTGGTATCCTCCCTCTCCAGCTTTCTCACTGGGCCAGCGTAAACCTCAATTCATTCATTCCCGGTACCCTTCTCACTTAACAGTCTCTAGTCGAGTCCCAACCCACTTCTCTAGTGAGATGTCATCAATTGAGTCAGGAGATGGCATCATGAGCTAAGCTTTGGTTGGGTCAGCCTGAACAAATAGATGGAATCCAGAAGATGGAGATTGGAAGAGACTTCATAGCTCATAGGAATTCTTGCCCCTACATGCACCCAAATTGTTTCCTGTTCCAGAACTACTTGAGCAAAGGAGCTGCATTTCTCATCACTCTTATGGATGGTGCTCAGGACACTCTAGGCTCCTCCTCTGCCTCAGCCCTGCTTCCATTCCTCACTCTGAATCTTTTCCCTCCATCATCGATCTCATGAATACTCCTCTAGAATCCTCTCTCCACGGCCTTACTCATTTCTCATGAAGGGATGCTAATGATGTTTCTGTGCCTCCCATCTCGCTCTCCTCCAATTGTTCTAACATCCGTATCTGATTATTTCACTCAGCCTCTTAAAATCCTTCAGTGGCCTCCTGTAGCCTCCAGGGAAAGTTCAAACTCCTGGACTACGAGGCCTTTCACGTCTGGTCCACCCCTTGCCTCCCTCTGACTAGCCATTTCCTGACAGGTCATGCATTTCCAGACCTTTCTGTCTGGGTACATGCTGTTATCTTTCCCCGCCCTTCTCTGCCCAGCTCATTTTCATCCTCAAAATTTGGAACCCAAACCCCAGCTTGAGTCCAATGCCCCTTTTCTGTGGTTGCGCTGTTCCTTCTAGCAGAGCCCTTAAACCACACACAGTGTGCTGGTGTAGGTTCACCGGTCTGTGGCCCCCAATAGACATCTAGTCTACATCTTATGGGACTGATCAGGGTCAGCTGACATGAGCACCTTTAAATAAGCTCTGTACCTTCCAGCTTCACCTCAGTGTGTCACCTGCCACCTTCCTCTTCATTCTCAGAGTGAGAACTGTCTTTCTAAGATTAATCTTTTGCCTGGATTCTGGACTCTTCATGACCCTGTTCTACACATTATTTATGTTCATATTTGTTCTCTCTCTCCTCACGCCTTCATTCTCTCTCAAATTTCCATTGTTTCCTTCTTCTCTGTCCTGAAGCGCGTCTCCTTTGTCTGATCCTGCTGCTCCTTCTTGTTCCCCCAGTTGTAGAAAGTGGGGACCGCACTCTTTCCACTCTTACCCCATCCCCATTTCATGATGCCTTACAACCTGACTTCCAGGCTGACCGCCTTCCTCAAATGTTTCAAAGTTTTGTTTCTTGACACGTTTATGGTATCATTGAAAATAGTACATTTTAGAAAAAGAAAACATTTTTCAGAATAGAAATCATCAAAGTTCTGATTTTGTGTTTTTGTTTTATATTTTTATCTCTTTTCTCTTACTGGAATATCTTGGTTCCTAATGACATTAATATACTTATTTTCTTCATTCTACAATATACTTAAATTAGCTTCAAAATCGGTACAGACAATAAACATGCCAGTGAAGTTTAAGATTTTTTTGCAGTTTTTTTTTTTGTCTTCAGATGATATACTGCCAAGGATGTACAGCGAAGTGTGTTCAAAAGTTACAGGAAACTATTTTTTGTATGGTTATGATATTAATTTGTGATACAATTGTGTTCATTGTTTCTGTTTTGTTCAGTTGTAGAGTTTGCTTTCCCCCTTTTAATTTAAGGTTATTTGTTAAATATGTAAAACATTTACCTGTTCAAAATTGAGAGCTCTATAAAGAACCTAGCCCTGTCCTTTCCACATCAAACCCCTCCACCCCGTTTAGGTATCCACTTTCTTAAGTTTTAGCTTTAGCCGCTTCTGGTATTTCTTTTGCAAAAATAAGCAAATAAGTATATACATTCTTATTTCCCATCCTTTCTTATATAAAAGGTATCATACTCTATATACTGTTCTACATTTTGCTTTTTCACTTAATATCTTGGAAAAAATCCTTCTGTGTCATAAGGTATCTTTCTCGTTCTTTTTAACGATTTACAGTATTCCACTGTGTGGATGTAGTTTATTCAGTTGGTCCCTTATTGGTGGACATTTGTTTTGCTTCCAGTCTTTTACAAATAATGCTGCGATGAGTAACTGTTTTGTATGTTACTTTGTATCAGTGGAAGTGAATCTTCTGGATGAATTGATAGAAGTGGGATTGCTGGGTCAAAGGGTGAAGCATATGTAATTTTGTTAGCTGTTGCCAGTGCACGTGGAAATTTGTTAGATATTCCTTCCGTAGTGTTTAAAGAATTTTGCGTTCCCACCAGTGGTATACAAAATTGCCTATTTCTCCACAATCTTGCCAACACAATGTGTTGTCAATATGATAGATGAGAAATGGCATCTGAATGTAGTTTTAATTTCTTATTGTGAGGTTAAGCATTTTCCCCATATCTTTAAGGCTTATTTGCCCTTCTTTTTCTTTGACGTGCCTGCTTTTTTGGGGGGAGGAGGGTGGATTTTTTTTTTCTGTTGAGTTTTGCTCCTTTTCCTTCTCAGTTTTTAAGAGCTCTTTATACATTAGGGAGATTGGTCTTTCGTGAAATAAATTGCAGATATTTTCTCCAAATTTGTGATTTGTCTTTTGACTTATGGTTTTTCTTTATGTCATAAAGATATTTCCTTTTAAAAATTTTTAAGTAGCCAAGTTTATCAGTCATATCTTTAATTGCTTCTGGATTTTGAATCATAGTTAGAAAAGTGTTTCCCACTCCTAGATTATAAAATAACTCACTATCTTTTCTTTTAGTACTTGTATGCTTTCATTTTTTACACTTAAATCTGATCCATTTAGAATTATTCTAGTGCATGGTGTGAAGTGTGGAACTAAGATGATTTTTTCCAAATGTTATCTAGTTGACTCAACCTTGTTATCAAAAACTCTCTTTTTTTTGCCCAGAAGTTGTGATGTCATCTTTATCGTATTCTAAATTTCCAAATGTACTTGGTCTTGTTTTTGACTTTCTATTGATTTCTATTTCTATTTTGACTCTCTGTTGATTTTCTATTACCTATTCATGCTCAGCACCACAGCTTTAATCAAAGAACCTTGATGGCTTGCTCTAATAGCAGGGCTACTTGCCCCACGTTACTCTTCTTTTCAGAGTTTTCCTCATTATTCTGGATCGTTCATTTTTTTCACATAAAATTTAAAATCAACTTATCCAATTCCAAAGATAAACTTGCTGGTCTTATTATTGGATTCACATTAAATTTATACGTTAACTTGGGAGAGGTGATATCTTTATGATGTTGAATGGTTCTAGGTAAGAGCAAGCACTGTCTCTTCATTTGCTCAAGTTTTGGTTCAAAATTTTCAGGGATCTTGGAAAATTTAAACAAACAATGGCAGCATTTTCAATGATTAAAAATAAAATTTGGGGGCCTGACCCTGTGGCATAGTGGTTGGGTTTGCATGCTCCGCTTTGGCAGCCCAGGGTTCTCAGGTTCGGATCCTGGGCATGGACCTGTGCACCACTCATCGAGTCATGCTGTGGTGGCATAGACAAATGCAAAATAGAGGAAGATTGACAACAGATGTTAGCTCAGGGCCAATCTTCCTCACACACACACAAAAATTTGGCAGGTGAGACTTTATTCATATCCTTTCAGGAACAGACATAGGTATCAGAAATCCTATTCAAATATGGCAAAACTTATCAATTCTCGTTGGATTATCACAAAATGATTTCAGAATATTCGTTTGACTAAATAAACAAACAATTGTGAATGATTTTACCACAACAGCTGTTACCTCTACTTGAGGGCCAGATGGGTTATTTATAGTGTTGTTACAAATGTGTGACTTGCAACTAATTGTAGTGGTCCATTGACTTTTGGAAAGGATTCTTAGAATCTGTTTGATTTCCACCTCTGTGGTTTTTTATTTATATGAACCAACTCACATGCCAGCAAATTCATCAGTGAGCCTGCTTTTTCTAACAGAGAACATCGTCCCTTATTTCCTCAGGTAGGATATCATGTTTCAAAGTTCTTACCTTTTATTCCCATAGGAAAAGCTTTTTACATTATCAGTGAAATGACTGGTAAAAGATGAAATTTTGACCAATTCTGTTTTTTTTTTTTTAATGAGCTTTAGTTTTAGACTGTGCTAGTGAAAATTTATGTTCAAACAACATGGAACAAAAAACTCCCTAACCTAATAAAAAAACTAACATGGTCATAAAGTGGAAATATGGAAGTAAGCTTTGTTTTATATTTTGTGTGTGTGTGTGTGTGTGTGTGTGTGTGTGTGTGTGTGTTTGGTGGAGGAGGTTAGCTGCTCTGTTTCTAAGAGCAGGGGTCTGTTACCCAAAGAACTAGGAGCAATAAGTACTGAACACAGGGGACAAGGACAGTCCAAACACTGAGACTCAAGCCAGGAGAAGTGAATTCTCACTCCAAGGGCAGAGGCAGGGCCAGAAATGGGGACTAAGCCAAGAGGGTCAGCAGTTAGTCCAACAGCCTGCCTTAGTCTGTTTGGGCTGCTGTAATAGCATACCATAAAGTGGGTGACTCATAAACAGCAGAAATTTATTTCTCACAGTTCTGGAGGCTGGGATCATGGCACTGGCAGACTCGGTGTCTGGTGAGAGCCTGCTTCCTGGTTCACAAGCAGGTGTCTTGTTGCTGTGTCCTCACATGGGGGAAGGGAACAGGGAGCTCTCAGTTTTTTTTCTAAGGGCACTAATCCCATTTCTGAGGGCTCCACCCTCATGACCTAATCACTTCCCAGAGGCTCCACCTCCAAATACCATCACATTGGGGATTAGGTTTCAACATAGGAATTTGGGGGCACACAAACATTCAGTCTATGGCACAGCCACTGGAATGTTGAGTTCCTAAAGGGCCCCCAAGGGAGAAAAGCGTATTAAACAATTATCAAGAGCAGAGGGAGCATGCCTGAGGGCCCTATCTAGGGCACTTGAGTATGTCATATTGTTAAAAGGCACAGGGTTTGGGTTGCTAGTTCAACATTGAATCTAAAGATCTGGGACAGTCATCTTGTTAAGGTTTGACATGCAGTTACTGCTTCCTTTATGAAACACATCTTTAACATTTTTTATGAGAAATTTCTGAATTGAAATACTAGAAGCTTTCCAGCTGACAACTAACTGATGTCTCTTTGATGTGAACTGATGTCACATTTCCTGCTGGGTGTACCGTTTATCTCACTCATAAAGAATGCAGAATGTTATATGGGATTGTCACAATCTTAAAAAAAAAAAGGATTTGTTTTGCAAAGCCTTGTTAAAGGTACAGTTTCTTAGCCATGTTGACACTAAAATATAGTTTTATAATTAAATTATTCACACTCTCTTCATGCTGTAAGTAAAGTAACTCTATACTATATAATTCCTGAAAGTATTTACTGCCATGGCTACATTATATCATGGTTGATAAACTTTGCTAGCTGTCACAATGGCATGGGATTCTCTTCTTAGATAAGGAGAGTGTTTAGAGGATTTCCATCTAGAGTTTATTTATTTCATTCAGTCACAGTTTGCTGAAACATTGAATTCGTGGGATGTTTCAGGGATTTACTGGGGCAGTGATGAACAGAATGCTCACCCTCAGGACTATCTCAGAACCTCCCTTAGGAGAGTTTCTCTTCTTCAGGCTAATTAATTGGTGCTAATTGTTTTAGTGGGTCCACCTGGTTCCTGCTTCCTCGGTGGAGCCAGTTTCTGGATATTCCAAGGTGCCAGCACTGTAATAATTAAGAATAGAATTTATGTTTCATTTTCAGGTGGGGCTTTAGCATTGGGAAAATTGTGAAAAACAGAATGTAAATACTTAGAGAAGAGCAGAGTCAGCCAGGCTCCCCGTGAGACAGGAGCATCAGCCTGAAATCCCCATTGGTGAGCAGGTCTAAGCCAGCTTCTCTTAGCCCTGCTACAGCAAGTTTGTGTTCTGAGCCCTCAGGCCTCTTTCTTTACTGCCCAGATTTAGCCAGCTATAGGAGGTATAGTTAATGACTGGAAAATGATGGTAAATTAAGTCATTTTCTAACAGACTTTCCAAAATTACAGATCACAGAGGGGGTGGAATCTGGAGGAAAATACACCAGGTTGGAAATATTTGTAGTTGACCCTGTGTGTGACTCAAACAGGCCATTTAACTCCCCTGTGTCTCGGTTTCTCCTGTCGAGGCTGGATCAGTCACACTTGCTTCTCTTCTGCTTTGCAGGAGACGTGAAGAATGCATAAAGGGAGGAGCGCTTGAAGTGCCCAGGGCAGGGGAGGAAAATGTACCTGCTTTCTCCAGTCTTGGCAATGCTGGAGATGCTGGTTCTTGGCTAATGACAGCCTGAAGCTCACCAGCCTGAATCCCTGCCTTTACCAGGACTTGCTTCCATTTAAAAATCCTCTGTCTACATCCTTTGCGTTGCCCATCCTCTCATCCACTCTGAAAAGCGTGTTGACTCCGTTGTTCATTCGTTCATACTTATCATTGGGCGGATTTTTCTTTTTTTAACTCTAGTCTTGTTTTCAGAGGAGTATCACTCACCTTGAAGTCTAAGAGCCAAGGAATTAATGAGTGGTCTGTGTGGCCGGTTTTAATCGTTTCTTTAGATAGCAGAAATACAATGGCATTTTTTTTTTGGGATGTAAGGTTTTTAAAAATTGTGGTTAAAAACCATGTAACGTAAAATTTACCTTCTTTCTTTCAAGTGTACAGTATCGTAGTGTTAACTATATGTGCACTGTTGTGCAACAGATCTTAGAACTTTTCCATCTTGCAAAACTGAAGCTATATACTGTTTGAAAAACAGCTCCCCTTTTCCCACTCCCCCAACCCCTAGCAACCACCATTCTACTTTTTGTTTCTAAGAATTTGACTACTTTAGATATCTCATATACGTGCAGTATTTGTCTTTTTGTCTCTGGCTTATTTCACTTAGCATAATTTCCTCAAAATTCATCCATGTCTTAGCATGTGACAGGTTTTCCTTCCTTTTTAAGGCTGAATGATAGTCCATTATATGTATATATTGCAGTTTGTTTATTCATTCATCCATTGATGGACATCTGGGTTGCTTCCACCTTTGACTGTTGTGAATAATGCTATGAAGATGGGTGTGCAAATATGTTGGGGTCCCTGCTTTGAATCTTTTGGATATATAACCAGAAGTGGAACTGGTGGATCATATGGTAATTCTATTTTTAATTTTTTTGAGGAATCAACATACTATTTTCCATAGTGGCTTTACCATTTTACATTCCCACCAACAGTGCATAAGTGTTCCCATTTCCCCACATCCTTGTCAATACTTTTATTTGATAGTTGTTATCCTAGTGGATGTGAGGGTAACAGGTGTTTTTTGAGTGCCTACTATGTGCCAAGTAATGTTCTAGATATTGTGGATACAGTGGTAAATAAGATAGACAAGCCCTGTCCGTAATGGGCTGGCTTGCTTATGTATGTGTTTTTCCCCTAGCTTTATTGAGATAGAGTTGACACATAATATTGTGTATGTTCAAGGTGTACAACATGTTGATTTGATACATTTGTATACTGTGGAATGATGACCACCATAGTATTATCTTACCCCTTCATTCCATTACGTAGGTACCATTTCTTTTTTGTAGTGAGAACATTTAAGATCTACTCTTTTAGCAACATTCAAGTATACGATACAGTATTGTTAGCTCTTATCACCATGCTGTGCAGTAGGTTCCTTAGAACTTGTTACTCTTATAACTGGAAGTTTGACCAACATCTCCCCATTTCCCCCACCCAAGGCCCTGGTAACCCCCACTGTACTCTCTATTTTTCTTAGTTTGACTTTTTTAGACTTCACATGTAAGTGATATCATAGAGTATTTGTCTTTCTGTGTCTGACTTATTTCACTTAACATAATGCCCTCAAGGTACATCCAAGTTGTTGCAAACGTCAGGATGTCCTTCTTTCTCACTGCTGAATGTAATATTCCATTGTATATATATATATATATATATACACCACATCTTCTTTATTCCTTCACCCATTGATGATCCTGATTTCAATTCCTTTGGATATATACCCAGAAGTAGGATTGCTGGATCATATAGTAGCTCTATTTAAAATTTTTGTTTCTTTTTCTCCCCGAAGCCCCCCTGTACATAGTTGTATATTCCACTTGTATGTCCTCTGGTTGTGCTATGTGGGACACCGCCTCAGCATGGCTTGATGAGCAGTGCCAGGTCCACACCTAGGATCTGAACCGGTAAAACCCTGGGCTGCCAAAGTGGAGCATGTGAACTTAACCACTTGGCCACAGGGCCAGCCCCTCTATTTTTAATTTTTTGAGGATCCTCCCTACTGTTTTCCATAGTGGCTGTACCAATTTGCATTCCCACCAACAGTGCACCAGGATTCCCTTTTCTCCATACCCTCACCGACACTTGTTATCTCTTGTCTTTTTGATGATACCCTGTAAGGGGCTTATTTAAATATATACGCCAAGTTGCTTTTCCATCAGTAATGATAGTTTTAAGCTAATTACACATGCACATTTTTTAATCTGTTACTTTTTAAAAAATCTGATACAGTATATACTTGTAGCATAGCTCATTAGATTTAAGATATAATTTCTGTTTGGGCAAGAGGAAAAAAGCTAATAGGCCCATGTGGATTCTCCTATGACCTTGTTTGCATTAACAAACACATTTCTACATCATCCATGGGTCAAAGAGGGAGTCTCAAGGTAAATTAAAGAATATAGTTGATTTTTGACTGACTAGTTGATTTTGCTAGTGAGTTAGCCAGGAAATAACAGGCTAGTTTTCAGCTTGTTTTGCAAAGCCTTGGGATTACTTTTTGACTACCACAGTCAAACAGAGTGCCGGACTTGATTTTTGAAACATTGGGTGAGACTCAAGTCCCAGATAGCAAATAGATGTCAGTACTCTTACTATCTCCAGTTGATTGGTAGCAGGTGCCTGGAATGCAGTGTTGAGAAGGATTCTGAGGTCTCGTACTGGGCTCAGAGGGAAAGAGGGCTGTGGTAGATTCTCAGTGTTTGCCATGGGTGAGAGAGGGGGAGTGGTGGTATATGTGCTTTAGATGTTCTCTAGGGCCATTTGGAAACTGTGCTCAAATGAGAAACCATTGCCTTCGTGATTCTTTTCCTTGTTTCTCCTAATGTTAGAGTTGAGCAACCTCATCATTCTTTTTTCTTTTCTGGGCTGGCAGGAAACTCTAAAGCAGAAGAATAGGAACAGCATGCAATAAAGGAAGAAGTAGGTCTTTTCCTCCAGGATGTATCAATCAGATTATTGTTGCCTGGTGGGCTGAATCTGATTACATGGCCTTGTGATAGCCCTGGGCCACAATACCAAAAGGAGACGTTCAAGGGCAGATAGCAGCCAAGGGAGCAATTACAGTCAAAAGTCTAATTAAAGGACAAAGCTGGAAATCCTCTTTTGGTCTTGGTCTTCAGTTACTGTGACATTTTAGAAACAGAACGTATGTGAGACAGAAGAGATGACTGGAAATGGCACCAAATCCTTCATGTGCTCAAATATATGCTCAAAAAAAAAAAAGTGCTACTCTAAGTCTATGTTCTGCGAAAACGATTTTGGTGTGTGAAATTGCAGTTGCTATGACAACCAGGGGCTACAGCCCACTGCCTCCTCCTCCTGAGGAAAACAAGAGTTGATGTTTATGGATGAGAACTAAGCACTGCCTTAAAGAAAGAATGAGCCTAGGATGTGTTCAAGTGCCAGGCCCTCACCTTGTACCTCAGAGGAAATAAGTTCTCTAATAGTCTGTGATCATCCGCCTTTTGGGTTACGTCCTCCAGTTATCTTTAAGTAAGTGAAGCGTCTGGGTCCGTGTCTGACATCAGGAAGAAAATATCTAAAGAAGAATATCGTTTGAGTGGAAAAAATTTTTTAAGTATACAGTTAACCTGAAATAGTCTGTTTACAACTTCAGGATAAGGTACCCTGTCTTGCTCTGGCATTCAAATTCATAAAGGAATGATGGAAACAAGGATTTCTGACTCAGTGGTGCTTCCTTGTTTCTGGTCTTTTCAGACTTGTGTTTTCTTCATTGATTTCATTCAAAGCGACATAGCCTGTATTGGACCTTGGAAGCTCTTCACATGTCAGGGCAATCATTTACTTCCAAATGGTGAGTGTTTTTCACGAAGAGGGTAGACTAATTGAATAGTAGTCTCAAATCTCAAATGTTCTGGAGAACAGACTCATCCCCATCTCAGTCAATGACACCATTATCTTTCCAGTTGTTCACGTAAGAAACCTAGGAGTCATTTTTGACTTTTCTCTTTCTTTCACTCTCCACAGATAATCCATCAGGAAATACGGGTATCCCAAATCTTCCCACTTCTCCCTGTTTCGGCTCCCACCAGGGCAGTTTTAGCATGGCCACCTCTTGCCTGCACAACTTCGTGTTCTCCTAACTGGTCTTTCCTTGCTACTCCTGCTTTTTACTAGTCATTCTCCCTGCAGCTGATGGGATGATATATACATACTTTTGTTGTTGTTGTTGTTGTTGTTGTTGTTTTTTGAGGCAGATTAACCCTGACCTAACTGCTGCCAATCTTCCTCCTCTTTTTGTTAAGGAAGACTGGACCTGAGCTAACATCCATGCCTATCTTCCTCTACTTTATACGTGGGACGCCTACCACAGCAATGGCTTGCCAAGCGGTGCCATGTCTCCCTACATATTTTCAATTAAACATTTTGCTTTGAGATGACTGTTGATTAACATGGAGTTGTAAGAAATAGTCAGAGATCCCCAATGGTAACCTCTTGCATGACTATAGCATAATATCACAACTAGGATATTGGCGTTGATACCTCAAGATACAACATTTCCATTACAACAAGGATCTTTTATAACACACCTACTTCCCTTCCACTACCCTCTACCTTAGCCCCTAGCAGCCACTAATCTGTTTTCCATTTCCATAATTTTGTCTTTTCAAGGATATTATACAGGTGGAATGTATGTATGTCTTGAACTTGTAGCATTGTTTTCAAAGAGTGGTGATAGAGCACATCCTTAGATTGCTCTTGATCTTAGAGGGAAAGAATTCAGTCTTTCACCATTAAGTATAAAGTTAGCTATGGATTTTTGGTAAGTGTTATTTATTAAGTTGAGGAAGTTCCCCTCTATTCCTGTTTTTCTGAAACTTTTTTCATAAATAGGTGTTGAAATCTGTCTCGTCTTTTCGGTATTGATTGATATAATTATGATCTTTCTTCTTTAATGTGTTGGTATAGTAGATTACATTGATTGATTTTCAAATGTTGAAGAAGCCTTGGGAATGATATGTAATTATTTTTATATATTGCTGAATTCTATTTGCTAATATTTGTTAAGAATTTTTTTGTATATATTCATGAAGGATATTGCTCTGTAGTTTTCTTTTTTTGTGTGTGTGTGTGCTTTCTTTGGTTTTGGTATCAGGATAATACTAGCTTCATAAAACGTATTGGGAAATGTTCTTTCGTCTTCTATTTTCTAGAAGAGATTGCGTCGAATTGGTGTCAAGTTTTAAAAGATTTGGTAGAATTCTCCAGTAACACTGTCTGGGCCTGGAGATTTATTTTTGGGAAAGCTTTTATAGTACAAGCTAAATTTCCTTAATAGTTATAGGACTGTTCAAATGATCTGTTTCATATTGTATAAACTATTAGAGTTTTTGTTTTTCAAGGAGTTGGACCATTTCATCTAAGTTGTCAAATTTGTATGTATAGAGTTATTTCCTTGTTAAGCTTTTGATGTCTGCAAGGTCTGTATTGATATCCCCTGTTGAATTGCTGATATTGGTAACTTGTGTCTTCTCTCTTTTTTCTTTGTCGGTCTTACTAGAGGTTTGTCAATTTTATTGATCTTTTCAAAGAACCAGCTCTTCATTTCATTGATTTTCTGTGTTGTTTTTCTGCTTTAAATTTCATTCATTTCTACTCTTATCTTTATTATTTCCTTCTTTCTTCTTGCTTTGGGTTTATTTTGCTTTTCTTTTTATAGGTTAATGAATTGGGAGCTTATATTATTGGTCTGAGACTTTTCCTCTTTTCCAATGTAAGCACTTGGTGCTATAAATTTCTCTCTCAGGGCTGCTTTAGCTGTGTCCCACAACTTTTGATATGTTGTATTTTCATTTTCATTTAGTTTCACATATCTTTGATTTACTTGGAGACTCCCTCTTTGACCCAGGGATTATTTAGAAATGTATCATTTAGTTTGCAAGTGTTTGGAGATTTCTCTTTTATCTTTCTTTTGATGTCTAGTTTGATTCCATTGTGGTTGGAGAATGCACTCTGTATGATTTCAATTTTTAAAAATTTCTTGAAGGTTTTTTAAATGGCAGTAGATATGGTCTATCTTGATATATGTTCCATGGGCACTTGAAAAGAATGTGTATTCTGCTGTTGGGTGGAATATTCTGTAAATGTAGATGAGATCCTGTTGAATGATGTTGTTGAATTCTTCTGTATCTTTACAGATTTTCTGTTTGGTTGTTCTGTCAGTTGCTGAAAGAGAAGTGTTGAAGTCTTCAACTAGAACTGTGGATTTATCTATTTCTGCTTTCAGTTCTATAAGTTTTTGATTCACGTATTTTGTTCTTTTTTTTTTTTTTTTTTTAAAGATTTTATTTTTTCCTTTTTCTCCCCAAAGCCCCGCGGTACATAGTTGTGTATTCTTCGTTGTGGGTTCTTCTAGTTGTGGCATGTGGGACGCTGCCTCAGCGTGGTCTGATGAGCAGTGCCATGTCCGCGCCCAGGATTCGAACTAACGAAACACTGGGCTGCCTGCAGCGGAGCGCGCGAACTTAACCACTCGGCCACGGGGCCAGCCCCACGTATTTTGTTCTTTGATGCATATCCATTTAGGATGCTATGGCTTTTTATTGGATTTACTCTGTTATCATTATGTACTGTTCTTCTCTGTCTCTGGTGATGTTTTTGTTGTTGTTCTGAAGTCTAGTTTACCTGATATTGATATAGCCACTCCTGCATTCTTTGATTATGTTTGCATGGTACGTCTTTTCCTGTCCTTTTACTTTCAACCTACATGTATCATTATATTTGAACTGAGTTTCTTGGGGACACTATATACTTGGGTCATATTTTTTTATCCTTTCTGCCAATCTCTGTCATTTAATTGGTATATTTGGACCATTTGCATTTAATGTAATTATTGATATTTTACGGCTTAAGTCTCTTATTTTGTTTTTTGTTTTCTGTTTGTTTTGTCAGTTTTTTGTTTCTCTCTTCTTCCTGCTTTCCTGTAAATTACTTGATAATTTCTTAGAATTCCATTTTTGTTTATCTGTAATGTTTTTGAATGTATCTCTTTGTATAGCTTTTTAAATAGTTTTTCTAGGCATACATTATATACATATAACTTATCACAGTCTACTGGTTGCCATCATTTTACCAGTTCATGATATGAAAATTTTATGCCCTTTTACCCTTCCCCACTTATAATATAATCTTTGCAAATATTTCCTCTATATACATTTAGAGCCACATCAGACAGTGTTATAGTTTTTGTTTTAACCATTAAACATAATTTAGAAATCTTAAGAGGAGAAGAAAAATATATTTTTCTATATTTTTACTATTTCCATTGTTTTTTCTTCCTTCCTGATGTCCCAAGATTCCTCCTTTTATCATTTCCTTTCTGTTTAAGAGACATTTCTTTAGTCATTCTTTTAGGGTAGGTCTGCTTGCCCTTCATTCCTGAAGGATATTTTCGCTAGATATATGATTCTAGTTTGATGATTCTTTTCTTTCAGTACTTAAAACATGTGCCACGTCTTTCTGGCCTTCTTGATTTCTGGCGAAAAAGCTGCTATCATTATAATTGTTTTTCCACTATAGGTAAGATGTCATTTCTCTCTTGCTTACTCTTTTCAAGATGTTTGACTATGATGCGTCTTGGTGTGGACTTCTTTGAGATTATCTTCTTTTGGGTTCACTCTACTTCTTGAATCTGTATATTTATGTCTTCTGCAAAATCTGGGAAATTTCCAGCTGTTATTTCTTCAAGTACTTTTTCAGCTTCATCGTCTTTCTCCTCTGCTTCCAGAATTCCAAAGACATGAATGTTAGATCTTTTGTTGTGGTTTGATAGGTCCCTGAGCCTTGGTTCACTTTTTTCAATCTACTTTCTTTCTTATGTTCAGGTTGGGTAATTTCTGTTGTTCTATGTTCCAGTTCACTGTTTCTTCCCTCTGTCCCCTCTATTGTGCTATTGAGCCCATTCACTGAGTTTTTTATTTTGGTTATTGTATTTTTCAGTTCTAGAATTTCTGCTTGGTTCTTTATATCTTCTGTTTCTTTGCTGACTTTCTGTTTGCTTCAAGAATGTTCATAATTGCTCATTGGAGCATTTTTCTGATGGCTGCTTTGAAATACTTGTCAAATACTTCTAACATCTGTCATCTTGGCATTAGCATCTGTTGGTTGTCTTTTTTCATTCAGTTTTAGATGTTCATGGTACTTAGTATGAATGAGTGATTTTCGATTGGAACCTGGACATTTTTGGACTTATAAGACTCTGGATCTTATTTATCCTTTCTGTTTTAGTTGGTGCTTTCTGATACCCCTGTGACAGGGGAAGTGAGTGTGCTGCTTTGTTACTGTCAGGGGAGGATAGAGGCCCAGGTTCCCCAGTCAGCCCACGTTGAGGCACAGCAGGGGAGCTGGGTAGGGTGGTCCTCTGGCTCCTCTTTGGGCCCCTACTGATACCTCCCTGGGTGCAAAGGGTAGAAGTACCCTGTTACCATTCCCTATAGGACCTCCATGGACCCCACAGGGAAGTGTTGGCCTCATTACTACTGGGCAGGGGTGAAAGTCCTAACTCTCTACTATGCTTTCTCTGCTGCCCGTCTGGATGGGGTGTCCCTTTACACCCTGGTGAGGCTGGAAGTCTGGCTTCCCCAGTTAGCCTCTCTCAGTGTGGGTGAGGGTGGGGTCACAGTGTTTTCTGTGCTATTTGGTTTGAGTAATTGTCTAAAAGCTTTCTGCCTTGTTAGGCTTCCCCTTTCCTAGTCCTTTGCTAGAAGGAGCAGGGTTTTTTGTTTGTTTTATTTTGTTTTTGTCTACACCCATTGGTGTTTCCAATTTTATGACTTTTTCAGGTCCAAGTCTGGGATACATGGGGCAAAATGAAAACCCTGAGAATCCACCACTGTGTTGTTCCCTGGGCCCCAAGGTCCCTACTTCTTCTCGCTACTTTTCATAGTCTTCTTATGTTTGTTTTATGTATTGTGTCCAAGGCTTTTAATTATACTTAGTGGGAGGAATAGGGAAAAGTATATCTACTCCATCTTCCCAGAAATAGAAGTCCAGAGCGATCTTTAAAAAAGAAAATTAAATCATGCCAACTTTCCTATTTAAAACCCTCCAGTAGCTTCCATTGTACTCAAAATAGAGGCTCACCCCTGGCCTGCAGGGCACCATCCTGCCATGCCTACTTTTCCATCCTCTGCCACATGCCTTCCTCCCCTTTGCTTTCTTTGCTCCGGGCACGTTGGCCGTTTTAAAATTAGTTTTCTCAGCACACATATATGAAGCCTCTATTACATTTCAGGCACTGATCTAGGCATAGTGTTCTAGGCACAAAGTCTCTGTCTCCTGGGGCTGACATTGTTTCTGCTCCTGGAACACCAAGCTCATTCCGGCTTCAGGCACTTACACTTTCTGGAATGCTCTTTCCACAGCTCCCTCCTCTTCACTAAGGTCTCAGCTCACAGGTCTCTTTCTCAGAGAGACCCTCCCTTTCTACCTGAAAAGGGTTTTCTACCTTGGCTGCATGTTGGCATCACTGAGGGAGTGTTAAAAATTCTTCAAGCCCAGAGTAATTCATCCCAGACTGATTAAATGCAGGCCTCTGAATGTGGCCCAGGAATCAGTGTTTCTCGAACTTTCAAGGGGATTCCTGTGTGTTGCCAAGGTTGAAGCCACTTAAGATTATCTAGTGAGTGAAGGAGAATTATCTCACCCCTTCACTCTATCACTGCTTATCACTATCTGAAATTATCTTCTTTATTTGTTAATTTGTTAATTTTTCTCTAACTTCTAAATCTTATCTAGTAGGTAAAGCAGGTTTAAAGTCCATGAATGGGAAACTCAATTTCTTCCTTGCAATAATTGGGTTTCTGCTTCAGATTCTGGAGACTGAGACTCACATGCAAGCAAGGGCCCCATGTGACTTGGTCTCTCTGACTTCTCTGGTTAGAATTCCGAGTGACTAGTTTTCTACTTTTAAAGCAGAACTTCTAGGCCTGGACCTGGTCTGGAAAGGGCCTCTCAGCGAGTGGTGTCCTGGCTAAGCCTGCTTCCCTCTGTCTGAGGTCCCCAAGGACTTGCTTCCCTGGTGCTGGTGACACACATGCTCTGAGGAGATGGCCCCTGGGGTGTGGTTAGAATTGGGGGGGGAGCAGAGGGACCAATTCATCTCAGTTTGTCCAGGATTTTCCTAGTTTACGCCGTGAAAGTCCTGCGTCCCACAAACTCCCTCAGTCCTGGGAAAGCCAGGATGGTTGGTCGTGCTCGGAGAGCCTGTGGGTCATCTCAGCACCTTTCCTGCTTGCATCTGGGAGGGGAAAAGGATGAGAGGGCATTGGCGTGGTCCAAGATCACTGCTGGGCTGTCCAAGTTCAATTCTTCAAAGTCTTGCACTGTTGAGGGCTTGCTAGTGGATGTTTTCCTTCAGGCAGCAAACCAAGGAGAAGGATGGGCATTTCCTGGGCCAGGATCTGTGTATCCTATAGGTTCTATCTCCAAATTCTTGCCCAATCCGTATTTTTCCGCCGGGGGGGGGGGGGGTTGATGGGCTGGAGGGGCTCCCATTGGGTTCCCAGGAACAGTTTGAAAAAAGATTCCTTGATCTGTATTCATTAGCCCTCTTCTCTGATCCTGTGTCTTTTGTGAGAACCAGGAGCACTGTGTAGTTGTGGTTTGGATATTGGGGTAGGTAAAAAGTAAAGTGACAGCTGTATGATGTGAGTTGACGTTAAATACACATTTTATAGCAGTGTTTCCCAAAGTGTGGTCTGAAATTTCCTCTTTCAGGATTACCTGGGGGCGCTTATTAAATACAGATTCCTGGGCCAAACTCCATAGACTATGAGTCAGCATGTTTGAGAAGGGAACCAGGAAACTGCATTTTTGCAAGCATCCATGTAATATTCATGAATCCTGACATTGGAGGACCCCTCCTCTTTTGCTCTATACTGTTTAGGTGATGTCTAGAGGATGTTGGGGGAATTCTGCATCTGATTTTACCTCTTGTTAGAAGAGCCATGAAGAAAATATTGGGGACTTTGAGGGGCTTTGTTATATATTATCATTCTGCTAATTGTGTGGTATTAAGTTTTGGGTGAACTTTAGAAGAGCAATAGTAATCTTCCTGACACTTTCCTGATGCTGTTCTTTCTACATTTAGCAGTGGAAAGGGAGAGAACTTGGGTGGCAAGTGACAGAATAGTATCTTCAGAGCAGTTTAACAGCGTTTGCTCTCAGCTTTACAGGCCTCCGCTAGGAGTGAAGGGCAAATTAAATGAGGGAAGTGAGTCAAAATCACACAGAAAAGAAGATAGCGCTTGCTACCCTGTGTTCTGAAACTGGGCTGAATTCCCAGAAGATCTTTCAGCTATTTTTTGTTGAAGTCAGCATTTTTTCCCTGTTAACTGCACCTGCTGCCATCAGATGTCTGGTGTTTTAAAAATAATATCTACTCTAGAGAGGGATTCATTGCATTAGAAATCCAGATGACATCTTAGCTGGGAATTTGGCTTTCTTTCCCACCTCAGGCAGAACTATGCCTGTGTGAGAATCTTTTGTGCTAGCAGAGAGTGCTGTTGATCTGTCAATCAACTGGTATGTTCAAACTCCAGATGTGAGCTAACTTGCAAAATGTGATTCTGGGAGTGGCTGTTTGATTCATTGTGACTGTGGCTGTTCTGGGGCTCTGTTTCAGTTGATGGTGACTTTCATGGCGGCGAGCGGGAGTGGCTGGACAGGAGGCCTCTTAATATTCAGGATTAAATTGAGTCCCTAGGTTAGTCTAACATGGCTCAAACTGAGGACAATAAAAATAATGATTTAGAAGTATAAATTTTTTTCTTGATTGTAAATTACTTCATAAAGACATACAAGTGAGGCCATTTTGTGCTGGCTTTTGTCTCCACTTGCAGGACACCAGCCCTCTTCAAATTCTAGTGGGGCATTCCACATGCGCCCTTAAAAGTCTGGATGGCCACGTGACAGCCACACTTACTCCCTCTTCCGTCTCAGCCGTCAGGCTCTGATTCCACATCTGTTGGTGCCTTCTTCATTTAAATTGGGTCTCCTTCATACTTTCTTCTAGGCTGAGATTACTTCCCTTTCCCCCCAACTTCCCAGAAATTTGCTTCTTTTTATCTCCCTGTGTTCCAGGCACTGGCTGAAGTTTCTGATAAAGTCTCTGAATTTATTTTTCTTGAACAAAGGGGCTTGGGCAAGGACCGTAGGACTGGAATCCTCCTAATACAGCACGGTCCAAGGTCCTTTATTATGTGGTGAGTCAGGAACACCATATCTCAATCAGATGCTCAGGGTGTGAACTCATACACAGCAATAGAAATGACAACATGGAGAGGTAAAAATGTGTTCTGGAGGTATCATGATCTGGTGGGGAGCTGATGGCTCTGATGATCACCCTTCCAGCACAGAGTGGCAGAATTATACATTGTCATAATTAGCCTGTGCAATTAGGATAATTTCACAGATATTTGCCTCAATTAACTTTGGTAGGAAACTAAACAATAATTTCTCACATGAAATAATTCCACAGTGACTGCCTGGGTATCATGATGTACCATTGTTTAAAGTAGCCTGTATTTTCTATGAGGAAAATCCATATTTGTCTCCAGTATCAAGTATTGTTATGTCTTTATTATTATTATTAATAAATAAAATTTATTAAATAAGTAAAAATAAAATTATATATCTTTATTATTATTTGTTTATAATAAATTTATTATTTGTTATTATATAAAGAAAGCACTTTATACTTTATTGAAAACAGCTTAATTTAAACCAAATCAAGCTCATCTAAAACCTATGGAGGTCATGAACAGTCCACTTTCTCCATTGTGCCTGGAGGTTGTTTGATTGTCTGGACCTACTTGGGTTGTTGCAGATGGAAACAAATCTGCAAGAGCTGGTTCTGCCCAAGGAGTTTGGCTGGATTCTATTGGATTCATCACGTAGCTCACTTAATTGGTGGTTCGATGCCACATGTGGTCTGCCTCAGGTGTGCCTTAAATGTAGGGACTTGTTGACAGTAAGGATTTTTTTTTCATTTGTTTTTTGATGATTTATTTATTTTTATAGTTTTATTTATTAACTTAATAATATTCTGGCTGTTTTTGGGCTAGGAAAATTGCATCCTTTCTCATACCTAAAGCAGAACAAAGGTGAAAATGTTCCACAAATTGTAGATAGTAGGGAGGTACTTAAATGTCTCTGGGTGTACAAAATGTGAAGAATCCCCCCCCTCCACCCCCCCCCAGTCTCTTTATACATTTTATAAAAAGAAGTACCTTCTGAAGGGTCTGCCCAAAGTACAAGAGCTGAGTGTGGAAGACAGCGGCAGAGACTGGGACGTTCTCCAGTAGTCTTTCCCGCTCTTTCTGTAACCATGGAAACTCTGATTTTTAGATGGGTGCATGGCTGCCTTGAGTAAAGATGGTCTCCATGACAACCAGTGTGGTCATGTGACCAATACAAGGCATCCCATGATGGCTTCCTGTAATTTTCCTTGAGGACAATTGACACATGCTGCCCTTTTCCCTGCGTCTTCATCCCTTCTTCTGCTCTGCTGCCTGAAATACACGTGTGTGGCGGAGCTTCAGTTGCCACCTTGGGCTGTGAGGATAGGGGCCCTGTATTTGGCATTGTGGACTAGTGAGTTGGAAAGATGCTGAGAACTGTGTGGGGCAGAGCCCCTATAACCAGCCCTAGACTGTCTCTGGGTTTTTATAGGAGACGGAAAGACATCTTTGTCTTGCTTAAGCTATTATTTCAGATTTAGCCAAATCTAACCTTAAGTGATACAATAATGCTACCTTTTAGGAAGCGAGACTTCCTTTCCTGGAAGCTTATTATAGGGCTAATCATCCTTAAGGACAAAATATTCCTTTCTATTTTTAAAAAAGTATCTTCGATGCAATCTACCTGTTTTCTCTTGTTCAAGTCTCTGAAAATGGAGAACAATTGGTTGACTTCTTCATAATAAATCTGTGAAATATGACTTTTGCTTTAATTTTATAACTTTTTGTCAATCAGTGGATTTAGAACTTTAAACAATTATCTTATTTTATGAAAAATATGCATGCCTAGACTCTTTTTTTAGTAAGAGAAGTGGCTGTGCGAGGCTTGGGTTCTAATTATGCCTGTGATTTGTTATTAGTGGATTACAACAGCCTTACTCTTAGCAAAATGAACAAGCTGTTTGCTGAACTGTGAAAGGAGGAGACGGAGAGAACGTACTTATAATATCTAGGGGGAATTAGTAGAAAATGGGCTTTCTCTGTGTGTGTGTGAGTGAGAAAAAGAAAAAGAGAGAGAGATAATATCTTCAAGGCAAAACACTTCATACGTTTAATTGCCGCGCTGTTTTACGGCTTCCTGGGGAGCAGAAGGCTCACTCCAGTGAGGGCGCGATATCAGATTCCTCTGGTGCATGAAATTGGGGCCCGTGTCTGAGAGGCCAGACACATTTCTGTGCCAGCTGTCTCTATACTGACTTATTCAGGAGATGACATTCTCTGCAAAACAGTCACTAAAAGCGACCTTTAAGGGAAATGTAATGGAATAACTATGATTTCCCTCGTTTCTGTGTCCTGCACCTTCAGGCACACACTACCTCACTCACTTTGTTTTTTTTAATAACAGCTTTATTAAGATGTAATTCCCTTACTATACAACTCACCCTTTTAGAAAGTGTACCATTCAATGGTTTTTAGCATATTTACAGAGTTGTGCAACCATCAGCATAATGAATGCTAGAACATTTCGCCACTCCAAAAAGAAGGCCTGTGCTCATTGACATCCCTGTTTCTTCCCAGCCTCCTTCCACCCCAGCCCTAGGCAGCCACTCATGTACTTCCCGTCTTTAAGAGCTTGCCTCTCCTAGGCATGATATGCAAATGGAATTATAAATATGTGGTCTTTTGTGACTGGCTTCTTCACTTAGCATAAGTTTTTGATGTTCATGCGTGTTGTAGGATGTTTCAGAACTTCATTCCTTTGTATAGTTAAAAAATATTGCATTGTGTGGACAGACCACCTTTTCTCTGTTCGTCAGTTGATGGACATTTGGATTGTTTCTGCTTTTTTGGCTGTTAGGAATAGTGCTGCTCTGAACGCTGGTGTAGAGGGTTTTGTGTGAACCTGTTTTCATTTCTCTTGGGTCTATCCCAGGAGGAGAATTGCTGGGTGTGGTGGGCAGCAGAATGGTTCCCGCTCAAAGAGAAGAGACAGAGACCTAGGAACGGGTCAGCTCTGGCCTGGAGGGGGATGTTTAAAGTCTTCACATTGGAGCTGTAATGCCAGTCACCATGTTTTCAGGTGAGGTGGGGACAGTGCTAATAATGTCAAAGCAATAAGTGAAAACATTTTATAACAAGGAAAGCAGTCAAAATGAATTCCTTCCTAGAGATTTGGCTTAAGTAGCTATTCTCATTTTAATTTTTGACTAGAGTCAGCCAAGCAACTTATGCTCTTAAGTCCTTTCTGGGAGTGTCCCAAGCTCACCCCTTCATCATCGGATGGGTCACTTTCCCCTGCAGATAGATAGCTGCATCCTTACTCATCGAGGTTTCCCAGGTTCTACCCCAGAGAGGTAGTTATGCTTGTAAACTCCTGTTTCCTGCAGGCACGTCTCACCGAAAACTTGGGCATTCTTTCTGATCTCATAGCTTCCTTACTCATGCCAAATTTTTTCATAGATTCATCCCGCCAGAGTCAAAATAGTTTCCAGGGATGCATCTTTGGTCCTTGTTCTCAGCGTCGGCATTCTACCTCTTCCTGCAGAGGCAGTGTGGTGTAGTGGTTACATCCTAGGCTCTGGGAGTCTGTCTGCCTGGTGCTGAATTCCAGCTCCACCTCTTCTTATTTCTATCAACTTGCACAAATCACTTAACCTCTCAGTGCCTCGGTTTCCTCATCTGTAAAATGGGGCTAGCTAGTACCTATCTCTTGGAGCTGTAAAGCATGTAAAGCTCATATGGTACACGTAAAGACTTGGGCACTTACTAAGTGCTCCCTGAACGCTGGCGAGTAACATCATTCATTCCAACATCAGCACACTGTGTCTGCTTGCATTCCAGTTACTCCAGCCTGGACAAAGCTCTACCTGCAGTGTGGGGGAAGGGAGTTTCACTCATCCGGAAGAGCCTCTGCCCTCAGGTTTGTGGTGTGGTGGAAGCAGTAGTTTGCCCGTGGGGCATGCCAGTGTCTCCTTACACTCTTCATCGATTCTCCTGCTTCCTTCTAACAAGGGCAGGCATTTTCATTTCATTGGAGCAGAGGAGAATCACACTTTTATGATTACTTGTCCTGTTCCCTGAGTTAATTGCAAGAAACCATGTCTGGCACCTTCGATCCCTGCTACTCTCTCAGCAGATGCTAAGTCTGTGACCTTCTCGAGCTCCCTGTGGACTGCCCTTCCAGCTGGCAGAGGGCCAACTCTGGGTTGTGCTCACCCCCCAGAGAACCAGAAGGAAACCTGAGCAGCATCCCGAGGAACTCTGGCCCCATCCACCTCACACTCAGCGTCTCTTCCTCTTCTTTGGTTCTCCTTCCCAGACAAACTGTCAATGTCAGCAAGATGCGCGTCAGTCAGACCAGGAGCTGGGGGCCTTTCCTCCTACCTTCCCCACCTAGTCACCCACCTGTCCTAGGTAAGGATGTTCCTCTGGGCCTGCTCTCACTGCTGCAAAGCAGTCAAAACATTAGCTCCCTTCCCCCATCCCCCACAGGTAGTAAGGGCCGAAAACCAACTTCACAAATATTTGTATTTCAACAACAGACTTTTGGAAATAGAAAAATTAATCCCTAAAGGTGATGTTTTCAGCATTATATTAGGCTGGCCAGAAATAGGGGTGTGTGTGTGTGTGTGTGTGTGTGTGTGTGTGTAAACGTATTTTCTCTTTCACTTCTTTAGTTTAAAAGCAAATTAAGCTGCACACATTTATTGTGCCATCCCCCAATTCCGCTTTACTTGAGGCAATCAGTGTTGACAGCCTGGGATGTATCTTTCCACATCTTTCTCTGTGTTCCTGTAGGGACCACAATTTGCCATGATTTATCCTAATGATGGACATTCAGGTAGTTTTCAATTTGGGGGTCACTGTCCACAATCCTTCAGCAAACATTTGAATGTACAACCTGATATATTGATTCTTTTATTTGTAGGATAGTTTCATAAGAGGAACAGCTCAAAGTACATGCGTTTAATAGATACTGCCAGGTTACTTTCCAGATAACTATAACAATCTACTTGCCTATCAAAAACGTATGAAGATGTTTATATCTCCTTACCCTTTAATATTGGATCTTACAAATTTTATTTTTGCCTAACAATGGTGGACAGTGTTTTCTCCTTTTTATTTTAATTTGCATTCTTGCCATTCCCTTAGGATACACCGTGTCAGTGATCAGGGTTCTTTCTTGGATCCTGACCCTGAAGGCACCTTTGGGAATGCTTTGAGTTTTCTCCCCCACCAGCTTCAGTTTTCTCCAGGTAAGAGCTGAAGAAGCAGCGTCAATGAGCACAGAGGATTTTAATCATAGAAGCTGATGTGTGCTGTATGAATTTGAAACGATAAAAAAGATGGATTTCATGTAAATACAATTTGGAAAGGTTACAGGAACAGGGAGGAAAGAATAGATAATGTGTGTCATAGATGCTGTGGGTGTTCTGGCTTCGCCCCAGCTCTGCAGTGGTCACCCTGCGGGCATCCTGCCCTGCTCTGCCCCACTCTCTGAAGAATCTACGCGAGCCCCCTGCAGGAGTCAAAGACCTTGCACTCAGCTAGCATGTTGGGTTTAGAGAAAGGAGCATGTGGAGTGTGAAGGACTTCCCGAAGCGAGCAGCTTCTGAGCCTTTCTCCCACCCTCCCTGCTAAAACTAGGTCCATCTTCCTTCCCCCTTGCCTGAGGTTTTTCTAGCTCTTGAGCATCCCTGAATCCTGTCTTAACTCCAGCTGTGGAAACTTTTCAGCCCTTTTCCAGAAGTGTACCCCCTCTCAATGTCCTTTGCTGAATAGTGAATGGATTCTTCTAGATGGATTTTTCTTTCCATTTCTGCTTCTAGCCTTCACCCTCAGTTCCCTCATCTCCTGCTCTGCTCTGGCTCGCTCAGATTGGATGTCTCTTGGACCTGAGTTGTACTATAATCCTGGGGACTTGTTTGTTGTGGATGGAAGCTTTCCTCGGAGGCATAAGGTTTCCTCCTTCTTCCCTCTCCTGCCACTCTGTCCCCCTTCTCATCTAGCATGCTCTGAAGTAGGCACCCCAGTGCAGTTGTGCTCACTGTTTCCAGGGGGTGCTTTCCCCTAGAGGCAGTGAGCGTGATCTGGGAGACAGAGCACTGATGTAGGAGGGTCTACCTGACCCCAGCAGATCTCTTCCTGAGCATATGGTGGACTAGAGCAGTGTTCAACCCCAAACCGGCTGGATTACTTTCCAGAAATGTTACAGTAATCCATTCTGAAAGGTATATACCCTACAAATGCTGCCTTGTCCATGGAGCACAGGGCGCTGTGCACAGGGACTATTCTTTCTTGATCTTCATATGACTCCTCACGCATTCATTGGGAAAAATCAACGAGAAGTGACAGCACCTGCTGTAGGCAGGAATTTTTGAGGAAAAGTTTCTATACACATTGCTGGTGGAAATGAGAAATTATTATCACAGAAATAAAAACACCACAAAATAAGCATATATGTGCAACAATATTTATTGCAATAATGTTTATAATGGCAAAAACCCATAAGCAAAGTGAATGCCCATTTGGAGGATAAAGGCTGAATAAGCTATGGTATAGTCACACCATGGAAAAGGGGGATTTTCCCACTGTATATTGCATATGTATACGATATAAAATTCTATGTTTACAAAATAAATAAATTCTATGGTTACAAAAGAAATAATGACAATGTGCCACATACATCTGTAAATACAGTGAATGTGTTTATATATGATTACCTAGTGAAAATGGAGAAACGTGTTCACATTGGTTACTTAAGAAGATGGGGTCCACACAGAAGAACAGCGTGTGCAAGTGACATACCATTTATATAAAATTATGTATATAGGCATAAAGAGATGTATTAAAAGATGGTGACCAGAATATTAATCATGTTTATCTTAAGGTGGTGGGATTTCAAGGGATTTTTCTGTCTTGCTATACTTTTCTGAACCATTTGAATTTATAGCAGTGAATATATCTTAGTTTAAAAAAATTTAGAAATAAACTAAAACTATCTTCATTGTGAAAAAGCAGAGAGGTAGAGAAAGAAAATATGGAGATTGTGTTGTGCAGCCAGAATCTTACTGCTGGGTTCCCCTCAAACTTAGGGTCCAAGTAGGATCCTCCGTGACTAGTAAGCATAGAACTAGTGGAATACATTTCCGTATGTTCTTTCATTTTTCCATTTATTATTTTTTTTCAGTCAACAAAGATATATTTAGTATTCATGATTATTAGGTGCTGCTCTAGGCATTGGGGGTCTAGATGTAGAAATATGTAATAATAAGATATACAATGGAGATGCAGTCTCTGCCCTCATAAAGCTTCGGATTTAGAGATTGGCACATATGGTTAACTAATTCCCAGTGTAATAGATGCTGCAAACAATAAGTACTCTGCACGATGAGAAGTACCAGGAGGACCTGCTTCGGATTGGAGGTGGTGGTGGTCAGGGGAGGTTTCTTTGAGAAGACCTGAAAAATGAGGAAAACTTAGAGATGGTGGGGCAGAGGGCAGAAGGAACAGTCACATGAAGGCCCCAGGCAGAGGCGAGTCTTGGAGTTTTAGGGACTCAACAGAAGAAGGTCCGTAGGGGCTGCTCCGCCTACTTGTCCACAGCACTGTTCCAGGGGGCACTGTTCACATTCAAAGCCGTAGACTTGTACCTATGACAGTTAAACAGCAATGGCAGCAAACTGGCGCTTTTCTAATTCTCACAGAACCAGTGATGGGGCAGGCTGGGCTTCTAGATTTGTTTTTATGAACAATGGGAAAACAGTAGAAGTTTTCAAGAAGGGGAGTGATGTTCCTAATTGCTTTTAAAATGATCATTTTCTGAGATGGATAATACTGGAGGAGGGGGAGATTTGGCAAGAAGGTCAAAGTTTAGTTTGGACATGTTAAATTTGAGATACTCGTGAGAGTGCTAAGTGGAGATGTTGGGTGGGCGTATGGATATCTGCTTGGCATGTGGATATCTGAGTCTAGGGCTCAGATGAGAGGTGAGATGGTGCAATAAACATGGGAGCCATTACAATTTGGGAAAGAAGGTCAATAGTCTGAAATGGTCTGGGGAGAAGATAGCATGAGAAGGGCCAAGACTGAGCCCTGATACAGGAGGAGAAGCCAGCAAAAGACGCTGAGAAGGGGCCAAAGCAGTAGGAGGAAAACCAAGAGAGTGTACCCTGGACGTAAGTGTCGCTGGCAGTTCCTAATGTCCAACTGGGCACTGAACCAAGACCTTGAGTGATCTGGGTAAGGTCATCCCATAAGGTAAAGGTGGATGCTGCCACCATCAGGCCCTCACTGCCCTCCCACAGTCCTTGTCTCCAGGGTTAGGGCTGTGGCGTTTATGTTCTTTCCAATAGCCACTGATCAGGGAAAATCACATTTTGTCAGTTGAGTAGCTACATTTTCTGATTTCATTAATTTTACAGCTGATGGAAAGAAGGCAAACTGGTAAACTTATTTTAAGGCCTATTAATCGTTTGGGGTTTGAGATTCATTAGACTTCTGAGGAAGTCGAAGAGCATAAACAGGAGATTTACTCTCAGGAGTTAACAGAACTACATCTAGGAGAAAAGTTCAAAGGATTGTGATTTTTTTTATTTCTTACAGGAAGAGTAAGTAAAATTTGCCACTGTGAGGAAACATTATTTTGTGGTTTCTCAGTGAGTACTGAGATGCCATTTGTGACTTCTAGAAAAAAGTCTCACTAGTTTGTAGTTACGTGATGATCAGTAAAAGAAAGTTAACCAATAATGATACTCACAGGACATTACAGTTATTTAACACTGACTATGGCTAAGGCAGTGTTTGGCACTTTTTATACATTATCTCCTTTAATACAATAGCCCTGCCAGGTAAATGTTGTTATCCTCATTCTGTAGATGAGAAAAGTAAGACAGAGTCTATGCAATGTGTCTAAGTGGTGGACCTGAGCACATAGCAGCTTAAAGCAATGAGCATGTATTAGCTCACAGTTTCTGTAGATGGGGAATTTGGGAGCAGTTTAGCTGGGTGTTTCTGGCTCACAGTCTCTCATAAGGTCTCTCAGTCAGGACGCTGGCTGGAGCTGCAGTCACCTGAAGGCTTGAGTGGGGCTAGGGGAATCTCCTTCCAGGTTGGCTCACTCACATGGCTGTTGGCAGGAGGCCTCAGTTCCTCACCACATGAATCTCTCCATAGGACTGCTTGAGTTTCCTTGAGATGTGTTAGCTGGCTTTCTCCAGGGCAAGTGATTCAAAAGAGATTAAGACAGAAATGGCAGTGTCTCTTATGACCCAGCCTTGGAAGTCTCACTGTCATTTCTGCTACATCCTACTGTTTACACAAGTTGGCCCTATTCATTGTGGGAGAAGCTTACACAGGGACGTGAATACCGGGAGGCAGGGGTCATTGGTCATCTTGGAGGCTGCTTATCATGGGGTGCTTTAGGATACTGCTTTTCCCAGAAGTTTTTTTTTTTTTTTTTTTAATGCTTTTTGGTGGGGAAGATTGGCCCTGAGCTAACACCTGTTGCCAATCTTCCTCTTTTTTTTTTCACCCCAAATCCCCAGTATGTAGTTGTATATCCTAGTTGTAAGTCATTCTAGTTCTTCTGTGTGGGATGCTGCCACGGCATGGCTCGATGAGTGGTGTGTAGATCTGTGCCCAGGATCTGAACCAGTGAACCCTGGGCTGCTGAAGCGGACCATGCAAACTTAATCACTTGGCCACAGGGCCAGCCCCCAGAAGTTTTAACAATTAGCAAAAATACTTTTTTTCTGGGGCCGGCCCGCTGGTACAGCGGTTAGGTTCACACGTTCCGCTTCTCGGCAGCCTGGGGTTTGCTAGTTCGGATCCTGGATGTGGACATGGCACCGCTTGGCAAAAGCCATGCTGTGGTAGGCGTCCCACGTATAAAGTAGAGGAAGATGGGCATGGATGTGAGCTCAGGGCCAGTCTTCCTCAGCAAAAAGAGGAGGATTGGCAGTAGTTAGCTCAGGGCTAATCTTCCTCAAAAAAAAAAAAATATTTTTTCTGTACACAACTTATATAGTCTTTTCTAGAAACAAGGGAGATGTAGATGACTCTTCCAGGTTCCTTCCGTCCATATGAATATATGAAGTCCATTTGGTGTTGTAGATTACCTCCTTATTCCTCTTAAAGAATTTCAGAGTTCTTTATTAGAAAAATGACAGTTTTAAATGTTGCAGCAAGGCACTGTTAGCTTGCTCATTGCATATATACTCAGTTTTATTTCCTCAATTGGGATAATATTAAAATATGTTGGCTAATATATATTAGCCAGTGTTTTGCCTTCAGCCATGGTATTTGCCTGTTTAAACCTTTATAAGAATAATGTCAGGGACAAGACTAATGGAAACTGAGGCTTAATGAAAGTGAACAGATTTCATATTTTATCTTATTTATTTCATCTACATTGAATCAGTGACATTGATTGCACTGTGAAAGCCAGTAATTTACAAACCCACAAAGTGGAAAATCAATATCTCACAGGATAGAAAGTTCTTCCCCTTGCCTTTTGTTTTATAATGGGAAAATAAGAGGTCACATCCTCTCCTCACTGATCTTAGTGTTTTAAACAAGCTAATAGCATTTTGTGCTGATTTTATTTTGAACCAGCAAGAAAATTACATGGTGAATAACTCAGTATTATTCAAATCAACTAATATTAGAGGAAAAATGCAAGAATTGGAAGCTGGTTATTCAAAATGCTGAAATGTTAGGAGAATTCTCCTTCTCTGTTTATCTGTGTTGCTGCGGTCACCATAATCATGAATCCTGGCTTCTTTGAACATGGTAACAAAGCAAAGAAACCTTTTGTCTAGTTTTCAGCCATGTGGCTAACGAAGATTCAGGCACTGAAGGGCTAGGTTGCCTTAAATAGATATTAGGAAATGCATACAAAATAGGGCTTGGCATGGGAGATAAATGGAATTGAAATTATTCTCCCTATTATTATTATTATTTTAAAGATTGGCACCTGAGCTAACATCTGTTGCCAATCTTCCTTTTTTTTCCTCTCCCCAAAGCCCCCCGACCCAGTGCATAGTTGTATATTGTGGTTGTGGTCCTTCTGGTTGTGCTGTGTGGGATGCTGCCTCAGCATGGCCTGATGAGTGGTGCCATGTCCACGCCCAGGATCTCAACCGGCGAAACCCTGGGCCGCTGAAGCAGAGCACGCAAACTTAACCACTCGGCCACGGAGCCGACCCCTCCCTATTATTTTGTTCTCGATTTTTGCCGTCTTTTCCTCCTCTCTCTCCAGCCTCTGTTACTACTTGGGGGAGACAGAAGAGGAAAAGAGAGAAAGCGAACTGCTAGAATTTGCCTTCTGAAAGGTGGTGTTTCTGCTCACCCACAGGTACTCCATTACAGGTATTTCCAAAATCATGTTACACCTGCAAGGCCCTTAAATAGATCTGGTCAATGTAGTACTTGCCTCACAAGGAACCATCTCCAAGTTCAGAGTTTAGACTGAGGCTGTCTCAGTTATCAAGCTCCTTTCTTTTTTTTTTCTTTTTGAGGAAGATTACCCCTGAGCTAACACTCATGCCCATCTTCCTCTACTTTATATGTGGCACGCCTACCACAGCATGGTGTGCCAAGCGGTGCCATGTCCACACCTGGCATCCAAACCAGTGAACCCTGGGCTGCCGAAGCAGAACGTGTGCACTTAACCACTGTGCCACCGGGCCGGCCCCTCGAGCTTCTTTCTTGATACCCATGTGCCAATGTATTATTTTGCTTACTTTACCCTACTCCCTCCTTCCTAGAGAGCTCTTGGCTCCTAGTATTTTGTCTGAGCATTTATTCCATTTTCTTGTGTTGTTGGTTGGCCCTGATGGGCTGTGTGCAGGAACTCATCTTTTCAATGCCTCTTGCATTCTATTCTCAATGTTGCTATGACTTCAAGATCCATCACTTCTTTTGAGAGCCTTCCCTGCCTTGGCCATCTGTCTTTGACCCTGTCCTGGATCTGGCCGCCTCCAGCTCCTGTCCCATCTGCTACTCTGGCTCTCCCACTCCCAGCTCCTCGCTCTACAAACGCCTCTGTTGCTGGCATTCTCCTTCTTTGCAGAGAGGGGAGAAAGTGGTGAAGGAAACATGGAAAGTCTGCTCTAGAGCAGCTTTAGCCTCCTAGTAGGGAGAGAGTAGCTGGAAATCTGTTCGAAGAATTAGGATGCCCTTTCTTGCTCCTCACCCTCCAGCCTCTCCCCTTTCTCCTGCCTCCCCTCCCAGACTAGCTAAAGAAAAAGGAACGGCATTTTCAACTTTTAATTAATGTCATTGTCAGATTGTGCCAGATCATAAGGAGTAATAGACTTCCATTTCCGAAATCTTATTCGTCCCCCTGACATCAGCCATGCTGGCTCACCATGGACTGAAGCAGGATTGGGCTCCCTTTCCGTTCCTAGTCCTCTAATTATCCTACCCTTGTGTTCTTTGGAAATATTTCCAATGTAATTTTCCCTTTCAGACTGCATAATTATACTTACTGGAACAGAGGGAGCGGGAGAAAAGAGTGCATGAGTATTCTGTATACGTTCACTAGACTAATTATAGTATAGCGTGATGCATCGGTGTTGAGTGCCTCCCTCCCAAGCTGCTCTGACAGTGTGTTGGCAATGGGGAGATAGGGAACCTTCAGCTTGCTGACCGAAGGCAGTTGCCGTCAACAGAGGTACCTACAAAACTGAGTACCCAGAAAAAAATTCTGATAATTCTGGTAGAGTAATATTAAATGTTAAGCTTTTATTTATTTAGGTATTTATGAAGCAACTCCTAGATATAAAACCTTGATTAGGCCAGCCCGGTGGCATCATGGTTAAGTTCACATGCTCTGCTTTGGTGGCCTGAGGTTCTCTGATTCAGATCCCAGGCACGGACCTACACACCGTTTATCAAACCATGCTGTGGCAGGCATCCCACATGTAAGATAGAGGAAGATGGGCAGAGATGTTAGCTCAGGGCCAGTCTTCCTCAGCAAAAAGAGGAGAATTGGAGGCGGATGTTAGCTCAGGGCTAAACTTCCTCAAAATAAAAAAACAACCTTAATTGGTGCTAAAGAGGTCAACAGAATTTTCAGATAAGATTCTTTTCAGGCTTCATAGTCTTAAGATATTTTAGGGGAGAAATAATCCCTCTAGGCTTTGTGCAACATGAATGGTGCAGAAGATATGGACCCTGCCTTCAGAGATTACACGAGCAATTTAACATAGGCAAGGACCTCTTAGTGAGATGGCCTGTGTATTAGAGATGTGGGGCAGTGAGCTACTTCACTGCCACCCCATCAAGAATAGCTCGTTTGGATGCGGATCCGAGGGGAACATGCTTAACGATGTTAGGTAATTTGTTTCCTCCTTTTCTCTGGAAGCTTTCTCCATACACCTACTGAGGAGGAAATGGAGCCTGTGGTTATTAAAGGGTCAACAGTGTCACAGTTAGATGGGGCCAGTGATGCTAAAACTCTTGCCATAGCTTTTCAGGGCATAATATTCATTTTGGGGAGGTTAATAGACATAATGTGAGAGATCAGAGAGCAAGGTGTCTTGTGAAGCTGTAAAAATTTTCTAGTTGATTTATATGGAAAAAATTTGAGTAGTTGCAGAAAGAAGGAAAGTTAACCAACTTCAGACTCTGCATGTCTTTCTTCGTACATTACACATCTGTGTGAATCTTGCTGTGTGTTAAGAGATGTGGGGGGCTGAGCTAGTTTCAGGGGCTTTATGACTTCCATGAGAGAGCCCCAGTAGCTGTGGTCACCAGGATCTTTTTGTGTTGTTTGTGCTGTACAGTTCACCTTACCTTTTGGGAAACCATTGTTGCTAAACATACGTGCATTTGCTGTAGACTCAGCTAAAATCCTTTGTGCGGCCTCACAGGAGCTGACTGGAAGAGGCTGTTGTTGGAGTCTCTTCATGTATTTTTTTGTGTTACAAAAGTGAATCCTGTTAACACTTTATCTGAATTATTCATTGAGAACAAGTATGCTAAGGAGAAACAATCCGAGGTCATATTGGGGATATATGTTTCATAAGATGCTTTTCATTCAAGGTAATTTTTAAAATTCATGATGAATGTTTTGTTGTGGTTAAAGATTGGCACCTGAGCTAACATCTGTTGCCAGTTGTCTTCTTTTTTTCCTTCTTCTCCCCAAAGCCCTCCAGTACATAGTTGTATATTCTAGTTGTAGGTCCTTCTAGGTGTGGCATGTGGGATGCCGCCCCAGCATGGCCTGATGAGCGGTGCCATGTCCATGCCCAGGATCTGAACTGGCAAAACCCTGGGCCGCAGAAGGGGAGCGTGCGAACTTAACCACTCGGCCATGGGGCCGGCCCCATCATGAATTTTAATAAACTTACTACATAACTTCTTTATGCTAATTCAATTCCTGCTTAATTTGAACCTCCTGTATCATTTCAGAAAAATTCTTGGAATCAAATTAAGTGTAACTAAAATAGCATAATTTTCTCATGCTGATAGTGATCAGCTTAAACAGAGTCGGGCAGATACTAGAGAGTTTAATAGAAAGTTACAGCAAATTGACACTTCATTAGTGAGGAAGGGGCTCAAAGTTTTCGAGTGGGAGGAGGAGCAAATTGTATTGGAAACCACCAGGCACAGCCCTCTGGCTGCAAGCTGGGTTCCCTCACGTTCTTGTGGCCATGATGTTTCTGATACCAGTAGCAAAAAAGCTGCTTGTCACCTAGCCAGCACTGACTCTTTGAGTAGCTGGGAAATTTACCTGCATAGATTAAAGAGAGATTTGGGGGGAAAAAAATCAGAATAAGATAAATCCTTTAAAAAAAACTATTTAAATTCTTCTTTGGAAGCATGAATTTTGTTGGTGTCCTCTACCCCCAGGTTCACAGAGCTTTACAGTGCCTTTTTTGGAACCCTCCAACTAGCATTGGCCTTTTTTACACTGAGGAGTTCTTTATTCCCGTCTTGTTTTCCCTCCCTCCCTCTCTCCCTTGTTGTCTCTCACACTCTTCCTTATGAAAGAGAGCCCCCTTTAAGGGTTTGCTTAGACAGCAGATTTAAGGATTCAGACAAAAACATGAATTTGACCCTTCGATTTCTAGGATCATTCCTGATGCTACAGCTTTGGGTGGTAAGTGTTGGGGCAGGCAGGGATGCTGAAGAAATTTGAATTTGCTTTTCCTTCTTTTTCTGTGAGGAAGATTGGCCCTGAGGTAACATCTGTTGCCAGTCTTCCTCCTTTTGCTTGAGGAGGATCGTCCCTGAGCTAACATCTGTGCCAACCTTCCTGTATTTTGTATGTTGGACGCTGCCACAGCATGGCTTGATGATGGTGTGTAAGTCCACACCCGGGACCCAAACCCATGAACTCTGGGGTGCTAAAGTGGAACACACGAACTTAACCACATGCCACCACCAGCCTCATGGATTTGCTTTCATTTCTTAATAGTGGTGGGGAACTGTTGAATGCTTTTGGTAAAATGAGTCAAATTACTTTTGTACCTCTGCTCTTCTTTAAAATGGATTTAATTCATCAATATCACACTTTTTTGTTTTCTGGCAATTTTTTTTTTAAACCAACTCTTTCCAGAAATCAGTGTCATAATGAAAACACATCTGAATCGTACCTAAACAAAATGGAGCAATGCTCTCAGATATTCAGGGACATTGTTACTTTCCTAGTGGTGGTAAGAAGAAATCAGATAGGTTTTTTTCCCCATTTTGATTAAAATTCTTAATTATTCGTCCTGTGAACCTGCATGCACAAGGGTGCTTAGTATTGGGAAAATGGTGGGTAATGGTTAAATTTCTTTCTTTTTTTTTTTGAGGAAGATTAGCCCTGAGCTAACATCTGCTGCCAATCCTCTTCTTTTTGCTGAGGAAGACTGGCCCTGAGCTAATATCTGTGCCCGTCTTCCTCTACCTTATATGTGGGACGCCTGCCACAGCATGGCTTGATGCGCTGTGCATAGCTCTGCACCCGGGATCTGAACTGGCAAACCCCGGGCTGCCAAAGCAGAGTGCATGAACTCAATTGGTACGCCATTGGGCTGGCCCCTTGAAATAGTTTTTTTAAACAAATAATAAAGTATATTTATAATCATTTTTTTATTTGTAGTATATCCTTGGCCAGATAGCATTTACAAACTTTTTGCATAATGATATAAATAATCTCTTGATCAGACTAAGACACTGACTTTCTTTGCTTTGGGGGAAGGTAAGGAGCAATAATTACATGGGAGAAAGAAAGAAATCAGTTAAAACCCAACACAATTTTTACTTGCTTCTAGCACTCTACATTTTTACTTATTTGTTGTTGTTGTTGTTGTTGTTTTTGAGGAAGATTAGCCCTCAGCTAACTACTGCCAGTCCTCCTCTTTTTGCTGAGGAAGCCTGGCTCTGAGCTAACATCCGTGCCCATCTTCCTCTAGTTTATATGTGGGACGCCTACCACAGCATGGCTGCCAAGCAGTGCCATGTCCGCACCCGGGATCCGAACCAGCGAACCCCGGGCTGCCGAGAAGCGGAACGTGCAAACTTAACCGCTGCACCAGCGGGCCGGCCCCCATTTTTACTTATTTTAATAGTATATGTACAAATATTTATTATTCATTTTCATGTGATATGTTTAAAATAAAGAATGCTATGCTTATACATAGTTTTTTAGTAGTCATTATTTTAATGCCTGTAATATTTCATCAAGTTTACATAGCTATTCTCTTCTTGGCGAACACTTCAGGTTTCCAGCTCTTTGCTGTTATAAATAACATTGTAATTGGTGTCTTTTTGCATATAACTGTTTTCTTCTGTTCAATTATTTTTTGGGATGAGTTTATGGGAAGGAGATAACTGTGTCAAAGAGCCTTTTGTAAAATTCTTGATATGAATTGCTGCTTCCAAAAATTCACATTTTTTTCTATTGTGGATTATTTATAAATGAAATTTATTCTCTAATTTCTTCGATTCCATTTTTGTTGTTAAGTACTTTGCAGTTCTCTATATAGCTCCTGGTACATAATTAAATGTCAGCTAATATTTGAGGGATTACCAGCATTGTCTTAAAATCATTTTATGGATTTAGACTTCATAAAAACCATTTTAAGTGTTATTACTGTTACTACCCCCATTCACAAAGATGAGGGAACTGCAGCTGAGCAAAATTAAATAACTTGGCAAAGATTACATAGGCTTCAAAGCCTGTGCCCTGAATAACCCCTTGAATAATAATTTCAAGGTGTTTAGATAATTGAATTAAAAGCATGATGAGGCAATCATCATTACTTTGAGATTTTTCGTTTTTCTTAATGAAACCATGCCAAGATCATTGATTCCTTGTTCGGTTTTCTTGACCCTCTGTGGTTTTTAATTCACTCTGGCGCTCTGTTGAGATGCATCATGTTTGTGTGCTGCTGCGGGATGTCTCTGGGGTGTTGGGGATGTTTCACAATGGGCTCGGTGGTTTCCCGGAGCAGGCCTCCATCTGGAGAAGAGATGGCCTTGATCTGAGCCCTCTCACGTGTGACTGGGTCGAGACTGGACATTGTAAGAAGGAGCGGACCCTGCAGCGGCTCCTGCCCAGCCGGCTAGGGAGACAGGGCTTTAGTGAAGTCACTGAATCTGGATGGCAGTGAGGAGGAGGGAGAGAAATTGTGTGTCCCACAGGTCTGAGGAGAGAGCTCTGAGTCTGCCACAACCGCCCAAACGCCACGGTCCCTCTGCCAGGGCAGCACCACCCAAGAGACCTCCAGGGATAAACCTGGGTGATTCCTCCTTGGCAGGCCCCGTGTTCCATTTGGAACGTGGAGGTCAGTCGAAGTTATACGTTTTCTGTTGCTCCTGGTTGCTTCCAATTTCCTCTGTGAGCTCTCCTCTTCTGCCTTCTCTCTACGTGGCTCCAGCTTTCTTTTCCTCTGGCCCAGCCTCTCACTCCTTCTCTGTCAGACCTTTCCTTGGTGCTTTCTGGAAACTTTGTGAAACTAATAATAATGGTAACATATAACACATAGCACATATGATGTGCAAGAAGCCATTCTAAGCACTGTACATGTCTTACTTTATTGACTCATTTAATCCTCACAGTTCCCCTAGGACACAGGCGCTGTTTATCGTGTCCACTTTACAAATGATGAAACTGAGGTACAGAGAAGTTAGTTCACCCATGATCACACAGCTAGAAAGTGGTAGAACTAGGGCTTGAATCCAGGAGTAAGGGTCAGGATCTGTGCTCTTAGTTGTTAAAATATCCTGCCTCTCTCTAGGATAAAAATTTCCCTACACTCTTAACCTTCTCAGAATGGTCCTTCAACCGTATTGTCTGCTATTTGCACCCAGAAGTGCAACAAAGTACTAATGTGTGCCTGGCTAGCCACTTGGAACACTTGCACAACCAGGGAGTGTAGCCTACCACACAACAACCCCCATGAACCATGAGCTCATAATTGAACATTAAAACCGTATGAGGAAAACCATAGTGGAGAGCCAGCAGACCCCACAAATGGCAAAATTAACACTTCTAGAACTAGGCACAGTAGAATAATCTGAAAGAAATTACAAGAGTTTTAAAAACAAGATTACAGGTCAAAGAAGGAATAGAAGCCGTAGTAAAATAACTGGACACTAGGAATAAAGAATAGGCAGTTTGAAGGAGACCCAAATACAAATTTCAAAAGGTTTAATGCTCAAGAAGCTAAAAAAAAAAAAAAGATGGATTAGTTACTTCCAATGAATTAATAATTGATAAAATGGAAAGTAGACCTGAGAAATATCACGCAGTTTGCAGAGGAGGATAAATTGATGGAAAATATGAATGAGAATGAGAGGTTAAGAGATATAACCAATAGAATGAGCTCTAATACAAGTCTAATAAGAGCCCCAGGAGAAGAGCATAAAGAGAAAGAGGGTAGGGCAAAATTCAAAGTGGCAGTGGATAAAAATTTTCTAGAAATAAGGAAAACATAAACCCTAGGAATGAGGAATCATGCAAAATTCCAGACATTTTAGTGAGACTACAGAACTTTTAGTAAGCATATGGGGAAACCAATTCTCTCATATGCCTTTTGTGAAGGATCATTTAGCAATATATACAAAAAATGTGGGGACTGGCCCAGTTGTGCAGTGATTAGATTTGCATGTTCTGCTTTGGCGGCCTGGGGTTCACCAGTTTGGATCCTGGGTGCAGACCTATGCACCACTTGACAGGCCATGCTGTGGCAGGCGTCCCACATATAAAATAGAGGAAGATGGGCATGGATGTTAGTGCAGGGCCAATCTTCCTCAGCAAAAAGAGGAAGACTGGTGGCAGATGTTAGCTCAGGGCTAATCTTCTTCTTCTTCTTCAAAAAAGTGTAAGCTGTTTGACCCAGAAATTCTGCTTCTAGAAATTTATCCTCAATAAATAATCAGTTAAATTCCCCCAAATTTAAATATATAAAGGTGTGGAATTCAGCATTGTATGATAGAAATGTATTGGGAACAGCTTTAAGAAACTCATCAATATGCCATAGATAAAATAAATTAGGATATAACCATAAAAACACTGTTGCTTTATGTAGCTGTTAAAGTAATGACACAGATCTATTTTTATTTATTGTTCTAAAAAGATGGTTGATATGGTGAAAAGATCTAGCTAAAAAAGCAGTATGTATAGTTTGGTCCCACCGGCATAAACAGAAGTCTATACATATAAAAAGAAGTTTGGAAGAATAAATACTTAGATGGTTATCACTGGGTGAGCAATTTTTACTTTATTATTTATACTTTGCTCATTGTCTGATTTTTAAAAATTAACTACATGTTACCTTAATAATCGTAACTAACAATAAGGTATTTCACTTGGGAAACAAAAAAGGGTGTTTCCCAAGTGAAACAAAAAACAAACCGGAAACAAGAATAGTGTCCTGAAGTTCTAGAGCTCCAGTAATGACAGCAGTCCTGGTGGCCCAGGTGTGCACTGTATCACATAACAGAAAAACTGTGGCCCAGAGAGCAAGACTCTTGGGCTGTGTTCTCTTTTGTTCCACCCTGCTTTCTCCTTCCCCGTGCAGCTCTCAGGAAGCAACCATATTTTTCAGCTTTTTCCTCCTCTTTGTAAAGCAAAGTATATGGTCCCACTGTACCTTATGTCCACTGCATGAATGAGCTCGTTAAAAAAAACTGAAAGAGAGGGAATACATGGATTAAAGTTAATTAAAATCTTTTTATCTTTTCTGTTTGGTCAATGACGGTGAGCAGCTGGGAGAGATGCAGTGAGTCAATAAGCATTGATGATAAATAATTGGTCAAAGGATGTCACCTTTTCTTGTGTTTTTCCTCTGTAGGAAAAGCCGTTTCTGCAGCTGTAGCTTACTCTGTGTCTGTAGGCCATGCTGAGAAGCTGAGCCACAGCCCAGCACTGATCCTTGAGCAGAGAAGGAGTGCCTTGGGGCGCTGTGGACACCATAGCTAGAGCTCAGTGTGACTTGCATGTTTTTGTCTTCAGTGTTGGGAAGGGCTCTCTTTGTATCTGAAAAAAGGAAAAACAATGAGTAGACTGAGGTAAAGTATGGTGAAGGCCAAGAGTGAGTGGCTGTGGTGGTGCATCCTGGCCGGTCATCAGAATTTCCTACTGAACACATAAAAATAAAGATTCCCAGGCCCTCCAGGGTTCAGATTCAATTGGGCCCGAGGTCTAGGGATCTGTGTTTAAAAACCTTCCCAGGTGATCCCAATGGTCATGCAGGTTTAGGAACCACAGGTTTATGGCCTAGTGTAGTCACAGGAGGTGTCTGCTCCACATAAAATATTTCTATTTCTCAGTGCCCTGTCCTACTTTTTTTCCCTCCCTTCTTCTCTTGTTTTCTCACTTTGAAAAATTATCACTCGTGTTCTTTCTTGCCTGTGTGAAGTTATATGTATATTACTAAGTGGACGACTAAATGAGATTGCTGACCTGTGCCCTGGAATCTGGAATCTGACCTAAATAACGCTGCTGTGGAATTGTGTGAATGTGTGTGTGTGTGTGTGTGTGTGTGTGTATCTGTCTGTGTCTGTCCAAATGGCCTGTAAATACTATTTAGCAGTGTCTACTGTCCTAAAGATGATATCTGGCTTTCAACCTAAAATTATGAAACACATTAAAAAGCAAGAAAAATAACCCACTGTCAAGAGACAAAGCAATCCAAGATCCAGACTCAGATATGACCCAGATATTGAAATTATCAGATAGAGAATTTAAAATAACTATGTGAATCCAAGATAGTCTCCCGATCTTGAGGCCAATTGACTAGAACCTTAGTTCCCCCGTGCCCTGTAACCCAACATATTCCCAGGTTCCAGGGGTTAGGACATGGACGTCCTTGTGGTGGGGAGCATTGTTCTGCTTCCCACACATACTACATGTAATTAGAATCCTAGAAAGGGAAGAGAGAGAGAATGGGGCAGAAGACATATTTGAAGAGCTATTGGCCAGGAATTTTCCCAAAATAGTGAAAGATGTCAGATCTACATGCAGGAAGACCAGAGTACCCTAACCAGGCAAACACATACACACTCCTAGACAGATCATATGAACCTGCTAAAAACCAAAGAGAAAGAGAAAATCTTGAAGTAGAGGAAAAAAAGACATCTTATATACAGAAGAACAAAGGTACGAATTATAGCAGACATATTATCAGAAGGTATGCAATCCAGAGGATAATAAAGTGATGTCTGGCAAGTACTAGGGGAAAAACCCTCTCAGACAGAAACTGGGATCTACATAAAGAAATGTAGATCTCCAGAAATGGTTAAAATGAAGATAAATATAAAAGACTTTTCCCCCTCTTATTTATTTATTTGAAAGATTGGCACCTGAGCTAACATCTGTTGCCAAACTTCTCTTTTTTTCCTTTTCCCCAAAGCCCCCCAGTACATAGTTGTATATTCTAGTTGTAGGTCCTTCTTGCTCTGCTATGTGGGATGCCACCTCAGCATGGCTTGATAAGTGTTGTTAGGTCCGTGCCCAGGATCCAAACCAGTGAAACCTTGGGCCACCAAAGTGGAGCAGGCAAACTTCACCACTCGGCCATGGGGCTGGCCCCTCCCCCCTTATTTTTAATTACTCTAAAAGTTAATTGACAGATGAAAATAAAAATTGTAGCAATGTGTTTTGGGTTTATAGTTTATATGAAAGTAAAATATATGACAATGGACGTGCAAAGGTTAGGAAGGAAGAATTAGGAACATATACTGCATGTAAAATTATAATAGTATTCAAAAGTAGACTGTGAGTAATTAAAGATTTAGGTAGTAAACATAGGGAAAGCACTAAAAAATTTGAAAAAGAAGTGTAAGTAATAAGCCAATAGTGGAGATAGAAAGGGATTCTCAAAAATACTCAATCCAAAATCAGGAAGATAAAGGAAAAAAGGAACAGAGAACAGATAGGACAATAGGAAACAATTAGCAAGATGGTAGACTTTAATCCAATTATATCAATAATCACATTAAATGTAAATGATCTAAACATACCAATTAGAAGACTGAGATTGTCAGATCAGTTGAAAAAGCAAGAGCCAACTATATGCTGTCTATAAGAAAGCCACTTTAACTATAAAGACACAGATAGGCTAGGAGCCATTCCTGTTGTTATCTGGCAGATTAATTAAAAGCATTTCCTATTATTCACTTTACATAATTCTTTTAACCAAAGAGATCCTGTTCTTAGTTACCTTTTTGGCTACAAACTGAAGCAAAGAAGAAATTTAAAATTCGATTCTATACAACGTAGTTGTCTGTCCTTTGTTTCTTCTATTATGGGATCCATGTTACCTAACTTGCTTAGGCTTTCCTCTTGTGTCTCGTGGGGTTTGGTGAATGTTAAAGTTCCTTTGTCTTTCCAACCCTTATTTGGCCTCCCTATTGGCACAGTCTTTCTTCTTAGGATTTTCCTTGTAATTTAATTCCTTGCCTTCAGTTTGCATTTGCTTTTTTCAAGTTTCAGTTTGTAAAATGTTCTGGATGGTCTGTTATCTTTCTGTAAAAGCATGGCCGTGAATCTTTTTACTGCTGTAAGTCTCTGGGGAAGCTGGTAGTTTTTAAAGGATAACATGTCTTGTTTTCCTGGGAGGACTCTTAAAGGCACACTGTTTTCTAAAGTTCTTTCGGAATATTTTTCATCTTGGTTATTAGTCTCTTTAACACACCAGGACTGTCGCTCTCAAAGATGTCAATCTTGTGAACTGGTTAAAAGGGACAGCCACAATCAAAATTTTGCAAAGGTAAAATTTAGTTGGAAAAAAAGTCACCTGGTCAGTTCCTCAGGGTCTGTCAAGTGCTATCTGGGATCTGTAGTTAATTCGTGTATATCTGTCTTCAACATCAGTTATCTTTGACTATCAAGTATACTGTGTAAAGAGAAATCTTTATTTGTATTTTAGATTAGGAGCAACGATAGGCTAGCAGCAGTCCCCGGGGGAGTAGATTTGTACGGATGTCATCCTCCTCTACCCCTTATTCCCCTATTGGTTGTGTGTGATGTGAGTGTGTACCAACTGTGTTGCTGTGCTCCCAGCTGTGGCACCGAATGTTGTCGTGAATCCAGCATTAGAAAGTATAATGGGAATACATAGAAAGGAAGAATGGCTTCAGAGCTTGGATCCTCCTAAAGGGGATTAGATGATTTCGAATGTGATCTCTAAAATAAAAAGAATCTAGAAGTTGAATACTGAATGTTATAGATAAAACACATACTGAGTTGTCCTTGGTATGCCTTGTAAAGCCGAGCAGAATCTAAAGTGCTAATGAGGTTAAATGATCAAATACTTAATTATCGTGCTTTGTTGTCCTGTGTATATTTGGTGCATGCATGTGTATGCCTACTCTTGTGCATGCACAGACACACACACATTTTTTAACATGTGACCAATCAGATGTTGGGTATGGGTGCTCCTTTCCTGATATTTTGGTCTAATTCAGGTTTTTAGAGCCAAATGGGTCAGTTTTAAGTGAGGAGAGAGGGAGGTAGTTTAGAGAATGGAAAGGACATAGACTTCTTTAGCTTCAGCTTCGTAACAGCAAAAGACGTTAGGCTCCAGATGCCACCTAGAGTCTTATAAATAAGTGGAGATAAAATGTGATGATAGTAGTCTCAGTTTTTTCAATAATAACTTACTGAAAAGGAATTTCCCCATCCACAAGTATGGACATACTAATAAGATGTTCATTATATTGCCAACATGGTTTCTAAGATGGCGTATCTGGTACTTTCTTCTGCAGCCAGAATACTTTGAACTCACATTAATATCATAATATATATCCTGCTAAAGTATGGTTTTTTAAAAAACAACAAAAAATTATGTCTGACATAATAGGGAGGGAGACGGAAAGATAGGAGAGTGTGGTACAAGGGTAATGATAGAAATTAGTTTCAGTTAAGTTTCAAAAGAATCTGCTTTGTGCATGAGACCCTGGCCCACAGCCTGCCCTCTCCCTTGCAATGAATTCTCCTATTTGTTCTGTTACTTAAAATGTTTTATTCAGCATAACCTACCAAACTACGACGATTAACAGTGATGAGAGAGAAAGAAAATCGTGAGAGTCTTGATTTACAACAAAGAGGGATTGTTTTTATGGGAAGTCCCCCAGTGGACTGGAGACACCCCTGATTTGACCACTGAAGATGCTGTGACAGGTACACTCTCTTAGTGGCAGATTTTTTAAGTGGGCTATTTCATTGTTAGATGGTTACCAGATTTTAAGTCCTGTATGTAAAACTTAAGTGGGGAAAGATACTTCAGTTAGATTCTGATCTGTGCTTCAGTGGAAAAAGGCCAGAAAAAAAATTCCCAAATCAATGGAGCTTCAAGTACATCACTGTCTGTCACCCTGGTGACAGGAAAGCTTGAGGGGCCTGAGGTTGCGGTATCAGTATAAACAGCTCTTACACTGAATAATGTGTGTATATATTCACACTGCTGGTTTCATCTTGTTGAGTCAGCGTACTAAAGTACGGAGAGTTTGACAGAGAATTTCCTGGAAGCAGCTGGCCTGACTTAACTTAAACACAGTAGCTGTTTTTTTCTACTTTGTCTGGCAGATAAGAGGTAGCTATGGAATACTGAATTTGGAGAAAGACTCTTTTTTCCCTAAAGATTGGCCCTGAGCTAACATCCGTTGCTAATCTTCCTCTTCTTTTTTTTCCTTCTCCCCAAATCCCCCCAGTACATAGTTATATATTCTAGTTGTAGGTCCTAGTTCTACTGTGTGGGACGTTGCCTCAGCATGGCCTGATGAGCCGTGCTACGTCTGTGCCCAGGATCCGAACTGGCAAAAGCCTGGGCCGCTGAAGCTGAGCATGCGAACTTAACTGCATGGTCACTGGCCTGCCCCTGGGGAGAGACTCTTGACAGTAAGTTATGTCAACATCTGAGGCGTGGAGGCAGCTCCTTGGGGTGACTTTGGCTGCAGCCCTGAAGCCTGCTCTCCACTCCCCTGGCACCACTGCTCTCCTTCTGAGTGAGGGGGGCCTGTTGGCTCAGTTCATTGGAGGGCCATCTCTGAGCATGTGCCCAGGAGGTAGCAGTGTGCTTGGGTCGTGACTGATTGGCCTCTGGAGCTGGCCTTCTCACCACGTAAAAGCTCCACCAGCAGAGTAGGCTGCCCTGCGTCCCTGGAGACTTGGGCCGTGTGACACTCTGGGGCAGGGCTCTAGACTCTGTCTGGAAGTGCTATTTCTGAAGCTTTAGTCTGGGGGCCAGCTGTATCTGGGGTGCTTGCTACAGAGGCCGGTTCCCAGTTCCGTACCTAGTTACTGTGATTCAGGATGTCCAGTGCAGTGGTTCTGAGGCAGAGTGAGGTTTGGGAACTACGGCCTTAGAATATCCTTACCCCAGGCACTTTTGATTACTGTTTGTCCTCTTACTTTACAAATCCATTTATCTAAATATTTATTGAATGCTGTTCTGTGCCAGATACTGAGCTAGGCAGTGGAGTTGTAATAGTGAGCAAAATTGGCATGGTTTTTATCCTCATGAAATGGAGAGAAAGCAAGTGAAGAAATTAATAATATGATAAGAGCTATGAAGCCTGCAACAGGATATTATAATAGAGTATAAGGAGGGAGGAGCAGTGAGTATTTAAAATAAAAAGATACTTGGTCTGGCCTGGTGGCATAGTGGTTAAGTTTGCATGTTCCGCTTTGGTGGCCCTGGGTTCACAGGTTTGGATCCCAGGTGCAGACCTAGCACAGCTCATCAAGCCATGCTGTGGCAGTGTCCCACATACAAAACAGAGGAAGATTGGCACAGATGTTAGCTCAGGACCCATCTTCCTCACCAAAAAAAAAAAAAAAAAAGATAGAAGAGGCCTCTCTGAGGAGGCAGCAGTTACACTAAAATCTGGATTAAAAGGAACCAGACCTATGAGGAGCATGTTAGGCAGTATAAAAAACTTGAGCAAAGGCACTGAGACAGGATCAACCTTGATGTGTTTCAAGAAGAGAACAAAAGGGCAGAGTGGTTGGTGCCCAGCAGCCTGGGGAAGAGAGGAGTGAGACTAGGCAGGTGGGCTCCAGATTTTCTAGGCTCTCAAGGACTCAGCAGAGGTGTAGCAGATTGAGAGGGGGTGGGGTGCCAGACTTAGTTGGGAAATGGGAGTCTGGAGTTGAGAGGAGAGGCCTAGTTTGGGACATGGATGTGGAAGTCATCAGCATTTCCACGGAGAGCCTCCTGAGTGGGTGATGACATAGGGAGAGGCTGGAGAGAGAGGATAGGGGAGGGCCTAGGAAAGAAGACTGGGAGCAGCCAGGACGGGGGAGGTGGGAGGGTAGGAGGAAAACTGGGAAACCGTAGGCCTGCAGGAGCCACAAGAGGAGAACGCTCAGCGAGAGACAGTCCAATGTGCTGTTGCTGCTAAAGGTGCAGAACAGTGCGGTCCTGTACAGTAGCCACTAGCCACCTCTGGCTACTGAACACTTGCACTGTGACTAGCGCAGACTGAAATGTGCTGTAAGTGTAAAGTAAAATGCACACCCTGCACACTTAAAACTAATACACTGTCATAGGTCAATTATAGCTCAATAAAAAATGCATACCAGATTTCAAAGACTTAGTACAAAAGCAAGAATGAAAATATTTCATTAATACTTTTTAAAGTAATGATTATGTGTCAAAATGATAATATTTGGCATATATTGGGTTAAATAAAATTCACTATTAAAATTTTACCTGCTTCTTTTTACTTTTTAAAAATATGGCTACTAGAAAATTTTAAAGTGCATGTGTGGCTTGCGTCCTGTTTCTCTGGCAGAGTTTGGCGACATGGAAGTCATTTGCAAACTTGGTAAGAGTAGATTGCCTGAGAGTCAGTAATATCTAGCAAATTGTTTCTTCTCAGATGAGACTGAGTCATCATCATCATACTGTTATGCCTAAAATTAAGTAACAAAACTCACCACTAAAAATTTTTCTACTTTTTTGGATATGTACATAAGTGATTTACTAATTTCACATAAATTTACAATATAATATGTATTTAAATTAAATCCTTTGAAATCAACTCTCAAATATGATTTTTCAATCTTTTTCTAACCTATATTTTCTTTCTTTCCTTTTTTGTCTTTTTTCTTTTTATTTAAAAATTTATTTTTACTTTCTCTTATTTTTGCATATCTGGCCAGGAAACTTCATGGTGTTATGGTCAACTTGCCGCACAACCGTGTTCAAATCTGTCACCAACAGGTTCATTAAAAACCTGGCCTGCTCGGGGATTTGTGCCAGCCTGGTGTGCGTGCCCTTCGACATCGTTCTCAGCGCCAGTCCGCACTGCTGCTGGTGGATCCACACCATGCTCTTCTGCAAGGTCGTCAAGTTTTTGCACAAAGTCTTCTGCTCTGTGACTATCCTCAGCTTCCCTGCCATTGCCTTGGACAGGTAAGATCAGGGAGCCAGGGGAGCAATTTTTTTTTTTTAAGTATAGTGGAAAATTAGCATCATGTACCAAATGGTGAATAGTTAATGTTCCACACATTTCTCAGTCTGCATGTGGTCACTAGAGAATGTATGTCTGAAACAGATGCGTCATAAAAGGTTGATTTAACAGGAGTCCGGGTATGGAAAACAGGACTGTTGAGAAAAGATGTGGCATTGCAGTTACATCATGAGGATGCTGGGGCTTCTGCTTGGTTGGAAGTGGTGGTATTTGCGTTGCCATTCGTAGTCGATTGCTCTTCTGATTGATAATCTGCAATTAGGGTTTTTTGATGTAGGATGAAAACATTTCTGGAAGAACAAGGGGGATGATTCAGTGGTTATTTAACAAATGATTAGACAGTCCAGTTGGACTGGGCCAGATAACACAACAGTTCCTTTGGAGGATTTATTTCCAAGGCTTTATACTGTGCTGGTTGTTGTTTTCTTTCCCATCCTCTTTAAAAGGACGTCCATTTGGGAATAACTCTTGTATCGGAGCTACTGCCATCATACATAATTCGATCAAATTGATCAAAGTTGAGTGTAAAGCTCTCAATAACCAAGAGCTTCCTGCGTTTTTCCCTTTGTTGTTAGCACTTCTTGAAGACAGTTTGAGATAATAATACATTTTAGAGAATAGAATTAAATAAGCAAACAAGAATTGAAAAGTATTTTGCATCCATGACTACTTTTGGTTTCAAGATTTTCGGAGAGGAACAGTTGCCCAAGAGAAAGTGCTGGCTCCTCTGACGTTATACCCTCTGATAAATTTAACTACATTTTAGATGACTTTGGAATTTTTCAACTCTTCATCCACTCAGAACATAGTTAATACCTTAATGTCCTCAGAGGGTGTGGATTGCAGAGCTGCTCTCTGGAGTCTCGTCAGCCTCTCAGGCCCGGAACCCCGATTTCGTTAGCTGCCCGGCGTTATCTGCAGGGAGGGACACAGAGTCACCCAAAGCCCTCAGCGTACTAGCAGCAGTGATTGGCTTTGTGCTCAAGAGAGGGGTCTCTGGAGCCAGAAGTCTGACTTTAAGTCCTAACCTCCATTGCTTTCTTGCTGGGTGGCTATGAGCAAAGTGGCTTACCCTTTCTGAGCCTAAGCTTCCTCACTGTTGTAATGACGAAGAATTGAATGAATTATTTATGGCCTGTGCTTGGAGAGGCCACACCAATATGTCTCTTTTTCTCTAGGTTCCCTTCTGATTGGCGCATTCTTCTAGATATATTGTCTGTAATCATTTTACCGGCAGATCTTGCTGGGAGACACTCCAGCTCTTTGGAAGTTTCTCACTAGAAACTCACCTTACACAGGGGCTTATGAGGCAGGTGACATGGGCCAGGTTGAGGCTGTATGTCTGCATTCCTCTTCGTGGTGGTCAGTCACTCAGCAGATGCAGGTAATAATTGCTTGGTGGGTATTAGACTGAGTGGGCAGGACTTTATATTTTCTTAGAAGAGAAATCAGAAATCTAGAATTCTATCATTTAAAAATATTGGCAGTTAATTTTCATTCAAAAAAATATTATGTGGGGTGCTGGCCCAGTGGCACAGCAGTTAAGTTCATGAGTTCTGCTTTGGCAGCCTGGGGTTCACCGGTTTGGATCCCGGTTGCGGACCTGGCACTGCTTGGCAAGCCATGCTGTGGTAGGCGTCCCACGTATAAAGTAGAGGAAGGTGGGCACGGATGTTAGCTCAGGGCCAGTCTTCCTCGGCAAAAAACGAGGAGGATTGGCAGCAGATGTTAGCTCAGGGCTAATCTTCCTAAAAACAAAAACATGTTATGTGGGCCACTCAAATCCCTTCAGCAAGCTGAACATGCCCCATGCAATGCCAGTTTTCCATGCCTGCTTTACAGTGACTGTGCGTGTCTCTTCATGCTCAACAAGAGGTCTTTGAACATCTGGAAAGTGCCACTGCACAGCATTGGAATGTAATAGTGACAAGTCAGAGTGAAAAGTCAATTTACATCCCCGCGGGTACCCTATGCATTTTGTGTTGAACCATTCTGCGTTCACTGCAGGTGTACTTCAGCGGCCCCTTGTACTGTCTGCTCAGTGAGGTCTTAAGTCTTCAGTCCACATTGTGGACTTTCTTTCCTGAAAGTTTTTTAAAAACAGTTTTATTGAGCTATAATTTACGTATCATAAAATACACCCATTTTAAGTGTACAAGTCTATGAATTTTAGTGTATTTATAGAATTGTGCGGCCATCACTACAAATTTTAGAATATTTCCGTTGCCCTAAAAATAAATTTCATGCTCATTTACAGTCACTCCCCATTCCTACTCCCAGACCCAGGCAACCACTGATCTCCTTTCTGTCTCTATGCATTTGCTTTCTTTTGGACATTTCATGTAAGTGGAATCATAGAACATGTGTTCTTTTGTCTGGCTTCTTTCACTCAGCATAGTGTTTTCGAGGTTCCTGCGTGTTGTAGCATGCATCGGTACTGCACTCTTTTTTATTGCTGAAACTATTCTATTGTGTGGATACACCGCATTTTGCTTATCCATTTACTAGTTGATTGACATTTGGGTTGTTTCCACTTTTTGGCTATTGTGAATGATGCTGCTAGGAATCCTGAAGGTTTTTGAAGAATAGGATTCAACAAGAGTGGGAACACATTATTCTGAACAGTTTGCTGTTATACCTGGAAGCCATGCAATAATCCCTGGGGGATATTTCTGGGCCTTCGGTCTTAGACAAGAAAATATGCAAACAATAAGAAATTCTTATTTTCTTTCCAGCAGAAAATCTGGATTTTTTTTTTGCCATCATTTAAAAAAAAGGTAAACAGTTCCTTTTAGTAGAAAAACAAGGCTGGTAAATTCCTATTTTATTATTCAGCGATACAAATTACTTGCAGGCATAAGCAGATTTTGCATGAAGACAATCCTTTCTCTCACTTCTTTCTCGGATATTTATTTTATGGCACCGAGTCAGTAAGTTAATTGGGAGGCCACCTACACTTCCTGCATCATCTTATAGAGGTTTATGCACTAACAAAATTATTTATAACGAGCCTATGTGCTTGTGTTGTGGCCTGTTTCCCAACATGTAATGGAAGCAGAAATGACTGGAAGCCTGTGTCTGCTACCTGTCAGTTAACAAATGGGTGTCTGAGACAGTGGATTCCTGTGTATTCATGTGTGGGTGCAGGGCATCACATTGAATTTACAGAGTCGTAATTAGAAAATGTGTCTATATTCAGAGAAAAAAAATTGAGAGCATGCATAACTTACACATTTCTTTCTCTTTTTATCCCCTCCCAGAAAGAGATCTAGAACACATTTCACCGTGCTCCATCCATCTCTGATCATCCATGGTCATGTTGTGTTTGCATCGTATCTTCCGCAGCCTGGAACACTCTCCCCCAGCTTGTCCCCTGCCAGACTCCACCACAGTGCCACCTGCTCTTGACATTTTCCCAGGTGCTTCCTTTCCCATACCTCCTGTGTACATACCTCCAGTAGACCCACCATCTGTCCGTTTATAATTGTTTGTTTGCATGCCTTTTTCCCCATTGAGTTTGGAAACACTTCTGTGTGTCTTTTCATCTTTGTGCCTGGCACAGTATCTGGCACATAGGCCGTGCTCAGCAGTCCTTGTGCCAGGAAGGTGTGCGTGTTCACCTGGCCCCATGAGTGAATGAATGTTAATAGGGTTGTAAGGTCCACTCCAGCATTGGCTCACTACAGAGACCTGGGCTGAGCTAGTGTGAAGAAACTCATGGTATTTCTGACAGCGGCTGGCACCCCTTTCATGACAGATGTGGTTCTAGGGTCTGAAAAATTAGTCAGTTCTCCCAAATTATTGATAACATTGAAACAAGGTGCTTTTGGTTTCTGAATAGGTGTTTACAGAATAAGCAAGTTAAAGCTTGAAGGAAAAGAAGTCTCATCTGATTTTAACAAAAATCTAATCGTGTAGGCATTTTAGACCTATTAATTTCTCTTAGGGTTACTGAGTGATTATCATAGGTACAATGGCTTTTGAGCAGGCATAACTTTTGCCCGTTGAATTGATTTTGTGGAAGGACCTTGTCAGAGTCCATCTTTCATACTGGGTCCTTCTGCCCTGAGCAGCTGTAAATGCTAATGAGACCCAGTGCAGACATAAGGGTGCTTTGGAGATGTGTGCAGACAAATTTCTTTCTGTTACTGGCTTTGAAAATTACCCTAAAGCTTCTCAGCAAATGTAAATTTTTTTTTACAATTTACCATTTACCCTTAAATTGAAAAACAGAAGTCTTTACAGCAGACGGAGACATCCTTTATATTGAGGGCACTCTTTGAGATTTGATCCTAGCGGCAGTCATTATATAGCTAGCTGTGAAATGAAGTTATTTGCTTGTTTTCCTGATAGACAGTCTTGAGAGTCCCTTGAAGGCAGGGCTTTGCCCTCCCCATTTGGAAAGGTGCTCTTTTGGTCTAGTGATGCCTCTCATTGTACAGCAAAGTCCTCAAAACCCAAGGCCTGGCTTCCTAAGTCCACCAGTGGTTCCTGCTGTCTCAGGAAGAACAAAAGAACTTGACCTTTTTTCCCCTCTCTCCCACTTGTGGTAGTATAGATTCCCCTAATTTAAAGCGTCTCTTTCCCTGTGAACTGAATTTTGCTTGTGCATTTTGCAGGTACTACTCAGTCCTCTATCCGCTGGAGAGAAAAATATCTGACGCCAAGTCCCGTGAACTGGTGATGTACATCTGGGCCCACGCAGTGGTGGCCAGCGTCCCTGTGTTTGCAATGACCAATGTGGCTGACATCTATGCCATGTCCACCTGCACCGAAGTCTGGAGCAACTCCCTGGGCCACCTGGTATACGTTCTGATCTATAACATCACCACGGTCATTGTGCCCGTGGCTGTGGTGTTCCTCTTCTTGATACTGATCCGACGGGCCCTGAGTGCCAGCCAGAAGAAGAAGGTCATCATAGCAGCGCTCCGGACCCCACAGAACACCATCTCTATCCCCTATGCCTCCCAGCGGGAGGCCGAGCTGCACGCCACCCTGCTCTCCATGGTGATGGTTTTCATCTTGTGTAGCGTGCCCTATGCCACCCTGGTCGTCTACCAGACTGTGCTCAATGTCCCTGACACTTCCATCTTCTTGCTACTCACTGCCATTTGGCTGCCCAAAGTCTCTCTTCTGGCAAACCCTGTGCTCTTTCTTACTGTGAACAAATCTGTCCGCAAGTGCTTGGTAGGGACCTTGGTACAACTGCACCACCGGTACAGTCGCCGCAATGTGGTTAGTACAGGGGGCGGAATGGCTGATGCCAGCCTGGAGCCCAGCATGCGCTCGGGCAGCCAGCTCCTGGAGATGTTCCACATTGGGCAGCAGCAGATCTTTAAGCCCACGGAGGATGAGGAAGAGAGCGAAGCCAAGTACACTGGCTCAGCTGACCTCCAGGCCAAGGAGATACTTACTGGCTGCCTGGAGGGAGAGCAGGGGCCACAGTTCGCTCCCCCTGCCCCACCCCCGGGCACAGTGGACTCTGTATCCCAGGTGGCAGCAGCAGCCTCTGTGGAACCTGAGACATTCCCTGAAAAGTATTCCCTACAATTTGGCTTTGGGCCTTTTGAGTTGCCTCCTCAGTGGCTCTCAGAGACCCGAAACAGTAAGAAGCGGCTGCTTCCCCCCTTGGGTAACACCCCAGAGGAGCTGATCCAGACAAAGATGCCCAAGGTAGGCAGGGTGGAGCGAAAGATGAGCAGAAACAATAAAGTGAGCATTTTCCCAAAGGTGGATTCCTAGCAAGGATTGTAAATCCCTGGATGCAACAGGGAGCTTCCACGTTCCTGCCCTCCCTGAGTTGGCCCTGTGCTTTCCGTGATGTCATTGCAACCCAGTCTGGGTTGACTCCTCCTGTATGGGCCAGATGCTGTTGAGTGAGAGGGAAATCTATGTAAAATCAAATGTCCTCTTTATTGAGGGAGTATATACATTTATCTCAGTGGCCCATGTCCTTAGTAAAGTCCACATTCCTTTGTGGAGACGAAAGCTGGGCAGTGTGGCACGGGTCTCGGGGTGGGTCCTCCGTGTGCATTTTCTGAGGACTCCTTAGTCCCCTGGGCCCAGCAGAGAATACAAGGAGAGAAGACCATCCATGAGCTTCAAGGGAGCAGGGCACTCGAAGGGGAGCCCAGGATAACTGTGGAACAGCGTGGCCACAAAGGAAATGCCTATGTGATTGACTTAAACGTGACAAATGCTAAAAATTTTTTATATTGATCTCTCTCTTCAGAGAAGACAGGGACTTGGCATTGACATCTTTCCTCTGGAAGGCCCAGTCATATGCTTCACAGTTTCTCCCAAAAAAATGCAAAGTTAGTAGAAACTGGGTCCTCTGGAAACATCCAGCTAAAAATACTTGATTAGGAAAGGTAATTCTGCCCAAAAGAGTGGGAAAAGTCAGACAAAGATGTCTCCCTTCTGGGGACTCCAGAACTCAGGTGTGGCCAGTCTCATTTTCAGTCTGTTTGTACAACTGTGGTCCCCCCTTCATTTTGGACACAATGGAGGAACAGAATAGGGAGAAAGGATGAATCATTGTAAAATGCCGAGAAAACCCCTAGTCCAGGTGAGCTCTCCACTCCCTCTTTCCCAGTGAAGTTTCAGCAGGAGCCAGACTGGACGGAAGAGGGAGGACCGTGTCCTCGACTGCTTACACCCTGGGGCTCTTGCAGGCAGTGTGAGTCCACTTCCCATGGATTTCACCAGGCTGAATTCAAACCACAGACGACACTTCACTCTTACTGAGGGCAACTCAAGTGCCAGCTCTGCTCCTCTCTCCGGGGCATTTTGTTCTTGTTAAAACATGTAGGGGAGCCAGTCCAGTGCCTTGAGCAAGCTTGAAGGGGAGTGGACATTCTCACTGGCACACTCCTGCACCCCACAGGCAGTGGTCCTCACACATCTCCTGTTCCCACACTGGCCCCTGTCCGTCGGAGGAACTCAGACTGCGTGCAGGGAGTGTCCTTTTCCTTTCCTCTCCTGGCTGTGCTGTCTCTTGATTCCAGAATATGAACCCAAAGACCCTTCCCCTGCAGAGGGAGCGTCTTCCTCTTTGTGCTTTGTCTCCTCACAGCACTGTGTGCTCACAGCAGAAACCGGACCTGTGCCCCACCCGGCGCCCTGCCCCCCAGCCCTCCGTGCATGCCATCTGTAGGTCCTTGCCCTGAGAGTTAACGTGTGGCCCTTCAAGCTTATGTTTCAGAAGCTTCACAATTGTTACAGCTTTCATCAAGAGGAATCATAATCTGTCAGAAAATCTCGTCCACTTTAGGAGAATCTGTCAAGTGTAGCCACTTTGGTGTCGTTCTGATAATATATATGTCCAACTTCATAAATTCTGGGCAGAATTTGGCAGGTATTTCTCGTGTAGGTTTGAAGCAGTTGCTTGACTTCTAACAGGTCGTTGCCAGGTGTATTTATATAATCTTTGAAGAATTACATTTTAATAAAAAATTGAAAAGCAGTTTCTGAACTCAAAAAGAGTTGCGTGATCTGTGTTTTTTTGTTTCTTCTTTTCCCTCTCAAGTGGTGTACTATCTGAACCTCTCTCTTCCTACATGATCTCAAATGAAAGGTGTTCATTTTTTCCCGTAAGTGCAGATGCAGAGCGTTGCAAGGAGCATTTTCTTGTGTTGTTGCGACTTAAAAAATGGATTCCCAAAGGAGAAAATGCAGTGGTTGAATAAATGTCACGCACATGGGTTCCAAAGTGAATTGGTGGCTGGACTGCTCAAACCTCTGGGTGGAGCTACCCAGGGAAGAGGGGAGTGAAGCTGTCATCACCCCTCACGTGGGAGGGTGGAGAACACATGGGTAGGGCCGTGGGCTTTGAGGTCAGATGGCCCATGTTGGAGTCCCTGCTCTACCACAGACCAGCCTCATGACGTTGAGCAGGCGCGGTAACCTCCATGTACCTTGGTTTCCTCTCTGTAAAATGGGGAGATGATAACTGTGTCAGAAGCTTCTGTTGCCCCAGCTTACACACTTCACCTCTGATGTTAGCCATGTCTGCAGTGGGCTATTGCTGGCGGCATCCACTCACTTCCTTGAGAGCAGTCAGGCCTGGCTTCTCTGCCTTCTGTCCTGGGAGAGCTCTCCAGCTCGGGGGTAACCCTTAACCAGGGCGGCACGGGGACCAGTAGACAAATCCCCCTGCCTCTGTCCCGCTGGACAATTGTGGGAGGCTTCTTTCCACACCTCAGGAGGTCAGGCAGGATCAAGTCCCTGTTACCCACCACAGTGTCTAAATAAGGCATCCTTTCGTTGACCTTTCCTCCTCCTTCCCTGTCAGGCTTTCTCTGTCCCTCACTCATGCCCTCAAGGACCACCTACCCAAAGCACCACCTCACAAAGCCCATGTCTCAAGTCCTGTTTTCAGAGGAATCCAAGAGAGGCCGTAATATCCCTCATGGGCCCGTTGTGAGGATTAAATTGGATGACCTGTTTAACTTGAGGCCCGGCACAGAGTAAAGCCGGATCAGTGCAGTGCTTACATGCTACCTTACAAAAGTGCTTGAGGGGCTTATTTGGAATTTTTTTCAGAAAACCATATTAAACTGGTGTTTTCACCAGTTTCCCCAGTAATAATATTCATAATGATATACTTTGAGGTAGTACACACTGCCAAGGTCCTCTTTGAATTCCTGCAGTAAATATAGCTGTGTAAACCAGCATCTTCAACTTTACTGTAAACCTATAAGCCAGATTCTGAATATGAATGAACTTAATTTACTATATTGATGAAGAGTACAGTGGAGTCTATAGAATAACTAAGGGCACATAGACACATCCACAGTGACTCCATCCATAGAAAAGGAGCTGGAAGTTCATCGCTTGGTGTGCTGAATTAACATCTGGAGCTCAAGCGTAAGTCTGATTTGGCTGGAGAGAATACCCGTGGCTCTATCGCAGATCTGCGCCCCTGCATCCGGATGGGGTGGCTTGGCCTGTGCACAGCTGCTGCCGCACGCCAGAGCTAAGATGATCAGGGAAAAAGCTCATTTTAGGCTGAATTTTGGTGGAGGGGAAGGGTTAATGCTTTCATATCATGTCTAACAACGTAACAACATACAATGTAAGTTACAACATTCAATGTAAATAACATCATAGCAAAGTGATTAACTTTCCCCAAATAGTTGGAAACATTCAGCAGGTTTATATCACAACCAATTGTGCTATATTAGAGTTCGGTAGCCAAAAGAAAAATAAATTACAGTTAATGACCTGAGAATATGTGAATAAAACAGGAAGTGAAATCAGTACTAACGCCCAGGGTGGCGTTAAAAGCCTTTTTGTGTGAGCGCAAGGCTTTTAAAATAAATTGAAATGACCTAAGATTCCCCATACATGAGATTTCAGAAGCTGAAATATCACCCTTTCTCTTAGCCTCACATTCAACTAGTGTTTTTCTCCATTTGTGTCAAGGGAATACGTTAGTTAATACGCAGAATAAAGGCCTGGAAACCTTCATAGAACTGAAACTATAATCTCCAGCCTTGTTTTACATGAACCTCTCAGGCTGTTTATGTTCTGGGGACTTGGAAGCTACTTATTTTCAAACTTAAATGAGTGAATGGTGAATGAATGAATCAACAAGAGATACAGCACCTGGAGAAGCGGCTAAATTTCTATTGCATGTGAGCTAGTCAAGATTTGCTGTCAGTAGAGTTATTGCTGGTTCTTATTGATTTCCTTGGAATGACTCCCACAGGGTTCAAGACATCAAATGCAAGGACTTTGATCTACCTCTCTCTTCAAACACCTAAGCTTCGCTGTAATTCACGAGAGGGAGTGGAAGTTCTAAACCTGGAAGGGAAGTTCAATCCTGAGAAACACACTTCCAGGCGTGTGTGTTGGGTGTGAAGATTAATCCTTTTTCAGCTGCATTGATCAGAATTTAGTGGTTAAATCTCTTTCTGCCCCTCTTAAATTTCCTTCTATATGCTTATTCATTGCAGTCCATATACAAAATGTAACATACACACAAAGGAGGTACTAGAATGAGATGTGGTGTACCTTTTAAGGCAACAGGTGAGAAAATACAACACAGATGGGATAATGCTTTTGAAATATTAACCATCTTTCCTGATGCAACTAATTTCTCTTCTCTCCTTTGCCTTGTTCTCGGGGAAGGGGAGAAGGCGTTCATTGCCTCAAAGGAAAGCAGCCTGTGAGTCTCTTTCCAGTTTTTGGGTATCAAAGCCTGGCTTTTGGGAGAACAAAGGGGACTCTTGGGGTTAATCTAGTGAATGTATGGTAATGATGGTCAAGAACTGGGGGATGCTACCGGCAGCTAGTGGGTAGAGGCCAGGGATGCAGCTAATGCCCTACAATGCACAGGACAGCCCCCCACAACAAGGGCTTATCTGGTCCGAAATATCAATAGTACCAAGCTTGAGAAACCTTGGGTTAGCCAAAGGTTTGAGGCAGTTTGAGGAGGCGGGGACCATCTTCCCTCAGTATAAAAAGTTTTCCTGGAGTTGAGGATAGTCGAGATAAGAGAAGCCAGGGGTAAGTGATAAGAATATAGACATCTGTACCTTCTGGATAAAGAGGCCCTAATGCTACCTCCCAGGCAAAGCCCCAGGGATGCAGCAAAACAAAGAAAGATTTGTGCAGTTGCAAAGGGAAGCTGTGTATGCTCCCCAGGTTGTGGATCCCCACTGTAGAGTCTGTTAGTGAGTCCAGGCAGCCAGGATGTCGTAGACAGACTCAAAGATATTTACCTGGGTGTCTGGAAAGAAAGAGAAAGCTTCAAAGGCAAAGGTGCAGGTGGACAGGGAAGATGGATCACTGGACCAAATGGAGTAAGGGGTGACCCTGTGGGCGATGACGCTGAGGACAGATGTCGTTTTCACATGCATGCCCCCACATTATACACCATGATGTAATGTGAGAGGCGAGGAAACTTGGAATGTCTGAGATTATTTCTCTTATCCCGGGAATCTCAAAATGAAAATTAAGCTATAGCAAAAAAAAAAAAAGGTATATTTCTTCACACTGTTTTTGGACTGAAGCAATTAGGTTTTATTCAAACCTTGAAGGGGGAATTAGGCTTTAAATCCCCTTCCAACTCTGAAATTTTATACTTACGTAGCCTTTTATTATTCTACATATGAATACATGTTTATAAAAAATCTTTTATGGTATATTTTTACTTTCCTCTACAAAAATTCTCAATTCCATTGCATTTTCTCCTTTATAGATTTCATGGAGAAAATTTGGTATAAAGAGGTTTTTCTATCTAAGGTCCATATAGAATTAAATTCTGGCCTTCTGCCTCTGGAGTGTTTCTCTCAGAGGAAAAATCTAAGTGCATGATTATTTAAAAGGCAAAGGTAAGAGGTAGTCTTCTCTTCCCAAACCCAGCTCTTGAAAGGTAAGACTAGGACTCTAGCTGGTTTTAAATAAAGATGAAATAATGGCTATGGATCTGGAGAAACTGAGAAAATGGAAACTTCGTTGAAAATGCAAACATACCTAAAGTTTTGATCAAGTTTTCTACTAGTTTACTGAGAGTTGATATTGAGAAAGAAAGGCTAATAGATTGTGTCACTGTGAAGGCTATTCTGAGCATACCAGAGTGCTTTTATATGAACACAAGACATAAGCTGTAGCAGGTGCATTACTCACCTCCTAAACATCCATCTCTATTCCTTCCTCCTCACATAACCCAGCCCACCCCAGCTCCAGGGGTAGATCTCGATTAGAGGAAACTAATCAGTGCATAGTATTCCCCTGGTGACTCTTACTGATCTGGGGGTGGGTATGTCCTCTGAGTTGACCTATCAGATTGAAGAAAGGATTTATATTCCATGAATTGTTCATGAGTGCACTAGTCCTGCTAGATATGAGCAAGGAAGCATCCAGACTGGAATTCTTCTAATGACCCCTTTATGATTGTAAAACAAGACGCTCAATAGGATTTGCCTGACGTCCTGGAATTGTGGCTGAAGTCCCAAAGCTAAGGACAACAGGTGCTAAAATTCCCACTTGTATATAATTAACTAAGAGGCAGCAGAATGAGCTCTGCTGCCCCAACCCTCTCCCCTGTCCCCCATACACACCCAGGCTATACATAGAAAAAAGAAGAAATTTAAACAGAGATGTCTAGATCATAAGACATCTGCTTGGTGCAAAATGCAAGCCTGGCCTTCTTATCCTCAGTTGGATATCTGCTTGGGAGGTGGACTTGCTGATCTGCGCTCTGTGAATTTTGAGGTGCAGGAAAGGAATTGGAGAGAGATGGAAGGGCAAAGAGAGGAGGCATTCTGCACACCTGCCTTTTGGCATGGTGAGAATGGGTGATTTTCTCAAATGTCAAGTAGTCATCACAGCAGCTTGATGTGAAAGCCGGCCACTGGCCAGTCTGGGAGGAGGCTGTAGGTGGATGCTGAGGAGAATTGAAAGTGGTCTCACCAGTGCCGTATCTTGCACCAGAGAAGTGTACAGTGAAGGTCACATGCCAGGCCTCTGGAGATCCCCTACCGGTACCCAATGAGAGGACAGTGGCTGCACTAGTCAAGTACAAGATATTTCCTCCTATCCTCCATCCTTCATCCCAACTTCATGGAGGCAGCAGGGAGACCCGTAAGAGGAAATGGTGAGACACAGGTGGAAAAGATGCTTGTCCTTTCCATGTTCAGTTCCTTGGGCTACAAGTCAAACCTGAGTAGGCAGAAGGGAAGAACATCAAATTAGGAATCATGGTAAAGTTTTAAACTGGTCTAGACTCTACAATATCTGAAAGTGACCAGAGAATGATAGGATCTGCCTGGGCTACAGTTAAGGAAAAGAAAGGAAGTTTCCATGGATTAAGTTCCCCTACTAAGTTCAGAGTCTGCAGTGAATCACAACCACCATGAAGGAAACCAGCCTTGGAATGAAGGTGGCAAGGAAGAAAGCAGAATAGAGAGACAGGGTGACATGTTCTTGATGATGTCACTGAGTGGCTAAATCATATGCCCCCATCTGTGAAATCCTAGTTATGTGAGATAATAAATTTCCACGTGTTGGTGCCAGTTTGATTCAGAGTTTTGTGTTTTCCTCTTGGAAGCCCCCTTATTGACACATGAGCTAATTTGTTATTTGCAGAGAAGAATACGTAGAAAAGTGTTCCTGTTTAGGGGTATAATCTCAATACAATAATCTTCTCAGATTAATCTAATGTTTTCCTGCCTGGATCTACTTCTTTTTGCTGTATTTGAAGTTTTATATTAACTTAATGAAGAAAACTCCATGAAAGGATCTTTTGTGATTCCTGATAAAGAGATGGCTGGTTGGTTGTACATATCTAATTTTATTCCCTCCTGAAATCCCACTAAAACTTCACTTAAGGGACTAAAAAGAAAAGTCATAAATCCATAAGAATGCAAGGAAGAGGAGACAAGGCATTCTGGTTGTAGGTGAGCCTACAACAGCAACAAATTCTAGAAGCTGGAGAGCAGATGGGCAGGGGTAACTGATTTCACAAGTTCCGGAAATTCCCAAGAGCTTTTTTTTTGTCCTTTGAATCTTTCTTTTTAAGAGCATGTAGTTTTTTTTTTTACCTGAGGAAGATTTGCCCTGAACTAACATTTGTGTCAGTCTTCCTCTATCTTGTTTGTGGGTCGCCACCACAGTGTGCCACCAATGAGTGGTATAGGTCTGTGCCCAGGGAATGGAACCTGGGCCACCAAAGTGGAGTGTGCCAAACTTAACCCCCAGGCCATGGGACTGGCCCTGTAAGAGCATGTAATATTTTTTACTATCCTCCTGAGGATATTAAGAATAATTGTGTTCTATGTGTTTGTCTTGGTGTCTACCTTTCATGCTAGAGGTTTTCCTGTGATACCTAGTAGTTCTTTGTTAAAGTATTGGCTGCTCCAAGTACCTTTAGAACTGGAGATCAAGTGGGGAGGTTGACAGCTGTTTGAAAAGTAATTAGGGCCCCAGCTAGCTCTGCTCTCTTCCTCCACACTCCTGGGTCTGCTGCCCCTCTTCAATCCACATTCCCACCACCCTGCATCTCCTAGTCTTCTTCCCACTCTTCACTAGCAGAACCCTGGCCATTAGGCCTTTACCTGCCAAGGAGGAGATTGGAAGCATATTTTCTGAGGAATCTGAGCAGCCCAAGAAGACTTAAAGGTACTGACAATGGATGTTTCCCAACAAACAGCCCAACCAGATCACTGAAAAGCTATACACCAGCATGTTCCCTGCACCGCCCCCCACCCCCAGCCCTTAACCATGAGCAGACAGGCAAGGATTACCAGCAGTCAGAGGAAAGCGTCTTTTATGGCAGACGCCAAAACAAACTCACAGGGAAAAAGAAACTTGGAAGTAACGAGAATATGCAGGAGGAAGAAGAAAGCTTAACAAACTCTATCCTTAATACCCTCAGAGACATATAAAAAGATACTGTGTGCCCTTAAGGGAACATTCAAAAGAAAAAAGAGAGCTCTTGGGATTTACCAACTTGACTGAAAAACAAAAAACTCAATAGAAGTTGAGTTGAGAAAATATCCCAGATTTCATTGCAAAAAGATAAAGAGAAAAAGACAAAAGACAAGAAAATTGGAGAGGGAGTCTAGGAGGTCCAACATCCAAATCACAGGAATTCCAGAAAGGAGGAAGAAACAAAATGGAGAGGAGGAAGCCATTAATGAAATCATTCAAGAAAACGTCCTAGAACTGAAGAATGAACATTTTCATCTTGAAAGGGACCACTGAGTATCAACAAAATCGATGAAAATAGGCCTGTATCATTGTAAAATTTCAAAACACCAGGGACAAAGGGAAGATTCTACCATCTTTCAGAGAGAAAAAACAAGTCATATACTAAGGATGAGGAATCAGAGTGGCCTTGAACTTCTCAATAACACTAGAAGTTGTAAGATAACAGAACAATGCCTTTAATATTCTGAAGGAAAATTATTTCCAACCTAGAATTCTATACCCAGCCAAACTATTAGTCATATGCGAGGATAGAATAAAGACATTTTCAAACATGCAAGTCTCAGAAAACTTATCTCTCATATGCTTTTCCTGAATGCCACCAGAGGATATCCTCTGAAATGAAAAGAAGAGGAAATGAAGGAGTGGACACAGAGCACGTGACACAGGAGAGTGGCAGAGGGAATCCAGTGTCATGGTGAAGGGAAATCTAAGGATTTCAGCTCCACCAGGTGTGGAGGTCAACAGTCTATACTGGAGCCGCGTGACTTGAGAGATGTATGCTGAAGGCTGTCATTTCTTCTCCCATTATATTGCCTTTGTAATCTGATGAAGCTCCTGGATGTTGTGCTTCAACAAAATGAGGGTGTAAACCATGAAAGAGTAAGAGGTGAAGTCCAAGACCCAGGGAACTCACTTAGGATATAGGCCAAGGAAACTCCTAGGATAAGAGCAGAAGGAAATCCCAGGATGGTGTGCAGCAGGGCTGACAGCAACCAGTCCAGAGAGAAGGAGAATGGAATTCTTTAGGAGGGATGTCTCCAAGAAAAGAATGTAACGGATAGATCACTTGTTGCTATTGACCTGGTGCAGAGAGGCCTTTGGGAGGTGTGGGAAGAATTAGCACTGGGTACGAGGAGAACTAAATGAAGGAAACAATAAGGCAATTATTAACTTCAGGAAAAGCAAAAGGTAAGAGAGGAAATATAATTAATAATAGACAAATTTTTAGTAGTGAATAATATTTGCATGGGCATATTAATGTAAACACTGAATGTTGATTTAATCAAAAATTATAATGATATGGGGAAGGTAGAGGAGGAGAAGCAGAGGGGATGATTGTGCAAGAGAGCAAAATCCTCATCTATCACAAGATGCAATCACACTACGTCCGAAGTGGATGATGCAAAGGAGAGTGCAATAGACATATTATTAAGAAATATGGGGATGTATGAATGCCAGAAGAGCCAGCTAAAACTGTTGCAGGTTCTTGTCTCTGGGACTGTTTTTGTTTGTTTATTTTGCTTTAAGCCTTTTTGTTATATTTTAAAACAATCTATAGGTATAGATAAAAATCAAATTTAAAAGGTTTTTGGATGGTGCAATGTACCATCAGACTAAGCAAGAGAAAAGATAAGAAACCATATGCATCATTAAAGGGAATTGAGAAAATAAGGCTATTTAGGCTTTCAGGGTCAAAGTAAGCCGTGGCTTTTTGCTGATATGCTCAAGTGATGTCAGTTTACTCAGATAATTTCTTTGGTTTGGCTGTATGCACCAGGCAATTGTAGGCTGTTCTGAATTCTATTTTTTCCCCATATCTTCTCAATAACGAAGAGCAAATATTTCATCTTTCTTTTTTGTGTATTTATTAAAGCAATTTAAAGAATTATCGCTACTTTTCAAGAGAATTTAAATAATGCTAGCTTGCTTCAGAAATTAATTTAAAGCCCACATAACATTTTAAATAAATATGTATAAAAATATTGAGTTTAATGAATTATACTATTCTGGAATTTGTTTATTTATTTATGAGTTATATTCCCATGCACTTAAAAACATGTCTAGGGGCTGGCCCGGTGGCGCATCGGTTAAGTGCACGCATTCGGCTTTGGCAGTCCGATGTTCACTGATTTGGATCCCGGGTGCAGACATGGCACTGCTTGGCAAGCCATGCTGTAGTAGGCATCCCACAAATAAAAAAAGTAGAGGAAGATGGGCACGGATGTTAGCTCAGGGCCAGTCTTCCTCAGCAAAAAGAGGAGGATTGGCAGCAGATGTTAGCTCAGGGCTAATCTTCCTCAAAAAAAAAAAAAAAGCATATCTAAAGTGAATGCAATACAAGTACCTTTGCATTAACTACTTCAAGTCATTAGAATATTATTTAGAAGATCTTAATTAATCTTAATTTATAATACTCTCTGCCTTAAAGTTTATTCCCTTGGTAGCATTTGGCTTCTCCTTGCCTGCTTTGTATTTACATACGATGTTCCACTGGAGGATGTTAAAGCGCAGCCCACAGACTTTCTGTAGGAAATGTTGTGATCTCTATTTTGCAGATGGGGAAACTAGAGGCACAGATGGCCATGTCATTAGCCCTAAGAGATGAAGCAAGTCAGAGCAGAGCTAAAAACAGTACAGAAGGCATTAAGGCCCAATTCTTCCACTGCACCCTCCAAAGCACTGATGATCATTATCATCTATCGTTATTATGACTATTTTTTGAACACCCACTTGGCATATATTATTAAACTGTACTGGGGACTGTATTAAAATCCTTACTGCCTGGCAGCTGTTTTTCTCAATGTTATGTCCCGCATTTCCTTTTGCTTCATGATTTTCCCTAGTTCGTTGTAGAGGCATTCAGTTCAGAGTAAATGTTAAGAAATCCTAATGGAAGCCAAGATTGAGGTCACTCGGCTGAGAGTACTCACCGGCGTCATCTTCTGCCTCATGTCCTCCTTGTTAGTTCTGCACCGAGTTTACCCCGAGTTTAATTTAAGAGTCATTGCCATCAAATCACTCTCGCCCATTGCCCACACTCCCACAGGGGCACTTGATACTCTTCCCTGTAAGTATACGAAATGTCAACAAGATTCACTCATTCGTAAGAGTAAATATTGCATTTAATACACAGTATTATAATGGAGCATAGAGTGTTCAAGATGTGGTCCCTGCCCTCCAGACAGCTTCAGGGAGAAAAAAACCCACAGGAGACAGAGAGCAGTAAATGATCAGGAACTGACAAGAAAGGCTGAAGGAAAGAAGGGACAAGCATGTTTCATTGAGAGCGTGCATCTTCCTCAATGATTTTATTTGATGAATGGCAAGGGTTTTCCTTTAAATCTAGGAAAGTTCTTTCTCCACAAAACACCTATTTACTTCATATAGTCATAGCACTTAGAATTTGGAACATCTTAGCCTAGTTATACACCACCTGTGCAATTTAATATGAAGAAATTGAGGCCCAAGAGATTAAGCGATTTTTTTTCAAGACCTTGAGCCAGAACTCATGATCTTAAAAAATGCCTAATCCATAAGCAAGATGTGGGGAGTGGAAGCCAGGGCTTTTAAATGTCTTTTTCTTGATGAAATTTAAATAATTCAGTAGATTGAGGTTGAGAAGATGAAAAAATATTTTCTTAACCCCAGGAAGGTCTTCCATTTTCATCCTGCTGGTTTTTGTGAATAGATAGGTAACTACTACATAGTTAGCAGTCAGAAATCTCCCTTACTCCTGACACCTGCTATCTAAAAGGAGTGGAGGTGGCGAGCTGGAGGAGATTCGTGCTGCCATCCAGCTCCTGCCTGTGTCAGGACTCTGAGCGACTACGCGTGATTAGAGAAAGGCCGAAAAGCTCACTTGCCCAGGAAGAGCTTGCTAGAGGATTTGATGCAGTGTAAGTGACCAATGAAAGGCAGATGAATGCATGAAAGCAAGCGTGCCACCTGAATACAAAATTCCCATAAATTTGGGCCAAGGTAATGCTCTTTAGATTCATAACAAAAAATAGTTGGCAATTTTCACACAAATACCAAGTCATCTGTAGTAAAACGTAATCGAACCTGATAATTCACCTGGTTTTCATTCTCCAGCATAGACTGGAAGACCGCTTTTATCTGAAACGAAAGTACTCATTTTAGTAACAATTGCAGTGAAACATTCAATATAGAATCTTAAGAACATTTAAATTTCTCTATTTCTCCAAAGTAAGGAAAAGTGCTCAGGAGTTATCCTCCCATTATTTAATAGATGGGCTGGTGAGTTGAAGCCTGGAGAAGTGAAGAGGCTTGTCCTTCTAGAATGAACAATAGAGGGGGATGTGAACCCAAATCTCATAAAATCTAAACCAATTTTCAATTCGTTCTATTGTGTCCTGCTGTGAAAAATAGGGCACACCTATTGTGGGTTTGCTTTGTTTAATTCTTTGTAGATTGCAGAGGACAAAACAGATGGATGTTACTATTGCCCAGATATTTCTAAACAGGCATTCTTGTTGCCCAGCCTGTTGAGCATTGCCTTTTACACTGATACGAATATTCTTGCAATTCAGGCTGGCACAAATAAGCAGGTTGTTTCCAAAGAGAGCCAAGGCTGCTTGGACCGGATGATCACAGAGTCTCAGAGCGAAAAGCAAGCTCAGAAACCTTTATCCAGCCCTTTTTTTTACTGGATGAAGAAGCAGGTTGAGAGAGGTTAAGAGCCCAGGCCCAGGTCAGCTTTTTACAGAGACCGAATGAGAAACCAGGCATGCATAATCGAAAACAGTTTTGTGTGTCAATGTATGAGCGACATAACACATTTTCAGCCTAATAAGAACATAATTCCAGTTTGTCTGTTATGATAAAATGAAGGGAAGATAAACCAGCTTCTGTTAAATAAGGAGTTTGGATGATCAAATAAGAAAAAGATTTAAACAAGAAAGCCAACAGTCATCAAAATGATGACTAGTTCCTAGGCTAATAAACACATTGTATGTTCAGATAGAAACACTACTTTGAATCTGAACTAAGAAAAAAGATGTGTAAGAAGTAAGTGAGATGCTCAGAAGGCCAGGCTGGCAGCCTGACTGCTGACTGCTGAACGACCCCCAGTGGTTATTTTCCTATTTCTTCTTTATCGTTGGGATGTTAACTCTGAGAAAAATAATTTCTCTACATTACTGCTTAAGACCCTTTAAGTTGGGTTTGAGTACATTTCTAATATGCTATGTGAGTTGCTTTTAACTTCCTTTCCTTTGTGTTAAAATAAATAGTATGGTTTACATAATAATATTTACATAATTTATATACTAAAAACGCATTTTAGTTCGTAGATCAGGAGAGCTCATTTAAAACAAAAAACTCCCTACAGGATCAGAGATCTAGCTCAATACAGAAGCTCTGATTTGCAATCAAAGGCGAACATGAAGCATGACACTCAGGGCACGGACAGTGTTCACAAACCGTGGGTTTCAGCCCAGGATTGGATTGTTGCAGTGAAATTACTAATCTTCAGCCATTTTACAAGCAGTGTCTTGGCCATTCCTCTGGCAGGGCGAAATGCTGGGAGCAGAACCCTGTAATCTCAACTGGCATCCAGCAATGGAAACTGCAGCCAGCCCCTGGAAGCTTCTGGCAACTCTTTTTAATTCTTTACAGGTACAGAATTGCCAGCAATAGAAAGAGAGCTAAGCAGTCTGTTACTGTGAAGGAATTCTCAGAGAAAAGAAGAGAAACAGATTTCTCCCTTCCTGGTGAGAACGACTCACTGGGCAAAACTGATCTCTTGAGGGCAGCACTGAGGTGACCAAAAAAAAAAAAAAAAAAAAAAAAATCATTGTGGATTTTAGAAGATATCTTCATTTTCTTTGATTTACTTTACTCTCTTTTAAAAAACAAATTTCTGTTAGATTTCTGGGTCATAAACTGCCCTGTTTATGCCCCAAAATTCAGCTGCACTGTGTGTGTGTGTATGTGTGTGCATGTGTGTGTGTGTTAGATGTGCTTGTCATGATTTTTATGCATCTCCTGAGTCTCCTGGCACAGCTGGCACAGTTTTAATTTTCCACATGGATATTCACTTTGCTTGAACAAGCTAAACAAGGTCACGTGACAATGCCTGAGCTAACTCCTTGCACTTAAAAAATTCACAGGGTATCGTTACGTGTTTGGGCTAATCGATATTGAGAAGTAGCAAGCTTTTTCCCACTGATTTTGAAAATGGGGTCATCCTCTGACTAGCATTTGATTCTACTTAGCACTCCACAATAGACAGGAAGAGGAAGAAAAGGTTTCAGAATTAAGGAAGTAGAAAGGGAGAATATTTTTCAGTTTTCTAGCTCACTACTTACAAAGGAAGCGCTGGGTGTCTCTGTTGGAGCCCCTGGGTCATCAGCTCCGGAGGTCTCCATGGTACCTCTCAGAGCAGTGACTTCATCACCATTTACCCTTTAAAACACAGACTTGCAGTCAGGGTCTTTCAGAGCTTGCTCGTGGTTCCACAGCACCAGCATCACCAAGGTACTTGTTAAAATGCAGATTCCTGGGCCGGGCCCCAAACCTACTAAATTAGGGAATAGGGACTAAAATCAACATCTGAACACTGACAATGATCCTTACGAACAACAAATTCTGAGAACACATTTTAGCAGATTTATTTCATAGCTTTTAAGTACTAAAAAAAGTACTAAACACATACTAAACTTAAAGTGCATTGTATTTTGAATAAAAATAGGATTACCCGTTCCAGAACTTGCTTTTTATTCTAAGTCTTTATTTACTTCCCTGTTCATGCCTCTTGCTTACATGGATGGCCCCGTGGCCAAGCAGGATTGGGAGGTGTGGGAGGGAGTGTGGTTGGTATATAAGAGGTAAATGAAATAAAACATGGACTTCTTTTTAAGCCTGCAGATTTTATATAAGTACAAATGTATGAGAACTTTTGCATGAGAACAAATGAAGTGAGAACTTCCGTCTGTCAAAGTCACCGATGGTTGTTTGACATTAATTATTTATAATATGTCCTAAGATATTTTTAAAAAATCCATTGTTTTTTTGAGATCTAATCTTCACTTTTCCTATTTAAATGGCTATTTAAAGATGTACCCAAGCACAGTTCAAACATACAGGATATTTCAGTTCAGCGGTTTCCTGAATCACATCTAAAATCCATGGAAAGCGAGAGTTTCTGAAAGAGGTTTTGCAGTTTTGCTTTTACCAGAAGACAATCAGCGCCATCTAGTGGATACAAATCGCCTCTTTTCTTGAATTCAGTCCAGCAAGGAGAAGACAGTAGGTTGGAACTGGGCTGGAATCCCAGTACCAGTTAGCTCCTGAATGACCACAGAAAAATTACTTAACCTCTCTGTGCGCTGCTTCTCAACTATAAATCCGGGTAATGACAGTACTGCCTCATAGGATGTTATGAAGTGAAGTGAAATGATGCGCCTAAGGCATGTCCTAGTCAGTAAGTGTTATTTTTTTTTCATGTCGTATAAGAATACTTTAATAACCACATCGAATAACGAACCCCAGAAAAACAAAGTTGCTTTTCTTTTACCTCATATTTGAAAGCAAATATTAATTTTTTTAATTAAGATTATGATAGTTAACAACCTTGTGAAATTACAGTTGTACATTATTGTTAGTCATGTTGTAGGTGCACCACTTCACCCTTTGTGCCCTCCCCCTAGCCCCCCTTTCCCATGGTAACCACCAATCAGTTCTCTTTGTCTAAATGTTAACTACCACCTACGAGTGGAGTCACACAGAGTTCGTCTTTCTCTGTCTGGCTTATTTCACTCAACATAATACCCTCAAGGTCCATCCATGTTGTTGTGAATGGGACGACTTTGTCCTTTTTTATGGCTGAGTAGTATTCCATTATATATCTTCTTTATCCAATCATCAGTTGCTGGGCACTTAGATTGGTTCCATGTCTTGGTTATTGTGAATAATGCTGCGATGAAGGTGTTATTTTTTTAATAATGCTAAGCCATAGATTCATAGAAGGTGGGAAGTGCCCAGTGGCACACACTTTTAACAGTCTTTCAAAAGAAATGGTTACTTAATTTAGTTTGCAGAATCTATGATATGAGGCTTAATGAGGTGCCTCTACTATGTTGTTACATTTGGTTGAAGCTTATGGTGAGAAAAGAGAAATAGGGGCGACAAGGCAGGAATGGTAGTTGGACCCCAGATGCTGTCATTCATTCACATCCGACTCGGCTCGGAAGGAGAAGGTCAAGAGCAGAGAAAGACTGAAAACTAAAACAAAACCAACTCTGAAACCAACACTGCCCTATGTCACCAACCTGCAACGAGACCAGGGAAATTTTAGCTTAAAATATCTTGACTCTAGAAGAAGTCTTTATGAATTATTTTGAAAGGCACAATACTTTCTAGAATATGTTTTTTGAACACAGCACTTCAGAAAACAGAGCACAGAAAAATATGGTGTTCTCTGACATGGCTGAATGTGAATTGTTTTGAGGCTGTCACCCGCAATAGCTGACATAGGAGCATTTCAGGAAATTAAAAACAAAGACAATTTATTGTGTACTAATACACAACAAATATAATTTATTAAAGTTTGCCCTCAAGGCACATACAGACTCTCAGCAGTTTGCAAAATGGAAACAGCAGGAGGTAAATAAAATGAGAATGACAGAAAACAATTCAAAATGAGACGAGTTTTATGCAAAAGGCAATCAATGGGGACTTAGTTTGGAAAGGTTACAAACAATGAAGAGACGCTAAATTTCTATAGAACCTGAATTTTTTTCACTTGCTTTATATGTATCTTATACCATATATATTTTAAAAGCAACAGTTAAAATAAAATGAAAACACCAGTTAATCATGGGCACTGGTCAAAGCCCTGATTTTTCTTAGTTGTTTTTCCACCTGCATCCCCAAGAAATCTGAAATGTATTGTTTTCTTAACGAGCATCATTAGTTTCCAAAAATAAAAATGGAAAGAATGGCCTTTATTCATGGAATATTAGAATTTTGCAGGCATCTGGAGATTAATCTCAAGCTATTCCAAGAGTGGTCGGTGGACCAGAAGCATTGGCATCACCTGGGATCCTGTTAGGGTCTTGGATATAACCTGACACTGAATCAGCATGTTTAACCAGGTCTCCAGGTGATTTACCTGCACATTCAAGTTTGAGAAGCCCTAGAGGTTCAAGTTCATTTGATCTCAGATACAGCCCTGGGATCAGTATGTTATGAAATCTCCCCAGGTGATCTTAATGCAGTAGAGTTAAGAACTACAAAAGTAGTTCAAATAAGAAAATTATAGCCCACAGAAGTTTAGGGATTTACCCAAGATCAACCAGCTATTTAGTATCAGAGTGCAAATAATGGCATCTTTCTTCCTTGTAAAAAAATTAAGCAAAGTCAAGGGAATAGAGGTAGGGAGTTGGGAGATGGGGATGATTATTTTATATAGGGTGGTCAGGAAAGGCCTGCCTGGGGAAACAGACATCTGAGGGAAGAGAGGAAGCGAGCCTGATCGATATCTGGGAAACTGTACTCCAGGCAGAAGCAGCAACAGGCTGGGGCATGTATTTTTGTGGGTGTGCATGTGGGGGTAATTATCTGTATTGGAGGAACAACAATGAGTAGTGTTTCCAAATTCCCAACAGATATTAATTTTGGGGATGCAGAAACAAGAAACCAAATTGCCAGGAGTTGTTGAAATCTTGTTATTCTTAAAATACTTCCAGCCTTGTTCATAGTCTTTACTTATCATGCTATCTAAAGTACATGTTTAAAAAATAAGAACTATTAAATTTAGAAGTGTTTACAAGAACTGTAAACTATAGCAAATATTCAAATACTGGAGAACATCATTGGGTACCATTTGAATCATGTAACATACAAATCTCCAAGCAAAGTTAATAGCACCTCACTGAATCACGGGTTGGAAATTGCCAATTAAAGAACTTATACTTTGAATCAAAACTTATTTCTTGAAACACGACTCATAAAGGATACAATGAGTATCAACTTATTATTTATTTTATTGGCAAGAATGACACACTGTTAGCAGCAGACATGGCCCAGGAACACACGCTTACGACATGGCGCCAGCTCCAGGCAAGACTGACCAAAAAGATTGTGTCTGCATCTCTCCTAGGCGCTCCTGTCCTGCTTCCCTGAATGTTGACCTCAACTTCTGACTCAGAGTCGCAGCGTTTCCTGCTCTTGCTTTCGACTTGCTATCAGTGGATTTCTTCAGTAACATCTCTATATTGATGGCTAAGGTTTAAGTCTCACAGGAGAATTAGAATACTTTCTACAATTTTCTTGATTTCTCTCCCGATTTTTTTTTTTGAATTTGGAAAAACACAAATTTCCTGAGAAATTCTTGCATAGAAACACTAACAAAAAGGACAGTGAGGCTGGAGCAAAGTTCACCAGGGAGTGGCTGGTAGGACTGGAGGTCCCAGAGAAAATGGAGAGCCTGGTCATTTAGGACCTGTGGGCATTGTAAGGACTCTGTGTGAAATGCGGAGCCATGGAGAGATCTGAGCAGAGGTGTGACATGGTTTGACTTGGGTTTTGAAAGCACCATTTAGGCTGCCATTTGAAAGCAGCAGGGGCAAGGAAGGCAACAGTTAGCAGGTTATTGCAAAAATCTAGGTGAGAGATGATGGCAGGATGTACCTGAATGGAAGCACTAAAGGCGGCGAGAAGTGGTTGGACTCTGTAAACATTTTGAACATCGAGCTGATAGGGTTTATAAAAAATTGTAGTGTGAGAGGAAGAGGAATTGAGGATGACTTCAAGGATTTTGGTCTGAGTCTGGCAGGATGGAGTTATCATTTACTGGATAAGGGGGAGGGGAGGATTGTGGAGAAGTTTGTCTTTGACATATTAAGTTTGAGGTGCTTCTTACATCTAAGGGGAGATGTTACACAGTCAGATAAGAGTGTGGAGTTTAGGAGAGAAGTCTAGGCTGGAGATAGAAAGGCAGGATTTAGCAGTATACAGACAGCATTTACAACCAAGTTTTTACACTCAGCAGTGCCCTAGATTGTAGCTATGGTTCCTTGAGCATCTCACTTAACCTTTGTCTATTTGCTCGGCTGAAAAGCATTTAAAAAATACACATCCTACCTCCCTACAATAATGAGGCTAAAGGGGCCATGTATGTGAAAATGCCTTGTAAACTGTAAAGTGCTGTTCAGACAGGAAAGCAGATATTTGATGGTACTGGAGATGAAGAAAATCAGTTTGGGGACCCAAGAAATAGTCTTCACGCTCTGAGAATTCAAGAAACCACAAATAAAAGAAGGCGCAAATAGCAATCATTACTCTATTTGGACTGTAGCCCAGTCTGTGCAAAACTAATATTTTTATTTACACAGCATCCAAAATTTACTAAAACCTTCACATATATGATCTTTTTGAGGTGCACAATAATCTTGTGAGAAAGGAATTATCATCCCCATTTTACGGAGGAGGAAACTGAGCTCACAGAGGATAGCGGATCTGCAGGGACAGAACTATACAAGCATCCAGACATCCTCGTTCCGAGTTCAACCTAAATACGAACAAACCTTTCCCACCCACACCGTCCGCCAGGAAGACGCAGGACAGCAGGACTGCCCAGATCCCGCGGCTCTATCAGCGTTCCTCGCCGCCCACGGCCCCCACGTCTCGTTTCCAGATGGTACAGTCCTTTTCTCCTATCGCGAGACTGGAAGCGTCGTGCTTCTGGTTGCCAGGGTAACAGCGTTCCTGGAGGCAGGAGGGCTTTGGACCGGCTGGAAGGAACTTCTAGCTCCAGAGAAGCTGTGGTGGCAGAAAAGGAGCCTCCCCTTTGCGGGACAGTGGGTGACGCTGAGGGTGTCAGCGGTGCGCTTCTGCGCCCATCAATGCTCTGACGACTCGCGACTAGTTCCCAGAGTTTCTGCCGGCCAGGTGAGGGACGGCGCCGCTTAGGCGACAAGCTCTATCGCCGCGCGACAAGCCAATGAGGAAGCGGGGAGGAGTCGTGTCAGGTCCTGGGCCCGGAGACTGGCTGTTAGGGAGACGGGCAGGCCAATGAGGGGGCGGGGCGGGGAGACTGGCTGTTAGGGAAAGAGGGCGGGGCCCGTGAAGGGGCGGGCCCAGCAGGGGAGGTGTCCCGGCCCCGGGCGGGTTCCGCAGGGGCACGGGCAGGGCCAGGCCTGGGAGAGCGCGGGCTGTCAGACCCTCCCGCAGAGGGAAGGCTGTGTCGTCCAGATTTCCTGGGCTCGGCGGCACACGTTCCTGATCTTAGGACCTAGTTGCGAGGACTCCCACTGTCCTGTGCCTTCTGGCCCATAAGATCTAGAACTGTATTTAAAGTTAATCACCAGCCATTTGAAATAGGCCACAAACAGCAAAGAAGGCAAATAGGCATTTCACAGAAAAAATAAAAATAACAGGTGGCCAGTAAACATTTGACGAGAGACTCCGCCTCTCTTGTAATTAAAGAAATGTAAATCAAACTCACAGATACTTTTTGACACATATTAGATTGACAAGATGAAAAAGCTTTGCCGATAACCAGATGGACTCCAAGCCCGTGTGGGGAACAGGCACCTTCGTCTCATCAGACCCTGTTGGTAGTAGTGTAATTTGGTGCAACAGTTTTGGAGGGCAATTTGGCGGACTACCAAAATTTGAAATGCAATTGTCCTTTGATTCAGCAATTCTAATTAGTCTTATATAAATATAACTAAACAAAGATTTGTACAAACAGGTTAACTTAAAACTGAGGTATTCCTTACATGCGGTAAAATTCACCCTTTTAATGTGCAGTTCTGTGAGCTTTGACAGACGCATAGTTGTGTGATCACCACCACGATCAAGATACAGAACAGTTTCATCATTCCCCCCAAATCCCCTAGTACCGTTTTATAGTTAACCTCTCCCCACACCCAGCCCTGGCAACCGCCCATCAATTTTCTGTCCCTATAGTTTAGTCTGTTCCAGAATGTCATAAAGTTGGAAGTTGGAGCCTTTTGAATCTGGATTCTTTCAACTTAGCATAATGCAGTTGAGATTCTGCATGTTTTGCGTCAGTCGTTTGTTCCCTTATGTTGCTGAGTAGTATTCCATTGTATGGATGCACCACAGTTTGCTTATCCATTCCCTGGTTGAGAGACATTGGGATTGTTTCCAGTTTTTGGCAATTATTAATGAAGGTGCTTTAAACATTCATATGCATTTTTGTGTGAATATAGTTTTTCATTTCTTGGGTAAATATCTAAGAATGAGATTGTGGAGTCATATGGTAATTGTATGTTTAACCTTATAAGAAACTGCCAACCAGGGGCCGGCTGGTGGTTGAGTGGTTGGGTTCGCGTGCTCCACTTTGGTGGCCGGGGTTTCGCCAGTTTGGATCCTGGGCGCAGACATGGCACCGCTTTATTGGGCAGTGCTGGGGCGGTGTCCCACATGCCACAACTGGAGGGACCCACAACTAAAAATACACAACTAGGTACTAGGGGGCAATGGGAGAAATAGGGAAAAATCTTTAAAAAAAAAATCTGCTTATAAAAGAAACTGACAAGTAGTTTTGCAACGCGGCTGTCCCATTTTGCATTCTCACCCACAATATGTGAAAGTTCCAGTTGCTCCCCAACTTTGTCAGCACTTGGTATTGTTAGTTTTTTAAAACAATTTTCATCATTCAAATGTGTAGTGGTCTCTCATTGTGGTTTTAATTCTCATTTCTCTGATGACCAATGATGTTGAACATCTCATGTGCTAGTTTGCCACCCATATATCTTTGGTAATATGTCTGTTCAAATATTTTGTTTTCTTATTATTGAGTCTCGATACTTCTTTATATATGCCGGATACAATTCCTTTGTCAGATATGTGTTTTGCAAATATTTTCTCCCAATATTTGGCTTTGTTTTCCTTTTCTTAACAATGTCTTTTGAAGAGCAGAAGTTTTTAATTTTGATGCATTCCAATTTATCAATATTTTATTTTATGTATTATGCTTTTGATGTTGTACCTAAGAAATCATTGTCTAACCCACAATCACACATATATTATAGAAATTTTATAGTTTAAAATTTTACTTTTAGGTCTGTGATCTGTTTAGAGTAAATTTTTGTATTTATATATTTTTTCTCCCCAAAGCCACAGTACATAGTTGTGTATCCTAGTTGTAGGTCTTTCTAGTTCTTCCGTGTGGGATGCCACCTCAGCATGGCGTGATGAGAGGTACTAGGTCTGTGCCCAGGGTCCCAACTGGTGAACCCCAGGCCTCCAAAGCAGAGGATGCAAACTTAACCACTACACCACTGGGCAGGCCACTGTGTTGTTTTTAATAGCACATATTCCATATACAACCTAAATGAGCTGATTAAAAGAATGCTACATCCATGCAATGGAATACTATGCCATTGTTTGAAAGCATGAATTATATCTGTATGTAGTGATATAGAAAAATCTCTGCAATATTATATTAAGTATGAAAAAGCAAGTTGCAAAGCACCATGCCATGTGTGTGTGTTTGTCTTGGGGAGGAGTAGGTAGGTATAAAGGATAAAAAGTTTTCATGTGCCTAAAAAACAATGAGACCTACAAAAATCTATTAATCATGCTTCTTGACTTTAAAAAAACTTATACATTCTTTTGTATTATTGGATTTTTTTCCCTCTCATGGGCAAGTATTTCTTACATCATAAACAAATATAGAAAATAAAAATCTACCATAAAGTAATTTTTAGACATTAAAATCAAGAAAATAAATGTAATTCCACATTTCTTTTAGGCTGGATATTCCTTATTACTAAACAGAGGAGGATTCATTTTCTTTTGATTCTTCCACTCATTCAAAAATATCAAATTATAGCAGCCCTGTGTCCCCATTTTGGTTTTACTCCATCTGTCCTGGTTGCATTTCTCACAAGCCTCTATGAAGAAGTTTAAATTAATTTTGTTTGAAATGAATGTTATAAAAAGTTGGTATGCATTAGTAATGGTTTGTTATAATTTAGAATCTGGTCATATATCCATCTATATAATGGATTATCATGAAGTAAAATTCTACTTTTGAAATATCTTTAATGTAGTCAGAAAATGCTCATCATGTAATGTTAGGTTAGAAATATATGAATCCAATTTTGTTGAAAAGGCATCAAAGCAAAATGGAAAAGAAATGTGCCAACAATGTTTAGCTTAGGGTGGTGAATATTGGTTGATTTTTTATTTTTTGAATATATTTTAATATATTCTGGAAAGTTCTCCATAATAAATAAATTCGTTAATTATGAATTCAAGATATGCTTAACAGAAAACCAGAAAATACAGATAAGCAAAAGGTCAACAAAGGACACAAGAAATCATGAACCCACCAATCCAGAACCCACCTCTGTTACTTTCTTGACTTGTTATCATCTTTCAGGTTCCTTTCTGTATATTCCTTTAATTAGAGAAATTAGACTTGTCCTCTTTTTGTTTTTTAGCAGGATATTGATAATTTGTATTTCCTTCTTTTTTTTTTTTTTTTTTTGACAGTTTTAATATTATGTACCTTGGAGAAGGTTTTTTGCCTTGATGTAATTAGGAGTTCTATTGGCTTCATGTATTTCTATGTCCAGTTTCTTACCCAAGTTTGGGAAGTTCTCAGCTATTATTTCTTTGAACAAGCTCTCTGCTCCTCCTCTCCCTCTAGGATACTTATAATCCTTATGTTACTTTTCCTAATTGAATTGGATATTTCAAATGGGTATTTCTCAAAGATTTTCTTCATTCTTTTTTCATTCTTTTAGTTCTCTCTCCTCTTCCACTTGAAGCATTTCTAGGTTTCTATCTTCAAGGTCACTAATTCTCTGCTGCATAGGGTCTACTCTGTTTTTTATGCTTTCTACATTATTTTTTTATCTCCTTAATTGTGTTCTTCAGAATTTCTGTTTGATTGTTTTTTAGAGCTTCAATCTCTTTGATGAAGTATTCATTCTGTTCATTAATTTTATTCCTGAGTTCATTGGACTGTTTTTCTGAGTTTTCTTGTAACTCATTGAGTTTCTTTATGATAGCTATTTTGAATTCTCTCTCAGATTGTAGTCTAGGGGTAGTCATGGTGTTTGATGAGTTGATACCCTGCTGGCACATTTGTGGCAGTAAACACCTTTTCTTATTTAGGTACAGCTTTGGTTGCTTTGGTTCTGGTCAGCTGGGTCTCGTGTTCCTCCACTGGCTCTCCCTGGGCTTGGATGCTGCTGTCCTATGCACCACCTGCGCCACTGTTCCCAGATTGTCTTTGGGTGTTGGTTGCACCTCTGCCAGGGGTGCTGGGTTCATGGGTGTCACTGTTGCTGGTGGGGGCCTTAGGACCCAGGGACTTGGATACAACCCCCATGGCTGGTGGAGCTGATGTCAGGGTTGCCACCACTGGGGGCTGGGTCATGGGTTCTGCTGCTGTTCCTGTTGTTTCTGGTCGCAGTTTCCATCTGCCAATGTTGTCGGTGGCAGGGGCTGTTTTTTCTGTTCTTGCCCCGTCTGTTCATGGTTGTGCTGGTCCCTGCTCTGCATTCACACCGACAGGGCCACAGCTGCTGGGCAGGGTGCCTTCATGAAGGCCTGGCTGCCACCTCGCTGCCGCCTCCAGGTGGATCATGCTGGTGTGGGTGGGGCCACCACTCAGCGGGGCGCCTTCACACCATCTAAGCCACTTCCACTTGGCAGGAAGTGTTTGTGCAGGTGGGGCCACTGCAACATGGAGGGCGCTCCCACAGGCCAGGCTACTGCCTCTCTGCAAGTGTTCCCATGCCGGCCAGCGTGCCTCTCCCTCCACTCACAGTTACCCTGGCTGTCGTGTGAGGATCCACGACCTGGATCACCGCTGCTAGGGAGGGGGAAAGGTCTGCTCACCTAGTTCCACTGCTTCCCAGAGATCCAGTCCACCCCCATTCAGATGTCTGGCTGTGTGGATCTCTCAGGTGTCCTCTTGTGCTGTGTAGGGAATCTGCTGTTGGTTAATGGATGTCCATTGGTTGTAACTTAGAGAGGAGAGACAAAGGGAGCAATTCACTCTGCCATGATGCTGACATCACTTTCTCTCCCTCTCTTTTCTTTGGTATGTGAATTCCTTGTTTATGTCCTTAACCAGTTTTCTATTGGAATGCTTCTTTTTTTATTGATTGGTAAGAGCCTTTTAAATATGTAAATTTATTAACCTTTTGTGTATCATCTATGTTGCATTTATTTCCCCCAGTTTCTCAGGTGACAGTTAATTTAATTTAGAGTTTTTTGTTTGTTTGCTTGACACTCACTAGCATTAAACATTATGTAATCAAATCTGTTAGTCTCTTACTTTTTTTTTGGTGAGGAAGATTCTCCCTGAGTTAACATCTGTGCCCATCTTCCTGTATTTTGTGTGTGGGACTCTGCCACACATGGCTTGATGAGTGGTGTGTAGGTCTGTGCCTGGGATCCGAACCCATGAACCCTGGGCCGCTGAGTGGAGCACGTGAACTTAAGCACTTTGCCACCGGGCCAGCCCATAGTCTCTTACTTTTTCATTTATGCTTTTGGTGTCACATTTAGTAAGTAATTAACCTCATTATTATATGAATTATCTTTATATTTCCTTCCAGTCCCTTGGACATTTCATATTTTACATTTGTTTATTATTTTTGAAATTAGTTTTTACTTTTATTGAAATAATATAGTCACAAATGTCAAACTGTACTATAGCATTTACAATGGAAAAAGAAGGAAGCAATCCCTAGTCTCACTCTCCAGAGGCAACCATCTTAAACTCATAAATATTATGCTTATCTAACCATCGTTTGGCTTTATCAAGTACTGGACATTCTCTTTGATTTCCTGTTATGACAGATTAGATTCCTTGTCCTATCTCCTTTTTACATACTCCTCCCCACATACAGTCAATATAATTAAGGTGCAGCCTTTGGTTAAGTCAACTTTCAGTGCTTATGTAGTTGTAAGTATTTAATGATCCCTTGATTGCTTTCCTTCTTGTACAATGCTTTATTTTTCTTGTGAAATTTCTATGTGGCTATTGAGATTTCTTCTCAAACACTCAAATAAATCTATACAATTTTAATTCAATGCCCTTTATCCATGCTTTTTCTACATGATCAAATGCAGTAGATTGTCAGTTACATCCCCGCCTACCCTGGGAACTATATTTCCCTTAATTTATTATTTTCAGGAGCAGACACAATAGAACAGACTTATTTCTAAAGCAAATTGAAAGATTTCTGGAGCCTTTTAAAGCTGATCTGTGTCATTGATGGTTCCCCGTGCCTCTGCCATTTGACATGTATTATCCTGGCTCTGCACATGCTTCCATCTCATTGCCCCCTCTGTAAGCTGCAGTAAGTCTCCTTTGACAGGGTGCCTAGGGCATTTACAAGACATGTGGCCTTTTGGTGACTTATGCTTTTTGATTGTGATGTGACGGGCCAGGGTGATCCGTCATCCCACAACAATAACGTCAGTGCCCTCTTGAGTGAGCCCAGACCCTTTTGCAGAGTTTGAATAATATTGAGATCAATGCCTTTTTCATTTGCTGAGAAGGAAAGAGTTGACCTACTGGTCCCTTAATCATCAGCTTTGGCACACTAAATGGTTGGAGGCCAAATCATATTATTCCTCTGTGTGCCTTGGAGGAGCATCGGGTTCATGTTTGTGCTTCCTCCTGTGTCCAAAACTTCCCTGAACTCTGCCTCTGCAATTCAAAAAAAGAAAGAAAGATGAGTCATATTGTAGGGTAAGAAAAGGACATTGTTACACTCTCTGGGCCAGAGGCATTGCCTTTCTTCATTCTGTTACAAGAGAAATGGTTTAATTCATAATTGAGAAGAATTTAGGAAAAGATTTGTTGGGAGATATCCATTCATATGTAAATCTAAGTATCAAGAAGGCAAAATCTGGACTTCTCCCTATTTCTTCCGTTTTACTCAGTGTGCATGATACCTTAACCTTACTGAAGACATCTGGAATGGTCCTGATCAAGGGCACAGTTTGGAAGGATCAATGTGCCTGTAATGCCCAAGTTCTTCCACAAGTTTAAACCACCATGCCTAATAGTTCCTGCTTTAGGAAACAGCACAGGGAGTAAAGCAACCAAAGGGTGAGAGGCCTGTGGATGGTGTCACATGAAAATAAAGAGATTGGCGATGTGTAGCCAGATAATGGAAGTCTGTCCTCCAGCAGAGAAAGGAGGTGTTGTTCTCTGTTGTTTCAGAGGGCAGAAGTAGAATCATGGGTTTTAGAAGGGGAGGGTTGATAGAAAAAGAGCAGTGACCTGGAGATAGGTACTCCATGAAAATGTGGCACCAAGAAGGAGAGGAGAGGAGAAATCAGAGCTAGGAGGGAAGCCTGGGCTGAAGGCTGAGCTAGAATGGGAAGGACTAGAATAAGGGAGGCAAAACCAGAAGAAAGTAGAGGGCTTAGCAAATCGTTACCATGAAGCATGAATCTTGCTTGGTTGGGAGGTGTGGGGCTCCACGAGTGTCTTCTCTGGCCAAGGACACAGTAATGTTTCAGAGGCACAGGAAGCTGTTGAGATGGCATTCACCTCTGCATTCTTTTTTTAGCCCCTTTCAGAATCTTACATCCTGGGCAGCCTGTTTTCCACCTACAGTGACATAAGATTTAATGATGCAGGACACAGAGGTCTTTGATGAAACTGGACTAGAGTGACTTTGCTAGCAACATAATCCTTATAACAAAGGCTTTGAGTTAATTGCATGTTAACACTAATGAAACATTTATACATACAAGTCATAACTTTAAATTTTGTTTGTTTGTTTCAGGATATCAATGGATATTATTAAGGGAAACTTAGATGGAATTTCAAAACCAGCCTCAAATTCAAGAATGCGTCCTGGGAGCAGAGATTCAAATTCTTCTTTGGAGGTACTCTCACCAGAACCAGCGTTTTTCAAGGTGCTTTGCTGTTTAGAAATGCTTTAAACTCCTCCTCCTGACCTCTAGCAATTGATAAACCAAGACTGTTGTTAACATCCCATGTAGTTGCATGTCTCAATAGTTCACTTCTTTTTCTGGCTGAGTAGTATTCCATTGTATGGGTGTACCACAATTTGTTTATCCACTCTCCAGTTGAGGATCATTTGGGTTATTTGCAGGTTTTGGTGATTATGAATAAAGCTGCTATAAATATTTGCATGCTGAATTTTTTTGTGGGGGAAATAGGTTTTTATTTCCCTTGGGTAAATACTTAGGAGTGGGACTGCTGGGTTGTATGGTAAGTGTATGTTTAACTATAGAAAACTGTCAAACTGGTTTCTATTCCCATCAGAAATGTCTGAGAGTCCCAGCTGCTTTGCATCCTCAGCAGCAGTTGATTTTGTTAGTTTTTAAAAAATGCCATTCTAATATGTATACAGTGGTATCTCATTGTGGTTTTAACTCACATTTCCCTGGTGATGAATAATGCTGAGTATGTTTTCATGTGCTTATTTGCAATTCACATCTCTTTTTTGGAAATGTATGTTTCAGATTTTTTGCCTAACTTTTTTTTTATTGTGTTTGTTTTCTCATTATTGATTTTTGAGAATTCTTTATATATTCTAGACAGAGTCTTTTGTCAGATATATGATTTGCAAATATTTTCTCCCAGTCTGTAGCTTGACTTTTCATTCTTTGTGTCTTTTGAAGAGTAAACATTTTGAATTTTGTTAAGTGCCGTTTATCAAATTTTTTCTTTCGGGAACTGTGGGTTTTTTTTGTGTGTGTCTAAGAACTCTTTGTCTAACCCAAGGTCCCAAAGATTTTCTCCTATGTTTTCTCCTGAGAGTTTTAGAGTTACATATTTTACATAGGTGCTTGTGGCCTCTCTTGTTGCCAATGAGAAGGCTTTTATAAACCCAATGTTCATTCCCGTATGGGTCGCCTAGCTTAGATATTTTTCTCTGGTTCCTTTAATTTTTTTCTCTTTGTCTTTGGTATCTCCTATTACTCACCTACGTATGGTTTTATTTAGTTTATCCTTCTGGAGACTAGTACTTCTTCATTATAAAGATTTGTGTGTTTTGTTTATTTTGGAAACTTCTCAGCCATTGTGTTTTCACATGTTTCAAATATTACCTGCATTTTTTTCTATTTCATCATCCTGGAAGTCATATTAAGTGTCTGTTGAATATTTCCTTTCTATCCTTCATGTCTCTTAGCTGCTTTTTTTTTTTTTTTGAGGAAGATTAGTCCTGAGCTAACATCTGCTGCCAATCCTCCTCTTTTTGCTGAGGAAGACTAGTGCTGAGCTCACGTCCATGCCCATCTTCCTCTACTTTATATGTGGGATGCCTACCACAGCATGGCTTGCCAAGCACTGCCATGTCTGCTCCCAGGATCCGAACCGGTGAACCCCAAGCTGCTGAGGTGGAACGTGCAAACTTAACTGCTATGCCACCAGGCTGGCCCCCTCTTAGCTTCTTTTTAATATTTTCTATTCATTTATTTCTCTGTGCTTCATCCTGGGCAATTTTTAATATGGATTTTCTAATTTTTGAATTCTTTCTTGTACTATGTCTAATCTTCTCTTTAATCCATTTGCTGAATTTTTAAATTCAATGATATATTTTTAATTTCTGGAAGTTCTTTTTAGTTTATTTTCAAATCCATCTGTTCTTTACAGGATCTTGATCTTCTCTTGTTTCTGATTCTTTTTTTGTACCCATTAAAATATTTATATAATTATCTTTATCAGCTTTTTAATATCTTAAGTTCTTTTTTTCATTGTGATTCTTGCTTATTGTTGGTCTTGTATTCATGGCTTTTGAACTTTTGGGAATGTAAGCTTTAATTTGGGGAATTTGATGGAGCCTGATTTGCAACCTTGTCTTCCAGAACAGGTTTCTGTTTGCTTCTGCCAGGTGACTCAGAGATCTCACTGGCATGAATCTTTTCTTTTTTTCCTAATTTTCCAGCTTTAAGCATCTCAGAGCACAGGAATAATATAAATTGGAACCTAAACCCCCAGGAAGCATGACCCTGTGGTTGCAGATGCTCAGGGAAGACTTTTCCCCACTTGTAACCCAGACCCATGTTTTGTTCTTACTCTGTGCTTGTGGATCTATTTGTTTTTCTAGTCTACCCTCTCAAGGAGGAGGCCCTTCTTTGAGGGATCCAGCTTTATGGAGCAGAGAGGGAAGGTTCCTTTCCATCTCTTTGTCTTGCTTGGGCCCAAGGCCTAGTCTACTCCTGCATGGGTATAAAACCAAGCCCACAGCTTTCTGAGGCCAGCGCATCCTCATTTGCTCCCCCTTGTTGCTCCTACTCCAGCTGCAACGAGGGCAGCTGCTTTAAGGATTTACAAGATTCCTGTTATGGTTTTCAGCTTCCTTTTAATTTCTGTCTGCTGGCAATTTCCCTAACGTTCTCGTGATCTCATCTACGCCTTTCTAGGTAGATGGAGGATTTCAGTTTATTCCACTTTCTGTATAGCCTAAATTGGAGACTAAAAGCAATTTTAGATTCTTTAGACCCAAGCATAATGATTATAAGCCTAAATTCTGGAATCATTGGTCCAAATCAGGGCTCTGCTGACCACATTTTATGACATCTTTGGCAAATTACTTTGATTCTCTGTGCCGGTTTCCTCATCTGTTGGAAGGGGTAATAATACTATCTACCTCATAGGTAGATTTTGAAGGTAAAATGAGATAAAATATCTGCAGTTCTTAGAACAGTGACTAGCACCTAGCAAATATTCAATATATCTTAGCTATTGGCCACAATTCTTTTACTCACTTGGGCAATCCTTCCTGTTATTCACAGCGTTCAGCATAAAGTCTGGCACGTAGTACATAACCCCGGAACATGTGTTCAATAAATTTAGAGTGAATATTTTCTAATTTTATGTAGGTAGGGTAATATACAAAGACCTGACAAATTATAGAGTATCACAGAATTAGTATTTCTCCTTACATATTCCTGGGTGGTGATTTTTTTAAAGCAACAAGTTCACAATATTGACATATGTGTTTTAATGCATAGATTAATATTACTTCTTTCAAGACTTATTTAAAGAAAAATATCAGTGATCACTTCAAGTCAGATTATATTTGAACCCACTAAGCTATATGTCAAACTCTAACATGATTTATTAGTCAACAGGGACTTTGATATTTATATCAAAAGGAAAGCCTCCTAAACATTGTGATTTGTGTTAATGAAGTTCATGGAAAATCAGTAAGGTTTGTCTTAGGCTGAGGAAGAGATGCCACAGGTAATACTGAATGTGGACTGCTGCCTGGAAATGAATCAGTGTCTGTAAAACCTTATATATTGTCTGAATAATAAACCCTGAATTTGTATTAGTTTCATTGTTCAAGTTTGTCTTTTATTAATTTCTTAGCAAAAATTGTTATTTGTCAGAAAATGAGTTTAAAATGCTAGAGTTTTAATGAAATTTCTGTAGTAATAATACATTTACTATTCTAAAAATTTTGGTTTATTGTTGTTTATGAACATTTTTCTTGAAAAAGCCATTAGTTGTAATTTGTGTAAAAATCCCACAACTTTCAAATAGGGAATCTAATTGTTAGGAAGGGTTTTTATAGGGCATTTACCTTTGCTGGGACTAACATGGAAGTATGGAGTAGGGGACGTGGGGCAATGAAAGATGGAGGTGGAATGTGGCTTTGAGAATTTAGAAGAAAGAATCATACACATAGGCCCCAGGGTAGGAGAGCAGGTGGGTTAGGAACAGAGAGGCCACTGGGATGGGGAAGATGGTTGGTGCTAGTGGGGTAGGAACCTATGGGTAAAACTGTGAAATGGGCAAAATTTACCTTTTATTCTCCATTTCATCTTTTTGTCTTATTGCTTCCTGCTCATTCTAAAAGTTAAGATCATATGGGATGTTACATGTGAAGGGCCTTTGTGTGTGCTGAATTGTGCTATCCAAGTATGTTGCTAATATCTAGTTATGTTTTGTATATTCCATATTCCCCTATATAAACACCCATTCTCAGGGAAAGGTCAGCTCAATTAATTTATGCCAAGATATAAAGGGCCGACAGAGCTCATGCGAGCTCTCCAAGTAATTTCAGCATTTTACAGAACTGTATAGCCTTAAGGATTTACTGGGTATTATGGAATTTCAGGCTTTACCCACCCTTTGACAGAAGCATGTTTTTGAACAGGGAACCCTCATAAAGTAGGCATTGTTGAGCTTGTTTATAAATTGGGCCTCCACTAGTTTCATTTTATCCTGGATCTGTTTTCTTCTCTGTTAATCTGGAATAGTAATGCCTGTACCATGGGGTGGTTGTGAGGAGTGAACGAGGCGGTGTGTGTAAAGTGCTCAGCATGGGGCCTGACCAATGGGAATTCCTCAGTAAATGTTGGCTATGATGATTATGCCACTGACCCAGCTCAGTCCGGCTGGGGCTTGGTCCCAGGTCAGGCCAATAGGGATGCCCGTGCAGTTCTGCATCCCTGGTAGTTTACTTCTCAGCGCTACCCACCTTCTACCCTGGAGGTTCACAAAGGGGCGCAGATTACAGTGGCAGAGAGTTGACCATGTGGTGTGAAGAGAGAACATAAAACCCTCCCAGAGCCAAATCCTGAAGGACTGAAGGACTGAAGCGGATGGTCCCTCCGTTGGGAGGGGAAAGGTACTCCTCCCAGAAATGACTCTCTCTCTCTCTCTTTCTCTCTCTCTCTCTCTCTCTCTCTCAGGTTTTGCCTCTCCCTTGGGCTGTATTCCCTTCCTCTGTGACTCTCACTGCCATGTGCAGCCCCCAGGGCCCCATGATCCTGTTTTTTCCTGATGTAGCCATGAATGTCTTTTTTTTGTTCTCTCTCAGGAAAACACACCTGTACCAAACTCGTGTTTTCAAAATGAACTTTGCTAGAATGTAAAGAGAAACCAAAATGAAACTGAACAACTGTGAATAGCATAAACATAACTTAATCACCAAAGCATATGGTTCTGACTTGAAGAATTTCATTAGAAGCACATCTTAGTTTGGACTGTTGACTTTTCCACTGCTCAGCAGCCGCCTGTGTCTAGTGGCTATCCTATGGACAGCCCAGCTCCAGACCTTTGACTCTCCATCTGAGTGTAAGCTCAGGGAACAGGGACCGCCGTGCTTCATCTTGAGCCTTGCAGAGAGCCCTTCTCTTCAGGACTGACTCCTGACCCTTCTCCATTATTGCTAGAAGTCACTGGAGAATAGTGCATATTTCTTTGGTGCAAATGTTATTAAATTTAATTGTGTAGCTAAATTACATTTAATTAAAAAGTGTTATATTTCTAGAAAAATTAAACGCTAATGTATGTGTGTATGTCCTCACATATACTTACATTAGCATTAAAATAGTCTAGAAATGTAAATTTTTTAAAAAATACATTATTTTTGAAAACTGTTTCTTTGGAAATAATTTTTAGGTTGATACTGCAATCAAATTGAACTCTGGTAAAGAGGGCCACTCAGAAAGCAGTAATACAGAGGAAAGTAGAAACAGTAATGATGATAAAGGGGAAAACCATTCTGAGAAAATAAAACTGGCTCAAGAGGGGTCAGATGAAGATCTGTTGGTTCAACATCAGATAATCTCTGAATATTCAGGTAGGATAACTATTACCTAGTGGTGGCAAATGATAATTACAGATGTTATAGTTAAAATATTAGAATTACATGTTTTTTAATCAGCTAAATAGAAATAATGATAATAAAAATAATCACTTTTTGTGAGCAAGCAATCACCAGTTTTTATTTGGAAGAATATTGAGTCCCTAAATATACTTAGAAAAATAATAAAATATGCCATTTCATAAAATTGTTATTGTTGTCATTTTACATTAATCAAGTGGAAAGTGTTTCTGCATTTTATGACATGATTGATCTTTTTGATGACTAAAATTGTACAATAAAAGGTATCCTGCAATTTATAAATGCCTTTTTAGGGATTGTCCTACTTAATAAATTTTGGATTTTAATAGACTCCTTTTTTCATGGTTATTAGATTAATTCTGGTCAGAGTGAATTAGAACAACAGTTCTCACAGCATGGTCTGCAGAGCCCTGGGGGTCTCTGAGACCCTTTCAGGAGCTCTGTAAATTAAAAACTTTTGTCCTAATACTGATATGTCAGTAATATAATTCATCACGATAGTGCAATAATGCTGTTTGCCTTTTTGCGTACTGAATGAACACGTGCGCTGATGGTACAGTAGCAGTGGTGGGTAGAATCATTGGTGCTTTAGTGTGAATCAAGTCAGTGGCACCAAATTGTACTAGTAGTCACTGTGTTCTTCATGACCAGGCACTGGCAGAGAAAAGAAAGAGCCGGTGTCACTCAAGAACATCCTTGATGGAGCAGTAAAAATTATTAATTTTATTAAATCTTCACCTTTGAAGCCACATCTTTTTAATATCCTGTGTGGTGAAATGGGGGGTACACATAAAGCAATTCTGCTGTGTACCAAAGCGTGAAGTTTGTTTTGAGGAAAAGTACTTGTGTGATAGTTTAAACTGAGAGCTGAACTGGCCCCTTTTTTAATGGAACACCATTTATACTTGAAAGAAGGACTGACAGACAAACTATTATCATTCAGACCTTGGTATTTGGCAGATTTTTAAAAGAAAAATGAAATGAGCTTGTTACTTCAAGGAAAACAACTGTATTTTTTGTCAATGATAAAATTTGAGTTTTCAAGTGAAAATTAGAATTTTGGAAAATTTGTATATGTCACTGAGCTTGACAGCTTCCCAGTACTTAGACTTTTCTGGTAAAAATTGGTGACAATGTTAACAAATGTGATTTTTTGATATTGTATACTGAAATGTGTTAACATTTGGAAGATGTGCATAATTCAGTGAACCACGGATTTCCAAACTAGCAATGCTGGGTAAAAGATCCATTCAACATGAAAGGTAGATCCATGGATTTTAATGGAACAAATACAAAAGGCTCACTGATAAGGTTACCGATTTCAATTACCCGTTGTCTGTTGAGTTTTGATGTAGTGTCAAAGAAGAATATCCACAGTCATCCAAAAAGGCTATTGAATTTCTCCTTCCTTTTCCAACTACATGTCTGTGTGAGACCAGATTTTCTTTATATACTTTAACTGAAACAACAGATTGCAATAGATTGCCTGTAGAAGCAGATACGAGAATCCAGCTGTCTTCTATTAGCCAGATATGAAAAATTTAAAACAATGCCATTCTTCTCAATAATTTTTTTGGGAAAATATAGTTGTCATAAAAATGTTATATTTATGTTAACATGTGATTGGTAATAACATGCTTATTATTTTTAAATGAATAAATACAATATTTTTAAGTTTCAATCTCTAATATGATAATTATCAATAGATATAACTTATATAAACAAAAGCTGCTTGGCGTTCTCAATTTTTAAGGCTGTAAAGGGAAGCTGAGATCATAAACTCTGGGAACTACTGATTTAGAATATGTTTGGGATGAGGTCAGCTCTCAAAGTTAGGCCAGGTGACTCAGGAGTATGGTTAACAGGAAACAAGGTATTACACTTGAGATTAGCCATCAGCCCAGTTTACCTTGTATTTGTTTATGTTGTTTCAGTACTGCATGAGTTACTTCAAAATGCCTGCTGTATAGACCGCCTGTGTACATGGAGCATGAGAATGCCAGGGTTGGCGGGTGGGGATTAGATCTGGAGGCTGTTGCATTTGAAGTACGTGAGCAATAAGATTTGCAGAGCCCCCTTATTAATAAGATCAGTATTCTTTTTGGGTAAGCTGATTCCCTCTAAAATATCTCATTTTTCTTAAAGAGGAAGTGACACACATTATAGGGAAATGTCACTGGGCTCTTCAGATTTTCAAAAGTTGTAAAATTTGGCCTTTCTTAGCATGATATGCCATTTCTAATGATCTAACCTGAGGAGGCTGAGACTTTAGTATCTGAGCATTTGTGCACATTGACAGATTATCATCTTTCATCAGACTTCGCAGGGAAGTATTGCCTGGTGGTGAATAGCTTTGGCTCTGGAGTCAAAAGTATTTGAGTGGAAACTGACTCTGCCATTTATTACTTATGTCATCAGGGACATGTATGTGACTCAGTTACAAATTAGCCTCAGTTTACTAATTTGTAAAATGGGGATAATAATTATACCACCTCACAGAGACATGATGAGGATTAAATGAGATAAGGCATGTAAATAAAGCACTTAACACTGTGCCTAGCAGGTAACTCTATAACTATTAGCTGCTGTTATTAGTGTTATCATGAATCATAAGTTAAAACTGAATGATGAAAGTGCTAAAGAGTGCCTAGTTTCAAATAAGTTACTATTAACTATCCACAACTCAAGAACATTTTCAGGTACTTCAAGAAAATAGAACACATGGGAGGGGCGTAGATAAAAGGTGTCTGGTTACATGGAGTCCTTTTCTGACTTTGTTTCTGTATGTTGGAACCACTGTGTATCACTCATGACATGCTCGAGTTTGCAGTAGCTGTTTGTGTACGTGCCTGCTCTTTCAGTTAGTCTGAAGCAGCTTTAGAACAGGGCCTTAGTCCTTGTTCCTTGACTGTTATGAATATAGAAGGTATAGCAAAATGAAGGAGAAAGAATTTGGCATTTAAAATCATACAAGACCCACTTCTGAGTTCAGTGCTGTAATTTATTAGCTATTTGAAAGAACCCAGTTATCTCAACTGTAAAATAGAGATACATGTCTATTTCACAGGGTTGGTGGATAATTATACAAAAAAATAGGTGTGAAAGCACCTTGTAAATCAAGATACATGGCACCAGTGTTAGTTATTACCATCAGCCATAAACGATTGTTGAACGAAAGAACAAATAGTTAAAACAAAGCTTCATGGTTTTATTAAACTTCGAGCTCATTCCTACTTTCAACACAATATAGATGAAGGCGAATTGAAAGAATTAGATTCTCAACTTCAAGACGCTATTCGAAAGATGAGGAGGCTTGATAAGATATTAGCGAAGAGACAATATAGAGAAAGAGAAATTAAGAAGCGAGGCCTAGAAATGAGAATAAAGCTGTGGGAAGAACTTAAGGTAAGAACCGTGTAACCATATGCTGATATGTAAGAAAGAGTTTCCTCTAAGATGAGTAAGAAAAGCATGGACTGTGCTGGTGTTAACGTGGTCTGCCGGTAGTGATTGATTTTGTGGAGTTAGGGCAGTGGTGTGTGTGTGTGTATGGGGGTGGTGAGGGCGGTAGTTTTCTGGAACTGGAGAAGGTAACTTTGCAGCAGTGCAGTCAGGCACTGCACTGTGTGTTCGTTCCTCACGGACAGTGCAGTAGGCCTCTCTCACCACTGTCAGGCTGGGGCTCCTCCATCCCTGGAACAAAAAGGGATGTGGTGCCTACTTTCATCGAGTACGTCTGTCTGCTTTTTCTTCAGCACTCTTACAGTTTGGAGATAAATACACAAACACACAAAAACTTAACCCCCTGATTACCGTTATTTTGTGAGTAAACTTTGTGACCAGTAAGAGGGGGAGTTTACTGTTGCATATGCTGGTTAAGATCTCTTTGGGAAGCTGTAAAGTGCTTGAGGTCTGGACCATGTTCTGTTTGCTTCCGTCTCAATAAATTTCTAGTGCTCGGTTAACTTTCCTTGGTCTTCTTGGACCTTTTGTTCTCTGTGATATTGAGGGGTGGAAGTTGACCCGGTGTTGGCACTGACTTGATGTGTAGCCATTGGCTCATATTTGAACTTTGTCCCTCACAGGAGAACACTTTCATGGTAAGGAACATTGTAATAACAGACTGGTTGTTTTTGGTAAATTCCTCCTTGATCAGTTGACTGCCTTCGAGGAAATTTCCTAGAGAATTATATGAATTAATAGTGAAGTAACTAAGAATACATTTTGACAAGGTTCCTAGGAAGACCACTGGGATGGAAAGAAAGCAACATACAAAATGCAGTGCTTTAAAAACTAGAGAAATAATATGTATAAAGTTTAGCAGGAAAAGCCTGTCGCTTATTCCTATTGAATCTAAAAGCAAACTTTTACTTGTTTGGAAACAAGAATGATATCTAGAAACATAATAAAATATGGTATCTATCTTGAAATGTCTGGAATTCTAATTTGATGATGTTCCTTTAGGTTACTCATTAGTTATAGAAATATTAAACAGAAACTCAAGGAACTTCAGGCAAGATAATTATCATATCATGATAGACATATATTTCAACTCTATCTGGGAATACTCATTGACGGAAATTTGCAGGAACAGGAAACATGAACAAATTTTCCTAATTAAACGAATAGAAATGACCTGAGCCTTCTTGTTTGTATGTACACAATTGGAAACCATGCTGGAATTTAAAAAAATATCGGTGAGTATAGTTGCCTTCTTTTCCCATGTTTAAACTTTTATTTCTCTCTTGTTAGTTTGCAAAAAACAGTGAAGATTTGCAAATTAATGAGGAGATGGAAAATACAAAAAAGTTTCTAGCTTTGACTGCTGGATCCGAAAAAACTGTTGGTGAGTAAAACTTAGTCATCTTTATTTTTATCTCAGAGTCATAGACTCTTTGGATTAAAGTAAAATTCCCAATTCAGTTGTTTTTTCTGTTTCTCTGTGAGTTTACCTCTTCTTTAGGGGAAATGATCACATTCGGTAGGATGATTTGGAACACCCTCAATTTAGGTTGTTTCACAGTCTTCTACGGTTTGTAACTGCTCCGCAGCAGGGAAAAATCAGGAAATAGACAAAGCGTGTCTTTGCCTTTACTTCTGTGTGCCTCTTAGATGCCTCTAGACACCCAGTTTATGAAGATGGTCCCCTAACCGCCTAGAATCCTCCCATGAGGTGTCTCACTCAGGCCTCTGCAACCTTGTTCATAAAAATCCGTTACTGACTTGTCCTATTCCTGTTCTCCCACAGTCCTGCTTTTGAGACCAGCCAATTAATCCTGCTTGTATGTTTCTCCTCCCCCGCCTTGTGTGTATGTGTGTTTATGGTTCTTCTTCCCCTTCTCCCCGCTTTCTCCCTCTTGTCCCCTCCTCTTCCTCCTTCTCTCCCACTTCTTCCCTCCTCCTCCCTCCTCCTCTTTCTCCTCCTTCTTCTCCTTCTTCTTCCCCCTCTTCTTCTTCTTCAAGTATTATGGAGTCGTGTAACCTTTAACCTACTTACATAGCAGTGAAAATTTTATGGATTGGGAGGCAGTTGGCATGTTTTGGCGGGACACTTCTGAAATCCTTTAAGGTAATGGAAGTGGTCATCTGTACTGCTGGGGCTTTAGGCTGACTCTAACCAGGGGCCTCTGATTTCTCTGAGAATCTTGGGTTTCATTTTTCTTTTACAAAGTGAATGTCTAACATTGTAGACCCCCAAGAACTTGATTCAGGCTACTCCAACTGTTTAGCATGAGCTTTGATGTGGATGAAATTCCCTTGGGTTCGTTCCTTTCTGGACCCAGCATTGAGAGCTCAGCAGCTGCGTGGGCCTGAGGGATTTGGGTTCAGAATGCATCAAATATTTCTCCTCAGGAAGGTGGTGCCCCATCTGGGTTGCCCTTTCTATGACTAAGGACCTTTTAAAAAAATGACTCTTCCTGAGTTTCTATGTGATAGATCTTTATCTAGATTGGCCTTATTGAAATTTACCATACTATTTATATATCCTAATTGAAACATCAAAAAAAATTTGCCTGTTAAAATCATAGATTATTTACTTTCTACTTCTTCTATGTTGTTACAGAAGTAACCCATGTATAATCTACATTAGAGAATATTGGTAGATGAGAAGAAAAAAATTACAGTCACCTACATTGTCAACTTGCAGATATAATCACTGTTAATATTTTTGTTTACTCTTTATCTTTTGAGACATTTTTAGTACAAATATCCATATGTATATGGATGTAGGGATCATGCTGAACCACTAGGCCACTGGGCCTGGCCTCATATATATATTTTTAAAAATAAAAGTGGGGGGCCGGGCCAGTGGTGTAGTGGTTAAGTTTGCATGCTCCGCTTTGGCAGCCCAGGGTTTGCAGGTTCAGATCCTGGGCATGGACCTAGCACTACTCGTCAAGCCACACTGTGGCAGCATCCCACATAAAACAGAGGAAGATTGGCACAGATGTTAGCTCAGCGACAGTCTTCCTCAAGCAAAAAAGAGGAAGATTGGCAACAGATGTTGGCTCGGGGCCAATCTTCCTCACCAAAAAATGAAAAATAAAAATGGGATCAAATTACATGTCTGGTGTTTTGTAACCTATTTTTCACTAATTTGTATCTCATGAGCACCTGTAGTTGTTGGTAAGAATAGATCTGTGTGGGAGCTTTTTTCCATGATGGCTGCCATCAATTCCTTCCCTCTATGTATGTTCATTCCACTTCTTATTTAGATGGAGTCTATTTCTCCCTATATTTTCAGTCTGGGCTGGCCTACAACTACTTTGACCAAAATATCACAGCAGAAATGATACTACACTAGTTCCAGATCTAGCCATTAAGCAGTTTCTGCTTCTCTTCTTGGAAGCCTCACTCAGAGGAAAGCTGGCCACCATGTAAGAGGTCAGACTACTCTGAAGCTGCCATGCTGTGAGAAAGTCCAACCAAGCCTTATGGAGAGGCTGCACAGGAGAGAGTGATGCTGGCCGGTTCCTGCCTGTAGTGAGTTCAGTAGTGTCCCACCAAAATTCATGTCCACCTGGAACCTTAGAATATGACCTTTTTTGGAAATAGGATCTTTGCAGATGTAATGTTAAGATGAAGTCATACTGGATTAGGGTGGGCCCTCAATCCAAAGTTTGGTGTCCTTGTGAGAAAGAAGACACGTGGAGAGACAGAGACACAATGACATAGGGAGGAAGTTATGTGAAGTTAGAGGCAGAGAGTAGAGTGATGTAGCCACAAGCCAAGGAACGCCCAGGGTTGCTGGAAGCCACCAGAAACTGGGAAGAGGCAAGGAAAGATTCTTCCCTAGAGACTTCAGAGGGAGCATGGCCCTGCTGACACCTTGAGTTCAGGTGTCTAGCTTTCAGAACTGTGAGAGAATAAATTTCTGTTGTTTTCAGCCGTCCATTCCATAGTCATTTGTTGCAACAGCCCTCAGAAAGATTGCACCAACTGTTCCAGCTGTCTCAGCGCAGCACCAGAGATGTGAATGAAGGAGCAACCTCGGACATCTCATTCCTAGCCAACATCATGTGGAGAATAGCCAAGGCTAGACGTGTGGCCCCAGTTGAGCTGCGGCAGACATCTCCAACCAAATGCAGCCGCACCAACTGAGGCCCCATTCATGGTGGAGCAGAGACCAACTATTTCTGCCGTGTCCCTAAAATTACCCACAGAATCATGAGCATAGTAAAATGGTCACTGTTTTATGCCAATTAAGTTTTGGTTTTTACTTTTTATTTTGAAATAATTTTTAAAAAAAATTTTTTTTCTGCTTTATCTCCCCAACCCCCCCGCCCGCCCCCGTACACAGTTGTATGTCTTAGTTGCACGTCCTTCTAGTTGTGGGATGTGGTACGCCGCCTCAACGTGGCCTGATGAGCAGTGCCATGTCTGCGCCCAGGATCCGAACCCTGGGCCGCCGCAGCGGAGTGCACGAACTTAACCACTCGGCCATGGAGGCGGCCCCTTGAAATAATTTTAAAATTACAGAAAAGTTGCAAAATAACACAGAGTTCCTATATACTCTTTACCCAGCTTCCTCTAATGTTAGCATCTTGTATAACCAAAGTACAATGATCGAAACTAAGAAATAAATATTTTACAGTACTATTAAACTACAGACCCTCTTAACATGTCACCAATTTTTCCACTAACATCATTTTTATTTTCTAGTATTCAATCCAGGATCCCAAATTGCATTTAGTTGTCATGTCTCCTGAGTCTCCTCCAATTTGTGACAGTTCCTCAGTCTTTCCTTGTCTTTCATGATCTTGACATGTTTGGAGAGCACTGGTCAGTTATTTTGTAAAATATCCTTCAATTTCAGTTTGTCTGATGTTCTCTCTTGATTAGATGGAGGGTATACATTTTTGGCAAGAATACTCTGGAAGTTATGTGCTCTGAGTCAGCCACACCCAGGGTACCCGATGTTGATATATCTTATTACTGGTGGTGTTAACCTTGAAAACTTGGTGAAGGTGGTGTCTGCCAGCTTTCTCTACTCCAAAGTTACTATTTTTCCTTTTGCAATTAATAAATATCTTGGGGGAGATACCTTAAGACTATGCAAATATCCTGTTTCTCCTCAAAATTTTGCCCACTAATTTTAGTAGCTATCAGTAGATCTTGCCTGCAATAATTGTTACTATATGCCACTAAATTTTGGGTGATTTTTTAGTGTAACCATGGAAAACTGGAATGATCCGCATCAGCATTATTTTTAATCACTGTATATTAGTTCACTGTGTGGATGTGCCATCATTTGTTTAATACCCCGCTATTAAACATTTTGATTATTTCTTTTGTTTTTCAATTATACATAATGCTGCAATAACATCCTTAGGCAATTATTCTATTATTACCTTCTGTGGTAGGCCAACAAAAGGCCCCCAAAAGAGATCTGCATCACATTCCTAGGAGCTGTGAATGTCACCTTATTTGGACAAAAGGTCTTTGTAGGTATGCTTAAGTTAAGGATCTTAAGATGAAGAGATTATCCTGGAATATGGAGGTGGGCCCCAAATGCCGTCGTAAGTATCCTTATAAGCGAGAGGCAGAGAGAGAAGAGGCACACGGAAGAGGAGATGGCAATGTGGAGACGGAGGCAGAGATTTGACGTGATGTGGCCTTGAGACAAGGAATGCTGACAGCCGCCAGGAACTGGGAGAGCCAAGGGATGGAATCTCATCTGGAGCCCCTGGAGGGAGGGGCCCCACTGACACCTTGGTTTTGGACTTCTGGCCTTCGGAACTGTGGGAGAATAAATCTCTATTGTTTTAAGCAACTAGGTTTGTGTTAATTTGTGACATCAGCTACAGGAAACTAATACACCTTTGAATAAATTCCTATAAGAGAAATAACTTAGTCAAAGGGGTTGGACTTTTTAAAGATTTTTATCCATATGGACTTATTGAAAGGTTGTACCAGTTTAGATTCCCACCAACATCGTAGCTGAATGTTGTTTTCTTATACCCACAACAATGGATTTTGTAAGTATTTTAAAGCTTTATTTATTTAGAATAGAATCACAGTAATTTGTATCTCTCTGATAGTCAGGGAGATTGAATATTTATTCTTTTGTTTAGCCATTTGGTGAATCACTTGTTCTTTTATAAAGTGAGATGTTCCTTTTTATTGATTTGAAGGACTCCTTTACATATTAAAGATACTAATTATTTGTTATAAATATCAAAACCATTTTTTATAACTTATTTTTCTTTGGTTTTATGGTATTTCTTGCCCTAACAAAGTTAATGTTTTTTATTTAGTTGTTAGTCATTTATGCTATCATTAATTGTTACTCTGCCTAAAAAGGCCTTTTCCAATTTAAGATAATATAAAAATGTGCCTGTGTTTTCCTTTAGTACAGTTATTATTTTATGAAATAATTTTCAATGTCAATCTACTTGGAATTTATTTTGATGTCATATATGAGGTAGAGAGTTGATTTAGGTTTTTTCCCCCAATTTGGTAGCTAGTTATCTCAAGACCTTTCATTGAATGATCCATTATTTCCCCACTCATTTGAAATGTTAACTTTAGCATGCACTAATTGGGTCCATTTCCAAATTTTCTGTTCTATTGCGTTAGTATTTCTGTTTGTGCTGATGTTAGTATTGTACTGTTGTGATTATTGTAGCTTTGTAACACATTTTATTAGGGCAGGTATATTGTTGTCTTTTTCAAAAGTGTTTTGGAATAACATGTTTTTCTCAAGCCTTTTTTTCTCTCTCAGAATTGTTTATCAATGACTGCATTATGTATGAAAAAAGACTGCAAAGCACCTCCAAACCTATAGCTTATAAAATGCTTTTTTACTAACTTAAATGTCTAAAGACTATTGTATGAAGATAATCTTTCTTTCTTGTCTGTCAGAAATTCTACACTTTCGTAGAACTGAGACTACATCTCTTATTCCAAATAAAAAACATGGGCAGTATCAGGAATGCGATGCCGAATGTGACAGTACCTCAGCGTCTGTATCTTAGAAAGCTGGGCTAAATGCTGATTTCTCTAGTGGATGCGCCATTTCTAAGAGGCCACACCTGCTTGTGGTTGACTCTGGAGCAAGGACTTTAAAACAGGCTGCTCTGTAAAGGAATCCATGGTGGTCTTTTGACATTAACCTTTTCTGTCACAGAGTTCACTACCAAGTGAACTTTTGGCCCTGGGGGGTGTGACTTTTGTTTTCAGTTTCCCTTTCTTCGAAATCTACTCAGAACTATCAAAAACATTTAATTTTTAAAGCTTGTGGCGTGTATATTTGGCTTAAACCTCTAGAGCTCACAGTTGTTTCTCTGGAGCCACGTGACTTGTGCAGACCCTGTAGACGTTTACAGTAATGTTAGAGTGCAAATTTTCTACCGTGGAAATCAGTTGGACTTAATGAGCTGAAGACTAGAGCGACCAGGGGCTTGAAAGCTATCTTCAGAGAGAATCATTGCTTTAAACATTATCATGTTAGAGTTTCAGTTTTTAGATTTTGAATTATTAGTCAATTATTGTGTTTTGGCAGTGTTTGTTGTGCACAAAGCAGATAAGATGCAAAAGTAGAGTTGATGTAAAAGGAAATGGGAATAAAAGACACGATAAGATGAACAGAATGTCTCTTTCCCTACGCTCTTGCTACCGTCTGTCTTGATTAGCCCACACTTGACCCGTCCACCAAAGTGAAGAGATGATGTTATTGTATTCCTGGTTCTTCAGATTTAATTAGATTTGCTTATTTAATGACTGGTCTTTTATAAGAAGGTGAATTCTTTAATGAAATTTTCTGCTGGCTCTTTACATCTCTGGCATGTATTTAGCAGTCACATTTATTTGATTTTTAAAAATCTTAAAAACAAAAAAGAATATTTACTTTAGACTACATTATTAGCCTAATTACAATTTTTTTTTTTTTTTTTACATTTTACATAACATAATTATTACCTTATTCCAAAAGAGGAAACTTTTGGAGTCTTCAGTTTAAGAAAGATATTGTTAGCAGGTCTTTTCACTGCATATATGAAAGAAATGACTAGAAATGCAAGAGGCCAATGTGACCACATAGCACTGAGTTTTGAAAGTGTCGTATTCCTACTGTTACAACGTAGCCGCATGTTGTGGAATGGTGTGAAAGTGCTTATCTCTGTTCCATTCTGAGATTGGTTTCTTTCCCATGGTATTCACTGAACTTCGCTACCACTCTTAGTTAAAAATATAAAAAATTATTTTGATCAGCCTATATATTGCCATAAGTTTTAAAGTAAAATATTCCTGTAAGGTTCATTATGAAAACATAAACTTTTGCCCTATTTCCCTCCATGATTTTTTTCTTTGTTCTCAGGAAAGCGCAAACCCTTGTAAATTGTCCAGTAGGTGGCAGCATCTAGTTAAAATATATACTTTAAAAGACTTGAATTTAGAGCCAGATTTATTTGGACTTGAACTTTAAACACACATCTGAGACATACCCAAACCTACTTTCTATGTTTCTTCTTCTTTTTTCTTTAAAAAAAGGGAAATTCTTAGGCTGAGTATTCTTCCTTATCTCTCCCAGTCTTTTGATTAACCTCTTAAGAGTAACTTGAAGGACTTTGGACTGGTGGCAGAATGGCAATTTCCAGCCTGTTTTCCAGGTTCCCAAACACAAAATACCTAGTCCCCTTCTAACTTCACAGATAACCAACAGCAAGGAAAAAAACCAGAAAAGATACTTGTCATCGAGTAGTGTATGTAGTTTCATTTATAGCTACTAGATATAAATGAGGCCTTGACTCTAAGAGAAAGATAAAAACCACATTAAATTCATTTTTGCCACATTTTGACTTTATAATTCAGAGATAATAACCTCAAGTTTTAATTCCTGAGGTTTTGAAGTATACAATATTATACTTACTAGAGATCTCAGAAATATTTTAAAAGTCTATCCCACTCCATTTTTTTTTTTTTAAAGATTTTATTTTTTCCTTTTTCTCCCCAAAGTCCCCCGGTACATAGTTGTGTATTCTTCGTTGTGGGTTCTTCTAGTTGTGGCATGTGGGACGCTGCCTCAGCGTGGTCTGATGAGCAGTGCCATGTCTGCGCCCAGGATTTGAACTAACGAAACACTGGGCCGCCTGCAGCGGAGCGCGCGAACCCAACCACTCAGCCACGGGGCCAGCCCCTATCCCACTCCATTTTTGAGGGATTACTTTTAAGTTTTTCTAGAGAAGTGTGAAAATCAAAACTCTTTGCCATACCAGTTTTCCCTTAGTTTTCAGCATTTATCTGATGGATAGAGATAGAATTCAGTACTCTCTGAGACAGATCCATCTAGTGATAGGATCTTTTGTTTTCGGGATTTTTGATAGAGATTATTCTTTTTTCCCTTTGTCACATTTGCCTCTTGTGTCTCCAGCTCCAAAATTATAAGTGCATAAAGCACAAAACAGTGACATCTTAATCAATCAGGCTTCTCAAAATTTATGAGTACTTCTTTCGAAGTACTTTTCTGTGAAATTCAGGAATGTGATACTTCTGCTCTTGGATATTAAGATTAAAGATTCCAGGAAAATCTGATAGTCTCTGCTCTGATTGGCAGAGGACTGAGGAAGAAAATCATATAACTCTGCTGACTGGTACAGCTAAGGATTTTTGGTCTTTAATCTCTGTTTGGATTCTCAGTATTGTTTAGCAATTTCTTTTGCATTCTCCAGAGTGGCTATTCCAAATGGTTGTTGTGTGCTTAACCTCCTATCCTCTTCTGCAAGTCCTTCAGTCCAGCAGTCTTACTGTCAAGAGAAAATGGATCAGCTGGGTGGGAATCCCTTCCCCGTTCTTTCTTTCTGTCTCTAAATTGTACTCTGACTGTGCTCCTCCATTCCCCTTCCTCCTTCCCTAGGTGGAGGAAAAGTGCTCTTCTTCTCCAAGGCCAAAGTCAATAACATCCCATCCCTTTCACTCTGCCCCTGGCTCCTGATCCATCAGTCGTTCTCTCTCTCCCTAGAGCTTCAGTTTCTCTCTTCCCCTCTGGCTCCTTCCCTTTAGCTTATCATGTTTAAATCTTCTCGTCCTAAAACAGAATGAGAGAGCCATCAAACCAACCAAACATCAAATAAAACTTCTTCCCTCAGTTCTTCACGCTACTCCCAAACAGGTACCACTCAGTTCCCTCTTTTGCTTGAAGGTCAGACTTCTTGAAAGAATAGTCCACACCCCTACTGGTGCTACCAGGTCAACTCCTATTTACTTCTCAACTTAATGGTGTGTGTTTTTTCCTATCACACTATAGAAACTATGCTATCAGTGGTCCTCCTAAATTCTAAATCCAGTGACATACTTCCAATTTTTATCCTACTTGACATCTCTGTAGCACTTGACACAGTTGACCACTCGTAGAATAGCAATGTTTTTATTGGATTCATTGTCCTCGCTGATTCTCCTTCCCCTTGCCCCTCTACTTCTGTTGGCCTTCAGCAAATAGACAGCCAGTTATTTCTCCAGCAAAAATGGGTTTATTTGGGATTAGCAAAGAATTGCAATTCAGGATCTGCAACCATGGTGAGCCATGTGCAAGTCCCCCTTAACAAGCAGAGGAGAAACTCTTTTACAGAGAGGAAGAGAAAATTGGGAGAGCTGTTGTAAACAGAGTCCATTGGAGGAGACAAGGGATTCATAGTGGAGTGGCTTTTCAGTCACTGAGTCGTGACAGTCTCTCATTGGCTGAACTGTTGCTGGGCAAGAAAAAGTGGTCTTTCTTCTTCGCGTTGGGCTCTGCAATCATAGTAGGGCGTGAGAGCTCCCCATTCTGGCCTCCCATTTAATTTTAAATGAAGTTTCTGTTTATTAATTTTTACACTTCTCATCATTGAAAGTTACTCCTCCTTTTGTATGTTTTCTCTATCTTGGTTAATGGTTTCATCATCCATTTAGTCTTTGTGATGGTTAATTTTATGTGTCAACTTGACTGGATCACAGGATACCCAGATGTCCAGTTAAGATTATTTCTGAGTGTATCTAAGAGGGTGTTTCTGGAAGAGAGTAACATTTGAATTGGTAGACTGAGTGGGAGTGCATACCCTCCCCAATGTGGGTGGGCATCGTCTAATCTGTTGAGGGCCTGAATAAAACTGAAAGGTGGAGGAAGGTAGCATTTGCCCTCTCTCTGTCTGACTGCTCGAGTCGGGACATTGCTCTCCTCTGGTCCTCAGTGATAATTAAATCACCTTATTCTAAATATCTTTGGTTGTTTGCTTTGAGTCTTGTTAGTCTTTGATCACCTGGAAATAATGTTAATTTTTGTGTCCTTTTCAATAACTACTCCTATTCTGAGAACTTTATAAGGACTTAGTATTGAAATTTATTGAATGTATTTCAATTGTCTATTTAAATTATCATAAAGTTTTTCTTTCTTGACAAACTAATTTTTTTTTTTAAAAGATTGGCACCAGAGCTAACAACTGTTGCCAATCTTCTTTTTTTGTTCCTACTTTTCCTTCCCCAGCGCCCCCCACCGCCGAGTACATAGTTGTGTATTTCAGTTGTGGGTCCTTCTAGTTGTGGCACATGGGACGCTGCCTCAGCGTGGCCTGAAGAGTGGTGCCATGTCTGCGCCCAGGATCCGAACCAGCGAAACCCTGGGCCGCTGAAGCGGAGCACGCGAACTTAACCACTCGGCCACAGGGCCAGCCCCCAAACTAATGTTTTAAAATTGCTAGATTTAAATACTAAATGAGTCTTATATACCTGGGTCAATATTTCTTGGTTGTGGAGAATTATTCCTTTCATTTAGTATCGTATTTGAATGGCTGTATTTATTCAGAATTTTTGCATCTATGTTTATAAGTGAGATTAACTCTGTGTGTGTTCATGTGACTGTGTGTGCCCGTGTGCATCTGTGTTGTGGTATTGGGAGTAGAGGTGGGATTGGGGGTGTATGTGTGTGTGTATGCTTTGTTGGGCTATGTTAACTTCATAAAATGAATGGGGCTGGCTGTTATTTATTTCTATGCTTTGAAACAGTTTATGTAACGTGAGGATTATCTGTTCCCTAAAAATTTGAAAGATTTCACTGGAAAAACCATCTGGTTCAAATAATTTCTTGGAGGCAATTCTTTGACTCTTCTCAGCTTCTTTCATATTTACTATTGTATTTCAGTTTACTAGTCTTCTGGAGTCAATTTTGGCAATATATCCATGTCACTGAGATTTTAAAGAATCCATTTCACTGAGATTTAAAATTTTACTATGGGGCCGGCCCTGTGGCCGGGTGGTTAAGTTCGCCCACTTTGCTGTGGGGGCCCAGGGTTTCGCTGGTTCAGATCCCTGGTGCAGACATGGCACCTCTCATCAGGCCATGCTGAGGAAGCGTCCCACATGCTGCAACTAGAAGGACCCACAACCAAGAATATACAGCTATGTACTGGGGGGCTTTGGAGAGAAAAGGGAAAAAAATAAAATCTTTAAAATTTTACTAATAAAATTTCATATAGTATTTTAAAATAATAATTCTCCTTATTATTTATATGTCCCATTTCTTATTTCTAATTTTTTTCATGTTTTTCTTCTCTCTCTCTTTTTTCTTTTTTGGTGAGGAGGATTGGCCCTGAGCTAACATCTATTGCCAATCTTCCTCTTTTTCCTTGAGGAAGATTGTCACTGAGCTAACATCTGTGCTAATCGTCTTCTGTTTTGTATGTGGGACACTGCCATACTTGTCAATGGCTGACAAGTGGTGTAAGTTCACACCCAGGATCTGAACCCATGAACCCCAAGCCACCAAAGTGAACTGTGTGAACTTAACAATGCCACTGGGCTGGCCCCTTTCTTTCTCTCTTTTAAATCTAGCAGTTTTTTTTTTTAAGTTGTTATTTTAGCACAATTTTAGATTTACAGAAAAATTATGAAGATAGTACAGAGATTTCCCATATACATGCAATGAGTTTCCTCTATTATTAACATTAATGTGGTACATTTTTTACTATTAATGAAGCAATATTGATGCATTATTATTAACTAAAGTCCATACTTTATTCAGACTTCTAATTTTTACCTAATGTCCTCTTTCTGTCCAGGAACCCATCTAGGAACCACATTACATTTAGTCCTCATGTCCCCTTTGGCTACTCTGGGCTATGCACTTTCTCAGACTTTCCTTGTTTTGGTGACCTTTGCAGTTTTAAGGAGTACTGGTCAGGCATTTTGTAGAATTTCTTGCAATTTTGATTTATTCATGTTTTTCTCATGATTAGACTAGGGTTGTATGTTCTTGGGAGGAAAACCACAGAGTTAAAGTGCCACATCCATTACGTCACATCATACTATCAACATGAATCATCACTGTCACCTTGCTGAGGAAGTGTTTGTCAGATTTCTCCACTTTAAAATTTCTGTATTTTTCCCCCTGTCTATACTGTCGTCTTTGGAAGGAAGTTACTGTGTGAAGCCCGTACTGAAGGAGTGGGGAGTTATGCTTCACCTCCTTGAAGGCACACTATTTGCATAAATTATTTTGAATTATTCTGCATGGGAGATTTATTTATTCTCCCCATTTATTTATTTATTCAATCATTTATATCAATATAGACTCATGAATATTTGTTTTATACTTTGGGTTATAATCCAATACCACTTTATTTTGTTGCTCAAAATTTGCCAACTTTGGCCAGTGGGAGATCTCTCAGTTGACTCCCATGTCCCTTCGACGTATCTCCTTTGAGTTTTGTTTTATTGTTGTTGTTGAACATGTGCTTACTTTCTAGCATAACAAGATGCTCAGACTCATGTATTTCTTACCTGAGTCCTAGAATAAGCCATTTCTCCAAGGAGCTGTGGTTCCTCTGATTGAGGAATGATAATAGAAACCAAGATCTGACTACTAGATTTGGTTGTTACTGGGGAGTTGTTGACTCTAGGCCCTCTCAGAGAGGAAATATTTGTGTGTATACTAAACTGTTATATACATATCTATAAATGTTTCTTTGTCATCATCTGTATTTTTATTAAGCTAACCATGAGTTCATATTGATCTCTCTGACTTTGTTACCACATGGATCATTCTTGCTTTTTCCCCTTGCCTATCTGCAACCTCCACTCCAACAGCGAGAAGCCTGGCTCTCACCATCAGCCGTCCGTTTACTTAATTGTTGGCTTCCACTGTACATGTATAGTGTTATCACAGTTGTTATCCTGTACCCCTGGAGCAAACAGCTGAACCGGAGTACAGTGCTCATGTGCGGTTTCTGGTGCCATTAGTCACGCAGACTCTATTCATTTCCAAAGTTACTTAAGGTGAGCACCTTTTTCCTCCACCCCCTTCAGTGAGATGGTTTCAGACATTTGTGATACATTTAGATTGTTTTGTCACATTCTGCATTCCATCCTGGGATTCTATGACATCCTAAATAATTTTTGAAAATTTTCATACGTTAACGTGCACTCTTTGTGCTGTGAAGTTATAGGTTTTTAAAAATGCATAGCGTCATGTAACCACCATTACAGAATCATACAGAATAGTTTTACCACCCTAAAAAAATCTCCTGTGTGTGAATTCTCATTCAACCCTCTCCCCTCCCCCAAACCCCTAGCCGCCACTGATCTTTTTACCATCTCTCTAGTTTACTTTTTCCAGAATGTTGTCTGATTGGAATAAGTAGCCTTTTCAAATTAGGTTCTTTCACTTAGCAGTATGTGTTTATGATTTGTCTGTGTCTTTTTGTGGCTTGATAGCTGATTTCTTTTTGTCACTGAATAACGTTTCCTTCTATGGATGTACCACAGTTTATTTATACCTTCATCTATTGAAAGATATCTTGATTGCTTCTAGTTTTTGGCAATTATAAATCTGCTTTAAACATTTGTCTGCAGGCTTTTTTTGTGGCCATAAATTTTCAATTTATTTAGGTAAATGTCTAGGAGCAGGATTGCTGAATCCTATGGTAAGACTTTAACTTTGTAAGAAACTGCCTGTCTTCCAAATTGCTGTACCATTTTGCATTCCCACCAGCAAAGAATGAGAGTTCCTGTTGCTCTCCATCCTTGCTAGCAATTGGTATTGTCAGTCTTTTGGGTTTTAGCCATTCTAATAAGTATATAGTGGTATTTCATTGTTTTAATTTGCATTTGCGTTTCCCTAATGACAAATAATGTTGAATATCTTTTCAGATTTTTGTGTGTGTCTAGGTGTGTCTAGGTTCTTTTTTTAAAGTCTTGCCTATGGACATCCAGTTGTTCCAGCACCATTTGTTGAAGGCATTATCCTCTCTCCATTGAATTGCTCTTGCTTTTTTGTTAAAGATCAGTTGACTATATTTTCGTGGGTCTATTTCCGCACCCTCTATTCTGTCCCAGTGATCTATGTTTCTGTTCTTTCACCAATACCATGCTATCTTAATTACAACTAGTGTTTCTCTTTTTAAAATTATACTTGCAGATTTTTCTTTTTATACCTCACAAGAACCAGTTTTGAATTTCTTTGCTAAATTCTAGCTCTTATCTTTATTATTTCTTTTTTTGAACTTCTTTTGTTTTTGTTTTCTCTAACTTCTTCAGCTAAATTAGTTAAGCTCATTTTATTTTCTCTTAAAATATGTGTCTGCTAGAGCTGCCATAAAAAAATGCCACAGACCAAGTGGCTTAAACAGCAGAAATTTATTTTCTCACAGTTTTGGAGGTTAGCAGTCCAAGATCAGGGTGCTGGGAAATTCATTTTTTGGTGAGGTCCCTCTTTCTGGCTTGCAGATGGCCATCTTCTCCCTGGGTCTTCACATGACCTTTTCTCTGGGCAGAGAGGGAAGGAGGGAGGGGATCAAGATATCTCTGGTGTCTCTTCCTCTTCGTATAAGGACACCAATTCTATCAGATTAGGACCCCACCCAGTGACCTCATTTCACTTTAATTACCTCCTTCAAGGCCCTGTGTTCGAATACAGCGACATTGGGGGTTAGGGCTTCAACATAGGAATTTTGGAGGGAGACAGTTCAGTCCATAACAATATGATAAAAAGCATCATTGCTATGAATTTGTTTCTGAAAATAGCTTTACCTCTGTACTACCTTCTCTAATATGTGGTGTCATCATTATTCTCTACAAGTTGTTATTGTATTCTTATTTCTCACTGATCTAATAGTTAATTAGAAAATGATAGTGCCTTGCCCTTATTCTCCAGAATTTTTTTAAAAAAATTTTTTGCTGAGGAAGATTAGCCCTGAGCTAACATCTGTGCCAGTCTTCCTCTATTTTATATGTGGGTTACCACCACAACATGGCTGATGAGTGGTGTAGGTCTGCACCCAAGATCTGAACCCACAAACCTGGGCTGCTGAAGTGGAGCATGCCAAACTTAACCACTAGGCCATGGGACTGGCCCCCTCCAGAACTTTTTATGAGCACTATATTTTAAAAGCTAATATAGAAATTTATGATATTGTGTCATTGTGTTGATATTTTGAATTTATTGAAATTTTCTTTGTAGTCTGATAGAGTGATTCTCAATTGTACAGGATGTTTGAATATGTACATTTTTGGTTGGCATATGATGTGGGGTGGGGGGAGAGCTTCTTCTAGTTTACAGGGGCAACTGAGAACTTCTGGATCTCCTCCATGCCGCAGGCCAGCCATGGGAATTGTGTGGTGTGTGTGAGAGAGAGAGAGAGCGAGCAAATTTCAGGCCCCATCTCCCTCTAAACATGCCACACTGCCATTGCTGCTTTGCATCTGTCATGGGTAGGTGTGGAGCACTGTGTATGGAGTCTCCTGCCAGAGTTCTAGGTGTGCAGTGAGGCAGAGTCCACTGCTCTGGGTTCTCTTTGAGGATCTCTATCCGATTCTAGGATTTCACCTCCAATGGGATGTGTGCCAGAGAGCAGCCTCACACTTGTGTCACTTGTATCTACTCTAAACTCATCCCCTCAGATGCTCTTCTAGGTCCTCCCCTATAGTCTGGGATGGGCTTTAATCTCTTCCCTAGGTGGCAGGAAACAACCCACATCCTGTGGTCCTCCTCTTCCAGGACTCTTATTAAAAATTGTGTTCAGTCCTTCATGCTCTGGCTCTTGATCTCTGAAGTGAGATGGGTTTTTTTTTTCCCAGATAAATGTTTGTTGTGAGGATTAAAATTAGAATTAAAAATTTTTCCTATTAACTTTTTATTTTGATATAATTTCAGACTTAAAGTCTTAAGAAAAGCACGAAGAATTCTCAAATACCCTTTACTCAAATTCTCCAAGTGTTAATATTTTACCACATTCTCCTTTTCTTTTTCTGTCTTTATATACATATATCTCCCCTCTGTCTCTCTCTCTCCATGCGCTTGCACACACGCACGCACACACACACGCAAATCAGGAATTAACATTGATGTGACACTATTATCTAATCTATAGACTTTACTCATATTTTGCCAACTGTCTCACCAAAATCCTTTATAACAAAAGAAAGTCCCAGATGATGTATTGCATTTAGTTGTCACGTCTCTTTGGTCATTCTTTGTGTTTATGACATTGGCATTTTTGAAGGCTATAGCCCTGTTATTTTGTAGACTTTTCCTCAGTTTGGGTTTCTTTATGTTTCCACACGATTAGGTTCATGTTGTCCATTTTTGGCAGGAATCCCATTGACGTAATACTGTGTTCTTCTCAGTGGATCAGATCAGGAAGCGCAGGATGTTGATTATCCCCTTACCGGGGGCGTTGACTTTGATCACTTGTTAAGGTGGTATCTGCCACGTTTCCCCACTGCAGAGTTACTGTTTTTCCTTTTGTACTAAATAGGTTATCTTGTGAGGAGATACTCTGATGCTATTATCCTGTTGTTCTTCAGATTTTCACGGACTAGATTTTTTTTTTTTAATCTGTAAGAAAGAGCTTTCTAAAGGGGGAGTTTTGGAATTCTGAAAATGCTTTTTTTTTCCCTCAAGGAGTTAAGCGCCTTCATCTGAATGCCTGACTTTCAAAACTGTTGTGTTTTAAACTCAAGGCTGAGCTATGCGGCCTTTGTTCTAGGCTGTAGCCACATTCTGTCTGAGGCGATGAATACCACCAAGACTATGGGTGAAGGGCCACAGGGTCGCAAGAATAAGGATAATTTTAGCCTAGGACAAGCCCCTAGGTTTAAAACCTTTAAATATCATCTTGCTATCATAGTTTTTAATATTGCAAGTTTTCATATTTTTGTGTCATTATAGGTACTTTAGCATAAAATTGAGGGAAATTGCTATTAAAGGGAATTATGGGATCAAAAATAAATATATCACCACCTTAAGTCTATGGTGTAACTTAAAACTATTAATAAAATGTTGCCAAATTGCTGACTTGCTGAGCCTGCTTTAATGAATCTTTAAGACCCCTAATAATAATGGTTGCAAAAAAATTAAAAATTTGAAAAGAACTTTAAGCCTTTTTGTCTTTTGAGCAGGTTACCCCTCTCCCACCAAGGCTTACACCACTAATCTGCTAGATTAACTCATAAAAGATTGTACAAGGATTAAAGTTGTAATGTCAGTCCCAATGATGTGACATTACTATGAATTCCAAATTAAGGAATTGGAATTGATGAATTTGTTTTTACTATCAGAAGTTGTATGTGTTGAATTTGGCGATGTTGTGTGTTGGGGTGAATGTGTCTTTTGCTTGCTTCCTTTGTATCATCTCAGAGGGGGTGCTTGAACCAGGTTTGTTTGAGAGATAGGTGGTGGGTCCTGTAATATCTTCAAGACTTCTCATGTTTTCTGAAGCAAAAACATTTCTGTGCCACAACCTGGCAGATTGTTTCATGTTAAAGCATAGAGAGAGACTTAAAAAAAAGGATACTTGCTTATGTTAGCAGTTTCTTGCAAATATATGGTCTAAATTAGCTAATAGGAGACAATAAAATAAATTACATTAAAACAAAAGGAATTGAAAAACATAATTTCCTAATTTCTTTATGAGTTTTAGCTTGAGAGAATAAATCACAAAAGAAGAAAGCCAACTGCTAAGAGTCTCCTCAGTTTTCTCTTTCAAGCACATTCTTTTATCCTGATGACTGACCATGTATTTGAAATCATCACCTTGGGGATCTAAAACAAAAAAGAAAAACACAATTACAGTTACTCAGTGTGTGTATTCTCTGTATTATGTGTGTTGGAATTTGGATACATTATCTCAGGAGAGTTCATGTGATATTTTAGCACACCCTTGTACATCCTCTTTGCACAGAAATTCTAGGGAAATGCTATTTGACTATCTTGATTTCTGCTGTTTGTTTCAGTGGCTCATGTGTACAAAGATGATTATCATTTCTACCTGAAAGTGACATTGTCTTAAGAAGTGTATATGGGGAGGATTGATGAATATTACAGAGAATATAAGATCTTAGTTTTTTTAGCAATTGTTCATGTTAGACAATTACTTATTTATTTTGTGTGTATTGAACAAGTGATTTTTTAAATCGATAGATCCTTCTTGCTATGAGCATGAAGACTCAGTGTTTTACACTCAAGTCCCTCCAGAAGAATATGAAAACTGTATACAGATTATCAATCAAGGTATGTTTTAATTTGTGTGGTTACGCATGTTGTCACAAGAAAATACCAGCTGCTTACAGAAACATTCACAGATGAAATGATTTGATGTGATTTATTATAGAGGTGGGTGGAAGTAGGTAAGGTCCTAGATGAAACAAGATTGGTCATGAGTTAACCAGAGTTGAAGTTAGTTGGTTAGGATTCATTATACCATTCTTTCTACTTTTGGATGTTTGAAATTTTAGGTAATAAAGTGTTAAAGAAAAGCTGGCTGCAAGTAATGGAAACCTAGCTTAAGCAAGAAAGAAAATGTATGAAAAGAATCCTGGTGGTAGACAGCTTTCTTTGATTCCCAAGAGCATATTCTGTGGTTAGTCATTGAGAGGGAGACTCAACTCCGAAATCCTAGAGAAAAGACCAACTGATCCAACTTGGGTTAGATATCTACCCCTGGACCAACCAACTCAACCAAACCAGCAAGGGTTGGGGTCACTATAGAAACATGGCAGCTTCTGCCGTGGGTCACCACCCGGATGGAGAGCAAAAGAGGACATTTCTAGTGAGACAATTCTCTCCAGACAGTCCAATGTTTTTTCCTACAATTTATTAAAGATATATTTTAAAGAAACTCTATTATAAATAGAGACATGGATACATTTAACTTGAGTTATATTAATCTTGTATTATTTAAGAATATATGAAACTTCAATTGAATGAATAAACCTCATATTTCAACTTAAAAGACTATATGCAACTTGGATTATGGGAAAAAGTTACATATTTTATATCTAAGGAGGCCACTCACCAAAAAAGTCACTTATACTTTATAGGTAGTTGATTTAAAACATAATTATGTTATTGATTGAAAAATAAAACCTAATTATAAAGCACAGATTTATTTGCCTAGAAACTTATAACTTAAATTTGAGTAAAACTGTTTTTACTCAAATTTAGTTTTTGTTTGAAAAAAATTTAAATCCAGAGATCTTACCCTTTTCCTGATTCTTTCCAGCTATTGTTATCAAAATTTGTCCTTTGATTTTTAAATTTGCATTCAATCTTTGATAATTAGCTATAAATACACCAGTTGGCTAGCTCCCTTAATACTTTTTATTGAAGTAACCTCTCATAAAACAAAGATAACTTTTAAATAAACCTTGTCTGCGTTGAGCTACTGCCTGGTGTTTTACCCTTTTGGACTTTTTTTTTAAGATTGGCACCTGAGCTAACCTGTGTTGCCAGTCTTCTTTTTTTCCCCTCCTCCTTCTTCTCCCCAAAGGCCTCCCCCCTCGCCCTCCCCCTTCCCCACATAGTTGTATATTGTAGTTGTGAGTGCCTCTGGTTGTGCTGTGTGGGACACCACCTCAGCATGGCCTGATGAGTGGTGCCATGTCTGTGCCCAGGATCCGAACCAGCGAAACCCTGGGTCGCTGAAGCGGAGCCCACGAACTTAACTGTTCTGCCATGGGGCTGGCTCCCTTTTGGACTTCAATGTGGCAGTTATCCTATTTTGTAGGATGGACTCCTTTTGTTAGTTAAGAAGACTCTTCTTTGTGCATATTTTTAGAGCTTTAATGGAGAGTTCACATGATCTTGTTTTAAATGCTATAAATGTGACTACAGTAAAAACATGATATTTAACAAAGGGAGTAAGAGTCCACAAGTATTTTTCTTACCCTTGTTTTGAGCACTCGGGGTCTCAACAACTCAGAGGGTGACTTAAGCCTTTTGTCAAAGGTTGAGAAAAACCGACAAACTGAAACGGGCTCCAGTGGTTTGTGCAGATGGGATGGAGAGCATCTAGGATGTTCATGCCCAGCCCTTGCTTAAAGACGGCTTTGGACAAAATGCTGGTGGTTCCGAAAGGGTGACGGCAAATTAACAGAATAGTAGGAAATGGCTTAGTCTTTAGGGAAAGTTTTGTTTTATAAAGCCTAAAATAAAATATATTTTAAAAATCCCCATAACATCAGAGACTTCTCTGTCACATATATCACTTGAAGTTTTTTCATATTTCCCATGATTTCAAATGAATCAACAGCAAGAAGTTTGATACATAATAATGAATAACAAAAGAAGTTTTATGAGAATTTCATTGCAAATTGTGGTGGCACATTTATCTTTTAAAGAATAAATCTCCATATATATTACGTTTCTGGATCTGGAATTTAGAAGTTCTTCTGTGTGTGTTTTATTTCTTATGTATTTTAATATATGCTTAAGGTAAAATTTTAGCATAATGGACAATTATAGTTATGAAAAAATTTCAAACTTTTTTAATATTAGATTTTACCTATGATCTGGAAAGAAATGAGTCCTTGATCAAGGCAGAAAAGAAACCTTTCTCAAAAACAGAAAAGATTGAGCTCAGGGGTAAACACAGCCAGGATTTTATTAAGCGAAACATTGAGGTATGTACTTAGAAATTTAGAAGCCAGAATGTGGGACTAAATGAGTGGCGAAAATGGAAATAGTTGTGTTCAGTGTCTTTATATATTTTTTTGACTATGATACATGCATATGTAATTGAAACAGTATATATAACTGAAAGAAAAGTTTTATCAGCCAGTACTTAACTTCACTATTTTCTGTTCCATCCTATCCTCTCCTGTCCTATCCTATTCGATCCCTTTTAAAAAATATGGCTGCAACTCAATACGTTTATTTCACTATCCAGAAATGAACCTGGTTCCTGTAATTTAAAAAACATTTATTTAGATAGTAGCTTTGGACAATGTTTCCCAGATTTTAAATTGCCTATTGGTAAAATTGTTTTTTTAGATTAATGAGACTGATTTTTATAGCTGGTGCATTTAGAAATTTGAATGGAAAATGCTCCTGGGAGAGGCGGAGAGGCCAGTTGGTTGTCTGCCCCCTGGCTCTCCTTCCTCCCCAGCTGAGCCTCCTGGCAGCCCATCACTTGCCTTGAGTAGCTCTCTGCTTCGGGGGCTTGTCCTTGATCTTACAGGCTCTACAGACTCACTTGCTTTGTCCTCAAGGCAGACTCAGACTAACCAAGGGCACAGGGGCTCCTGTATTAGACCAGAATGCTAATTAATAATTTACAGCAAGAAATGTAAGTGCAGTGGACAGAAAGTTCATTGCAAACCATTCAAGCAGCTAAGTCATTAGAGAACTGCATTGGTGAGTGTGAAGTATTACAAGAGGAAAGAGTGAAATAATTCCTCACACTTCAAGCCTGATGCTTTCCACAATTGGCACGTCATTTCCAAGCCAAGTGGATTCATGGGTCAGGCTGCCTCTGCCAAGACTGGCCTCTGGAGCTCTCAATTTTTCTGTGCTCCATGTTCGTATGATCTGAAGGAAACCTTTTCCAACTTTATCCGTTTCTTTGCACTGGCCCATTGTATGTTGATATATTGTTTGATTTTCCAAGAGTGGTAGCATTTCTTCTCATAGCCAAGTTCTTGCTGACACAGACAGCAGCTCCACCATAGATTTCATTTTTCCCTTTTAACAATAGTAACTGAATCTTTGTTTAAACTCCTGGTGTGATATTCTTGAAATATAAAAGCAGTTTCCTTTACTGGATATACGCCACATAGCAAGTGGCAAGAAGATTCTTTCCCAATGTCTCAGCAAATATGTTTTTGCGTTGGTGTATATTATATAAAGAGAGGTTTGCAAACTGCCTGTGTTCTGTTGTTTTATTTTATTTTTTTTAAATAAAATATTTCTTGAGATGGTTAATGTGAGGGCCTTCTTATAGTGGGAATATCTTCACTTGGAGAATGGACCTATACCAAAAATTTGACATAAAATTATGAAAATGAAAATTGCCTAATCTCACAAATTTTACCTTAGTTTATCTATACTATGAAGCCTCAGATCCCATTTTTATTTTCTTGAACTACTAATTGCTTGAGTATTAATATTTTCCATGAATGCATTCTGTAGTTGGCCAAGAATCCAGGAAAACCAGGGGTTATGATTGACAGAGAGAAGAAAAGGCTGATGGAACTTCTGAAGGACTTGGATGATAGAGATTCGGGGCTGTCCAGTTCTGAGGTATGTAAACTGGTGTTAAATGACCTCGACACTTCTTAATTTTTGTTTTTTTATCATGTAATTGACCCATTAGCACAAATTTGCAATAGTTTTTCAAATTATAAGACAATATTCTTTGACTTTAAAAAATCCTCTTTTATGAATTGGTTTTTATTGAAATTTTAAAATTTATTCTCAGTCAATTCATTATTGACTGTCAAAGGATTACCTTATGTTATTGTAAGAGGGACTACACATTGGCTATCACAGTAATAACGTCTGCTTGTGATGCAGTGGGCTTAGTCACTGATGAATAGGAATGTATTTCTCTGTCTGCTGTTATTTTGGACATTTCTTGTTATCCCTAAACTGGCTGCCTGATATTTCAGAGTAATCTTCAGTGATCATCCTAAAGAACAGTGAACTTTGAGCATCCAGTTCCCTGAAGGGGCTGGGGGAGTGCAGACTGAGCCTAAAGAGGGGAGCAACTTGCAATCCAGGGTGCCAGTGTGGGTGTTTACAGGGCCTGGCAGGTCACACAACGAATGCGGTGGCCCAGCATTTGCACATGTTTGCATACTAAACTTATAGCAGTATTCATTGCTTCCACAAAAGAAGTACACGTTCCTGTGTTCCTGGAAGCCCTTATCCTTGTCATATAGCTTTTATTTCCCTATATTTAATAGAGATGTGATGTAGTGAATGCTGCTGGCACCCTGCCCAGATCCCCTTTACCTGGCATCTCTCTGTGCATCCATCCCCTTGCCCGGTGCCAAGGGTGCACAGCTCCCCCCTCCCCTGGAGAATCGCCCTGGGCTAACTGGGAGCTGCACAGGCCAGGAAAGCACCCCCTCCCGACCCCACCCCTCACCTCGAGATGGGATTAGCTCTGTGGTGCAGTTAGTCCTCCAGAGCTTCCCCAGCTGAGACCACATCCTTGCCTGGCTTTCTTCCCTTGTCCTAGCCTCCTTCCCTCATGCTCCTTCTCCTGAAAACGCTCCCCCAATAAGTCATTTGAACAAGGATCCCTGTCTTAGGCTCTGTCTGGGGAACCCAGCCTGTCACGTAGGTTCAGAGGGTAATTTTGGCTTCAGGTACAAAAGCAGTGCATGTGCAGCAATGCCTGTGGCCAGTGGGGGAGGACATGGCAGTCTGTGGGAGCCAGTACTCAGCATCAGCTGGCCGCTGCTGCTTGACAATCCCAACCCAGGGCTGTCTGGGTCCTTCAATTTGTCAAGAGAAGCTAGAAATTCAGGTTTTTATGGACAACATTCCTTTTTTTAAATGTTGACAAATTCCATTTAAAAAAGTTCTGTGTGGACAAACAAAATCTCTACCCCTCACATCACCCCAAAAGAAAAGCAAATCTACACAACATCACAGACCAAAACCTCTAAATACTTTTTTCGAAGACGGTGAAGGTCTGGGGCTGGTGAGATTGCCCAGGGAGGTCCCTGCCCATCCAGAGGTCCCTGGGCCTCTTCACATCCAGTGTGTTATGCGAAGCAGGGGCAAGGGGTGGGGAAGGCAGGCTGCTAAACACCCACATAGTCCTGAGATATTTTAGCTTTGGGATTCATGGTAATTTGTTTATTTTATTATCAAATCTAAGATAACAGTAAGAATTAAGGGATCTGGGTCTCATTCCTGGTTTTGTGTTAATTAAGAAGTTGGGCAAGCTGCTGCCTGCTGATTCTCTGCGGACCAAACTAGGGCAGGATAGCGCTTCCTTATGTATTCTAGGAATGCTTTAGCAATGAATTTTTAAAATTAATATTGCCTTTTACATATTGTTTTTGTTAGTATTTGTGTCTTGTTCCTCTCTTCATTTTAAACTCTTCTCTATCATTTAGTTTTAGGTAGATGTTTTACAAGTACCGTATAGCTGGATTTTTATTGTTGCTGTTGTGTCTTTATCTTTAGGTGTTTATCTTTTATTGTTTCTTTATCTTTTGTTATTATTTTCTATTCCTTATCTTTTAGTGGGAATATTTAATTTATTCATATTTATTATGACCACTGATATTTTGTTTTTTCTAGATTGGCACCTGAGCCAACAACTGTTGCCAATCTTTTTTTTTTTTTTCTGCTTTATCTTCCCCAAATCCCCCCTGGTACATAGTTGTATATCTTAGTTGCAGATCCTTCTAGTTGTGGCATGTGGGACGCTGCCTCAGTGCCCGATGAGCAGTGCCATGTCTGCGCCCAGGATCTCAATGGGCGAAACCCTGGGCCACTGCAGTGGAGCGCGTGAACTTAAGCTCGGCCATGGGGCTGGCCCCTACTGATCTCTTTTTTTATATTTCATTTATTATATTTATTTTGCTTTCTTTACCCCATTTTCCTCTCCTTGCTTGAAAATTCAGAATCCTATTTCTGATCTGGTAGTGTTAACCTTCAAGTTCTTAAAACACGAATTTTCTTTTCAACTTCAGTAATTAATCTCTAAAATCTTATATCTAAAAAGATAAAATCTTTGTTACACTTGTATTTCCCTTTTCTCCCATTTCCTCTCCTCCAGAATGCATTGAAATCACCTGGAATTTCAGTTCCAGAATATTATAAGTTTTTACCGTTAAAAATCCTTCTTTTATTTTAGGAATCTTTCTCAACAATACCCAAATTTTTAACCATGTCATTAATTGTATATTTAGGCTCATCTAATTGTTTATTTGTACAAATCACTTCTCTTGAATTATTCCTCTGGAATTTTTTTTGAATTTTTCCCCAAGAAATGATGGTATGTAGATGATTTTTGAGTGTTTACATATTCAAAAACTTATTTTTCCCTGATTTGAATGATGACTGGGTGGTAACTAAATTCTACATGCAAAATCCTTTCTTTCTGAAAGCATGTAGCATTTTCTCTTTATTTTTGAGTTCAAAAATTTTATCAGAACATACTTGTGTGTCTTTAAAAACATTTTTGTTCCTGCATGGTGCCTTGTAGCTCTTTTAATCTAAAGGATCAAGTCTTTCTTCGGTTCAGAAAATTATCTCCTATTATTTCTTCCCTTCCATCATCTCTTTTCTCTCCTTTTGGCCTACCTAAAATGGGATATCAGTGGGGAACATGATTGGCTGCAAGTAGCAGAAAACTTTATAAACAGTGCCTTAAACAAGTAAAGAGTTTATTTTTTTTAAGTAATAAGAAGTGCAGTTGTAAGCAGCTAGTGTCTTCCTATCTTCCTGCTCCACGATCTTCGTGTGGTTTTGTTTTTAGGTTTGCAAGCTTGCTGCTACATCTTTAGGTAATGTGTCCATTTTCCAGGCAGAAAGAAAGGGGTGAGGGTAAAGGGCAAAGAGACATTCCTCCGAGGCTTTGCCTTGTCATTTGGGAAGGCATGGTATCCCCAGGACTTCCTCCTGCATCTCATTGGCCAAGCTGTGTCCCATAGCCATCTGTTTCATACATTGCTGCAAGGGAGACCAGGGATTCAGATATTTCCCTTTCTAGTTTCTGTAGCAGAGGAAGGCAAGGAAGAAAGAATTTGCAAAAGGAGATAAGGTTACTCAGCGTACAAGTGTCTGCCACAGATGGCTATAGAACCTCCTGGATCCCTCCTCTAGATATTATAACATTTTTCTCATAATTTGTCTTTTTTCCATTTTGCTCATATGAACTCACTTTACAGTTTTCCAAGTTGGTTTCAAGCATATCTATTCTGCTGTTTAGCTATGCAGCCCTCTTTTGAGATTGTTGTTATTGTTTTTACAATTATTATTGTTTTCTAAGCTCATATTTGCTGAGAGTTCTTTCTGCAAGTCCTCTGAGAATAAAGAGGGTCCTTTCTTATTCTCTGGTGTGCGAGATGGACATTTTATACAGAAATTCTGTAAGCCAGATAGATGGTGGCACTCCTTAGAATAGAGATTCGGAGGAGGACGATGTGTAGTGTGATAGGAAGAATTTAGGAACACTTTGAGGAAAGGACCTATCTACTGTATTCTCAAACATACCAAGCTTCTTGCCATTCCTCAAATTTGCTGTATTCTTTCAAACTTCTGTGTGTCCTTTTCTTTATGGAGTGCGCCACCACTTCATCTCTGACAAATGCCCATGCCACTTTAAAAAGATGACTAAAATGATAATTATGTTTTAATTAACCAGAACTCTTGCCCTCTGGTTGATCTTTATAGTGGTGTGTTTAATTGTATGGATGTAAGATTCTCTTGAATCTCTCTAGGATACTTACTTTGAATTTTTTTGAGGATTTCCTCCTGTGTTTGGAACTCACACATTAATGGCTCCCCAAAGATAGATGCCTCTGCTGCTGCCCGCCCCCCCCCCCCCCCCCAGCAAAATGGGTTTTGCGTCAGATCTCAAATTATTTACATCTAAGTCAGTATCGAATGAGTGAGTCCACTTGTGGACCCTCGGTTACTGGTCCGAGCCCTAGCTGTAAAGGAGGGTGGTGAAGAGCATTTTCTGGGTTCTGTCTTAGGGAGACAAGACTCCTAAAAGCTCGCAATTTCCCGCACATAGCAAGGGTGTCTAGAAGGTGTTAGAAAGACAGAAAAACGTGATACCATCTACTGTGTATTAGCATATAATTTCCTTCTATAGCTGCATAGTGCATGAGACATTTAAATTTCTGCTGAATTAACCTGACATGCTCTTTTACCTCCAGTGTCTTTAAAAAGTAATTCTATTCAGACAAGAATTTAAAATTTATTAACCAGTATTTGGTCGTTCATTCCATAGTTTTACTTTTTGTGATTCTTGTATTATTTCTCATTTATGTCATACAGTTTTGACATCACTTTTATTTAGGAAAAATTAACTACACTTTCTTATTTGTGAGTAATATTATTTTTTATAATCATGTATAACTTTCATATACCAACTAATAAGTGTAATTAAAAATGTTTACTACTATATCTTGTCTTTGTATGGATATACTGTAGTCTCCTCACTTTATCCCTGTTTTCAGACATCTGGGCTTTTTGCAATTATCCTTTATTATAAGTAACGTGGCAAAAAACATATCAGTCAGTGTTCCGGGTTTCAAAAAACAGAGATGGACTTTGACTAAAAAACAAACAATGAAACAAAAATCCACTGGGGACTTGAGTAGCAGGCAGACTCATTGGGAAGTTTGGAGAACCAAGTTTGTAAACCAGGCAGAAGTTGAGGTAGCCAGAAACATGGCCATAGAAACTCCTCAGAAACAGGCTGGTTAGGGGCTGCACCACGGCCACCAGACACCCCCCATAGATGCTTGCTGCTGCCACCTTCATTGCGGCTGACACTGGATTTTCACTGCTACTGCTGTCACTATTAATCATTTTTCTGCTTTTCCTCCATCTTTCCATCTCTCTCTTTCTCCCTCAAGAGTCAAAGTCCAGGGTGTTCACTTCTGATTGGCTGAATCTAGGTCATTTGCTTGTCTTCTTGATGCCAGTGGGAAGAGGGAAGGAGTGTCTGGTGGTGACCTATCCCCTACCGAGACTCATGCACTGTTTGGTTTCCCTGAAGCAGGAAGGGAGGTTGGGTGCTGGGGTTGTGGGAGACAAATAGAAGTCTTTTTGCATAAGTTTTTCATAGATTTCTTCCTGTTACCGTCTAGGGATTGAGTCCTTGTATTAGAGTTATGAAAACAAAGTGTATGAAATTCTTAAGCTTCCTTGCCCTCCACCTGCTCCTTTGTTCTTAGTGTTCTTCATGATTCTTCTGTCCTTGTACTACACACTTCCCTGTGTGACCTCACCCGTTCCCATGGTCCAAGGGTGTGAACCACTATTGATATATGGGTGAGTCCAAAATACTTATTTCCAGCCCAGATCTCTACCTTGAACTTCAGACAAATATATTTAACTACCTAACATAATCTGTGTGTATCCTAGGGACATCTGTAAATATCGAAAGGTCCCAAACAGAATTCATCATTATTTTCCTCCTCAAGCCTGTATTCTCCTATATTTCCTAGTTTGGTCAATATGACCATCATCCACCCTAGTTGACAAAATCAGGAATTTGGTTTTTATCTTTGATCCTTATTCATCCCTTCAGTCTTCCATCAAATTACCTCCCGATTCTGTAAATTCTACCTCGCAAGTATCTTTGGAATCTGTCCTATGTTCTGCATTCCCAGGGAACATTCTTTAGTTCAAGCACTTATCACTTTTGTTCTAGATTATGGCTTTTGCTTCTTAACTGGGTTTTCTACCTCTACTCTTGCCCTCACCAGCTCCAGTTTTAAAGTACATAGCTGATCATGTCATTTCTTTGAGATGTGATTAAGATTGATTATTTCCTCCAGGAAGCCTCCTCCAACCACTTTGTCTCCCTGTCTCCCTTCCCATCCGCAGAGGTTGGTTGATCCTCCTTGGTTCCCATGGCGCCCTGGGCTGACTGGTACTCTTCACACCGTGTTAAACTCTTTGCTGCCAAGAGACTGAGAACTCCTTGAGGGCAGAAGCTTGTGAATTAGTATTGAATCACCAGTGCCCAGTATAGTGCCTGTACACAGTAGGCACTCAGAATGAGATTTCTGAAAGAGTGTTATGAGTGGGTTTTAACCCATTATGAGACTAATGTTAGGTGATAAGGAGTTAGATGACCAATTAAACTCATGAAATCCAAACAACTGAGTTTAAAGACCCTATATTACTTTTCAGGGACAAATTTTGAAAATACCTAGGTCCTTTATAGGTATTTTATAGGATATATATGATTCTTCCTGTTCAACATATCACAAACCACTTTTTCAAAGTGGAGAAATGAGAATTTTATGAGACCCAGACTGTGAGGCTAAGAGATATTTTCCACAGGAAACCTCCCACCAAATGTAAGAAGATACTTTGCCCAGGGTTGGCAGATAATGAAACCATAAACTATTTAATTTTTTTCTTTCACTATCCCAATGTTAATGCTGTGGTTTTGTTTTGTTTTTGTTTATTTGTTTTTGTGAAGTCCTGAGTTTTGATGTAGCAGTCTGAAAGGTATGTTTTTGATAAAATGCAGCATAGGGATGATCTGGTGACTGACCCTTATTTCCTCTTAGGGCGATCAGTCTGGCTGGCTGGTCCCAGGAGAAGGATACACACTTGCGGTCACCCAGCATCAGCAGCTTGCTGAAATCGATACAAAACTCCAAGAACTCTCTGCAGGCTCCCCAACAATTTTCAGCTTTTCTCCAAGAATTGGAAATCAGAGTGATCAGGTATGTTTACTTCAAGAGCATGTAGACAGTTCAGGTTTATGAGTGCTAAAGCTAGTTCACATAATTTGACAATCTGCTTGTTAACCAAAGAAAATTCTCCCCATTTTCATTTTCCATGACTCCAGCTGCAGTGGTAGTCATTTCCATAACAGTGTGGATTTTCCTTTAGCGACTTCCACTTCCTATTCATTTTTCTTTCAGTTGGTAATTTGCTGGGATGGGGGTTGCTGAGGAAATATTTATTTTAATATTGTTATATCTTTATGATTTAAGCTAATTCTTGATCATGATCAAGAGAGAGGAGAGGGAAGAAAATTGATATAGCCCTCATTAGTACTTTGAGAACCTTATTTCCTTCTGTTCCTCTGGTTCTAGGTATTAGGAATGGCAGCTACTTGTCCCTTACTCTGCCACATTCTTCTCCCTCTTTTAATTTAACATCAAGCAGTGAAGCCTTATGTTGATGGCTTCTCTCCTGTGAGGGTTTTGAAATAAATGTGTTTCCTCTCTCGATAGTTCCCTCAAATATTCCTTTACAAAGCTAGTAGAAGGTGTAGAAAAACAGAAGAGTAACAGCAGCTTTGGAAAAGTAAAGTTCTTTTTTCCCCTCTATATTTCAGTACTAAATGGGATCTAGTTTGGGGTTGGGTGTTAGTTTTCAGCTGAAGAGAAAATGGCTGGTCTTTTCTTGTTCTACTAACCCTCTACCAGTTTCTTAAACATTTCACCAAATCATTTTCTGTACAGTCTTAGATGCATATGATTTCTTGGTCCTTAAAAAGATTTAAATAGCTATAGTCTATAGGTAATAATTCTGCTTTATAGTGAGTCTTTCCTCCAAGCTATCAATTGAGGTTTAGAGATTTGGCTTTGGGACAGTTGAAACTACCTCAGGGGAAGGGAGCAGCGTTAAGATGTTCCAAAGAAAGTTTGGTCACTGGCAAAACCTTTCTGGAGCCATCTGGAGCCTTTAACCCTGGTTACACTACAGTTTATTGATGTTTGGGGGTGCCATTTCCCAAAAGGAGGAAGCCAAGATGGGGGAACGAAATTGTTCAGGGATATTCTTTGTGCTTTTCATGTTACAGCTGTTTTTTTTGTTGTTGTTAATGTTGTTAAAGTTCAAAGGTAGCTGAGATCTCAAAGCTGAATAATGGTCCTAAAGATAGAAAATGTCTTTTTCATGGCTGTCAAATGTTATTCTTGAGAGAGAGGCTGAGAATTTAGAGATTTGTTTAGTTATTAGGACTTCAAATAAAGCACGACTATGGTCGGATTCTGTCATTGTCATCTAAATCACATTTTCAGAGTTCATATTTATAGTTCAGATAAAATATTTAAAAAATTATAAAAAAGGAAACTAGTACATTACTTAGCTGTTACATATTGTGTTTATATATTTTCATGTAAAGCAATATATATTTTAGAGAGAAAAGAGACAACTCCATTTTGGGACTCCTGTTAGGGGCAGAAGGAGAAACGTAACATCATAGTTATTGAAAAGAAATAATTAATCCTTCTTGCATGCAAAAAAGAATATTCTTTTAGCTTTTGTTCAATTTCCTCTTGGCTTTCCTCATTTCTAACTAAAACCAGCATTGCATATTGAATTTTCAAGCCAGAAATGCTAACGTGGCAAATTATTTTATAGATATTATTTTTGGATTGGAATTTTTTTGAATAAATACACTGAGAAGTATCTCAGATAAACTCTGCATATCTATTCAGTTGATGAATTGGCTCCAATCTATTGCCAAACCACAAATATTCATAGGGCATAGTCACATTACTTTTATTTTTAACTCTCTGCAAACCATTAACTATCAGTAAGTTTTCTCCATGCTCCCTAAGAAAGAATGTCTTTTAAATGAAATATAAATTTCTATTTTTCAACAGGAGATTCAACAAACATTAATCAAGTGCTCACTGCGTGCAAATTATAGGGCATCTAGGGATGAGTCAGGCAAATATAGAACTGTGGGGTCAAAAAACTTCGCTTCAAGTTCTGGCTCTTCCACTTACTTATTCTGAGGACTTGGGCATTAATTAGAAGCTCTCTAAACTCTAGTTTCCTCATCTATAAAGTAGTAATATTATTCTTTAGAATTCTTTTAAAGGGTAGATGAGTTAATATATGTAAGGTGCTTAGCGTAGTGTCTGACACAGAACTCAACCAATGATGTTACTATTATAATGATAAATGACTTAAGGATCTTATTTCCTTGTGGGAGGCGCAGAATATACATAGATAACTGTGGTATAAGACAACATAGGTAGCACCATAGAAGACTATAAGCAAGGGGCTGTGGTGGTTCAGAGAAGAGAGAGAAAGGACATTCAGAAGGAATAATATCAAGAAAGTACATTTCCACAAGTGGGGGACAGGAGGAGGAAGAAGAACTAGTGAATGAGGCAGAAAGGGTCAGAGGCCCAGGAGAAGACTGCCATTATACAGCATGAGGTTGAAAACTGGTGGGCTGCAGGGCAAATTTGGCTCACAGATGGGTTTCCTTTGGCCCACATAGGGTTTATACTTTTTTTGAGCCAACACTTAAAAATTGGGTAAACTCATATAAAAATTCAAATTTCTAGTTTCTCTTGAAAAATTAGAAAATCTGGCAACATTAGGCCAGAATCCTTGCTTGGCAAACTACAGGATTGAACTGAGTAGCAACTACTGCTTTATATGGAGCACAAATTCTCCAGTTTACTATAGTATCCACCATTACATATTGTAGTATAGGCCCTGAGGACTACTTCATGCATTTATGTTACTTGCTCAGCCACTGCATAGGCTATCAAACCATCTTTGAATGACTGCTTATTTCGTAGGAGATGCTGCGGCGGTTGGTGAGTAACCAGATTAGTATGTGGCTTCATCTCTGACCTTAAAGCAGCCCATAGGATACTGGAGGGTAGGATGTAAATGTAGAGCAAGTTGTGGAGTGACCACACAATTAAACAAAAAGTGCCATAATATGGGAACTGATCTTACGAAAAATACAGAAAGTGTATGCTGAAAGAGCACAGAGAAAGGAAAGGTTATTCGACGAAGGCATGATATTGAACAAATTCCTTTGGAGATTTCTTTATTTTGTTCAAAAGGAAAAACCAAACCAGTTCCCCAAACAAGTTGAAATACACAGACTTTCTGACTTATCTGACAATGGCAACTCTAAGGTGCAAAGTTGCTAGGCACATAAGTCTAGGATATGGTAAACGTACCTGAGTCAGAATAATTTCAGGGACTCCAGAAATGTGACTCAGAGGTTAAGGACATATTGGTTGTTGTGAAAGTGGCAGATAAGAAATCTTCTTTTCCTTATGAGGTTGCTGATTATGATGTTCTCATATAGATGGCCTGGCCTGGCTCTTCACTTTATGGCAATGTTTTAAAAGCAGCATTTGGCTTTTACATATCTGATTTCCTTAGTTTAAAACAAAACATGTGGTCACATTCAGAAGAAAGAATGGCATATTACTGCTATTGCTGTAATGTGAATAATATAATGTGGTTGCAGTTTTTACATCTGCTTTTTATTTTTATTTCATCTTAGCAAAAGAGACCTAATTGAAGCAATTTTTTTCTTAAGATCTGTGGTCTAACTGTGCATACCTTTCTGTATCCATCCCCTAACCCTCCAACAAATCAGTTAGTTCTTTCCATATATTGTAAATCCCACCGTAAAATTGAGTGATGTTCTATAATTTAGTTACCGTATTTCTTATATGTAACCGTATCAGATTCCAGCTTTCTCCAGAAATATCTAAGATATAAGAGTTATGTCAGCATTCAGTTTCTTAAGTCCTTTAGCAACTGGATTCAATAATAAATTCTATTCAGTTTGGCTCTTGTAAAGAAGTGTAATTTATTCATCTCTCATGTAATCAGTCTTACTAACTCTAGAATTCCAGTTTATGGTTAGATTTTTTTTTTCTAGTTGGGAGAAGTTCTTCAGAAATGTCTTTCATCGACAACAGGCATTTCTTTGTTTTAAAACCAACTAGTTAAATTGAATATAAAGGTCCTCCTTTACTTGATTTATTTTCATGTTCTTAATATATTTGTTTAGTGGTACACAATCTGGTAAGACAACAAAAAATTAACAAACACTTGATTTAGGAAAATTGTAGTTGTATTCATCTCTTTTCTTGCCAAGAGAAAACTATTGCTGACAGCAATAATTAACCGTTTTTCTTTTTGTCTCTTCTTGTTTCAACAGTAGCTAAAATTGAGGAACTATAAAGTGCTGTTTGATATGTACTCCTGAAAGATATTTTATTGCTGAGTCCAGGGATTTGCAGAGTTCCAATAATGGCCATGCTGGTAACATCAGATTACTCAATATGCTGGTTGAGGGCAGGAATCTAGGAATTTTTTATGTATGCTAGTCACAAGCACAGAAATCTTATTGACCGTCTGCTCATTTCCAAAAACCATAGAAGTATGCCACAAGAGCCTGGTTTTCTGGGTTGAGGAATAAATAAGAAGTTACTTCAGAGTCCTTGCCTCTAATGCTAACCTGTCAAATGTTCCCAATTAAATCTGGGGAATTTTTCTTGCCACCTATGTTTTACGGATTACTTTGAAGTTTATATTTGTATCTCTTTGTTTTTCTATGTTAAACCTCCTGTGTAGTCAAGGTTTCTTTCATTGCATGGCAGTATTCCAAGATGATAAAAACAGTCTGGCTGAAAGATTTTTTCCCCTACTGCCAGGCAAATGATCCATCTGATGACAGGAAATAGCAGAAGCCTGTGGAAAAGTATAGCATTGGCTTGAAAACACAAAGCAAGCTGGCTTTATTTAGGCAGGTTTGTATTTTTCTGGCCCTTGACTTATCCCTTATTTGCATATCAGATAACTCATGACGATGTAATTTCCTCTGTCTTTGGCTTTTGGAAATGAGTTTACTTAGCTTCAAAGACCTCTCTTGGCTCAGTCAACATTGCAGATATTTTTCTAAGGATGAACTTAAAATCCCTTGGCAATCAATTAGTTAAGTCGACAAATATCTATTGACTTCAGGGACGGTTCTCTTCTTGTGACTCCTTAGATATTCTGTCTATGTCATGGAGAGCTTTTACTGAACTGAATTTTACTTGTAATGAATAAAAGCATTCCTGTATGCTTCAGAAACACAGAAATGATATGGATGGTCAGAGAATCTGCTCGAACATTTCTACCATAGGAAATCAAGATATTTCCTGATGATCATGAAAACAGACAGTACCGATTGGCACTTTGATGTGACAATAGAACCTCTCCTGGCACCACAGAGCTTCTTGAATATGCCACTGGGCAATTTTTGCCAGAATCAATGATTACCTTTTCTTGTTGCCTCTTGGCCTCTGCTTTCATCACATGCTATCCTTCAAATATTTAAACTATATGGTTATGCTATCAGAGACCGTGATTGGGGAAAGATGTTATATATCCTTGGGTCTAACTGTAGAGAATTACAGACTCATAAGCTTTTAGAGTTGGACGAAACTTTCTCAGAAGAAATTGAGACCCAGAAAGAGAAAGTGACCTGCTCGAAGGTACTCAGATGATTATACCAGCAGAACTGGGGCTAAAATCTAATCCTCAGGCCTTTTGGGTACAGAGAGTCACAGTGTCAAAGCAGAACAAAAATAGCCTTGGTCGAATAATCTTTTTGTTTTCTTAAAAATAAAAAGTGACTTTTTATGCTTATGAAATTAATATAGGTTTTTGTAGAAAATTCAGGAAATACAAAAACATCAAAGAAAAATAAGATTAAATAATCAAGATTTTTACCATCAAGTAAAATTTCTTTCCAGTTTATTTCTCTACAATACATACATACACACACATACATAGTATACCAGTTAGAATTCTGAGCAAGGAACAGGAAAAACACTCCTTCTGAGTAGACTGGCTCCAAGTGTGGCCTCTGTTTGTCTTTGACTGTGAATATTCACTTGAATCTAAGAAAACCCTCCTGGTGGGCACCTCAGGGATACAGCACTACCAAAAGCATAATGCCAAAGCAGGGAAGGGAAAAGTACCCCAAGCTCTGTCTCCTCCTGCTCTCCAATCTCTTAATACTCCTCCCCCTACATTGACTAAACCTAATCATGAGACAGGGGCAAGGGAGAAAGAGTCGGATTGTCCCAGCTTGCGTCAGACCCTCACCACAGTTTGCCATTCTCATGTTATGTTCTATAGACTGAATGTTTGTGTCCCGCCAAAATTTATATGTTGAAACCTAATCCCCGATATGATGGTATTTGGAGGTGAGGCCTTTGGGTGGTGATTAGGTCATGAGGGTGTAGCCCTCATGAATGGGATTAGTGTCCTTATAAAAGAGACCCAAAGAGCTTCCTTGCTCCTTCTGCCATGTGAGGACACAGCAAGAAGATGACCATCTAGGAACTAGGAATCAGGCCTTTACCAGGCACTAAATCTGCCAGCGCCTTGATCTTGGACTTCTCAGCCTCCAGAACAGTGAGAAATACAGTTGTTTCTGTTGTTTCTAAGCCTCTCAGTCTGTGGTATTCTGTAATAGCAGCTCAAACAGACTAAGACACTGTTTGTCCTACTTCATAGTAGGTGTATCTTCATAAAAGTTCATGAAATGCTCCATGCTTAGAGCTACAAAGAGACCTTGATATCATCTGTTCTAAACTCCTTCCTAACATTAGGTTTCCTTCTTGAAAAATATTGCTGATATAATTTACCCTCTGGATGCTTCTAGAGATTGAGAGCTACCAGAAGTGAGTCCCATTTTGGAGAAAACAAAATGTACAAGAATCACTGCTTGAAACTGATATACTCTTTTAATAGTCTCCTCATTAGAATTTTCTACAATATGAATTTCACTGAAACATGAGTGTGATCAGAGCTCTGAGAACCAAAATTACCATCTATTGGCCAGTGCTTATACTGCTTCAGAATTGTAGTTTATGTTAGGATACAGAGTGGGGACAGTCATGGTCCCTGTCTGGGCAGTGACAGTGTGGTAAGTGCAATGAGGGAACACGTGGAATGACCAACGGAATAATTGCCCTTCCTGAGGATGCCAGGAACATTTTGTAGTGGAAATATGTTTGAGCTGGGCTCTAAAAGAAGAGGAGTCTGCATGAGGAGTTGGAGGGAAGAGGCATGGAGTGGTGGAGAACTAGCAGTAGTGATTATTGCTGAGGCTTTGGGTCTGAGACCCAAGAAATAGGAGATGAGACTGAAGAGAGAGTCAGGGTCCAGGCCGTGACGGGGTGAGGACTCTGCACCTTGTCCTGTGGCTTCTCTGCAAAGGGTGGAATGAGTGGGGAGACTGGTGGTGCTGAGATCAGTTCAGAGGCTCAAGCAGTAGCTCAAGTCGATAGTTCTCAAATTCTCAAGTAGTGCTTCGGTTGTCAGTCCCCAGTCCCTGTCTGTTGAATCAGAATCTCTGGGGTGGAGGCTGGGCCTGTGAATATTTTCACAGGCTCTGGAGGTGAGTCTGAAGCACACTGGGGTTTGAAAACTGCTGTTTCAAGTGAATAATGAGGAGGCAGTGAGAAAGAGAGAAGGGCCTTCATTAACGAGGTATTAGAAAGTAAAATGACTGTTCTTGGTGACCAACTGCATGTAAGGAGTGAGAATGTGGGAGGATTCTGGCTTGAGCAACTTGAAAAATGGCATTTATGCCAGACACCTACATGGCAAAACAGAGTAGGGGATCCGTCAGACAAAAGATAAGGAAGTTTAGTTATAGATATAGGACCCACTTACTGTCAAGAAATACCCATTTATATCACCTAGAAGTAAGATTAACTTTGGGAGAGTATGGGTCTGTCAATTCACGTATTGCTGATAATAATGAAATACTTTCATTATGCAATGCTTATTCTTATCAAAGGACATAATCAACTCACATTTGTTAGGCACTAAGGTTTGTTACATGCCTACTATGTACTGTGATGACTTTTAGACTAGATATTATTATTATTGTCATTTTACAGATAATGAAACTGCAGCTCAGAGAGGTTAATTGATTTCCCTAAGGCCATCTTAGTCAGGAACCAGATAGGGGCTGGCCTGGTGGCATAGTGGTTAAGTTTGCACACTCTGCTTCGGGGGCCCGGGGTTCACAGGCCGGGATCCCAGGTGTGGACCTAGCCCCGCTTGTCAAGGCACGCTGTGGCAGCATCCCACATAAAACAGAGGAACATTGGCAGAGATGTTTCTCAGTGATAATCTTCCTTAAGCAAAAGGAGGAAGATTGGCAACAGATGTTAGCTCAGGGTGGATCTTTTCACAAAAAAAAAAAAAAAGGAAACAGGCAGACAGAGCCAGGATTAAAAACTGACTTTGTGAAGTCCAGGTCTTCTTCACTATGCAGCTGCCTCTCATAAAATGGATAGGCAGGGTTTTTTTTCCTATTATTTATGTATGATGATCTTGAAGTCCAGAGAAACTGTGATTTGCCCAAGATTCCAAGCTGATAAATTCAGAGCTGGGACCAGTGTCGTGTCTAGGTCCCTGCTTCCAGCCACTGCTCTTTTCATTCTAACTTCCTGCTTTCCAGATGATTGAGCTTATTTCCTACTTGTTTTATATATGGTTGGGCCTTTTTCCCTTGAATAGGAAGAGTTTGGAGAATTATAAATATTATCTTGAAGAGAAAAAGTATTGTTGGAGAAGCGAAGCCAACCTTCAAGGCTCAGTTGCTTTGGAGCCGTGTGTGATGGTACGTGTTCAGCCTGTGTGTGAAATTTTTTCTACTTTTAATTTAGGAAGCTGGCCTTAATGGTGATGACAGAAACATGGAAATAACTCCAGGAGAAAAGGCACTTCGGTACACCAAAGAGAATCGGGATCAGAAAAATCGGCTGAGAGAGATAGATGAAAAACTGAGAAAGATGAAGGAAAACGTAGTAAGTGTTTTTTTATTTAAAGTTTAATTGTAACCAATGATTGTATTAAAAAAGGCTTCAGTCTCCTTTGACTCAGATGGCAGTTTTTATGTGTTAAATCTGTCAAGAAAACTGACATGGGAATTTGCCAGTAAGAATTTGAATAAAAGCTAAAAATATGAGTCGTAGAACTTGAAGTCGTGTTATACTTAATTTATGTAATGTAATAAACCTGTAAAATACTATCTGAAGTCAGAATAATGATCCATATGCCTAATATTCTGTGTCTGACAGTGACATAAATGTTCTCTTTTTTTGTGGAAAAATTTGGTAGTTGTTCTCCATAAAATTATCTTTATATATTGAACTCATAGCTTAAACACTCCTACTTTTTGTTCATAACTCATAATATATTATTACTCATTCATTTTAATACATTCTAAATCCTTCTTGAGCCTATTTCATGTTTTAATTGCTTGCCATTTAAAGGTGTATCATTGCTGATCAGAGAAGGCTCTTAAATCAACTAAACTGTGAGCTGGTTGATATTCTGAACCAATTAGAAATGCTCTCTATTATGATTTTCCATCGATCCATAGGATGTTTCCAACTGGATACTTGGCTTTTCCCTAAAATTAAACAGGACAAGGCTGAACTTGTGATTCTCCCTGTATCCTGTCTCCCAGGGCTGCGCTCGTCATGACTGCCAGTGCTACCTACTGCTGTCTCCTACTAATCCTGTTATCTTGGGTGATCGTCAAGCCTCATTAAGTATTAACCAGTACATCTGATTTGTTGCCATATCTTACCACAGTTCCTTATGACTCTTTGAAAATCTTCTCTTTTTTGTCCCTACTTGTATCATCCTTCTCTTAGCATTGTCACCTTCTGTCCAGCCACTTACAGCCTGGTCACTATTTTCTCTCATTAGTCCGTTTTATATGCTGCTCTGTGGGAGTAAGCATCAGGTAAGTGATTCTGACTAAATTCCATTCTCCTCAGAGCTCTCGGAGAGGGTGCAACCATCCAGATGGAGATTCTTCACCCCACATAATCACATCCAGCTGAACTGCTCGTGCCATTTGCCAGCCACGGACAGCAGCCCTGACTCAAGGTCTGCCTAACGAGAGTGCAGCAACAGATCTAAAGGGAATTAACACGCTGTGCTTCTCTTTGTCATTCGTTTTCATTTTGTTTTCATGGGAAACTTAATCGGGATTGTATTTCAAGGAGAACTCTATTTTTATTTTCTGAGGGATATTTTTCTCCTTGAGTCTGTTGATATGTAGAAGAAGTAGAAGAAGTAGGAAGGTTAGGAAGTGTAGAGGGGCTCTTGGCCAATAGTTGTGGTAGGGGTGATGGCACATTGCCAACTCAATGTGGTCAAGAAAATGTTTGTGGTTTGACTGGTTTTGGAAACTGTTGGCACTTCTTACCCCACATCTACCAATTCAAGGCAGACAAAGCCTACCATTCTCCATGATTCAATTCTCCTGATTTCTGACCACTTACCGTATGCCTTGGATGTATATCTGTTCTTTTCTATCCTGTCTTTATCATTATTTAATTTTTGACTCAAAACCTGGGTCTTTTAGGAAATCGTATATTTTATTCCAGCGTCATGTGAAGGTTGGCTAGACTTCAAGAGATAAGGTAAATATCTTATCTAACTGGTAGTTATCTAAGTGGAAAAGATAAGATATAGGTAGAGAAGAGCAATTATTGTGCCAGGCACTGTTCCAGATGCTTTACAATTTATTAACTTATCTAATCTTCACAACCATTCTATGAAGCAAAACTACTATCCTCATTTTATAGATGAAGAAATGGAAGCACGGAGAGGTTGAGTAATTTATTCTAGGTTATATAGCTAGTAAGTAGAAGAGACATGATTCAAATGGTTAGTTTTTAACAAGTATGCTATATTGCTTTTCTGGCACTTATTTGCTTTTCTTTTAACGATTAATACTGTTTTTTTGTTAATTAAAATGTGATGAATTTGTTATAACCAGTAATATTCATGGGCAGAATATTTGGAACCTCTCATATTTATAGTCACCAATTTCAGAAACTGGTATCTGGTCAAGAAAGTCACAAGGGTGTTATCCGTACTGTCTTTATGATTTAATTGCTTAGTGTTTCATAATATCCTATGGATCGTATTGTATACTGTGTATACTTCTGAGGGAAGATACTGTGTCTACTTCAAACTATGTAAAGCCCATTGTATCTCATAGACTTCTAGGTACTTTGTGGTTGGGAATCTGGAGACCAGAGTCCTTGTTTCAATATCGTCGGTAGCCTGCTCTGCTACCTTGAATAAGTCACTTAGTCTCTTAGAGACTTGGTTTTGTTACTTTAAAATCAAGGGAGCAGGGCTAGATGACCTCTGTCCTTTTGCTTGTGATTCTTGGCATGCTTGTTTTTGGTGAGAGATAATGTTATTTATAGTATCTAAATCTCAGTTTGTGTGTTTCCTAATTTAGTATTAATTGGTTTAAATCTTGTATTGAAAGTTGCTTTTGGAAGTTTAGTAACACCTTTTAGGAGAATGTGAGATTATCTTTTATATATATAAAAAAGTTAGCCTGCTACTTATGGACCAGAGAATATGATTTCTGAATGACAGCTTCTGAAAATTGCTGATTTTGCAGTTTTGTCTTATTTTCCATACTGCAATGGAACATTGTTTCAAGATCGCTTATTTGAGTAAAAGCAGTAATCTGTGGCCATTGAACTGGTATAAGGATCAAATCCATACTCAGTCTTAGGGGTGGAAGGGAGAAAGAGTGAGCTAAGGGGCAATGTAGGAGCCCTTGGGGGTACTCTTGGAGCCACCTGGATCCCAGGGTTGTCTTGTCAATAAGGGCTGGAAAAGTGACGTCATTCTATGTTTCAGATGATAAGCCGAGGCTATGGATGCACATTAGTCTTGGTCAGGTTGGTTGAGGAAGTGGGATTTGATTTTGTCTGGAGGTGGTAGTGGAACTGTTGGTCTCAGTGGATCTAGCTATTAGGAGCTAGGGGAAGTAGGCACAATGAAATGAAGTTGAGCCTCACAAAGGTAACATGAAGTTCATTGGGCATACGGGGGCTCTGAACACCAGCTGCATAAGTAAAGGAAGGATGAGCCATGCCTGCTAGAAGCAGCATATATGAAACTAAGCTTTAGCATTAGCTCAGTATGTCAGCAATGTAATATAGCCGCTACGCTACACATTGAGGGAGAGGTAAGGAAAATGGATCAGATTTGGATAGTAGAATGACAAGGAGCGGGAAGAGATTTAAAACCAGGTCACAGGAAGGATTGTTGATGGGACTGAGTGTATTTATTTAGCCTGGTGAAGACTAATGTGTGTGTTTGTTGTGGAGAAGGAGGAGAGGGGTGGTTTGGTAGAAAAATCATATATGTTAACTTCCCAAAGAGATTTAAAGGACTATCACTTGAAATATTACCTAGGAGACCACAACTAAAGTAAAAAAAACAAGTGTGATGTATATACCTCAGCTATCAGCTGGGACTCCTTTGCCCTTTTTTGACCTGGTCTCATCACATGTGTATATATACACATAATAGAATACCATCCTGCTATCAAAAGAGTGATAGAATATAGAAAGGCAGATCTGTATATCTTGGAAAGATGTCTGTGATATAGTATTAAGGCAAAAGAGCTTGCTGCATAAGACAACGATCAGTGTGATTCCCTTTTTATATAAAAAAAAAGTCGTAGAAAAATCCTGGAGCAATATATACCAAATGCTTAACAGTGATTACTTTTACTGGGGATAGAGATGGACAGGGAAGTGAAAAAAGGAAATTCATTTTTTACAACATACACAATTTAAAGGGAAAAGTATGTTGGGATTATGGGTGATTTTTATATTATTTCTCATACTTTTCTCTATATCTCAGCTTTCCATAATATACATGTGTTACATTTGTAAACAAAATTAATGTTTAAAAATATGGGAAGCATTGATGCGTACAAGAGATCGCTGTTTATTGTCTCTCAATAAGTGGTCTTTATGCATGTGGAAAAATAGAGTCATCACAAGGAATAATGTTCAGCCTTACCAGTGGTTAAAATCATGTTCAAACAAGCTTTGTGCTCTATACACATCCCAGACCAGCAAAAACAGTGATAAATGTGACATAATTATATGTTAGTGGGAGTGGTGTGGAGATGGGGACAGCGATATTTGAACATTAGTGGTAGCTTTTTAAATTGGTTATTTTTCCCTGGAAAGCAATTGGTTGAGGGTTACAGTGACAGCTATAACATTATGTATATTTTTGAGCAGCATAATTCCACTCTTAGGAATGTTTCCAAAGAAGTAACATTCAAGGAAAACCAAACCAATCAAAACAAGAACAACTTAAATGTTCTCAAATAGGAGAATGCCAGAGCAATTCAGCCCATTTTAACCCATTTAATACTATGGTAGGATAATAAAGATAAGTATATGGATTTTGTCATTAAAGGAGTTTTAGTTAGAAATGGGTAATACAAAACATAAAAATAAAGATTCTAGATAGATTGAAAGTATCAACTATAACTATATAATGTGCATGTACATATGCTGACAACAATCTGAAGGGAAATAGAATATAAATGTTAATAGTTTGGCTTTATTATTTTCCACATTCTATTAAATTGCCTTTATTCCTAAAGCAAGGAGAGTCGTAATTTTATTATTTCATTGTTTTATTTATATACATTTAACCTTTTAATGTAATGATGGACTTTTTGAGTAATTTAAATAATAGTAACAATAATTCCTGTTTGGTTAATTATTCTGAGGTATTGAGTGTTCCATTGTGATAATAAGACAGGGGATTTTTTTTTAAATGAAGAACATCTTTAACTTCCAGGATTAGGTAAAAATGCCTTTAATGAAGTTGCATAGTAATCCTAGCTTTCATAAATAAAAAGAATTCCATTTTAGTTTTTGCATTTTCTGAGAATCATCAGTCTGATTTCATCTCATGGACTCTGTTAATGATAAAATATTCTCAAAGATGTTTTGTTAGTATTGTGAGGACAAGCTTTCCATGGTTCCAATCATTCTAAATGCATTGACCACACTTTTCAGGTCTGTATTGTGTCTCTTTTTGATTCTCAGTTTGAACTTCATTCATTTTTTTCATCATTTGAAGTCTGCTATTTCTTCCCACATTCTTTCCCTTTTTGGTTTCCTGGAAACCACTGAGCTTGGCCTTGTTTGGTGAATGGCATTGTCATTATTGCATTAAAATGTTTAGCACTCTAAGCCTTGTTGCTGAGCATTGTGGATAAGAATGTGATTCACAAAGGATGAAAAAACCTTGTGTTCTGATTCTTATTTTGACATGCTTTTGCCGTTTAACCTAGTATAAGAATACATGGTCTCCAATCAGAAGACTGAAGGGTTTCTTCCGCTCAGTGAATGGATGGAGGATCTACCTTCAATTGCTAAACATGCCATAGAATCAGAATTATAGAATGTGAGAGCTGAAGGGCCGTTAGAGGTCATATGGGCCAGTCCCATGGATTAGAAACCAAAGTCTTGAACGGCCATGTGATTTTTCAAAGACTCACAATTACTTAGCGGTAGACTTGGGCCAATTCCCAATTCTTTTGACACTTCAACCTGTGAACTTCTCATTAAATCCAACCTCTCTAAGTCATACCTTCATAGTTCAGCCAATTTTCAGCTAAGATTTGGGGCCACCCGTGAACATGGACTTTGTTCTAAAAGGTTTTAACTGTTACCAACTGTTTACACATCTTTTCCAAATTCAACAGAACGCCAAACAAACCTGACATGTTTGTGGTTGAGCTGGAAGACTAGGTAGTGTCCTTTGGTATTCACACATTACCTAAGGCCTGAGTTGGAAAAGCAGTTATATTCTCTCTGTGGTAACATTGTTCAGAACTATAGAAGTTATTTAATCTTTTTTTTTTTTTTTTTCATTTTTAACAGCTTTTAGGAAGATGGATGAAAAGATAACATTGACACATAAAATTGGTATTTTTATAGAATTCACAACCTTTACTTTTCCTTCTGCAGGTCATAATGGGTGTGTGAATAATGATGCAAAATATTGGTTATGAAATTTTGAGAGTGGGATTTGCACATTAACAGTTAAACAAACCTTAAAAAATTTGTTCTCGGGGCCAGCCGGTGGGCAGCGGTTAAGTTCCCACATTCTGCTTCAGCGGCCCTGGGGTTTGCCGGTTTGGATCCTGGGTGCGGACATGGCACTGCTTGGCAAGCCATGTTGTGGTAGACGTCCCACATATAAAGTAGAGGAAGATGGGCATGGATGTTAGCTCAGGGCCAGTCTTCCTCAGCAAAAAGAGGAGGATTGGCAGCAGATGTTAGCTCAGGGCTAATCTTCCTCAAAAAAAAAACAATTCTCATAATCATAGGCAAAGAAACATATTTTGAAACAAGTAAGTAGAACATAAAATTTTTAGAAACACATATATTTCTACATCATCTGATGCAGAAATCTTGACAAAGCTTCTTGCAACTGAATAGTATCATTTAATGGTTGAGATATAGCATGTAGCAGTTACAGTTACATGGCTGGTATTCAGGAATTATTCTAGAATGAATAAATCAGTAGTAACCTTTTTATTTATTTATTTATTTTTTGGTGAGGAAGATTGGCCCTGAGCTAACATCTGTTGCCAATCTTCCTCTTTTTGCTTGAGGAGGATTTGCCCAGAGCTAACACCTGTGCCTGTCTTCCTCTATTTTGTACGTGGGATGCCACCACAGCATGACTTGATGAGTGGTGTAGGTCCACACCAGGGATCTGAACTGGTGAACCCCAGGCCGCCGAAGCAGAGCATGTGAACTTAACCACTATGCTACCGGGCCAGTGCCCGGTAACCTTTTTAAAGTTATCAGCTATGTATAATATTTGAATATGGTGTAGGATAAATTGAAAACACAACTAGCTATACTGTTTTGGGGATAAAATGTTAAGGATAGTTGTATGTTTTTCATTAACTTATTTTGTTTCAATTATCATTTTTAATTCATTTATAAAATACGTTAGTCAATTTCAGTTTCAAATACATTTTGGAACAAGAAAGGTTATAAATATACCTTGTATTCTGCCTATATACAACATTTTAAAAATTATTAGGGATATTTTCTTCTGGATTATGATTCTTCATGTGTTCTGATAATGCAGACTTGATGTTGTTATAGAAGGTGTGAGTATTGTCTGTATAGAAGGTGTGGGTATTGTGTATAGATAATGTGCCAAATCTTGAAAGTCATCTTAAAAAATGAAAATTTTGATGGCAACTTTGTTTTATAATATTACCTGTTTTTTCTTAAAGCTTTATTGTTGAGCAGAATCTCTAGAAATAGATAATAAGGCTAGTTAGCATAACTCACCTTTTGCTTTCTGAATTATTTTTCAAAGTTCATTGGTTGAGGCCACGTGCCATGGATGTTGTTACATGGAACATGTGCATGTACCTACTGCAAGAAATAAGCAAATAATATCTCATTGAAGGATATAATTACATATGATTATATAAAGTAAAACAAGTATTGTAAAAAATTATAATACACTATAGACACACACATGCACAACACATTTAACCAGTAATGACATAAAATTAGAATGCATAAATAATGAAAAATTATGACAATTTTAGAGGTTGAAATTAATCCTGTTATTTGGATGTTAACATGAGGTGGTAATACTATAATTTTTTCTCCAACACCTAAGTTCATTTTTAGTATTGTTCTTTTAGTATAATAAATTCTTGCATTTATTCCCAGTGGAGATGATGAATTCCCAGTGGAGATGTTATTAGTATTCATATGTAGTCTTTAATTCTTTCATTGTTTTCTCAGCCAGCTACAGCCAATTTTTTTACAGACCTTCAGATCCTAGATCTACTTCCTGTTACCGTGTCAGGCTACCTCTGGCCAAAGCGGGGTTATCTAAAGCAGTGATTTCAATGAATATGGTCAGTGAACTTTTTGTTACTGGTGGCGGGTAAGAAACTTTTACCAGAATGTAAGTCCATGCACTTTTTACTTCATAAGGAAAAGTTTGCTTAGTGACATAGTTGATTTAAATTCTGGCATAGCTCCTTATTGCATAGCAGACCTGCAACAAACAGTTTGAGGACCAGCTCTGGCCAGCAGGCCCCTCTTTGAGCAGCAGTGAGTGTAGGCCCATTTCTAATCTGTGATGTTAAGCCCATGTTTCTGAGCAACCTACCTCTTGGATCTCAGCCGGTGAGATGTGGCTGTCCTCTCCCTGCTTTACCGTCACCTCATGTGTTCTGGACCTATGTCCTTCTAGATAGTGGTGTTATGGTATCACTGGATTCTACCCTGGAATTTTGGTTTCCAGTTCTTAGGCTCATATATATTTTAGAGAACTATAGAGGCCTTCCTTTCTGGTTTAGTGGGCTCAGAGATTACTTCTATCTATTAAATTCCTGTTCTCAGCATCTTGTCTGATTAATATGATGCCATTGATCACTGACACCAGACACTAGTGTTTTAGGAGGAAACATGTATGCTCCTGAAAAAAAAAGCTCATAAAATTCTATTTGAAAAAAATAGCTTAATCTTGTTTTTTGGTCAAGATTATATATTTACCCAAGTTTATACTACCTTGGCTCCAACTATGTAGAAAATTTAAGAAGACATAGCATAATAATAAAGGAAGATGTATTTCTCTGTGGAGGAGAAATGCAATAGAAACACAAGACTTAGCAAACCTGAAGCTAGAAGTTTGACTGATGTGCGGTCAAAGTGGTCTGTGTGAGGCCGGGACCAGAACCAGATCCATTGTGTGGAACTGGGGCCAGTGTGTGGTTTCCATGGCCATGAAAGGAAGTTGGAAAAAGCTGAAACAAACTGAAAATACCGCCTGGGATTATGAAGTATATAAAGTTTCATACTTAGAAATAAGAGAAAACATGGCCTTGCAGCCAGCCCCTGCGCCAAGTCTCTGAGTAGGAGAGTGCTATTTCCAGCCATATGGCAGACTAGATGTTTAGAGAAACTCCTCTCAGTAAAGCAAACCTAAATATGTTGGATAAAATGTCTTTTTTTTAAAGTAATTTTTAAGGCATGGCTAAGCTGGCAGAAAAGCAAGGGAATTCATTGGAGGACAGAAATGACAAGACAGTATGAAGCAGGAGGGGTAAGTGACCGCTGGAGCCAGCATTTGTCCCTGAGGTGTCTGTTCATCTCCAATGGCATAAAGCCTGGTCCTTAACAGGCCGTGTGTAGGGGGCTCAGGAGGTGGAGCCTGAGGCTGAGGAGGTCAAATCACAACTTCCACGTGGAGTCGGTACACCAAATAGTTAAAACCTCAGTGGATGAACTAGGAAAAACCTGCTGTGGAGAGGAAATGGTAGATTATCTGGCTGTCTGTCTACCTATCTCTCTTTGCTTTGGTTGTGGGTAGAATGGGAAAAAAGTCTCCCATGAGAATTTCTACCTATAAGCCTGCATGAAGGTAGGTTTTGGGTTTTAGTTCACACTATTTTAAGGGCCTGAAAAACTTCCACTTGAATGTTTAGTTGAAAGTAGTCTCAGGTTGACATAGTCCTGGCTCCTGGTAGAAGAGAATTGTGTTCATCCCTCTGGAAGAACACAGTTTAAATCTAGGTCTTAAAGACCTAACATACATAAACATAAAGTTTACGACCATGAATTTACAATAAAAAACTCCTCCCTCCCCAAACACGGAAGGAAATGAGCTGCTGTAAACAAGAGTTAATAGAAAAAACACACTATAGGATCAGTTCCGCATAGGCTGCAGTTTGGTTTGGTCAATTTCAGAATGTAAAATAAGTCTGCTTAATATATTTAAGGAAATAAAAGGGGCTTTTGAGAGTATAGCAAAGAAAGATTTGAAATGGAACCAATGAAAACTCATAGAAATGAAAATATAATGAAAGTGGTAAGTCTTGAAGTTAGACCTTCCTTGATCCCTGTGCAGGAGTCTGGCATTTACACTTATTTTCCCTCACATTTTTCTGTAACTTTTCTAAAGCTTTGCATCATCCCTCTAGTGAAAACAGTATCAATATTTTCAAATCAGTCAGAGAAAAGTTGTTACACAGCTTTTCTAAAACAGTACACCAGCCTCTGAACCCTAGGGCAGGAGAAAGAAAAAGAGATATATTGCAATCACATACAACCTACACTTGCAAGAATGCGTCTCTGTTATTTTTTCCCAGTAAGATAGATTTTTTCCCAGCTGTTTATCTGCCTTTCTTACTGCCTTTCTTAACTATAGCTTTTTAAAGTGTTAGCTCTTATTACTCGAACTTTTTACACTGAACAGTTTCTTAATTAGAAAAAACACATACCAGATTTAATAAAGAAGGGTGCTCCCTGATACATTTAAAAATTTTAAAATAGACTTTATTTTTTAGAACAGTTCTGGGTTTATAGAAGGATTGCACAGAAAGTACAGAGTTCCCGTATATGCATCCCGGTTACCCTGTTATGAACATCTTGTATTAATTTGGTACATTTGCTACAATTGATGAACCAATATTGCTACTTAGTTATTAACGAATGTCTATATTTTATGTTAGGGTTCACTCTTTGTGTGGTACAGTTCTAGAGATTTTAACAAATGCATGTCATGCTTCCACCATTATGGTGTCATCCAGAATAGTGCCACTCACTAAAAACCCTGTGTTGGCCTATTCCTTCCTCCTCCTATCCCTCTGAACACCTTGCAACCACTGATCTTTCTCTATGGTTTTGACTTTTCTAGAATGTTATATACTTGGAATCATATGATATGTAGCCTTTAAAAAAATTAATAGATTATTTTTTTGAGCAGTTTTAGGTTTAGAGAAAAAATTGAGCAAAAAGTGCAGAGAATTCCCATATACCCTCTCACCACTTACCCCCACCTCCAATTTCCCCTATTATTAACATTTTGCATTAGTGTGGTACATCTGTTACAATTGATAGTCAATAATGATGCGTTATTATTAACTAAAATCTGTAATTTACATTAGGGTTCACTCTTTGTGTTGTACATTCTATGGGTTTTGACAAATGTGTGATCTGTACGCATCATTACAATATCATGCAGAACAATATTTTCGTTGCCATAAAAATCCCCTGTGCTTCACCTGTTCGTCCCTCTCTTCCTCACCATGAATCCCTGGCAACCACTGATCCTCTTACTGTCTTCATAGTTTTCAGAATGTTGTATAATTAGAATCATACATTATGTGGAATTTTCAGATTGTTTTCTTTCACTTAGCAATGTGTATTTAAGATTTATTCATGTCTATTTGTGGCTTAATAGCCTATTTCTTTTTATCGCTGAAAAGTATTCCATTGTATGGATGTACCACATTCATCTACTAAAGCACATCTTGATCGCTTCCAAGTTTGGGCATTTATGAATGAAGCTGCTACAAATATTTGGATGTAGGTTTTTGTGTGGACATAAGTTTTCAACTTACTCAGGTAAATACCTAGGAGTACGATTGTCAGATACTGTGGTAAGCTATGTTTAACTTTGTAAGAAATTGCCAAACTGTCTTCCAGAGTGACTATACCATTGCATTCCCACCAGTGACGAATGAGAGTTCCCATTGCTCCACATCTTTGTCAGCATTTGGTATTGTTGGTGTTTTGGCTTTTAGTCTTCCTAACAGGTGTGAATGGTATTTCGTTGTTTTAATTTGCAATTGCCTAATGACATATGATGTTGAGCATCTTTTTATATACTTATTTGCCATATGTCTATTTTCTTTAGTGAGGTATCTGTTCAAATATTTTGCCTATTTTGAAATTGGATTATCTGTTTTCTTATTGTTGAGTTTTAAGAGTTCTTTGTACATTTTGGATACAAGTCCATTATCAGATATGTCTTTTGCAGATTTTCTTCTGTGGCTTGTCTTTTCATTCTCTTAATCTCTGATCTATTTTTCACTGCTTTAAGGATTATATTTTTTTGGTTACAAATAAAAAATTTCTAGAATATAACTTTAAAATAATATGAAGTACTAGAGCTTAAAAAATGTTAGTTTGAATCATATATAACTGCTCTTTTCATTGGTCAAAAAATGATAGGGTATTGGCAATTTTGTATAGTTCAATCTACTAAAAGCCCAAGCTCCTTTTCTACAATTTTCTATGTGTGCACTACCCATCAGCAACAAGCCATTATGTCTTTGAGATGATTTTAGGCAGAAATTAAGCTCATATGGGAGTCAAAAGCAGATGTAGATGCTATAATCACACAGCTTCCATTTTCAAAGACAGCTCTGGTTCCAACCGCTCTAGTCATCAACCATTGAAACGTCCCAGTTATTCTAAGACTTCTTGCCACTTAAAGCTTCATTTTAAGTGGGAACTCACCTGGAAATGGCACAGAAATCCTTTGTCCTAATTTTTAACTCAGGAAATCTGTTCATCCTCTGCAGAACCTCAGGAAACTTTGCTTTACTGGAGCCTGCTGCTGAATTTATGTGGGGCCAATGGGCTGCAGAGCAGAATAGTGAATGCCTTGTGTAGACACCCATAGCTAATATTTCTTCCCTGCTCAAACCCATCCATTCAGATATTTATAATAGTTTTCTCTGGACCTCCAAATTGAAAGCAATGAGCTAAGTATTATTTTGAGGGTCATAATTCATGGCCAGATTTTAAAAATCATGGCAGTCTATGTTGCAAGATTAAATTGTTCTGTCAAATAGAAAAAACAAATCCAGATTTGATTAAATGAAATCAAACTTCTGTGTGTTTGATATGTATAAAACTCTTTATTAAAGGTGGGGTATGGAGTCAAGCTTTTGGTCTCGTGGAAGAGGATAGGACTAGTAGGCAAATATGATAATATAAGGTAGAATAAAACAACCGACACAAGAGAAGTGCAAAGAAAGTGCTAGCTTTGTTCATATTAGAGGCTGATTAGGGCCGGCCTGGTGGCGCATCCGTTAAGTTAGCACATTCCACTTTGGTGGTGTGGGGTTGGCTGGTTTGGATCCCGGGTGCAGACCTACGCACCACTTGTCAAGCCATGCTGTGGCAGGCGTCCCACATATAAAATAGAGGAAGATGGGTGTGGATTTTAGCTAAGGGCCAGTCTTCCTCAGCAAAAAAGAGGAGGATTAGTGGCAGATGTTAGCTCAGGGCTAATTTTCCTAAAAAAAAATAAATAAAAATTAGTGGTTGATTATAGCGGAGGGATCCAGAAAGCCTTTGTGGAAAATGTGAAATCTGAGTTGAATCTTGGCGACTGAGTAGGGCCTCACTTTGTGTAGATGAGGGTGGGTGTTGTAGAAAGAAGACACATTGAAGAAATGGGCCAGATGTGAGAAAGCTTGGGCTGTTTTAGGGAACAGTAAGCAAGATCAATAGCATTTATGGACTAATCCTATAAATTTTGACTTTTTGCTAATGACACAAAAATACATGACATTTTAGAAACTTGAATTTTGCTAAAGCAAGAATTTGGACCAGGCATTCTGTGGGGCTCTAGTTTGGGAGCGAGTCACTTAGTGCTCCTAGCTGCCAGCCCAGCACCCACAGCTGACACAGCCCTCCTAGACTCAGCTTGGCATCACATGGATCTTAAAGTTGTGAAGTATTAAAAAGCTATATTTCTATGTTTTTTACTAAAAAAGCTCTTCTAGTGGTGGTGATTGAGATTTGCAAAGGGGGCAAGGGCAGTGGTGCTCAGTAACAACAATCCTTTGGGTACAGGTAAGAGTGGAATGCTGAATTCGATATTAGATCAAGTTGGTGACAGGAGTTTGGAATTTTACAAATGACTTCAGACAAAACTCTTTCTATTATCATGGGTCTACTTTTATCCAGTTTGACTGGGAGGAAACAGAAAATAAAATATAAAAGTAGAATGGGGCTATATTTAATAGGAGGCTATGTCAGGCTGATAGTTTTCTGAGCAGCTGTTTGATATGATCTGAACTGAGCTTTTAGAAAAGTTGTCATTGGTGTGTTGGTTGAACTTTTGCTATCAACAAAGATAGTGTTAGAAGTTACTATAGGGGCCGGCCCTGTGGTCAAGTGGTTAAATTCGCATGCTCCACTTCGGCAGCCCAGTGTTCAGATCCTGGGCGTGGACATGGCACCGCTCATCAGGCCATGCTGAGGTGGCGTCCCATATAGCACAACCAGAGGCACTCACAACTAGAATATACAACTGAGTACTGGGGGCTTTGGGGAGAAGAAGAAAAAAAAAGAGAGAGAGAGAGATTGGCAACAGATGTTAGTGCAGGTGCCAATCTTTAAAAAAAAAAGTTACTATAAAGACCATTCAAACAAGTAGAAGTTCAGTAAAATGAAATGATTCATATAATAGACATTATGTTCTCAAGGCTTCTGTTTTCCTAATTTTGCACCCTACATTGAGACTGTGGATTATGCTGGATTTTTCTGTAATCTCTATCTCTCTAGGCATTTTTTCTCTCTCTGTGAAAGAATTGCAATTGTATTTGTTATGAAAAAATATAGCAATAGTAGACATTACTAACTGCCTACCCCCAATCCATTTACCCTTCTTCCTTACTGATAAAACTCTGGCTTAGTTAAAAATACTCACTGTCCCAGATTCCTGTATATCTCAGGGAGGCCATGTGAACCAATTCTGGCCAATGGAATAGAAGCAGACATGGTCTTATAAAAAGAGAAAGAGAAAGACTCAGGTGACATATACCCTTTGCCCTTCATTCTTTCTCTTCTTGGTTGGAGCAAAGAAATATTGCCTGAACCTTCAGGAGGCATCTTGAGACAAAGAGGGCAGGGCAGAAGATAGAGGAAGCTGGGGCAGTAATACTCTCATGAAGCCACCACCTCACCCCTTGTCTGCTTACCTTTGACCTATTTCTTAAGTTAGAAAAACAAACCAATCTTTGTTATGTCCTGCAGGTCATGGGATTTCTTTTATGAAAGCAATCCTAACTGACACGGTAGCCTGTCAGGTATAAAATGGTTAACATTACATGCTAGTGCACTGCGGGAATTATTGAGTTTTGCTGGAGAATTGCCGTGGCATTTCAATGTGTCTATCTTGTGAGGTTGTGTTTGATCCTCAAACTGAAAGTTACACCTTCCACCAGTGGAAGCAGACTGTAACATCTCCCCATGGCTAAAGCAAGTGTGGCATAGAGGGCAAGACAATGAGGAGGAGAACACTGGTGACCAGGAGCACAGTGTGCTCAGATTAAAGTAGCATGGGAGCTTCCAGTAAACACAGAACTTGTTTTGGGGGCAAATGAGTAATTAGTGATAAGCATTTTACAGAATGTGGTGGAGGGAGCAAACCTCCTGTAAAATGCCACTGGTGAAGACATATTATTTAAAGAGAATATTGAGTGTTTTCAGAGTTATAGGGATGGTAATAAGAATCCTGAAATCATGAACTAACATGCTAGACCAGCACTGTCTAAAGAAATGCAAGCCGCGTATGTAGCTTCAGGTTTTCCAGCAGTCACTTTAGGGAGGTAAAAGGAAATGGGTGAAATTGTATTTAACCCAATATATTAAAAATACTATTGTTTTATTATGTAATCAATATAAAATTAATGAAATATTATACATATTTTTTCATATTAAGTTTTGAAATCCAGTGTGAATGTTACACTTACAGCACACCGTGATTCGGACTAGCCGCATTTTAGGTGCTCAGTAGCTACATGTGACCAGTGGCTGCTGTACTACACAGGCTGGTTCTAGAGGTGAGCAAAGTGATTTATGTGCTATACAGATACAGTGGTTTATTTAAAAAAAGGTAAAAATAATGACCAAAATTCTAACTTTCTAGAGTTGTAAAAGAAATAGGCATTATTAAATTTCTAGGAGAATCTAACAATGGTGAGGAAAAAGGTCCATGGAACGTGTCCAACTATATTTTTAAAGTGGGTCTGACCCAGTTTGTTAGATATGATCTAAAAAAAGATGGCTAAGAAATGGAAAGTGGAATAAAACATTTATTGAAACCACATGTATAATCTTGGGAACAGAAAGAATGCTCTCAATTTTCACCTCTTGCATTAAGAAGTAGGAAAATATTTGTGTCTTTTTAGAATTATTCACATCTATCTAAAATGGTGGGTATTTATTTGTTTTACCATTCTGCTGTTACAGGCTTTTTCCTTCTGTAAATTGGGAAAAGAGGAGAGATGACAAATTTGGGGAACACAGAGAAGGCTTTATTATTTCCTTTTTGTGGCTGTTGATCTTTATATCAACTCAGTTAGTGTTTGATTCCTGAAGTTAGAATATCTTAACAATCTTTCTTTGGGCGTTATTTGCTAATGTGGTTGTTATTTATCCCAGTTCATTTAATGAATGAAGTATTCCAAAGGATTCTAACTCTTTAATTTTTTTTGGGTCAAGGCGCATCAGATACTCTATTTCCTAGTAGTAGCAATCCAATGTTTCAGGTCCCACCTCACTGAAGTGCCTCCCAGCGGAAGTTCTAGAGAACACTTTTTTTTTGAGGAAGGTTAGCCCTGAGCTAACTGCTTCCAATCCTCCTCTTTTTTCTGAGGAAGGCTGGCCCTGAGCTAACATCTGTGCCCATCTTCCTCTACTTTATACATGGCACGCCTACCACAGCATGGCTTTTTGCCAAGCGGTGCCATGTCTGCACCCGGGATCCGAACTGGCGAGCCCTGGGCCACGGAGAAGTGGAACGTGTGAACTTAACTGCTGCGCTACCGGGCCGGCACCTCTAGAGAACATTTTTAAAGTGTCTCTGTGGACATAAGAGAAATTTTAGTTCTGTTTTGGTATACCTAGAGACACACTTTGTAAAGACTAAGGATTCCTCTGTGCCCAAGTAGAAATTATCTCTGAAGATAAAGGAGAATTTGTTGAAAGATTTCTCTAATTATGAATTATGCAAACCTGGTTATGATTTAAATTTATTTTCATAGTGAAAATGGCTTTTTAGAGAATTCAGGCAACCTAAAAAATATAAAGAAGAAAGGAAAAATCACCCGTAATGTCACCTCTTAGAAAGGTGAACTGTAATACAACCATAGTTTACCCTTGGCTGTTGTCCTGCCTGACGTTTTCCCTATTCACAGGCTCCCCACATACTCATACCTCCCACTACAGCACACACATCCCTTCCCTTCTTTGGTTTCTTTGTCTTTTTATAAAACTGGGATCATATTCTACATACATTTTATAGCCTGCCCTTTCATTAACATTACATTAGGGGCAAATTCCTATGTTAATAAAATATATACCAACCTCATCATTTTAAATAACATCCTACTATATGAGTGTGTATACTGGGCCAGTCCTCTATTTGTTCATCTCTAGTTATGTTTAATATTTTTGTTGTTATAAACCAAGATGCAGTGGGCATCCTTGTCTATGCATTTGTTGAATTATTTGATTAGGATAAATTTCTAAGTGGAACTGCTGAGGCAGAGGGCATGTGTAAAGAATTTGGCTATGTGATGCCAAGTTACCCCCCAAAGATGGTGTTTGATTTACAATTGCTCTAACAATGTTCTAGAGTGCTATATCTATGCCAATAGTGTTATCATTTAAAAATGTTTGCCAATCTGATAGTTTAAAAATGGTATTGTTGCTTTAGTTTGTATTTTTTGGTTACCAGTGAATTTGGACATGTTTTTGAATGTTTATTGGCAGTTCGTAGTTCTTCTTTGGTGAACTGCCTGTTTGTATCTTTATTTTTTTGTTAAGGTGTTTTTCTTTTCTTTTTTTATTGAAAAGCTATCTTTGTATATTTAGAACGTATGCTCTTTGTTACATATGTTACAGATTTAACTGTTTCCAAAAATGTTAATTCTACTTACTGTTTTCCAGTATTTAAAAAATTTGCAAGGTGCTGTTTTTCTAACTTCTTATCATATGGAGTCATTTGTGAGAAGTATATGTTGGCTGTTGCAACTTGCTTTGTGTTTCTTGAAATGATCCATCAAAAGTACTTATACCCTTTCATGTCTAAGCCCTGCATCATCTCCAGAGTATGTTTTGAGTGAGTAATGTCAAGGAAATCACTATCTAATTATGTTCTTGCTACAGTGCCTGTTACTAGCGTTGAAGTTTGCTGCTAATCTCGTTTTAGCTACATTTCTTTGAATCTACTGTTTAGATAAGCAGTGACAAGTAAAAACATAGAAGAATGTAGTTTCTTTTCTTGAGGGAGTCTGCTTTTAATATTTTAATTTAATGTTAACAGCCAAGAATTAGCAAACTCACTGTTTTTATTTTTATTTAATCTATTCCTATATTACATGAAAACACACATAATCAACATCAATGGTCTAAGATTATCCTTCAGAAAATTTTCTGAGACAGTTACTCAAGAAATATCCAACAATCAGTGAACTCTTAACGGTATGTTAAGATTTGAAATACTTGTTCCCCTATACTGTATCACATGCTTGAATGTTGAATGTGCTCACCCCAAATAAGAAATGGAAACTATGGGATGGGGTGCAGGTGGTAGCTGATGCTATGCTGGTAATCATTTTGCAGCATATAAACGTATCAAATCAACACCTTAAACTTAGCACAATGTTATGTGTCAATTATATCTCAATAAAACTGAGGGGAAAAAAAGATTTGAAATATCTAATATCTAAAAACTAGGGCTTTCTAGGGTCTGGCCTGGTGGTGTAGCATTAAGTTTGCACGATCCCCTTGGATGACCCGGGGTTCACCAGTTTGGATCCCGGATGTGGACATATGCACCACTTATCAAGCCATGCTGTGGCAGGTGTCCCACATATAAAATAGAGGAAGATGGGCACAGATGTTAGCTCAGGGCTAATCTTCCTCAAAAAAAAAAAAAAAAGGCTTCCCGTAGTGTGGACAGTCTACCCACTGAGAGGTATTTTTACCCACTGTTGGTATTTTTACCCACTGTCATACTTTTGGGTATGAAAGTAAGATGGTAATATTGTTTGACTATGAAATATAGTAACATATTCAATTCATGTCTAAGAATTTAAAATTATGTAGGGGACACAAGACAAAGAAATATATAACTAGTGGGAGTATATAAACAATAATTTAAAGATTTTGAAGGATAAAGTATATAAGGTGGCATTTGATACTTTGGCAAACAGGAAGGAAAACTTTACAGGTAGAGCTTGAGTTATTCAGACGGAGTAGAATGAGACAAGCAGAGGAAGAACAATGGGATACTGGATGCCACGAGGGTATGGATGGGAAATGGCAACCGTGGAGGGCAGGCTGGCTGAGAAAACCAAAGGCACTGACCAGCAATATATCCTGAAGGAGAGGTCAAGGACTGACTCCAGGTAGGCAGTCAGAAGCCTGTCAAAATCGTGGGCGTGGCATGACTATTACTTGCAGTCTAAGAAAATGGGTATCATGCTGGCATATGCAAATATTGGAGAAGCACAACCTATGCAAAAGCAAGACCAAGAGCTCCGAAACCCTATGGTTCTGTGAAGCTGGGTGCGGGAAGATATAAACCCCACTGACAGTGCATCGCTGTTACAAACTTATGGGACAATAAATGGCTTAAGTAAGAAAGATTATGTAATTCATTATGATTTTTCTATGGTACCTAACTCAGATTAGGTATATTTTTAACTCTTTGATTAGTTGACTTAAAATTCCTTTGAAAAATGGGTCAAGTATAATTCAAATTTTGCACATAAATATGTAGAAAGACATGAACTTATATAGTTATTGAGAATTTTGTGTATATAATTTGGATCTTTTTAAGGCTGACTTTGTTTTATAATGCTTGCTGTGTTGTAGCTATCCATTTTTTAAATTGTTTTCATTTTATTTTATTGAGGTCATAAAGGCTTTTAACATTATGTAAATTTCAGCTGTACGTTATAATATTTCAGTTTCTGTATAGATTGCATTGTGTTTACCACCAATAGTCTAGTTTTTATCCATCACCGTATGAATGTGCTCCTTTACCCCTTTCGTCCTCCCCAACCCTGTTTTCCTCTGCTAACCTCTATTCTGTTCTCCTTACCTATAGCCATCCATTTTTAACGTTCTATTCCATTTAGACAAATATTCCATTTCATAATTCTTAAAACTTTGATATTCTGTCTTCTATGTTCTTGACACTGGGTTAGGGAACTCCCAGTGAGGACTCATAGTAGATGGAGTGAGGTCAGAAGGCCTCCGTGGTCAAGATGCTACATGTTAAAATCCTTGAATCAGAGTGAAAAACAAAAAGATCACTCATTGTCGTTTGCAGAGCATAATCATTCCCTTTGTTTTTATAGTGCATCATAGATTGCAAAGTGCTTGTCCCTACAGTTTGACTTGATCTGCATGACAACCTTAGAAGTAGGTGACGTAATCATCACTACCTCTATTGTTACAGGTGGGGACACCAAGACATGGGACTTAGGTGACCTGCCCGTAACCCACACCTCCTGACTCCCAGGAGAGTTCTTTAAATATATGTGGCCTCTATCATCATTCCGTGATCACAGCTCCTCAATTAGATGATATCAGAAGGCAGTACTTTTAATTTTCTTCTTTTTTTGTATGCACCGTGCTATTTCAGGCTTAGCAGAGTTGATACCCAAATACTTGAATGAATTCTTTTCCCCGATAAAGATAATAATACAGCTTTGCCTGAACTCGATTGTTAAAATGCTTAAATCTTACTCTGGCAGATGTCTTGAAAAAGTTAAATGTAGGGCTAGGTCAACAGCCATGCACTCAGCTTGATTCTTTTGCGGAGATTTACTGCCGCAGTTAAGCATGGAGAGTGAAGTGGGCAGACAGATCTTTTAATTAGCCTGTGGTCATGGAGCTTGCTTCATTCATTTCATGGATCTACAAGGGCACAAAGAAAGGTTGTTTCAAATCATTTTTATACTGTTTTTGTGGCTTGTATACTTGACTGTTCAGGAGCTACTAGACCATAAAATCCAGCCAGTGAGAGCACTGGAAGTCACAGAGCTCAGAGGTTTACTAAGTGGTGTGAAACTCTATTGTTTGTGCATGTGTTAAATAATTGCTGTCAGTGCAAGACTTAAAAATTCCCAGCTAGTAATAACATGAATAGTACTTTCTGGCTTCAAAAGGAGATAAAAGAAATTTCTTAGTCAGCACTTTGGCGATATCACAGCATATGTCAGTTTTGTGATTGTGAGGACTTTACTTTTGGCAGATGCTTTCCCTTCTGGCAGCAGAGCTCTGATTACCATATAAATTAAGCTGGGAACTGAGCGCAGGGCACAAAGCCCGGCCCCTTCTGCTTGTACCCACGTTGCAAGGGCTGCACTGCCAAGCAGGCATAATGTGGGCTGATGGCATGGAGAGGGCTCCTCCTCCCCTTTCTTTCCATTCAGATCCATTAGAGGAACATTAAGCTGCTTAGCTGCTGTGCAAACACAAGGATCTTTCTTTTTCTTTTCTTTTCTTTTCTTTCTTTTCCTTTTTTTACCCGGGATCTTCTCTTTAGCAGCATTCTGTGAATGAGCCTAATCCACCCTGCTTTAATTTATAGACACTAATTATATCTCAGTATACATTCTTATACACTAAATTATAAGTGTCCTTACTTTAATCAGTTGTAACTAGTCCTTAAATTGAGGGTTTAGTACTTTCCTTTTATAGGATAACAGGCTTTGCTGTGTTATGTGATGGGATTAAACCCTTTATTTAGGACGTGGAGTTGAAGATGTGGATGATGCATTATTTTTTTCCTAAAGAGCTCTGTATTTTCTTCTAGCCAGAGTGTAATTCAAAACTTTATGATGTCCTTTAAAAATTTGTAAAATGATGTTCAATGCTTAGGTAGATTTGGGACCTGAACTAATGAGCACAATTTGTAGGGACATAATTATAATACAGATGAATAAAGGTTTATAGATGCAAAGCATTTCCCACATAAACTATCTTGTTTGGTGTTCAAATAACCTCAACATGGGTAATTTAGGGATTAATATGAGGTGGTTGCTGAAGGCCACACAGTTAGTCAGTGGCACAGCTGGTGTTAGAACGAGTCTCATCTCCTTTGGGGGTTCTCTCCTCCCACCTTATGCTGTTTATTGACTGCAGGGTCCCCCCCACTGTTAAGCTTACAAATTTCCAAAGTTCCTGATGAAATTACCTTTTCCTATTGGCATTCTTTATATTTTACTTGGACTTTGTAGAAAATCATCATGTAGCACTTAAAGAGAACCACTTGTGAGCATTCTGCAAAATTTTACATTTTACTAATAGCATAAAATAAGAAACTGTATTTTTTCACTCTTTGGCTGATAAATGATATTGTAATTCCTTAAAATAATTATGCTTTAAAATATATATACACACCACAGAATTTTAAGCCTCTTTCAAGAATTGTAAAGAAGATAGTCTGATGACTCTCCCCTGAGAACTGGCTATTCAGAGCAGGTGAGAGAACCACAGAGACTTTCTCTTTTCAGAGTCGAGCTAGGATAAGAATCAAATTAGTTCAGAGAGGGGCCGGCCCTGTGGCCGAGTGGTTAAGCTCGCGCGCTCTGCTGCAGTGGACCAGGGTTTCGCCCATTCGGATCCTGGGTGCGGACATGGCACCGCTCATCAGGCCATGCTGAGGCGGTGTCCCACATGGCACAACTAGAAGGACCCACAATTAAAAATACACAACTATGTACCAGGGAGGCTTTGGGAGAAAAAGGAAAAATAAAATCTTTAAAAAAAAAATGGTTCAGAGACATCTCAACTTCCGGTCTGGTGCCTCCTCTCCCCCCATGAAAAAACTGTGGCCCCATTAAATCCCTTGTGCCATCTTATCTTACCTCACTGGGATTTCTTTTCTTTAGTAGATGAGACTGGGTGTAAAGGACCTTAATTTGCAGAGGTCAGGGACTCATCCTGGGGTTTAACTTCTTGAAAAGGAACATTCAACCATGGCAGTCTCAGGGGGGCTGCTGAGTCATTGTGCAGTGTCCAGAGGGACAAGAGGGGCTGAAATCCACTGCACTCCATCTGATGAGTTGTGCTCACTGGCACGTTGCTGAGTTCACCTGGATGAAGGGAAGATTTCTCTTTACACAAAATGCTCTAGTCACCGGCCAAGCCCTTCAGTGGGGCTGCTTCCACCCAGAGGGACACCTTTCCCAATTTGCCCAAAGGCATCCTATATGTAGGTGCTGCCCTATTGCTGGGACTCAGAGCAGGTTCAGTTTTATCACCATCTACCTTGTCACCAAGACTAGGCACTTCACCTCTTCACCTCTTCCCCTCCTTCTCCTCCCTTCCCTGGCCCTCCCCTCCCCTTCTCTTCTCTTTCCTTTTTTAAATTGAGTGAAATGTCCAGGCACCTTACTCTTTAGGTGGACATGGAAAATCACCCTTTCCTAAACACGTGACTGGACCCTATTAATTATGCAAATATAAGACAACTAAGTACCCACTATTCTGGGGGAATAGTGACAGAAAATTTGCGGCCAAAGTTACCACTGCTAATATCCCTTGGTGTGCACTGTTGATTGCTGGCACAGGAGCCAAGGAACCTCCTGGGAAGAAAGGGAACAAGACTCTAACCCCTTTCTCTTTTTCGGCTCATTTTTTACCAAAACTTCTCTGATGGATTGATGTTCCCCCAGCTGAGGTCCCTTGGAAGGAAAGAATTCCAGGGAGCCCAAAGGGAAACTCACCATGGAGGAAGGAGAAAGTTGAACTGGTGACCCAGGCTTAACATTAGGGCCTTTGGGGGCTCAGAGGGGAGGATCTGGTGGCTGGGCCTGGGTCCCTGGCGCAGCACTGGTCCTTTGTCAGAGTATGTGAGTGAAGGCAAACAGCAGTTCCCTGGGGTCCTAAGAGTGAGGCGCTGCTGAAATCTGTGCAGGGGTCTGGAACACCAGGGTTCATGGCAGCAGAGGACAACTCTATGGCTTTACCAGGAGAGACGGTAGTTAGAAATGTGGGCCATCTTGGACAGATCAGACTTTCCATTCTCTTTCAGCCTGGTGTTTGGAAGCAGGACAGACCACAAAGTTTTTGAACGTGGAGCGGAGAATGTGGAGTAGCTTCTAGAGTGGAATTGCTGCTAATAATATAGGATTATGGGGGCTGGCCCAGTGGTGCAGTGGTTAAGTTTGCTTGCTCTGTTTCGGCGGCCTGGGGTTAGCTAGTTTAGATTCTGGGCGTGGACCTACACAACACTTATCAAGCCATTCCGTGGCAGGTGTCCCACATATAAAACAGAGGAAGATGGACACATATGTTAGCTCAGGGCCAATCTTCCTCATCAAAATAAATAAAAAATAGGCTTATGGGGTCTCAAAAACAGTGAGTTGGAAAAATAAGAGATGGCATTGTAGTTTTTACCCCACACCGATGAAGGGAATCATCTCAGGAGATTCTTCCTCCTTAATGGCTTTCAGATCCTTCTCTGCCTCACCGCATTGACTGGCCCTCCTAAAGCCAGTCTCTCCAGTCCATTTCCAAACTGCTACAAGAATGATCTTTCTAGAATGCAAATATGATAGGTCACTCTCCTGCTTAACCTCTTATAATGACCCTGTAACCTTTAGGATAAAATCCAAATTTCTTGGCTGGGTATGTCTGGGCCTTTACTCCCTGATCAGAGCCTCTCTTCCATCCCATCTCTTGCAGTAGCTCCCACTCTGCCCAGTGCACCCACCACTATGAACTACTTGCTATTCCCCAAACATGCAAAACTTCTTCAAGCCACTGAGTCTTTGCACACGTTATTCTTCCCCGGTTTTTACTTTTTCATGCCTAAAGGCTTAGTCAAATGTCATATCTTTTGTGAATCTTTCTCCTCTTCATGTCTGTTTTTCCCATGAGGCTGTGCACAGGGACTATGACTTACTCATTCTTTTTGGAATGAATATACCTGATACCCAACCCATGCCTGGCAATGGTAAACTCTAACAACTTTGTGAAATGAAGGATAAATGTGGAGGCTAAGTCTTTGGCAGGGATAGAGCCTTCCCAAGCACCTCTGAAATCAACCTGGACAGACTTGTCCTCAAGGCCTCTTCCCTGGTCCATCTTCCAGTGTAGGCAAAGACACTCCATTCCCAAAGAGGAGGAATGCTGTTCTACTTTGAAAGCTTCACTGGGCCACATTTTCTGGGGATGAAGCTTTCACATGTGAACGTATGCTGTTCTCTCCTTCTTTCATCCACTGGCTGGAGTAGTGTGGGATGACTTCTTTGAAATGAAGAGGCCTGGCCTGGTCCCTCCTCCCTTCTCTTTCTCTCACCTTCATCCCTCTTTCTCCTCCAGAGGCAGGTAGGTTCAGGGACTGTGGTCTGGCCAGAAGAGGCCTGGGTAAGCGGCAGTTGGCTTTGGGTAATTCTTCTCTTGCTTGTGGTCTGGCTCTATGGTGCCTTTTCCTTCCCTTCCGATGAGCATGTCCTTTTGTCCCTCTGCTGTAGTAAGTTCTTCTGAGGTTTAGTTTTGGGCGTGACAGAAAATAGGGCAGCCTTGTGCCTTGTTCTGGTTGGAAAAAGGCCTTTTTCATGAATCCATTCAAATCTTACCTGACGTTAAATTGTGCCCTTTGCACACAGTAACTTCCTCAAGGGTTTCTTAGACTGGGCTGTGGCAGGCTTTTGAAATTTGTCAGAACAACTCCACTTCAAACCACCTGAATCCAACCCTGAAAGCCTAATACGTAGCTGCTGGCCTCATACCTGTAAGGCTGGTTTTGGCTGATGGTTTAGATGTTGTTTAAAGGGAGAATGGAAGAATATATTTTCAACATGAGAAATTAATGACTTAAGAAAACCTGTGCTGAAAGAAGAAAGGCAGAAATAAAATAATAATGCATCCAAATGATTCTCCATTTACTCCCAATATTTTCTCTTGGAGGACTTCAGTGATTTGCATGATGTATTTGGACCATTTAGGTAAGCAATCTTTTTATTATTGTAAATACAATAATTTGAGCTAAGTGTGGCTTTATCTTTCTCATAAGCAGGCTTGCCATATATATATATTCTAATCATTATCTTCTGCTGTAGTTGTGGTTTCTTTAAAGCACTTATTTTGTGAATACATGTGGTTGCAGCAACCTTGGAACAAACTGGTCTGGTTTTCGAAGTAGGGACTATTCTGTCCGCTGTGTATTCAGGAGACATTACCTAAAATCAGAGGAGGGAGTTGCCTGCTGAAATGGTTCTGGGAGAGCTTGGAAGGCCCCTCTGCCCAACAATCCACCTCCTTCCTGATTCCTCTACCTGAAGTTCTTTAACATGGTTGGTTCCAAATTTGGGGGGTTAGAGACCCCTTTAAGAATCTGATGAAAGATATGAACCTTTTTCCTAGAAAAAATGCTCATATACACTTACATAAAAGCTTGTGCTTAAACTCTAAGATTAAGAACTGCATTAAATGGCAGTAAAACCTTTCTTACCACAGTTAGAGAAGAGGCTTAAAATGGAAAGACAAGGCAAGAGAATACATTTGTTAAAAAGCATCTTGAGGACTTACTCTTTACAAGTAGCATAGTAGGTTTTAAGAATACAGATTAAGACCTGGTCTTCCTTCTTAACAGACTTTTAGCCCGGTGGAGGAGACCCTCACGTAGACAGATAAATGTGAGGTATTAAGCACTAAAATAGAGGTGGGTGACAAAGTGTTAGGGGACCACATGGGATGGAGGGACCAACTCTGCCGAGTGACCAGCACATGTTTACCTTAGAATGGAAATGGCTGATTCTAGATCCTTGCTTTGGTGATTTAGAGAGGAGAAAGGAGATCAAATGTCAAAAACAGGAGGTATTGAGCAAGAGGCTGAAAGAAGGAAGGGACACAGTTTAGGGAGGCAAAGGAGAGGCTGAGGTTGCCAAGGAGAAACCACACATACTTCTAAATTTTACTTGGGACCCAGCCTATTGGTAGCCATCTGAAACTGAGGTGATATTTTGCAAGTAAATACAAATAAATAGGCAGAACTGCTTGCCCCATGCCAACAACAAACAGAAAAATTTAAAAATTCCAAATAACCAAAATGCCCATTACTCAGACTTTCCCTTTCAATCTAATGATGCCACTCGAATCATGGGAAATTTGCTAATTGTTTGTGAATGCTGCAAGATCATAGTCTAGACCTGTTTAAAAGAATCTTTAAAAACCTCAACACTGTTTATTTAAAGTGAATTAGGAAATTATATACACTCTGCCCTGTCTTCAGGGTTGCTTGACATTTACCATCATCAACTGGAATTATAAAAGTATTAGAGGTCACTATTTATTTTTTTCCAGTTATACACAGCCTTATATGTTAATTACCTTATATGGGGAGAGGCAGAAAGGATTACTGTTATGTACATTTAGAAGATATTTATGACAAAAAAGAATGAAAATAAATTCACCCCAATTCTATATTGTAATACTGGAATTAAACATTGCCAATGAGAGAGGGAGACAGAATACCAATTTATAATCGCAGTTTGGTGAGCATTTCTTTGATGACTATATACCAAAGCATATATGTAGAAAGTTACAGGAAGCATTTTCAATTAAAAATATGTTTTCTAAATTTGTTCGTATTTCATTTATTTTCTTTGTTAAAGTGAGGCACCTATGTTTTGGATTTTGTGCTGCTGCTATTTTGGAAAGGCCATCGTAAAGGAGAAAATCAGGTTATGAGATGAAACAAACGGTGTGGAGGTGCCACCTAGTGGTCACATCCTCCTGTCTGTATTCTCTTTCTTGCCAGCAGAGATTGGATGTCAGTGGTGGGTTGCCTGTAGCGTCAGGGTTTCCTGGAGAATCCCTTTGGAATATAAGTGGGGAATTCGATAGTATATTGTTATCCTTCATAGGATAATGTTTTTACCTCTGTATTATGGTCACTAGAATTATTCTTCTTCAAATTTCTTATTTGAAACTAGTTTTGTTAGCTGGATGGTTTTTGTTATTCTTTTGCTAATGTTTTTAGCTAATTATATCAGCAAAGATTTGAATTAAACTTGAAAATCATAGCTTAGTGAAAGTTTACCATTTCATTGAAATCATCTCACGTGTAAAGATACAGAAGACATGTAGGGTGTCTGGAGTGTATTGTAGGCCTAACCAAAGTCTGGACGATGGCCAAGGGCAGTGAAATTTCATTAGAAGCCCACCTTGTTCTTTTAGAATTACTCTGTCATTAGCAGAATGTTGTAGAAGAAACAGATCAATGGGAAAACTCATCTTTTGGAAAAATATGTTTTTTTTCAGATAAGCTGTGTTCAGCAAACGCACACTTCATTAGAGAGACAGTCACAGATGGCTGACTATAATCGTTTTTTTCCTTTACCCTTAAACCATGTGTAATCCAGAATTGTGTCAAGTATTGTGGTTTTCCAAAACAAAAGTGATAGAGATCTTAAGAATGATCGAATTTCCCAGAGGTCATTGTGTGCTTTATCTCCTCAGTGACCAGAAATCTTTGAAGGTTCCTCTGTGTGTGCGTGTGTGTGTGTGTGTGTGAGTGTGTGATGGGGGCATAGGAGTGAGGGGAACATTTGTAGTAAAGGCCTTTCACTGGGATATAAAATAAATTTCCTCAGGAAGATTTTTACTTTATTAGTATTGTTTTGATATCCATTTTGGGCAATATTTACATAAAGAATCTTAACATCTGATTAAGTACTAACATTTTGTCTTTATTACACATGAACAGTTTTGTCAAGGAAATTCTCATGGTGGAATTAAATAAAACATTAAGGAGACTACAAGAGGGCTCTTCAGAACAATATAGACTTTAGCTAAGAGCTTGCCCTAAAGATGCCCTCTGAATTTGCAAAGACAGCTCAGACAACACACTAGTCATTTAGACTGGAAAGTGTCTGCTGCTTGTCTACCACTGTGCTAGGTGGTATTTGCTGAGAAGAGTACAAAATACGTGGGATGAGTTCTCAAGGTCCTTGTAAGAGGCACTATTCAGACAAGTGTGGAGCCAAATTGCCTGTGTTTGAGTCCCTGCTCTGCCCCTTACTAGTAGTGTGACCTTGAAGAAGTTACTTGAGCACTCTATGCCTCAGTTTCTTCATCTGTGAGTGGAGATGATAACTGAACTTGTGGAGAAAGTGCTTAGGACAGTGTCTGAATATCTGGTGAGGACTTGATCCATGTTAGGTATTTTCGTCCTCCTCATCTGGTGAAGCCAAAGCTTAGGCACCATGTGTAAGAGGACAGTTCAACACTGTGTTTTATCAAGTAGGAAATTGTTATGACCATTTACTACAGAGGCTCACAAAACAGAAACCAGTGTGGGCTGTGATATTTTGGAAAGGGAGGAATAAGGGGTGGATCTGGATTTTGAACATTTTGAAAAAAATAGATTTTAAGCCAGTATTCCCTGTTTGGATTTCAATTAAGTAGAATAATTCATTATGATTCTTGGGGCTGTTTCCTTCTATAGGGCTAAAGACAAATAGTAAGCTCTCTGATGCTCACCATTCATTTTTCATTCATTCAGCAATGATTTATGGACTGTGTCCTATGTGCCAGGCACTGTATTTGGCACTGAGGATACAATGGTAAGTGAGGCAGACAAGAATCACAGATATAGTTTCTCTTCTCCAGCCTTTTAATAATGTGCCTCAGTGTCCTCTCTGGAGCATATTTGGTTTATTTTTTATTATATTTTTAAAAACCATTCATGATGAAAATTTTAAACACATACATTGTCATCAGAAGAGTATAATGAAAACCTAGGTGCCCATCACCCATGTTCAGCTTCAACAATGATCAAGTCTATGTCCCTCTTCCTGACCTTACCCCAGCAGTAGTTATTTTAAAGCAAATCTAAGACGTCCTGTCATTTCACCCATAAATACTTTAGTATGAGTTTCCAATTGATAAAGAATTTTTAGAAATATAACCTCCATGCCATTATCCACCTAACAAAGTGAACAATAGTTCCTTAATATTAAATTATCTCAAAGATGTCTTTTACAAAATTTTTATTTGAAATTAACATACAGAAAAATGGACTTTTTTGCTAAAGGTCCTATAAATTTTAACAAATGTAAGAATATAGAACAGTTCCATTGCCCCCCAAAATTCCCCATGCTATCCCTTTATAGCTGCACTTTCTCCACATCCGTTAGAGAATACCCTATAAATGGAATAAGGCACTGTATACTCTTGTGTCCAGCTTCTTTCACTCATCGTAACGCCTTTGAGAGTCATCCAAGTTGTTGCATGTATCAATAACTTTTTCCTTTTTATTGCTGTATTCTATTGTATGGAATATTATGAATAGTGTTCTATTGTGTGATTGTACCACAGTTTATCCATTCACTCCTCGAAGGACATTTGGGCTATTTCCAGTTTTTTCATGATCATGAACAGAATTGTTGTAAACTTCGTGTACAGGTTTTTCTGTGAACATACGTTTTCATTTCTCTGGGATAAATGCTTAAAAGTGGAATGCTGAGTCATATGGTAAGTGTATGTTTACCTTTGAAAGAAACTGCCGAAACTCTGTTTTCCAAAGTGGCTGTACCATTTTGCATTTGCCTTCAGCAAATTATGAGAGTTTCAATTGTTCCACGCTCTTGTCAGCACTTGGCCTTGTTAGAATTTAAAATTTTAGCCATTCTAATAGGTGTTTAGCGGTGTCTCACTGTTGTTTTAATTTGCATTTCCCTAAAGGCTAATGATGTTGAACTTACTTTCATGAGCCCATTTGCTATGTCTACATCCTCTTTGGTGAAGGATCTGCCTTTTGCCCATTTTTTAATCGGCTGTTTGTTTTCTCACTGTTGAGTTTTGAGAGTCCTTTTATTAGATATTGTGGTTTGCAATTTTTCCCCAGTCTGTGGCTTGCCTTTTCATTCTCTTAATAGTGTCTTTTGCAGAGCAGAAAACTTTAATTTTGATATAGTCCAGTTTGCCATTTTTTTTCTTTTGCTGTCATGTCTAAGAAGTATTTGCCTAACCCCAAGTCATGAGAATTTTCCTTTATGTTTTCTTTTAAAAATTTTATAGTTTTATGTTTTATCATTACATGTATGATCCATTTTGAATTAATTTTTATAGAGGTATACGGTTTAGGTGAAGTTTCTTTTGTTCTTGCATATGAATGTCCATTTGTTCCAAAACCATTTGTTGAAGACTATTCTTTCTCCACTGAATTGCTTTTACACCTTTTTCAAAAATCACTTGGTCATATTTGTGTGGATCTGTTACTGAATTGATCTATTATGTCTCTCCCTTTGGCAGTACCGCATGGTCTTAATTACCGTAGCTTTATAGTAAGTCTTGAAATCTGGTCATATGATTTCTCCAAATTTATTTTTCTTTTATCAAAGTTATTTTGGCTATCCTAGTTCTTTTGCCTTCTCGTATAAATTTTAGAATGACCTTGTCTATATTTACAGAAAATCATGCTGAGATTTTGACTGGGGTTGCATAAATTTATAGATCCTATACATGCTTTCTGAGATTTATGCTTAAGTATTTCATTTTTTGGAACTATTGTAAATGGTATGTTTTTTGGTTTCTAATTGTACATTGCTAAAATATATAGAAATATGATTAATTTTTGTGCATTGACATTAATCCTCTGAACTTGTTAAATCACTTATTTGTTCTAGCTTTTTTTTTCCCCCTGATACTTTGGGATTTCTCCATAGCCAGTCATGCTATTTGTCTGCATAGGATTAGCTTTATTTCTTTATTTCCAATTTGTGTGTCTTTTATTTCTTTTTCTCACCTTTTTTATTACCCTGGCTAGAATTTCCAGTACAGTGTTAAATAGGGCTGGTGAGAGTGGACGTTTTTGCTTTGTTTCCCATCTTGGGAGGAAAACCTTCCATCTCTCATCATTAAGTATGATGTTAGCTGCAGGTTTTATCAAGTTGAAGAAGTCCGCTTCTGCTCCTGCTTTACTGAGAGTTTTTATTATGATTAGATGTTGGATTTTGTTAAGTGCTTTTCTTCATCAATTGATGTGATTGGTTTTTATTTTTCCCCTAGACTGTTAATCTGGTAGATTACATTGGTTGATATTTGCATATTGAACTAGTCTTGCATTCCCAGGATAAACCCCACTTGTTTCATGTCAAGTCTTGAAGTTCCAACTGGAAACTTCTAATCGGGGATCAACTAGCAGAGAATATATAGACTTGTGTTGGGGCCGATATGTTGGAAATCTATTTGAACTGTTAACTATCCCATTAACTTCTGCTGACCTGCTTCCCCCAAACCCACTCAGAGACCAACCATGCCTCTGCTGCCAATATACTTTGCCTCTGTCCCCTCTGTCTGCTTATGCGTGGTTGTGTTCTCTTTCCTTGCCTGTATTGGACCAGGAAATTCTAAATATTTGAGTCACTTCTGAGCATCTCCTTCCTCCATTTGTACTTTGCATTTTTAATTTATAGCAGGAGAGTTTGGGGATAAAATGTGTTTTAAGAAAAAAACGTTTACTTAAATATAAACACATCTGTGATTAGAGTGTTAAAATTTAAATGATATTAAATAATTGTCTTCACAAATTTTGTCCTTTCATGAGGCTGGAAAGAAAAAAAATATGGAGGTCTTGTCATATATAGCCTTCTAAGATCTGATTTTAAGTTGCAATTTTTTGGGAAGGTAATGGAAACAAACCAGAGAGTAATATAAACGTTTGCATGTGGTTAACATAATTTGCTTGCCTTTCCAGAGGCTAAATTCCAAAGAATTTGTTTCTGTATTCTTGAGTCTGGAGACACAACGGTACAGAGATGCTCGTGAAAGCAAGCCCTCATCCGGGGAGCCTCAGCGTGCATGGCCACCCCACTCCCCGCTTCTTGGGGAGCAGCGAGAATGCCATGGCTTGTGGCATGAGCTCAGAGTGCTGCTTTCTGTTAAAACGTGGTCTTTTTTAAAGCATTATTAGATGTCAAATTCACGTTATAGGTTTTAGTCCCAAGCAGTGTTAAAAGCAAATGTGTGGGGTTTTATATTTCCAGCTGCCTTTTTTTTTCCAAAGTAAAATATGTAGGTTTTGGTTTTCAGCAGGCCACATTTCTTCTAATAAAAACAGTTGGAACAAAATGTGTTTTATAAGCATATAAAAATGTCAGACCATAATGATTTTAGTGCTGCATATTTAAAAATGGGTCACTGATATTTAACATATTAGTATCTGCAAAGAAAGTAAATTACAATGTATCAATTATATAAAGGAGAAGGTGGTTAGAAACTAGTCCAGCAACTTTATTAAGACCATTTTATTTCAGCTTCTATTTAATATGCATGTCCTTCAGCTTTAAGTTATTCAAATTTTGGCCTTAAAATTATTAAGCTTTTTGTGCTTGAAACTGGGCCCCAAAGTTTCAAAAATCTTATTTGTGTTTGGAGACATAATTCATTATGTGAAAAGTACTTTCGTTCTGTGGACTCACCAGAGAAAGCAATCACAGTAGGTTCTGGTGCCTGAATCAGTTGTTTCCTTCTGATGGCTCACTTCCTATCATTTGATTGACACCCTGAGCTCCATTTTGCCCTGTCTGCTCGGAAGCTCAGAAAAAATTTTCAGCCCATTTCTAACAAGGCTAAGGACGTTAGCCCATGTATTTTTCACACTGAACATACATCTGGAATCATTTCCATCTTATTTCTTTCACCTTCATTTTTCTTTTGCCTGAATTTCTTCACTGAACTCTCCTCTCATGTTATATGTAGTTAGTGTAATAAGCTGATTTATATCCATATTGGAATAGTATAGTCGGAAATAGATTTTTAAAAATCTGATTTCTTTTCCTTTGATCATTCCATCCACATCATTATATTTCCCTTGCACTTTGGCACTTTTTCTTTGTAACTTACAGTTATATATTCTTAAATGATAACATTCCAAAGAGGAAAATTCCTGGGACATATTTTAAGAAGTCTTTACTGCCTTTTCAGATAATAAAAGTAATACTAGCTTGTAATAAAAACTTCAAATATTATAGAAACATATAATGTAGAAAATAAAGGTCCTCCATAATCTCCTCCTTCCAAAAAGAAAAAAAACAACCCCCAAATCAGAAATGAAAACCCAAAAAAGCTGTGAACCGTTTGGTGTATAGCTTTATGGCATGACTTTAAGTTGTATTATGTTGGAGTAGCAGTGGGAATGATTTTTTTCCCTCTGTGAATCTTGACTATATAACTTCTTATTTCTATGCTGTGATGTGATATATATATATGTATTTTTTTTTTCCTTCTGCACAGTCTTGAAGATATGCCAGTCAAATCTGAGGGCTAGACAGCTCAGTGTTCTTGGAATGCTTTATAGGCGGGATCATGGTTGCTCTCCATAATAGGCAAATGGAATTTAGGTGTAGAGGGTGGTGGTTCTCGCCTGGTCATGGCATCAGCATCAAATAGGCCTATGTCCAAGCCCTGACAGCTGAGTGTCTACAGCCAGGTTACCTTTCCTCCATAAGGCCTGGTTTTCTGGAGATACTAATAATTGCTTTAAAGTCTTGCTGTTTTGAACAAGTGAGAGATTGTATATAAAGCACATCGTATAGTATCTGGTTTGTAGTAAATGATAAATAAATGTTAGCTGCTATATTATTTTGACTAGTGAGTCATTGCTATTTATAGAGAAACCCTAAATAATCATGGAGCAACAAGACAGAAGTTTATTTCTCTCCCATATATATGTCTAGATAGAAGGTCCAGGGCTGACTAGTTTCACAGTTACCGTGGATCCAGATTCCTTGTACCTTGATGCTCATAAATCTCCCAGCCTTTGGTCTAAGATGGCTGCTATAGCTCTGATCATGTCTCAACCATCTTCCAGACAGAAGGCTGATCATGACTAAGAAGTTGCATATAGCTTGTATACTCACATCCCATTAGCCAGAACTTAGTCATATGGCCATAACTAGCAGCAAGGGAGGCTGGGAAATGAGTCTTTAGCTAAGTGGCCATATGACTGACTAAAAATACTCATACCATGTCAGAAGAGGACAGACATTGAGAGGCAAGTCGCAGTCCTGTCATGGCAGCTATAGCATTCATTGTCTCTGAGGTAAGGCGAGTGCTCTGGATGCATTCTCTTTAAGAATTCGTTCCTGCCGTATTATCTCTGCATTTATTAAACACCTTTGTAAACTTGTTTATATTTTTATCTTTTAATAATTCTTTGGGATAGTGGTTGCCAGATGTTTGTTAGCTTTTGTATAAAAAACTCTTTCCTTTTATTCTAAAACTACTTTTTTATACTTCAAGAACTCACGAATATCTGGGATTCTGGGTCTTATTCTTAGCATTTCCCCAGTTCTCTGTTTGAAGAGTTACAAGTCTGTGGGAGCTTGCCCAAGAGTTTCACTATGTTAGATTAATGTGGTATAGACTTCAGTTACATGATTATAAACATTCAGATGAATGCTGAAAGATTCAGACTTGGAAAAGCTGAAGGTTTATTATCATAAATAATCGCTTTGGTACCTTGTGGCTATTTCAAATATTAATGTTGAAATTTGTGCCTGTGACAAATAGAAAATTATATAGCGAGGGAAACACCTGCAATGACACTGCCTGTGATGACATTGTTTGTTTTTTTTCCCCTTAATAGATTAATATGTCTTAGCATTGACTAATCATTAAAATGCATACATGATCTTATTGGTGTCTGTCCTCCTCTTGCATATGGTGGTAAAGTCTCCCATTTGATTAGGTTATCTTTATACCAAGTTCTGTGTCATCTCAGATATAGCAGAACTCTTATTTTTTAAATTAGACTTAGTGGTTGTCTCAGCTGAAGAGTAGCTAAGACTGTGACCCAAATCTGGGTGTTACTTGGGCAGCCATTCTTTTCCTCATGTCAGCTTGCCAGGGCAACAGTTCAGCAAAATGGACATGGCCTTGCAATATTTAGTTTCTGAAGCTGGATGTAAGATAGTCAGGGTCCCTGGTGGCTTAGCTTTGAGCCTACTTGGAGTCCTAGGCTACTGCAGTAATTAGACTGAGCTCTTCTCTGTCTTTCTTCAAATCCTAATGAAGCTTGCCTGAGTATAGAACTTCCTAAAATTTCACGAAAATCCGTTTAGCTTGTTTTAACTCAGAAGGAGAAAAACCGATCCAAAGGCACTAAACAGCACAGTAAACTCAGCTGAAGAATGACCCTGTGTGTGTTGATAGCCTAAGACCCAGACAAGATCCACCCTTGCTTTGAAATTCTGTTTTGAGAACTTTACAGTGGGGACTTTTCCTAGATTAAAAAAAGAGAAAAGAGACAATAACAAATGATATCCAAAGAATTAAAAAACCGAAAAGCCTATCAGTGAGTCTGATCTGTTTAATTTTAGCAGCTTCTGGGGCGTGGTGGGGCCAGGTTGCACAGGGAGGCGACTCTGGCTGTGTGATTTCAGACAGGCTCCCTGCAGGGAGGCAGCCTTTCCATTGGATGCGTCCAGAGTTCTGATGGAGTCATTGACTTTAGGTAGCGGTTACATAAAATAGTATTAAAGAAGGAAAATCCCACACCCTTGATAAGAATTGGTAGCAGAATTTTATTTTTAGAAAGCAAAATTTGGAAACAACTGTATTTATTATTTTAAAAGATTTTGAGAGTATTTTTGTAAAGTGTGTTTTACTGTTATCATTACTCTAATATGAATGCTTCTATATTTCAAACAAAATATTCTCTAATATTTACCTTTCCAATGAGGTATTTTATTTGCATGACTATTTTTAAAGCATGTGCTCATTTTGGTGGAGTTGTTCTTGTGGTGTTTAAGCTATATTTACATATTTTCCTCTTCTTTATGAATGTCTCGTTTCTGACTTATAAGACTAAATACCAAATGCTTTTCTTTGGTGGTTGTTGGATAGCTTACAGATAGAACACACACACAAAAAGAGTGTTTATTTTTAACTAAGTTCATTTATATTTTATTTGTCAAGTATAATTTTAGTTATTTTTGTAAGCTTTAAATATATTGATGTCTAAGTTGTATTTATTAGCAAAATGTGTCAATACTTTCAACATTTTGGTGTATTTTCTTTCTACAAGTTCTTTTTCTATGGATATAAATATGCTCATGCATACCTATATAATAAATTAGAATCTAGATGTGTGTATATATATATATATATATATATGCATATCATATAGATTGTATATATAGTACTATATTGTGAAAATTACCCTTGTCAATAATTACACTTTGTAAATATGCTTTTAATAACTGTCTAGGACTATATTACATTGTATGATATGTCACATTTTACCAATTCCCTTGTTGAACATTCAGATTTTGTGCTAATATTAGAAATAATGTTGCAACAATCATCCTTGTATATTTGTCTTTGTATCTCTGATAATTTCCTTAGGATAAATTCCTAGGAGTAGAATTACTGGTTTAAAGGGGTATGAAAAAATTTTAAAGGCTCTTCATATATAATGCCAAGTTCATTCATTCAGTCAAAAAATATTGTCTCATGTCCTTGGGATACGACAATGAATAAGACATTCCCTACATGACAATGAATAAGACATCCTCTGCTCTCAACTCACAGTCTAGTTGGGGGACAGACATGTATGATTAAACTCAAGTCCGTCCTCTCCAGAAAGGTCGTATTAATTTACATGTCACTAACATTGTAAATATATGCAAATAGTTTTGGAATGTGTCTATGTGTTCTTTTGAAATTAGAGCATCATAGAATACTTTATAGGAAATAAAAATATTTGTGTTTTGGTTGCTGCATATTATGAATCACATACCTAGTAATTTTTGACATTATTGATTTAGAAAACTTAGTCCATTTCAATATCCTCATTTCCATAACAAATTATTTATCTACATTTGTGTTCTGTTCTCATTTCCATAGTTTTATGGAGGCTTTCCTGCTGTGTTCTCCCAGTCTTTCTGCCACCGACAAATAGAATACTACTCTGACACTTGGAATGGCTAATAAAGAACACTAAACTCATATTGCTTAAAATTATCTTACCATTATTTTGTTCTCCTTTTCAAAGGAGAAAAACCCTTATTCTATATGTATTTGTTATAAATGTGGATAAGGCACGTAAGAATGGAACCTAAGGGGCCGGCCCTGTGCCTGAGTGGTTAGGTTTGCGCGCTCCTATGTGGTGGCCCAGGGTTTCGCCAGTTCGAATCCTTGGCGCAGACATGGCTCCGCTCGTCAAGCCATGCCGAGGCGGCATCACACATGCCACAACTAGAAAGACCCACAACTAAAAAAAATACACAACTATGTACCAGGGGGCTTTGGGAGAAAAAAAGGAAAAATAAAATCTTAAAAAAAAAAAATAGAATGGAACCTAAATACCTGTAATAGTGAAACTTGTGGTAATACTATTATATTTAATTTGTAGATTCTCTAATATTTGTTAAGTGCTGCCTAAATATTCAGGACAGAAATAGCAGGTTTTCCAGTTGTCAGGACAGTAAGTGAATTGGTTGTATCCATATAACTAGTATATTATCTATCTGTCAATCAAAGGCAATTATTTGTCAGCAGAATAGACTAATGACATTAAGGAGGGGAAAACCACCACATTTTCAGTGTTATCTGGGAGTTTGGAGGGCAAGTGTGACTTTCATGGAGCACTGAGCTGCATTTCCATGTCCAGAACCTACAGTCCTTGAGAATAATTATTCTACTTACTGCTTAATAAGTTTCTCTCATGTAAAGGCTGCCACACTCCTCTGGCTTCTAATTTAGGAGCTTAAGAGATTTCCTTACTGGGCTCAAAAATGATCTTTGAGCAAATGTATGGCCTTCCCCATTCACTCAAAAATAGCTACAGATGGACACCATACCAAATGTGGCAAGATAAATTATGTGACTAAGCTGTTTCCCAAAATGTATCTTTTTACAATAATATACCTAATATTTTTCTGGTCCACTAGAGTTCTTCAAGATCATCTTTGTGACTAATTGTATGATCTTCATCTTTAAATGAGCAAGCAAATTATTCCTAGTAAATAATGAGAGATAGTATAACATCTGTCACTGTACACTTTTAGTTTTATCCATTTGTATTTCATTTGGTCTTGATGAAGTACATAATTTTATTTGTCAAATGAAATAAGTGAAGTAGGTTGCATATTACACCATGGAAATTCTGGAGATTTGTACTTTCAGGATAAGTTTTTAGTGAGGTAGGGCTTTCAGTTTGATTGTCTGATTCCTGACAATGTATCCTTAAACTTTATATCTAAGTTTTTATTTGATAAAAAGATATCTCGGTATTAGTAATCTTTTGGGACTTAATTTTTCAGGCAGTACTGTTTTTCCAAGGTTTATCTATATTTTTGCATGTATCAGTAGTGCACTCTTTTTGAGGGCTGTATAACGTTCTGTAGTGGGAATATAGCTAAATTTATTTATGCATTTTCCTGTAAATAGACATCTGGGTTATTTCCAAACTTTTGTTATTATGAATGCTGTTGCCATGAACATTCTTGTGTGTGTTGTCTGCTGTACATGAATAAGAGTTCCCTCTGGTTTCCATCTAGGAGTGGAATTACTGGGTCAAAGAGTGTCTGGATGTCCAGCTTTACAAGATAATGCAATACTGCTTTCCAAAGTAGTTGCACTGGTTTACATTCCTACCTGCAATACTTAAGAAATCTTTTTCATCCATATTCTCTCTAAACACTTGGTATTATCAGACTTTTTAATTTTTGCTAATTATGTAGGTTTATAGTGGTCTTCATTTGCATTTCTCTGAACAATAATGAGGTTAAATGCTTATTCAAGTACGTTTTGCCATATTATTCCTTCTTTTAAAAAACGCCTGTTCGTGTCTTTTGCCTAGTTTAAAAAAAAATTAGACCCACAGCTAGGGGAACCTGCAACTAAGATATACAACTATGTACAGGGAGGGTTTGGGGAGATAAAGCAGAAAAAAAATTAGATTAATTGAGCTTTTCTTATTATAGGAGTTTTTTTTTTAATATATTCTTGATACTAATCCTTTGGTGATTGTATGGATGGGAGATAGCCTTTCCCAGTTCATAACTAGTTTTTTCACTTTCTCTAAGGTAGCTTCTAATGATCAGATGTTCTTGCTTTTTACAGAGTCAAATTTATTAATATTTTATTTTATAATGATCACTTTTGTGTCTTTTAAAGAAAACCTTCCCTGTCAAGGTCAGAAAGAATTAAAAAAAATATTTTCCACTAACATTTTTAAAATTTTTCTTCTAATATTTTCAGTCCTGATCCATGTGGAATTAGTTTTTGTATGATGTGAAATAGAGGTTCAGTTTTCATTTTTATCATATGTTTCACCACCTCTTTCATACATTAAAGTTATACATGTGTGTGGAATTTTTTTTCTGAGCTCTCTTCTGTTCCACAGGTGAATTTGTCTATCCCTGTCCAGAGTCACATTCTCTTAGTTAGTCAGCGTCTTAACAAGTGCTAACATCTGACAGGGCACGGCTCCCCTCCTTCCTCTTCTTTTTTAGGATTGTCTTGGCCGTTCTTGGCCCTTTGTTCTTCCATATGAATTTTTAATTCAGCTTCTGAAGTTCCACGAACAACCCCTCTTTGGATTTTGATTAGCCTTCTATTGAATTTTTAGGTCAATTTGAAGAGAATGTCTTCTTTATGATATTAGGTCTTTGTAATTATGAACCTGGTATATTTCTCAATTTATTTAGGTATTCTGTAGTGTCTCCTAATAACATTTAAAAAATTTCCCTGTTTGAATCTTGCATCTGTATAAAAAATATTTATTCCTCATTACTTGATTTTTTTAATACTATTATAAACTGTTTCTTTTTTTTTTTCCAAAGATTTTATTTTTTCCTTTTTCTCCCCAAAGCCCCCCGGTACATAGTTGTATATTCTTCGTTGTGGGTCCTTCTAGTTGTGGCATGTGAGACGCTGCCTCAGCGTGGTCTGATGCCATGTCCACGCCCAGGATTTGAACCAACGAAACACTGGGCCGCCTGCAGCAGAGCGTGCGAACTTAACCACTCAGCCACGGGGCCAGCCCAATATAAACTGTTTCTTTTAACTTATGTGTTCTAGCTCTTTATTGCTGGTGTATAGAAACGTGATTAGTTTTTGTATATTGATCTTCTAGCCAGCCATCTTGCTAAACTCTCTATTTTTTTTTAAGGAAGATTGGCCCTGAGCTAACAGCTGTTGCCAATCTTCCTCATTTGGCTTGAGGAAGCTTGTCTATGAGCAAACATCTGTGCCAATCTCCCTCTATTTTTTATAGGGGATGTCACCACAGCATGGCTTGACAAGTGATGCTGGGTCTGTGCCTGGGATCCAAACCTGTGAATCCCGGGCCACTTAAGCAGAGTGCGCGAACTTAACCACTGTGCCACTGGGCCAGCCCCTAAACTCTCTATTTTAAAAATAAGAATTTATTTGTAGATTCTTTTGAGCTTCCTATGTATACAGTCATAGTTGACATTTTTATTTCCTCTTTTCCAGTCTTTTTGACTTTTTCCCTTGTACTGTTTAGGAACCTTGTGACAATGTTGAATAGAAGTGATGATAATGGGCATTCTTTTCTTGTTCTTGATTTTAAAGCCCATTCTTTTAGTGTTTCCCCTTAAGAGTGATGTTTGTTATAGGGTTTTTTAAAAAAATTAAATCAGGTTAAGGATATTCTCTTCTCTATTCCAAATTTGCTAAGAGTTTTTATCAAGAATTTGTATCAAATGCTTTTCTGAATCTATTGGTTTATTTTTTCCTCCATTAAACTTCTAAAGTGTTATAATTAAAAATAACTAAAACAAAACAATATGCTTTTAAGATACACATATATATGACAAACTATATATTAAAAAACCAAGTCAATGATAAGTACATGTTTCTAGATAACAGTTAACACAGATGAGATGGGGAGAAACATTTGGTAGATGTAAATTGTTGTTAATGTTCTAGTTTTTGTGTCAGGTGGTGGGTTCATGAGAGTATAGTATATTATCTAAAGATTCAAATATATGCATAAAAATACAAATGATTAGGGGCCGTCCCCATGGCCGAGAGGTTAAGTTCGCACGCTCCTCTTTGGTGGCCCAGGGTTTCACCAGTTCGGATCCTGGGCACAGACATGGCACCGCTCATCAGGCCACTCTGTACCAGGGGGCTTTGGGGAGAAAAAGGAAAAATAAAATCTTTAAAAAAAGACCAAATGATTAAACACAAAAGCAGATCATGCATGGACCGTTAAGGAAAGATAAGTATATGTGTTATGAACTAAGAATTATGATTAATCCAATTGTGTGGTTAAAAAAAAGAAATTTCATGTTTGTCTTTATGAGACTGTTGCTTTTGGGTTAGTAAAGAGAGTCTTTTTAAAATGCCCATATTCTTCATTATCATTGGTTAAGTTCGTCTTCTTTGGAGAACTTTTAGTCAGTTTCTGGTTGTGAGACTTAATGTCATAACTCACATGTACTTTGGGGTCTACACATTCTAAGAGTAAAAAGTTCCATGATTCTCCTGTGCTGTCTATTGTTTAGTCCTAAAATTACCAGATGATTAAATGGCCCTCATCTTGGGTTGACACTTTGTGCAGAATGTCCTGTAGTCTCTGGAGGGCCTGACCCTTTCTTTCCGTTACTTAGACCCTGGACTTCTGTATTGAACATGCCATGAATTTCCATCCTACCCTCCCATCCATCTCGTCCCATTATGCAGTGCGGTTGTATGAAGGTTGTAGCTTGCGAGGAGGACGCTGGGAATATATTATAGTGGTTGTGAGCATTTGGAATGAAAGAGACTTGGATTTGAGCCTTGGCTCTTCTCTTTACCAGCTGAGTGGTCTTTAGAAATTTTACTAACCAATTCGAGCATCACTTATCTGAAAAACTTGTGTGACATTTTCTCCTAGGTTGTTGTGCGTGTTGAACTATATCTATTATTACTATTATGTCATATCACCATAATATATGATTAATTTTTGTAGCTCCAAGTATACTGGATGCAGTTTCAAGCTACTGATTTATATTTCTCCTTGAGTATGCTAAAGGAGCCGGTTGTCTTATTCCCTAAGTGGTGAAAAGAACCGCAGTGCCAAAATATCCTTACCTTTACTTTTCAACCAGTGACTTCTATTTTGTCTGTAGTATTTCTGGAGAGAGGGGGAGACAGGCCGTCATGTCACTCACAGCCAGGCCTTTTCTAAGCACAGCTGACAGATGGAGGTGTTTGGCCTGATCTCAATGCTGAGAACAATATTAACAGCCATCGCCCCTGTACCAAGCATCTGTGCGGCAGCCACTGTACCGAATGCCTTACCCTCACCGTCTCACTAAGATTCTCACCCCACATTCCCCAAAGCAGATCTTTCACCTGCATCTTGACATGAGGAAGTTGGGGGCTTGGAGGGGTTCAAAAACTAGCCAGTGTCACACAGTTAGTAACTGGCAAAACCAGGAGATGCTCCTTGGTCTCCTTGACTCCAAAACCCACACTCATAACTGCTGCCTATGCAGACGCTATTCCCTGGGGAGTCTGCCTATCCCTGTCTTCTGGATGCTGAGTTGAACTGGATACTGACTGGAGCCCAGAACTCCGTAGGACCTGCCGGGTGGATGACTAGTTGGATTCTCTGCGCTGTTTGGAGAAGCCAGTTCCCTGCTGAGGCAAGAAAGGCTCTGGAAACTTTGGGGGTTCTTTGGCCATTTTCTACTGAAAATTAAATCTAAAATGATTTAATGCTGGGATTGGTAGGTTTGAAAGAGTTTTGCATTCACTTTGGATAAGGAATATTTAGATATGTGGCATTCATGGCTATATTTTAGATTTTTAAGTCAGAAAACTAGAGGGTTTATGAAAACCTTTGGAAAATATCTGTAGCATGCTGAAATAAAGTGAGAGCTTAATAAAAATATGCATTAATGCAGGAATCCACTGCCCTCACACTAAGTACAAGAGATCTCTGTTGAACCTTGGGAAAAATAAACTTACTCCCTTAGCTTTTATGGGGGTGGCACTAAAATTTGGTGGTTGTGCCCAGGAGTGGGGTAGTGGCATAGAATGAAAACAGTCTGCAGGAGCCTTCAGGTTCTTTAAAACACAACCAAATTAAACATTAACCGAGTCTCTACAGAATGAATCCCTGATTCCCTCACCCACACGGACAGTTGATTTTTTGAAAGAGAAATTCAACTTAAAAATTTCATTTACTCTTCTACTTTTATCATGTATTTAATTAATCATAATTAACCGAGGGATAAAAGAATTACATTTTCTGTTTAAAATTCTTTCCTTCTAGAGCACACCAAAAACGTGACACAAATTTTAGGAAGCATTGTTAAATTTTGTTTTTTGCCCTTTTGCTAGTTTCCTGCCTTGACCCAGTTAATATTAAAATGCTCAAAAAGCAATTATCATTCATCTTTCAACTTGATGAACAAGGATTTTCATTGCAAATGAAGTATGTCCTGTAAATGATTAAACGTTAATAAAAACAAGAATCAACCTGATTTGTTTCAACACCTCTGTTTCTCTGCAGGAGGTGACATTTTTCTGTCAGTTTGTCAAAGTGTTATTTTTGCAGCCTCCCTTTTGCTCAAGTAGTGTATATTTGGCTTAGTTTTGAATTTGGTAAAGAATGTGACTGAATTCTAAAATGAAAAATAATATTGTGCTTCTCAGACTCCGTTTATGAAAATGTTGCATGAGTGCTTATAATACGTTTAGAAGTGTGTGATTCCCAAGGATTTCTAGGGCACTCCTCAATATTCAGTACTTACAGTGTATGTAAGTTATCGGTAGCATTAAATAACATGCAGTATAACGTGGCAGCCCTGTTAGGCTTTCCATTTCAGCAGCCTCACTAAGGTGGTGCTGAACCAAAAACTGACAGCTGTTTCTGCTTATGCAAGAAGTTGGGTTCAACACTCCAGTTAAACAAATTGAGCAGTTGACCTTTCTTCAATATTCTTTTGTACATCACTAAGAGAGTAAGAATCGTTACTCTTTAGTTTATATCTAATATATGATTTTTTAATTTACTCCTAATATATGGGAATACATTTTCATGTGTGGGGATTTTCAGGCCAGATTTGTTTCCTGAGTTCCTGTTTCTGTTCACCAAACAAGGTAATCACTATTGGAGTAGAGTCACCCACTCAAACATTGCCTGGCACGTAGAAGGTGCTCAGTAAATAATGTTTGAACAAATAAAGGCTAGGCAGCAAGTGTAGGGACCTGTTGGCCTCTCTGCATAGTTAAGTCATCATATAGTTAGAGGTTTAGAGTGAACATTCCCTTTCATATCACTGCTATCTACCTAATTTTTTTCAAGGTTGATTTTTTAAATTACATTCTTTTATTTTTTATTTTTTGGTGAGGAAGATTGGCCTTGAGCTAACATCTCTGCCAATCTTCCTCTATTTTGTATGTGGGATGCTGCCACAGCATGGCTTGATGAGCAGTGTGCAGGTCCATGCCCAAGGTCAAACCCACAAACCCTGGGCCACCAAAGCAGAGTGTGCAGACTTAACCACTATGCCACCCGGCCAGCCCCATATGTAATGTTTTAAAAATGATTCTTACCTGGATGGTTTAAAATTTTAGTCTTTAAACATAATCTCCAGATATAGATAAAGGTAAAATTGTGGAATTGGCTATAAGCAGGCAGGGAAATATATTAATTTCTGGTTTCCAGGAGGTTTGGAAAAAAGTCTTTCCTAGAATCAGTGTGATTCCACTTCTATTAGGAGAATGAAAATTAAATGGCTCTAGTTGCATAAAGCCTTGGCAGTGACTTGTGAGTGGTTATTCCATCCCCTGTTGGTTTTATGTATGTGTTTTGCTGGCAAAAATGCTGACTGTTAATTTATTGATGCTGAACTGTTATAGAACCAGCTTTGTGTGCTACGTTGAAAACCAGACTAAAGGGTCTCACACGCGTCTTGGTTATTGTATTTGTTTTTGTACTCTTTCACATCATAGAATTACATGTGCACATGTGAAAATAACCCTATTGATGTTATTAATTCTTTTTATGTTTCAGAATTTATTTTTCAAGATGTGGTTGAAAGTTTGTGCTCTGTAAGAGTAGAATGACAAGTCCTTTGAAAGATAACCTGAAATGATTTATTATGAGAATCTATGTTTTATTGCTATTTTTTTGAAGTATTCATTTTTGTTTCAATATGATATGTGGTATGAAGGGAAATATTCACCCTAAAGCCCTAAATATATGAATTAGATATGCAGAGACCAGAGAGGCTGAAATTTCTTTCGGTGTTGGTTACAGAAAGAATATCATCTATTTTTAACACAGTACATCTCTGCTGTATATTGGTGCTATAGCAGTGTCACTGCAGTGACACTATCATTCTATTAGATCTGCGACTTTAGTGTTTTTCTTTTATTTTTAGCTTCATAACTTTCTGCCAGTTATTTGGGATAAAAAATGTTCAGGGGCTGGCCTGTGGCCAAGAGGTTAGGTTCGCATGCTCTGCTTTGGTGACCCAGGGTTTCACCAGTTCAGATCCTGGGCACAGACCTAGCACTGCTCATCAAGCCATGCTGAGGTGGCGTCCCACACAGCACAACCAGAAGGACCTACAACTAGAGTATACAACTATGTACTGGGGGACTTTGGGGAGGAGAAGAAGAAGAAAAAAGAAGATTGGCAACAGATGTTAGCTCAGGTGCCAATCTTAAACAAACAAACAAATGTTCAAACTTGGCATTTAATTATATTAACCAGATATTTTTTTAAGTATCAGGACTTGATTTGCTTAAAATATGAAATGAAAATATACTTCTATTAACTAATAGAACAATTCAAATCAACTTACTCAACAGGCCTGTTCTTGGTACATCAAATATGTACTTAAGTTTCACATTGACCAAGTTGGTATCTCCAAAGAAGAGACAGGTTGGATTGTCTAGAAGCAGGGCTGAGATGGAGTCTGGGCTGCAAGACGTTTTTTGGGAACCACCTCTTGTAAAAGGGAAGGGGAGAAAGCATGTTTAGACAGAGAGAGAAGCTGAAATGCCTGCAAACCTGGCAAGCCTCCGTGGACCCAGCGGGGAACTGTGGAGCAAGGGTTTCCAGTCAGCAGTGTCCTGTGTTGGCTGAGGTGGCTGGCCTTTTTATCCCCCTTGCTCAGTCACTGAACGCAGGCCAACCCGGAAAACGTGTGACCTCAGGCAAGCGGCTCTCAGCAGCTGAGATCAGCTCCAAAGAGCTGGCTGCTGGAGGCTATCTGTTGACCACACTCCTCACAGCTGGGCAGAAAGTCCTTGAGGAGGGGACCTAGCTCCACCATGTGGGGCTCTCCTAATATTATTAACAATAATACGGATATTTTATATACTTACATCATTATCTTCATCTGACCAATGAAAAATAGAGGCAAAACAGTTTGCTTAAGATCTTGCGGTTAACTCTGGGTAAAGCTGCAGAGAATAACTTGTCTGTCCTACTTTGTTAGCCTTCAGCAAACTGACAGCATGCTGCAATGGATGTACTTATTATTTTTAAATCAGTGACCAGTGTATGTGAGAAAAAAGGAATTGCAGCTACTCAAGAACTAGTGTGTTAAACAAGAAAGGGCACGGGTTTAGATTCCAGCTGCCTTGGCCTCCCAGTTCGTGTTCTCTCTGGCTCTGTGACAGGCAAGACCCTTGGTGACTCTGACCTTTAGGGATCTGATCTGTCAATAAAAGGAGTGAAGTTGATGTGTTGAATAAATAGTGTACATGAAAGTACATAGTATTGGTGTTTATGACTGGAAATGCAATTCATGCTAATTTTCTTAAATACCCGAAACAAGTGAAGCTGTAAAATGTTGATAGAGGAATGAAGATTTGAACTTGAAGGCTGAGAGAACTTTTCTCCCTCATATTTCTCTTTTGTATCTCTTTCATGTTTTTAGTGTTGATGTCTTAGGAAATGAATTGACAGATTTTTCTGGAGAAGTGTCTTCTGCAGTGTGAGGCCATTCTAGACAGATTCGGGGAGGGCACTTTTTAAAAAGGAACAGGAAGAAGCATGGAATGAAAAAGATCAACGGGATCAACACATAGTCATGTGCCAGACCTTTTTTTGAATTTTAGTGATATAGTTCATTAAAGGATCAGTGAGCGTGCCAGATCTGAGATCATTACAGACTACCCACTTCTCCCTGTTCCATGGCGCCCTCCTGGGTTAGTCTCCCGTTATTATCCTAGGTTTACTGCGGTAGACTGGCTACCATTTTCCACCTCCCTACTGTAGTCCCGCCTTCAACCCGTCCTTCACTCTACAGAAATCATGATCCGGTTATTCCCTCCTTCCCATTACTTTCACAAAGGCCGAAATACTTGGCACTGACTGTTACCTGGAGCCTGCCAACCTCGTCTCTCACTATTTACATTTCTAAACCCAAACCCACAACCCATGTCCTCTTCTGCTCCCAATCCTTCTGCCTCACTAGTTCCTCCAACAGGCCTTGCCTCCTCTTGCTTCAGGCCTTTGTCCGTGGTGTTTCCTGATCTTGGAATGCTCTTTCCCTTTCCTTCTACTCCTGGTTAACTTCTGCTTAGTGTACACATGACTCTCTTTGGGAAAGCTTTTGCTGCTCCCTAGACTAGATTGGGTCTCCCTGTTACTCTCCTCAAGTACCTTCTCTTAGAGCTAATCACAGGAGGTAGTTATGTGTTTATTTGTGTGAGTGTTTATTTTTCTCATCAGACTGCAGCTCCGAGAGGACAGTGACTAGGTCTGTTTGCCTCACAGTTGCCAATCACAGTCCTGGCACAGAGTAGGATTCGACGACTGTTTGAATGAAGGACTCACATATCTTCTCCTGACTGGCCTGTGCTTCCCACTTCACTGCTGGGACCATCTAAGGGTGGACATAGGCCAGTGTAAATCCCGCTTACACTAAGCTGTACGTTTGCCAGCACAAAGACTAGCAATGAAGCCTTTACTCTGATGTCTACACTTACAAAATTCTTATCTTTGGTTGCACCTAGTACTTTTCATATTTTGGTGTGTGCTTTCATGTCAGGTTAAGAGAAATCATGGTACTTGTGATTTATTTAAAAATTATTTTCCTTAATTAGGTCATTGAATTATGGGAAGGGATGACCTTTAAATATTATTCAAATCAGGTTTTTTAAGGACCAATTTTTTGAGGGGAGAGAGAATCAAGCATCTCACCTACTTTTTCTCCTGAAAGCTCTCCTAATCTAAAGTTTTTCTTTGGACCAAAAGCTCCTCTCTTTACAGCATCCTGTGTCTTATAAGGAAGGGCTGAGAGGAAGAGTAAGGATGGAACTGGAAAGTGGAAATCTCTAGTTCGTTTACAAATCAAATGTAAACCTTCTCCTAATAGGTGCATTTCTTGGCCATTTTATGCTGGTGTGAGTTCAGGCTGGCCTACTTTAAAATCGACATCTATTTTTATAGGAAACCCATGGAATGTCTGGAATTCTGCTTAGAAAAAGGAATTTGCGTCCTGCTGTGAAGCAGCAAAGTGCTTGCTTTTCGTTAGTTGTGGTCTCAGACTTCAATTCTAAAGGCATCCTAAAAATTGGACATGATTGACTGAAGTTCAATATTACATCTTAAGAAAATGTGAAAACAGATGTGGAGCAAGTGAAAATGAAGACTATTTATATTTAGTTTACAAAATTTGAAAATTTGTTTTCATTCACTTTCATAGTATGATTTAACTGGGAATTTTGTCTTTTATTTTGAAACCATGTACTGTATAAAGCTTTTCATATGGATATTTATTTTCACTTTGAATAAATTGAAGCAATTGGTTATTTAATTTAATTATTGCCTCTGACATTCCAGTGGTTCCTACGTATGAATGCCAGAACTAATGGACTAAAAAAAATAGCTCATAATCATTCATACAAATAATAATATTGAAATCATAATAAGAATAACTTTATTTGGAACCTTATCTTTTTAAAAAATCACTATTAAAACTACTTCTTGTAAATTGCAGGCTTATAGATTTATGGATAATGTTAGTTTTTCTAAGTCTTGGCCATATCATTCTGCGTATATATTAACTGTACCATAAACTGAGCTAGCTGAATTTTCAGTCACACAGACATTGCTTTATCCTATTATTACTATTTATTTTATTTTATTTTTTTTGGTGTGGAAGATTGGCCTTGAGCTAACATCTACTGTCAGTCTCCCTCCTTTTGCTTGGGAAGGTCGTTGCTGAGCTAACATCTGTGCCAGTCTTCCTCGGCTTTATATGTGGGACACTGCCACAGTGTGGCTTGATGAGTGGTGTGTAGGGTTGCATCTGGGATCCAAACCCATGAACCCTGGGCTGCTGAAACGGAGTACACAAACTTAACCACTATGCCACTGAGCAGGCCCCAATATCTTATTTTGTTTTTCAATACAGGATACCATTTTCACTTTGAAGAAATGTGGATTGATAGACTGACAGAATCGATTAACATAGAGTCTCTTGTTTCACTGTTTATTCCCTTCATGATTAACCAGAAGCTCCAAATTGCTGATATTTTGTTTGATTTTTAAGTTTACTGGAGTCAGTAAGTATGTGAGATTTTTCTAAGAGCATCGCTTGCCACATTGTGAATGTAACCTCTCTTGGGAAACGCAAGAATTCAATAAAAAAGGAAATTAGGTGTTTTTCTTGCATAATCATTATCTTGTAGGAATCCACACAGTAAAGTAACTATTGTACTCTGAGGAAGTTTTTTAAAAATGGCTTTTCTTTTTAGCTCTGTATGGTGTGGCCTAGGAAAAAACATTGTTTTTTCTTATTAATAGCTTTTTCCCTCCTGTGTTTTTAGTACAATTAATTAATTAAAAATTTACTCTGCTTTTGTTGATAGACAAAATCAAATTATCAACTACCTCCATAATAATGAAAATCTTGAAATCTAGGGATGTAGATTGGTGGAAAATGAAATCTCTTTTTGGTGTTGGTGAGATAAAGAGTAGTTACTTGACTTTGCCCCAGACTTAATTTATGACATTGGGGAAAAAAGCATTTTCAGTGTTCAGTTTTCTTTTTTTTTATTATTATTTTTAAAATTGCAGTAACATTGGATTATAACAATATAACTTTCAGATGTACATCATAATATATTTCTAATTCTGTGTAGATTACATCATGTTCACCACCCAAAAACCAATTATAGTCCATCCCCTCACATGTGAGCATAATCACCCCTTTTGCCCTCCCCACCTTCCCCTATGGTAACCACCAATCCAATCTCCATTGCTATGTGTTTGTTTGTTGTTGTTTTTATCTTCTACTTATGAGTGAGATCATACGGTGTTTGACTTTCTCCCTCTGACTTATTTCACTCAGCATAATACTCTTAAGGACCATCCATGTTGTCACAAATGGCCGGATTTCATCATCTCTTATGGCTGAGTAGTATTCCATTGTGTATATATACCACATCTTTTTTATCCATCCGTCCCTTGATGGGCACCTAGGTTGCTTCCAAGTCTTGGCTATTGTGTATAATGCTGCAGTGAACATAGGGGTGCATGTATCTTTATGCCTTTGTGTTTTCAAGTTCTTTGGATAAATATCCAGCAGTGGGATAGCTGGATCATATGGTAAATCTATTCTTAATTTTCTGAGGATACTTCATACTTCTTTCCATAGTGGCTGCACCAGTTTGCACTCCCACCAGCAGTGTACGAGAGTTCCCTTCTCTCCACATCCTCTCCAACACTTTTGTTTCCTGTCTTGTTAATTATAGCCATTCTGACCGGAGTCAGGTGATACCTCATTGTAGTTTTGATTTGCATTTCCCTGGTAGCTAATGATGTTGAGCATCTTTTCATATGCCTATTGGCCATCTGTGTATCTTCTCTGGAGAAATCTCTGTTCAGATCTTTTGCCCATTTTTTAATTGGGTTGTTGGTTTTCCTGTTGTTGAGATGTATGAATTCTTTGTATATTTTGGATATTAACCCCTTATCTGATATGTGGTTTGCAAATATCTTCTCCCAATTGTTAGGTTGTCTTTTCGTTTTGTTGATGGTTTCCTTTGCTGTGCAGAAGCTTTTTAGTTTGATGTAGTTCCATTTGTCCATTTTTTCTTTTGTTTCCCTTGCCTGGTCAGACATGGTACTTGAAAATAGGCTGCTAAGACCGATGTCAAAGAGCGTACTGCCTATGTTTTCTTCTATAAGTTTCATGGTTTCGGGTCTTACATTCGAGTCTGTAATCCATTTTGAGTTGATTTTTGTGTATGGTATAAGGAAATGGTCTACTTTCATTCTTTTGCATGTAGCTGTCCAGTTTTCCCAACACCGTTTATTGAAGAGACTCTCCTTTCTCCATTGTATGCTCTTGGCTCCCTTGTCAAATATTAGCTGTCCATAAATGTGTGGGTTTATTTCTGGACTCTCGATTCTGTTACATTGATCTGTGTGTCTGTTTTTGTGCCAGTACCATGCTGTTTTGCTTACTATGGCTTTATAGTATATTTTGAAATCAGGGAATGTGATACCTCCAGCTTTGTTCTTTTTTCTCAGGAATCCTTTGGCTATTCGGGGTCTTTTGTTGTTCCATATAAATTTTAGGATTCTTCGTTCTATTTCTGTGAAAAATGTTGTTGGAACTTTGATAGGGATTGCATTTAATCTATAGATTGCTTTAGACAGTGTGGACGTTTTAATGATGTTAATTCTTCCAACCCAAGAGCACAGAATATCTTTCCATTTCTTTGTGTCTTCTTCAGTTTCTTTCAACAATGTTTTATAGTTTTTGATGTACAGATCTTTCACCTCTTTGGTTAAGTTTATTCCTAGGTATTTTATTCTTTTTGTTACAATTGTAAATGGGATTGTATTCTTAATTTCTCTTTCTGCTACTTCATTGTTAGTGTATAGAAATGCAACCCATTTTTGTACATTGATTTTGTATCCCAGTTTTCTCATTACAGACTTGGACTATCTTTCCATCATGTTAAGTGGTCCTCTGTTTGTCAACTTTGTCTAAATGACTTTTGCAAATAAAGAAAAGTTATTTTTTTGTTATTCATTAAATAGGTATTTTACCTTACATACTTCTTGTGAAAAAATACAAGATGAGTTGGAAATTAATTCATAAAGCACTTTTGGACTTTTACCCCAATTCAGGTAAAGAAACTTACTGATCTCATTCAGGCATTGAGTTAGAATCCAATAAGTGGTAAGTAATAAGGTGCAGTCTTTCCTCTTAAGTACACTGTTTTGCAGTGTGGTATGAGAATCAAAATAAAGAAGACTATCTTTTGAAAAAGTCCCTTCTGTGTTGTAGGAGGGATACAAATGTTATGTAATTAATCTAAGTAATTTCTGCTGGATGTAGTTGGGGTCAATTGATAGTGTTGGTGATGGGAGTGGCAGGATAACAGGATGTAATTTTCAACAAATATTCAAGGAATTTTTATTGCACACTTACTGCATATGAGCACTCTTTCATGTGTTTGAGAGCCAGTGTGAACAAGACAACATCTCTACTTTTATAGAGCTTCTATTCTAGTGGGAGGAAATAGCTACTTTTGACAAATAGGTAGTATTTTTAAAGGTAGAGTGAAGGGAAGTGATTTCCAGCTATCCCCCACCCTTCTCCCCTTGAATGTGTCAGAGTGCTTTGTAGAGGATCAAGAGCATGTGTGGGGGGCTTAGCCTTGATCGGAAGAGGGGCACCTCTCCCTGGTAACAGGAGGGAGAAAGGAAAAATGGGAATCGATGCAGAGGTTTGTAACTTGATGGTGGGACTTCTAAGAGCTCTTATCGAATGGCTTTTGTTTTCCCAACAAAATTGAGTGAGGTCATCAGCTGAGGTTAAGGTCAGGTGTGTGTTGGGGTGGTTGAAAGAGAAAAGAGCAGATGTAAAACAGCGTCTGAGAGGGGAGTGCACACTTACAAGAAATACAGAGGATTTCTGGGCAGTGTGGAGATGAGGAATCATGAATCTAAAATCAATTAAATCTGCTTGACTTGATTTTTCCCTACTAATAGTCTGCTAGTGTTTTAGCTCCTTGACTACAGGTTGATGTCTGGGTTCATCTAGGACTGAGGTTTTGATAGACTGCAAATAAATTTGATGAATTCATGGATTCTTGACCAATTTTATATAGGTCTGATGGAAGATGGGCTCATTTATCCAAAATTATAACAGATTTCTTAATTCTAATTCTTTTCGAGTATAAAGACTTTTGTAAATTGATGTTAAAAATATCCCTCACCTTTTTTCAATTGACTTATCAGTTCATTAGACAGCTTTTCTAAATGGAATAAATTGCGTCAGGTGAAACTGTTATTGCTGAGCATCTTTTCGTTTTTGAAGAATAGCATAATTTTAGTAATAAGGAAAAGCCCTGCTTTTTGCTAATGCTGTCTAAATGTGAAGACCCTTCCCACCCAACTCTTGTGTTATTTCATGGCTGCACTGCTCTCTTGTGTTTGTTTCTTTTAACAGCCCTTTAATGTTTTCAATTCAAAAAGCTTTCAGTTACCGTTAGGAATGGATCCAAAATCAGTGACAGAAATTAATAGACAATACTTTGAATAATGCTTTGTTACATTCCATTGCACAATATCTATCTCCAGAAAATTCTTTTCTTGCCATTGAAATAGCATTTAAATGGAGCATAGGATTGCTGAATAAAGCCTTAAGAAACATTCTTAAAACCTAGTTATCCCTTTAGACTTTTGTCTATTTCCTTTTTATCTCGCCTTGGACAGTGTTTTATCCTGGAAATTAATTCTGCAACCCCTTTTGTTTCATACCTTATTTTTCTCAATACGGTGCACATTGTTACTTCTGCTCAAGTTACTTTCAATGAAAATGGTTCAGTCCATTTTCATTCTTAACCTTATATAATGAGGATGTATTATGAATGTGCCAAGTACAGTTCGTATTGTTTTGATTTGAATGTAACTGCTACTCCCATAGAGACCTAAGTGTGAATTTTTATTACCTTCCTTTTTCTCTGTATCAGAATTTGGACCAAGTATGGAGTTGGATATATTTATCCTAGACATGTACACAAGTAGACGGTAGATAGATAGAGAGATTATATGTATCTATTTAGATACAAATTAAAATTTATACATTTATTTATATTTATATATTGTATTCCCAAGGGAGTAAATTTCTTCTGTTGTGATATCAATTATTTGTGGTTATTTAGAAATTCAATGTGTTAGTGAACCTATAGGTTTTATTGAAAAACTATGTACAAATGTAAGTGGATATAGTAATGTGATCCACTCATTTTCAAATGGGAAAGAGTTGGATTAAATTTAGTCACTATTACATGGTGTGTGGAGGATTTGAAAACCACAGTGTAGACCTGAAGGATCTTTATTTTACACATAATGAATCTTTCAAATTTGGGGCAGAATTAATTTTATCAAAACAAATTTTTAACAAGAGAGCTTGCTTGAGTTTAGGAAGGATGTTTTCTAAGATTATGTTTTAAATATGTCATTTTGTATTTTTTGGTGAATAAGTTTTTTGCCAGTGAGAAAGTGTACAGAGCCCATGAAAGTCATCCGTTGACTGTGTTTTGATTTATAGTCTCTTATTTTATGCCATTAACCAGATTTGTTTATATTTGCAATTAGCAGGGAATTGTTTTGCTTTTTCTAAGTGCTGTTTAATAGCATTTGCATTTCATTATCAATTAATGGACTTTTAAAGAAAAGTCAATTAATACAAATCAATAATTGTATTATATTTTTCCTATGACTTAATGGGTTTTTCTTAACCTTACAGCCTGGTGCTGGATATTAAGATAATCATCCCCATCTAATTGAGGACATTGATTTAATTTCCCAGTATGGTTCGGTATGGAAGGCTGGAGAAGACCTCACTGCTTATTACTATCTCCACCTCATTGTTCCTCTTTGAGTAATATCATACAAATTAATTGAGAAAAGAGTTGCAGGGCCTGTGACTACATATCCTTAATTTCCAGAACGTCTGTTATTTCAAAACATCTTACCTGCTAAATCTTTCTTCCGCCTTTTTGGGTAGATACTGGGAGCCTCATGATAATTCATCTTCTAAAGAACCTTTTAGGTCCTGGATTTTCAACTTTTCTAAATTTTGTATTTATAGCTGATATTTTTTAGACTTGATTAAATTTATTCTAGGCATGGTTCATCTAGACTCCTGTTAACCAGTGTAACTTTATTAAAATTTAAAAATAATGCAACTTGCCTAAATTTTTCTTGTGTATATTTGAATAATGACTTCACCCCTCCTCACGATCCTTTCCCTTACCTCCACTCCAGCCAGAAAGAGAGGTAAGCAGTTGAACATTAAATAAAAATTCTTTTGATGTTATAGTTAACTATATTTCTGAAAACTGGATACTATCCTCTTCCAGTTAGTCCTGTGACTCATTCCTTTGGGTTACAGTGTCTTTCAGGGGGTGATCCAATAACTTTTCAAAGACATCCTGGACTGTCCAAGAATATAACCTTTACAATGCTTACGCTGTATTAGAAGGTGTTAATGTAATTCAGGAGAGCAGGCTCCTGAATGGCTGATTAAATAATATTTTTATATCCTGAAGTAATGTGAAAACCAGGCAATCTTAGTGGAAAAAAAGAGTGATTTCCAGCTGGGCAGAACTTTACTAGATATGACCTAAAAATTAATATTTGTGGTTAGGAAGCTGCATCTCGTACAGAGTCAGATTTTCTCTGGTATGTGACTTGAGGGAAAGAATAAGGTAATAAGTTCATTAGTTATGCATCTGTAACCAAAATCATAGTGCTTTGAGTCTAGATTGTCATATTTTCATCAATTTGGGCAAAATGAATTTCCACCAATGTTGCCCAGAAAAAAATATGACCATCTTGGAGCTTAAGGTGAGTGAACAAAATCCTTTTGGAGTTCTAATCTTTGTATCATTCAGATTTTTCTTAGGGCAATCATGTAATTAGGTCCTAGTGTGAAAAATATCCAAGTAATAAGATTGTGCAAAAGAATCTGGGATTGATTTAAGTGGAAAATTTTTACATTAGCTAAACTAGGCTCAGAAGAGTCAAAATTTGTAGCAGAAGCTGTTTCCCCACTATTTATCCAGGCCTATTGTATGAAGAAAGCCATCTCGTCACTTAGATAGAGGCTAACTGGAGGTTTACCCCCTTCTAAGTGTTGGAAGAGAGTTTGTTAAGAAAATAAAGGGGAGAAAAAATTCCAAGAGGACTGTTTAGCTCCTTAGTATTTTGAAGTCCCTAATTTACATACCAACAATCTAGTATGTTTTTCACTAATGAAGCCAATAGGTCTCCAAATGATTCATTTTCTTAATTGTTGCTTTTGGATGAAGGTGTCTACTTCACATAGGAAAATTCACTAAGATTTAAGATGCAGATTTAAAAAATTTATATAAGACTAATTTTCAGTTTTCTTCTTCCAAATAAATAAAATTTTGCTCTAAGTTAAGTAAATAATCTTTTGTTTTAAACCAGTAGGTTGCTACTCATGTATTGTATCTATTAAAGACTTATCAGCCATTTTTCTTTTCGACTAGATAGTGTATTAGTTTTACTAAAATATACCGAAAGTTACTTTCTGCTAAAGAAATCCAATTGTAAGATTTGTAATCAAGTAATCAATCCACTGGCTTATATTCAGTCAAAACTATTATAACATCATAAATACCCAATGGTCCCTCCTCTCTCTCTCTTTTTTTCTGATGAGTTTAATGTTTTTCAATGAGTTCAACCAACAGTTTTTGAAAGTTATTGAAAGGGGCACAATGAGCTCCATTTGCATGTTGTATGGGGTGGAGAAAATATAAGAATTGCTGACATTTACTGAGCTCTTACTTCTGTCAGGGAACAGATTGTTCCTTCTCTCTGCCATACTTATCGATAGGGAGAGAGCTCAAGGACATTTTGCCTGGCTCTTCCCTTTCTTCCAGTTTCCCCTGAGGAAGGTGGGGCTGCTAATCTGATTGGCCCAAGATGAGGACAAAAGTGTGCTGGTTTTTACTTGCTATTGTGTTGTCAAAGCAGAAATACAGGCCCCTTCTTCTCTCTTTCCTCTCTTGATCCTGGGGCGGGCTGGTCATTCTTGCCCTTGCAGTTGGTTGGGGGTTGGCCACTTTTCTTTTCCCCATAGATGGTACAGGTTCTGTGGGGATGGTGGGCAGGGAGGGAGGTAGGTGGTCACACACAGACTTGTGTTTATTTCATGTTTTGAAATAATTTTTGGTCTTAGAGATACTGCATATTTAGAAAACATTTCAGAATTATGATTAAATTCTTGCTATCAAAAGAGGACCTAATGACATTGAATTTTCTACATTATAGCATTCCAATTTTGGAAGTAAACTTGCAGCAAAAATTCCAGAATCAGAATGTCACAGTATTGCACACATTGACAAAGCATTCAGATTTATTGATGTAATAATTTTTATTTATTATATATGAGGAAGTAAACAGTAGCAAATAAGAAACAGTAGCAAACACAAAATAAGAAAAAAGAGACCAACAAATTTCGGGAAGCATTTGAAAGGCTATTGGCTTATTTTTTTAAATAACAGCTTTATTGAGTTATAGTTCACATACCATAAAGTTCACCCTTTTAAAGTGTACAATTCAGTAGGTTTTAGTATATTCACAGAGTTGTGCATCCTTCACTATTATCAAATACTAGAAGATTTCTCTTACTCCATACACATTAATAGTCACTCTCTATCCCCTCTCCCCACAAACCATTAATCTTTCTATCTCTATGGATTTGCACAGTCTGGATATTTCATATAAATGGAATCATATTATATGTGGTCTTTTGTTTTTGGCTTCTTTCACTTTGCATGGTGTCTTCACGGTTCATCCATTTTTGTAGCATGTATCGGTACTTTGTTCTTTTTTATGGCCAAATAATATTCCATTATATGGATATACTACACTTTGTTTATTCATCAGTTGGTATATATTTGAATTGTTTCCACTTTTTGGCTGTTATGAGTAGTGCTGCTATGAAGATTGGTACACAAGTTTTTGTTTGGACATATTTTCAGTTCTTTTGGGTATGTATCTAGAGGTGGAATTTCTGGGTAATGGCAATTCTATGTTTAGCTTTTTGAGGAAACTATTGACTTTTAATACAACTTCTGAATAGGAAGCAGTCAAATATAGGCAAAATTTTGGAATTAGATATTTTGAATAAGCTAAGTATTGCTATGTCTAACTTAAAAATCTTATTTTACTACGACTTTCTTATTTTGTAATTATAGATAATTTAGGGAGACTTGTTTGGTTGCATAAGTTATGTTAATTAAAGGAATAGACTATAATGTCTGCTGAGGTTGAAAGAGGAATAAAATTTCCTAGTAGAATATTGGTTGATTTGCATTGATCCTTAGTATTTCACTGCCTAAAATGGTAACCTGTTACCTATTAATAATAATAATAGTAACCTATTAACTAATGTTAATAGATTCCTCATTTTTTAAAGGATGGAGTATAATAACACAGCATGCCTATTTAAATAGTGGAAATATATCCACATGTTTTATTTTATGTCAAAGTACATACTCAATGCCCTTTTGCTAAATTGCAAATTATGTTAATCAATGTCCCAGTGTTTTTGTATGGACCAACACTACTAAATACATTGCTCTCGAATGAGTGGCCAAAAGCCTAATTAGACATTTTCAGAATTGTTTTGTTGGTAATGTCTTCCTTATGAATTTGTACAGTCATCTCTTTCTATGGTAACTTTCTTTTTACCCACAATTTATGATTTTGGCACTGTCTTGTACTCTTGGATGAAATCACTTCATACAATGTCTCCTGGCTATGATTATGTATTAATATTAATTCTATGATCAGAGGGCAGAGACTTTGGTTGTCTTCATTTTTATGTCCCCGAGGATTAACATAGTGCGGGTGCATTGTGGGTGTTCCGAAAGTGTTTGTTTTATGAGTAAAGGCAAGAATGAATGGAATTTGATACTGTACTATTTTATTTTCAAGAAGGAGGAATGGTGAAATAAAAGTTTATTTGCTATTTTTATAAACTTTATTTAAGCCTCCGAAAACACAGTTTACTATTTAATTAAAGATGTGACAACTTTTCCAAGATTATTTGCTTAAGGTTAACACAATAGAAATAGGCATGTCAGTTTTTGTTTGCCAGTATTTTTTGGTCATAGTATCACTTTAACATGATGACTTTAATGCGGATTAGTTATGATGTGTTAAGCCACTTTTGTAAATTGTGCGACCTTATCCCTGATTTTTTGTTTGAACTCTTCTCCAAATTGAAGACGTGAGATCGTTGGTATGAAACTGATCAACATGGAAGACTTCTGGTTGATCTTGATTCAGGCTACTGCTCCCCTTCTCTCTATTTAAGATGAGGTTTCCCATATGATAAACATTTCATGAACTTCTGGACTGAATCTGGATTTGAAAAATCCAAATTTCTTATTTCTTGCTGATTTTATTACCAAAGTTCTCTTTTGTTGCTTTTCATCATAACAGGAACTTGGATTATAGTTCTGTTCTTCCAGTTGTTTCTATCAAAGTATAATTTCTTATATTTAATCTTAGTATAAGAATTCTTTAAATATAAATGAGGGCTACCAGAGGTTGGTAGAATTATGTTCATACATGAAATTCCTCCTTTCTGATGGATGCTGATTTTTCTGATATTTGATGTTTGCATTTGAAAGCTTTACCATTTATTATTCTCTGTTTTTCTTGTGGCTGGGAGAGTGAAGAAAATACATTTTGTGTTAACTCCTCCACTTCCCCTCTAATATCATTTCAGCAGTCAGAGGAACTGCTTCTGCATTTTTCCCTTAGCGAATGCCCCTTGTGCTCTGCATCATATTACTTTGCAGAGAGCCCATTCCTGGATTTAGCCACCTTATCGTTATTGAAAGTCTCACCCAAGTGCTGGAGTTTGTTACGTGATCCTCCACTGAGAAGATCGGAAAATTGAGGAATTACTTTAACAGCTACAGCGCTTGTTGAAGAAGAGAGTGGAGTCACTGGTGAACAGGGACAGCATAACTGACCCTAATTGTTACTATTTAAAACTTAGCTGTCCCGATTGAAAGCTCTGAGATCCAGGATATGAGAGCTGTGATGCAGGTTTTCAGGCACTCGTGGCACAGGGCCAGTGTTCAGAGTATCAGTGCCGATGGCTTTTTACAGGATGTGCTGGATACATTTGGTCCTGTATCTGTGTGAGGTCTGTGGGAGGTGGGCCAGCGAAGCACCAAGTCCAAACCTCAGAAAGCAGATTTGGCTTTGGTGACTTCTCTTAGAGACTGTTTCATTAAAAAAAAAAAAAAAAATATATATATATATATATAGTTTGTTTAGGGCTTTTAAAAAAATCCTTCAAGCTTGACTTTTAAGTGTAAAACTTACAACCCTCCCCCCCAATATTCTGAAAAAGAAATAAAATATATGCAATCTAGTAGTTCATGGGATTCTGGAAAGTACACACTTTCATTGGTGATAATAACTCTGCTCTTAAAGAAATTCTCTTTGAAAAAGAGTTGGGGAGAAAGCCAATGTTTAGGGAGTTATAAATATGATAAATTCTGCCTGAGAAATTGTTCTGGAAAGAAAGTCATAGGAACTTGGGGGCCAGCGTGGAATCACGGTGCCGGTCAGATGAGAATGTGAGAGACAGGGGTTGGCTCTCTGGCCTGGTTAGGGTACCACCCCTCTTCTGCATGATGTGTTGGGTGAAGCATCGGCTCTGACCTGGAGCACTAGTGAGGGTCCGAGATGCAGTGACCCTCCGTCTTCCCTGGGAATTGCCGAGTCTTCTCCGAGACCCACCCAGTCCTTTGTGGCGTGTATGGAAGGGTCCCAGGTGATGCTTTCCCCATAAGGTGCTACTTTTGTTTTTTCTCAGCATCACTGATGAGACTTCTGGCTGATAATTGGTGAACAGACCCGGGATTCAGGAGGCCTGGACTCAGTGTGCCTTTTTCATCAACACAAGTGGGTCCTCAACCTGTCTGCTTTGCGGTGGAGGAGCGTGCGGTGGAGGAACACGTGATCCCCTAAGTATAAGTAGTTAAAAATAAATGATTACCTCTTTCCCAGAAAAATGTAAGCTTTGATTATTCTCTCCTAATAGTTTAGAGCACTTCAAAAATGTCACTTAATTCAGCAAATTTACCAAAATGCAAAATGTCTTTGCATATTAATATAAGTCCACAAGATTGTAACAGTGAGAACTTAGAAAATACTTCATAGATAACTGAATGCTTTCCACGTATTTCTTTTGATGCTCACAAAAACTGTGTTAGGTAGGTTATTTTGCTTACTTTATAGATGAAGAAATTGAGGTTCACATTGATGGAGGAATTTGCCTAAGTCGCCAGCTACTGGTAAGTGGCAGAGTCAGAATTTGAACCCAGGTCCTCTGCTTTGAGCACCACACCCTCAGACAGTTGTTCTGTAGGGAAAATGTTGGAAGTCCTTGAGAAGTTCCAACAGCATGAAAGAGGACAGGCTTTAGAACAAGACTGTCTAGGTTTGTAACTTTGTTTTGGTTCCTAGTTTCATAGGAGCTGTAGGTAGAAGGAATTTATACCTAATTCTATGTTGTACACATTTAAGCAAAATGCTTTCCCATGGTGCTGCTCCACCTCGAGTATATGGCATAGGCTGTCTATAAATGAGTTTTTAAATTAAATTATTATTATGGTCATAATGTTCTCGCCTGAACTGTTACAACAAACTCTCTACTGGCTTCCCAGCCTTCCTGCCCTCCTGGCTCCGGTCTAGTCCACGTGGCAATAACAAAGGCATCTTTTTAGGGTTCTAGCCTATTTATGTCCTCCTTTCCTCTGTGCACAGATGTTCTTGCCTAACATCCAAAGCCCTTTGAAATATGCACAGCTGCCCTTTTAGCCTCATCTCATCTATAATGCTTATTCTAGTCATGTAATTTGATACTGAATTCCCCCTCAAACACCCTCAGATTAATTACCAAGTGCCTTTGCTGGCACCCTCTCTAGCCTGCATTTCTAACATCTGTTTGTCCTGCCAAGGTTTTACAGCCAGGTCAAGATCCTTCTTCTATATCAAGCCTTCCCATAAGACCCCAGGCAGAAACAGTGTTTCCTCTGGAATCTTTTTTTATGGTCGTAAAATATACATAACAGAAAATTTACCATTTCAATTATTTTTTTTCAGCTTTATTGGGGGTGTAATTGACAAATAAAATTGTAAGATATGTGAAGTGATGGATGTGTTAGTTAACTCGATGGGGGGAAGCCTTTCACAATGTACACATATATCACAGCACCATAATGTACACTTTAAATATCTTACATATTAATCGTTTTTAAGTGTACGATTCAGTGGTATTAAGCACATTCACGTTATTGTGCAACCATCACCACATCCATCTCCAGAACTTTTTCGTCTTCCCAGACTGAAACTGAGGAGTACCCATTAAATGATAACTCCTCACTTCCCCCTCCTCCTATACTGTGGCAGCTATCATTCTACTTTCCATCTCTAAGAATTTGACTACTCTGGGTAACTTATATAATTGGAAACTGACAATGTTTGTTCTTTCACATCTGGCTTATTTCACTTAGCATAATGTGCTCAAGGTTCATTCATGTTGTACCATGTGTCAGAATTTCTTTCCCTTTTAAGGCTGAATAATCCCATTGCATGTATATATCACATTTTGGAAATCCATTCATTTGTTGATAGACATTTAGATTGCTTCTACCTTTTGGCTATTGTGAATAATGCTATTAATAATGCTGCTGTGTATAATTGTCTGTGCGAGTCCCTGCTTTCAGTTCTTTTGGGTATATACCTGGAAGTGGAATTGCTAGATGGTATGGTAGTTCTACATTTAATTTTTTGAGGAACTGCTGTTTTCTGCAGCATCTGCACCATTTTACACTCCCACTAGCAATACACAAATGTTTCAATTTCTCCACATCCTTACCAACACTTACTATTTTCTGTTTTGTTTTTTTTTTGATATCATTTGCGTTTCCCTGATGATTAGTGATGTTGAGTATCTTTCCATGTACTTATTGGCTATTTGTATATCTTTGGAGAAACGTCTGTTCAAGTCCTTTGCCTATTTTTTAATTGTTTTTTTTGTGTGTGTGTGTTGAGCTGTCCCCATTGTTTTTAAGCATTTAGTTTGTTTTTGTCTTGTAACATTTTCCATAGTCTGGCTCGTGTTAGCATTATTTACGTGTTTCTTTGTCTCCCTTCTAGACTAGGTGAGCCCCTAAAAAAACAGCTATGGTTATTTACCGCTTTTTCCAGTGGTAGCCAGCACAGGTATTGCTTTGCACATAGTAAGCTTTAAATGAAAATTTGTTAAATGAGTAGTAGAAGACAGTCATTCACTTAACAAATACTTGAGTGCCAACTGTGGTCTAGACTCTCTTCTAGGCACTGGATCTGAGCTTGGGGTGCAAGCCCAGAGTGGGTGGAAGGGAGTAGTGGAGATAGGGGATGACTGGGGAGCAGTTGTTCTGATAATGTGGTGTGAACTCTCTCCATGAGGTCATGCCCCTCCCCTTTTTTTTTGCCGAGGAAGATTAGCCCTGAGCTAACATCTGTGCCAAACTTCCTCTACTTTTATATGTGGGTTGCTACCACAGCATGGCTGATGAGTGGTGTAGGTCCACGCCCAGGATCCAAACCCCTGAATCCAGGCTGCTGAAGCGGAGCATGCCAAATGTAACCACTGTGCCACTGGGCTGACCCCCTACTTTTTTAAAAAAGTACTCTTATGTAGTAAGTAGAATCCTGACTTGTACTTCAAATTTACCTAGCTGATTTCTTATTACCCTACATTTCTGCCTTGTTTCTGACAGTTACTTCCCTCCAGCCCCCTTCACTTTTGGGGTTGAGCTAATTGGGGCATTAACTGGAAGGCTCAGATGTTACATGGGGACATTGGGAGCCATCATGGAGGTATGAGCCCCTTTTTACCCTCCTCCCTGCAGTAGGAAGCTTAGGTTTCTGAGATCCTGTGGGTATTCTACCTTTGTCCAAAATCTCCAATATTGATATCAACTCAAACTGTGAAAAGGGACAGTTTTTAGCAGAGTGTTATCAAGGTACTACTCAGGGCTACACCAAATCATGTATGGTAACTCATGACCATGCTGTGACATCTGATTATGAGACTTCGAGATTTAATTGTGACAAGAGATTTTCACATATTGAGGTATGGGGTAGCTCTTCTGGTTCAAACCTTTTTTGGCTTGAATTAAAGAAGCCTGACTTATGGCCTATCAAACATGCGTTGTACATCTGCTTTAACCATTAAAGTAAAGAATGCGTTAAGCATTATCTCAAAGCAAAAGAATGCACTCTTTGAAGATAAGAATGCATACTTCCTCTCCTACGCCCACCGGTATCAGTAACTGGTAACGGCCAGTATTGGCACTCCTGAAGATAAGTTCTCTTTCCTGGACCTCAGGGTCATGTTGACCTGCTAATTTGCAACTGTATAACTTTCAATGCAAATAATTTATAACCAATCTATACATCAAAAATTGGGATGAGTTTGAACTAACCCTAAGGACCATGTAGCCTGAGAGAGTACCTTCCCCAAGGTAGGAAGCACTCCAAAGAAGTAGGGTGTACAGAGTGGTTATATACCATCTTGGAACAAAGAACATACATTACATATGATAGGAATGTCCCTTTTACAATAGTTATGAGATTCCTTTGCTGGCACAGCAGACTGGTGAACAGAGCAGGTTGGTGGTCACAAGGTGAGCACAGTAGGTGAGTAATTAATCCTTAGTCCAGGGAGAGATGTGTATCCTAAGGGAAATGCTGATATGGGGGAGGGTACATCCCTATCTTTAGGGGCATCATTCTTGTCTTTGGGGCATAGTAAATGTTTAAAGCAGATGTACAATGCATGCTCAACAGGCCACTTCAGGGCCTTTTGGAAAAATAAGGTCAGGCCAAATTAGTTTTAACCCAAATGGCTTCCTCACATACTACAATATATCCTATTGCTTGTCATTTATTCCTCAAACTCTTTGAAACTTTGATGGATATGTATGGATATGGTGTGTTTAATGTATGTTCTTTATTCTAAAAAGGTATAAAACTGACAACCATGCTTCTCCAGAACACTTTCTTCCTTTGTGGAAACTGCCTTCCTGAGTTATAATCGTCAGCTTGGCTCAAGTAAAACTCACTTACTCTCTCTTATCTATAGAACAGTTACTGGTTATTTTGCGTCTACGGTTGTGACTTGTGAACTCAGACCTTCTGGGTGAGGGTGTTTTGTTAGCTCCAGGAGAGCCACCTGTATCCCTAGTCCTGCAGTTCACCCTTGGCTTTCCAAAGTCATGTGTATCCACCTTAAGGAACTAAATTTCTGAAGTTTTAGTAACAAAGTTTTAAATTGTGCTCTTGAGATATCCTTGAGTCTCTTCACTTATTTCCATAGCAACTACCTTTTAAATACTAGGAATGATAGGCATTTATAAGTGTTCTCAGATGCTATCAAGTTACTTCAATTGAATCAAATACAATTGCATTGTTCTTTAATGCTTTGGGCATCTTTGTTGCAAATTTAGAGTTTGAACTTTATATAATACAATTGCATTGTTCTTTAATGCTTTGGGCATCTTTGTTGCAAATTTAGAGTTTGAGCTTTATATAAATTGATAATTCTTTACAAGTTAGGAGTTGGCTGAACCGGACTTTTATTAATTTTCTCTGTAACCTGTTTAGATTGCATATATTTTTAATGCATAAGTACCCATGAAAATGTTGTTGAACACAATTTTCTAGTGTGCACTACATTTGTGTTAAGAGGACTATTTAAGAACTAAGGAGAAGCGGTGCTTGTGCATTTTTTTGGGTTAGTATCAATTGCCTGCAGATTATCTGGGACAAATTATAAGATTTGGAACCATTGTCCACTCATGTCCAGCATACTTTCTTGGTTTCCATTCTATCACTATTTGGTCAATATATTTAGGTATTTTAAAGAATTTAAATTTAAGCAAAATGATAGAAGATAAATTTGTTGAGGGAAATAAATCTTCATTCTGAGATGAATGCTAATGTTTTCTGCATTTACAAATGTTTTAGGTTTTTTTTTTTCATGGGCAAATATCAGCCACAAACACACACACACACACAGCCTAAGACACTTGAAAATGAGGAAGAATTGGAAGCATATAAATAGTAAGACCTCAGGTAATCATTTTTCATTTGTGATTGTTGAAGAAAGTTGAGTCACTTAAAACCTTTAGATATCAGTCATTTCAGTTTTGAATGTTTGTAAGTCAGTGTCCCTACAGGAAATAGATTGATTCTCAAACGACATAATTGAGGAGAGATTAATAAAGGGACCATTTACAAAGATGTGGGCAGAGTAAAGTGAAACCAACAGGGATGGTGCAACCACGCCCTGGGGTAACAACTGTGGGAAGCTGCTACCTCCCTGTTTCCATCCTTGCCAGAAAGGGTAAAGGAGGGAGAGGTTACTAGAGATCAGAGGGTAGGGGCTTCTTGACAAGAACTGTGGCCCTTGTTGAAGGATAATACCAACTCATGGTGACCTGGCAGGGAGGAGATGCGGAATAAACACTTGACCTCACTCTTTCCCCTCCCTTTAATCTCCTGCTGAATCCAAAAGGAAGCTAGAGGACAAGGAAACCCATACATGTCAGCTTCCCAGGGCACATAGCAGATAGAGAAGGGTACAGAGTAGGTGTATAAGGGCAAATGGAAAGCATCCACACCAAGTGTGTTCTGCATCCCTCCTCCCTTTTTTTGCTCCCCGTCATCCCATCATGATATCATGTATTAGATCTCTAAAGAGACTTCGCTGTCTGGCTGTCTGGGCAATGCAAATTATTTAGTAGTGGAAGTTCTGGGTGCTGCTTCCCTAGAAATCCTGAGCAGCTCAGATAAAAAATAATATTGAGCCTTGTTGGTTCACAGCTTATTTCTCCTACTGGAGAAATATCAAGGGCTGCCTCTCAGCGCAGCTCAAGCACGGCTTGCCCTGTATCCCTTGATTTCACACTGGGTCTTCTCCATCAGGACTGCCTGAGCAGTCTAGAAAATTGAGCACATCTAATATGCCAGGCATGGACTAGGTTCTGGATCCATAAAGACAAGTAAGACATAATGCCTTTCTTAAGGAGCTTTTAGTCTAACAAAGGTACCAAACTTTTAAAAGTTACATGCTATAAAATGTTGTAGGCAAGGAAGGCTTCATAGAGGAATTTAATCTTGAAAAATGAGTAGATACTGTCCAGGTGAACAGAGGTTTGAAGTGACCTGACATACCTCAAGACCTCATCAGGACAGTTTTGGACCAACCATCTGCTCCAAGCCAGTCAAGCCTCTCTTTAAAGACATAGAAGTCAAATTCCTAGCACATAACATTTCTGTTTGGGAGTATGCTGGTAGCAACAGGTTGAGATTGAAAGAACCCCACCTTCCACTCGCTCCTACAACCAGCTAGGATATTCAGATGTTCCCGGGATTTTTAGGCACTACTGTCTTATTGTGTTCAATTTCTCCAGTCTTACTGCCCCCTTGACCAACTCCCAAAAATGGAGTGAGGGTCCACCTGGGCACTGGCTCTGCTGTTGCCGTCAGAGGTCTCTTTATCTCAGCCACTCTCTAGGCCTACATCTATCCATATATATGCTATAGAAATGGTTGCTTTCAGTGTCTCAATGAGTGATCCTGTTCTTGGATCAGTGGAAGGGTCCAGAGCAACCTGCCTGAGATTCTGAGTCCTATCCTAAAAATGTTCAAAAATATATCATAGTCTCCCTATGATATATAGGACCCATGTACCTCCCCTCCCAGCCAGACATCTGAGTCAAGAGGATAGTGTTCCTCTAGCTTGGCTTTTAAAAAGTAGTTGCATGCCAGCAACCAGTATTTTAGAGACAAGGACACAAACTTCAGAGTTTAAGAAACCTATTCAAGGTTGCACTGGTTTTGAGTTTCAGAGCCAGGATTTCCAGAGCCCATAAAATGATACAACATTGAGCTTTTCAGTAGGCATTCAATAAATGTTGATTAAATGCATAAATGAACAGATTGTCAGTCTTGTTGGAATATCAGATCAGCAGAAGAATTGGTTGTGTGATTGCAACTGAACAGAAGAGTCACATTTTGAGGCATGTTTCTCTGGAAATACTTCTAGGACAGAAATTCCCTTTTGATATAATAGGTCTGTAGTTCAAAGTATTTGAGCCTAAAAGGCAACTGCTGCTGGGGGAGCAGGATGGTGTGTATCCATGAAGACCCTTAGAAAAAGATTCCCTGTAAGTTTACAGGTCTTTCCCAGAAGGTCAAGTTCTCATATAACATAGTCTTAAAACTCTTTTGATACAGTATTCCCTCTCACATTGCTAACAAGGGGAGAACAGGTGTTGGGAAAGCTTTCATTTGAGGAACACAGTTGAAGTGGAATTTCCATGTGATTTTTCTGTATTTAAGTTTTATAAATTTGTATACCCTGATATACTTTGATTGATGAAACTGATGAGAAATAGAGAATGTCAGTTTAAGCACTGGCACGTGATTATAAATGTTTTGATGTTTTTCACTTATTATTGGAGAAACCATATTTTTATCAGCTAATGTGTCCTTTTCCAGAACATCAGTGATTTCATGATTCACCTTTAAGCCTTTGGGCAAACAACCTCCCTTTAAAGGAAAGGAATTTACACGGTCAGAATAGGCTAGCTTTTTTCTTGTCGTTCATCATTTACCATACTTGGGGGCCATGGAATTTTGTTCCCTGTTTAGTCCATTAGTCATGAAAGCCATTGGTCACAGGCCTTCCTGACTGATGTGGTGTCCTTGTGAACTAGCCCCAGTGAGCCTGTAGTCCCGAGACTGGTGAAAAATGAGTGCACTAGTTATATCTAAGAGAACAAGTGTTCTTGCCTCCTCTTCTAAAACTTCTGAAGGGGCTATCTTTGCTCTGACTGGGCAGACTGAATTGGGTTTCTTTTATCTCAAAGGGTTTTAGCAGTTTTTCTCTGTAGATGATCTTTTTAAAGTTTCTTTTCAGTTGTAGTATTTCAGGCATTCAGTATTCTCATTTAGTGTTCTTTTGAAATCTCCTATCTTTGTGAGCAATAAATACAAGGGAAAGATTGTAATTTTCTAATCTGATGAATGATAAGACCAATCTTTGTTTTTTAAAAATTTATTTAATTATTCATTTTTATTGTTTAAATTTTTTTAAAGATTGGCACCTGAGCTAACAACTGTTGCCAATCTTTTTTTTTTTCTTCCTGCTTTATCTCCCCCAAATCCCCCCGGGTACATAGTTGTATATCTTAGTTGCAGATCCCTCCAGTTGTGCTATGTGGGACACCACCTCAACGTGGCCTGAGGAGTGGTGCCATGTCCGTGCTCAGGATCTGAACTCGCGAAACCCTGGGCCTCCGCAGCAGAGCGCGTGAACTTAACTGCTTGGTCACCGGCCCGGCCCCCCCCCCCCCCTTTTTTTTTCCTCCCAATCCTTCTGTTTTAACCTTAAGAAACATGCCTGTCATATGATTTATGTGACTTTGAGAACACTTCCTGGGCCTACAGGTGTGTGAAAGGATAGCTTCTCCTCCATTCTTAGGCAACCTAGGAACTTTGACTTAAACAGCTAAAGTAGAGCAGATTATCCTATCTGTTGCACTAATTAGCTTAGTGATTTAGATAATCTCTCTTCTAGTGATAGGAAGCTTTGGCCTTGGTAAGACTTAACTTCATATGAATATGAATGAGAGGAAAAAGTAGTAGAAAACACATACCTTAAATTGTTTACTGGTCATTAGGAACATTCATTCTTGACACCTCGAGTTTATCCTTGGACTTCCAAAATGTCCTTCAAGAAGCTTGAAGTATTTTACACATGACATCTTATTAATCTGTATATCCAAATTCAATTTGGAATGAGAGTAGGAAAATTGGGAAAAATGGAAATTGCTATACACTGTACACAGAGAAATGAAAATATAGTATTGAAAGAGTGCAAGTCCTCATATCTAGAATTGGAAATTTATAACCCTCTACTAGGTGAGCTTCTGGAGGCCAGAAACTGCACTTTCAGTTCTGTAACATTGAAATCTCTGGGATGCTTCTTTTCATATCAAGTTAAAGAGAATGGAATCTTCTGAGCTCCACTGCGTTTCTAGTCTACATCATCCAAGTTAATCAAACTATTATAAATGATTGAGGGCATGGACTCTAAGGGGCCTTGCTCCCCTAAAACATCTAGCACAACAGACAGTTAATGCTTAATAAGTTCTCGTTAATAAGTTAGTTATGTTTGACCCAATCCAAAGGAGGAGAGTATCTGTTTGAGGAGCTTCCATTAGTTAATAATTATTAAATGTTATAACAAATGAAATGTGCTGAAGACTTAGGAAAAAGTATTTGAGCAATTTCATAGATAAGTACACTTTTCCTTTAGTTTCTGAAGTTATTTAAATTAAATTCAGTAGAAAGGAACCCTGCTTAGAGAAGTAGGATCCAAGATTAAGAACAAAATGAAAGGACAGGTTTAGGTAAATAAGATCTTTTGATTGTTAACCTGTGCAAAATCTGCCACAGATTTTTAATTCAACATCCCTTAGTCCTCTATAAGTAGACGCTGCTTCTATAAACACAGGTGCATTTTCAAAATATATAACTAAGTACTAACTCTGAATGCAGCAAATGTTTAGAATTAACTATTAATCAAAATGTCACATTGTGTTGTCTTAATCTGCACTGGAAGCATTTATGTAAGTAAATGAGTTGAGGTTGTACTCCTCAAGACTGAGTTTTGCTCCCTTCTTGAATAGTACCAGGCTTCTTTTTAAAATGATAATATTTTGACTGATCCTCCCCATTCGACTTGACTTTACAGAAGGCAATGGTGTGGCCTTTGAGGCTGACTGAGTTGAAAGGGAACCACAGAGGTCGTCTAGTCTAATGGCTTCTCAATCCACTTACAGTCACACAGCTGGTTATTGACATTTATGGGAGTACAATTCGTGCCTCCTGCCTGGGGAGGAAAAACATCTCTTCCTTTCACCCCTTAATTTATCATCCAATCTGTGTGTCAAGAATTGAGCTGTTTAAATCTGGCTTCATCCAATTTCATTTTACTTCTTTCCCCATTTAATTGTATTAAGCTTCTTGGATGATGTGAACTGGGGGAGACAGACACTTAGTGGTTGAGAGGGGGAAACTATTAAAGGCAAAGGAGACCACATGAGAAAGATTTTCTGGGCTTTTCCAACTTGGAAAATGTTGGAACAGCGCAGAAAGATTTTGGCTTTCAAATCAAAGTGATGTAATCTCCTCAAGAGGCTTAATAATAGAATCCTTTCTAACTGTCCTTTGTAAGAATAATACCAATCAGGCAGTAACTATAATAATGACAACAACTGTAATAAAAACCACAGCAACAATAGTAATAAGGATGTGTCAAGTGTTTTGAATACATTATTTTCTTGAACACTAATGGCAATCCTATGCGGTAAGTATTATTATAATCCCTACTTTACAGATGAGAAAACTGAGGCATAGAGAAGTTAACTTGCCTAAAGTCATACACCTTAAAGCTTCTTGAAAGAAATAATACACACTCCATTCATTAGAGCTTGAACCAAATGTAGTACTTATCCCTTTTTAATAGATGATTGAAAGAAAAATATGAAAATTTGAGTTACTTATTTTCCATTAGACATTGTGAGAAAACCATATCAATGATGCAAAATTCATTAGAATAATGGAAAAGAGACTGTATTTTTTTTTTTAAATATTGGCACCTGAGCTAACAACTGTTGCCAATCTTTCTTTTTTTCTTCTTCTTCTCCCCAAAGCCCCCAAGTACATAGTTTTATATTCTAGTTGTGAGTGCCTCTGGTTGTGCCATGGTGGGACCCCACCTCAGCATGGCCTGACGAGCCATACCATGTCCATGCCTGGGATCCGAACCGGCAAAACCCTGGGCTGCTGAAGTGGAGCTCGCGAACTTAACCACTTGGCCACGGGGCTGGCCCCTAGAGACTATTTCAACAGTCATTATTTCTGGAATCTTGGATGCATGATGAGATTTTTTTTTAAATGGGCTGTTGAAGTTTAAGAAATTTACTATTTAACTTAGAAATCCTTAAATTCTGAAATGAACTGTTTAGTTGTTCAACCACTAGACCTGAACTAAACTAGGCATAGAGACTTACTACAGCTATTTCTCACCAATTCTTGCCCACCCTCCACCCTAAATGAGTTCTCTCCAGGGCCAGTGCCCTCTGGGAATCCATCAGCCAACTACTGGGATGAGTATTGTAAATTAAAGAGCACTAGGAGTGTTGCTCTTACTGTTATTGCTGAGAGTCTAGTAAAACCTTTGTTAACTCAAATCCAAGTCATAAGAAACCTAAATTAACAGAAATTGTTTTGATTCAAAGGAGAAAAATAATAACAAAACATCTTAGTTAATATTAGAATAAGAAGAAAGCAAAGTACAAAGACTTCTTAAGAATGGTTCTGGAGATGAGGAATTCAGTCTAATATCTGATTCTTTCACTCTTATAGGGTTATACAGTGAATACTCACTTAAGGAATTCTAACACTGAGATGCTGGAAGATAGACCATTAGATTTGGGAGGTTCCCCTCATTATTCACATGAGGACACTGAGGCCCAGGGAGGTGGTCTGGGTGAGGTCGTTTTTAAGGGTGGTGCTATTGTATTTTTATTATTCCACCCTGCCTCAGTCATCAAAGTTTTATTCATTGTACTGCTTACTAAGGCAGGGAGGTAAATCAATGCATTTTAGAAAACTTTTACCAAGGATTAAGACAAACAGTATTTTCTGCTTTAACCCTTTGGTTTCAGTTGTAATGGAGGAAGGACTTAATATTTTGGATATTTGAAAAGGATTAAGATGAATAGAAAGGACAGAGGACTAACAGGAAAATACCAGAGAGCCAGCACAATTAAGTGGTAAATCCTGTGGTACCAATTTTAGATAGCAATGGACAACATTTCCCAAATAAGATTTCCCTGGGATATCAGTAGTTATGTGGTAAAAAAAAAAAGCTCTATACCCAAGTAAGTTTGTGAAATGCTAACTACCCCTCCTAAGATTCACAACTGATGTTAGCTTTTTAAAGGCTCTGAGAATTTCTATAGTAGAGAAACATATTTTAACTTTGTTTAGATCAGAGTTTCCAATTTTATTTGAGGAATGGAATCTCTAAAAGGTTCCAGGACAGTGCTCTATGAACCCAGATTGAAAACTGCTGATTTAGGGATCCTGAGGATAAGGCAGCTGGGCAGTGGGTCAGCATAGTTGAGAAGAGCTTTGTGGACGATGGGGCATTTGAGCCAGGCTTTTAAGAATGGTGACGTGAATATGCAGAGAGGAACAGGAATGAGCAGGAGTGTGGGGCCAGGACCAGAGCTGGCACTCAGTTGGTGCTCAATCAATATTTACTGAATGAATGTGTCAGTGAAAACTTGATTTCCATTGAAGGCAGTCAGGATATTGGCATGATTGGAATGAAAAGAAGAGAGGTGGATACAGAGTTAAGAGGCAGAACTGTCAGATTATGGAGATCCAAGCTGAGCATTCAGGACTTGATCCAACAGGGAGCTCCTGTTGGTTCATGGTGGAGGATGACACAGGAAAATAGCATTTGGGAAGAGTAACCTGAGAGTGGTGTGGAGCCAGGTGGGGATGGAAAAGACCAAAAATCCAGGGAAGAGCAGGGAACCTTAGAAAGCGAGGCTAAGCTTTCTAGGTAACGAGTGGAGAATATGCTGGTTTTTACACAGGCATAAGTAAAAGCAAAAACAGGAGACCTTTTTATATATAAGGAGCTAGACTATTCCATCACATCCATCTTTGATAACTTGAGGAACAAAGGGATAGTGAAGTGTTATCATAATAAGTGGAAAAACTGTCTTTGGAAACAGGAAACTTGAGGTGTGTTCTACTTAGAAACCTATAATGTCTTTATTACTAAGATGTATTTGTCCTTTATTATACTTGCAGGGTGTGAAATTTAGGATAAATTACTCTGCTGGGAAACATCACCAGATGGAGATCATGGAGTGGGATAGATACTGGATTTCAAAGTGTTTTTGGTGCCCTCATCTTGTAAAACTGTTTATGTGAATTAGCATGTAATTTCTCCTTATGCATCTTATTGCTGCTGAAAGCTCCCAGGACTCTTAACATGAATCCTTTTCTTAAGGAAAGAAGACTAAAATAGTATTCAGACAAATGTTTATGTGCTTGTCGTCATTTTGCAATTGAGTTATTGGTCGTTGTCGGCTTGCTCTGCTTAGTTCTCTTTCGTTCATTCTTAGGATAGACAAAGAGTTCAGTTCTCTTTGGAGTGAAATATTTCTAGAACAGTGATAAAAATCAACCAAAATAAAAAGGTTTCCACAAAAAAATCCCAGTCTGAAATAGCATTCCTTTTTAAGCAATGATATAAAGATAAGATTATAATTATAGACGTTATTGCTTGGTGGCTTGAATGCTCAGATTATTTTACTAACTGAAAAGGCCTGCCTTTTTTATTCTGTAACTTGTTGACTTTCTTGACCTTTATACTTCAATTTATAATGTATCTTTCCTAGAAAGCCTCCCTTGGTAGGCCCCAAACCACCCACTATGTCACAGTCCACGCTTTCCAGTCTACTTTTACTTTTGTGCGCAGACATTAGTATTTTATTTACGTGGCTAGTGTTTTCTATTTGTGTACTTACTTCTTCTGGGTTCTTAATCATTGCACATGTCTTTTCCTAAGAAGGTAAGGTCTGGAGATCATCTGTCTGCATCGGTGGTTCTCAGCCACTGAAGATGAGAATCACCTGGAGAACTTTTTAAAAATTCTGATGCCTAGGTCTCGCCTTCTAAGATTATGATTTAATTTGTAGAACCACTCAGTACCTCAAACCCAAATTATGAAAACACTGTACAGTAGTGAGTAGTACAAAGCCATGAACTCTGTGGCATATGGCAAATGTTTTGTATTAAGGTGGGGATTAAAATGAAAATTGTCTAGGAAATTTCAAGCTGCCAGTATAATGCCAATTTTCTCTCTTTCCTTCTTTTGTTTTTTGGTAACAATTTTATACATTTAATGCTAGTGACTAACTTTTTACTTTCAGTTAATTCAGGGGTAAAACATAGCGATAATAAATTCACTTTTGGATTCCAGAGTTTGTATGTCATTCAGTATTTTTTTTTTTAACCAACAGACGAGTTCAGTATTTGTATGTCCTATGTAGCAGATATTGTTAGAACATTTAAGGATGCATTTTTTAAAGTTAAAAATTAAAAAAGATGTCTTTTAAAGAATATACTTCTCCCCATTCTTGGTGTGTGTGTGTTTTCAGCCTTTAAGTGATGATTTTCTGAACAACTGTTCTGAAATTTTAACTATAAATTATTGTCCCATGGCCTGAGACTGTTAGAAAACACCCAAACCAGAATAATACACCAGTGGAGTCGGGGGTAGTGTGGAAAGAGGAAAGGTGTGGTGAGCCCCACTTACCAGGAGACAAGTCACATATCCAGGGTGGAATAAACCCCAAATTATGCAGCCACTGGACTTTTGTTCTTATACCTTTTAACAGCAGCTTTGTTCTGAAAAGCTTCTTTTGCATATAACTTCCTGATAATCATGCTGCTCGCAGATCCCTGGATGAGAAATGGAATTATTCTATTTTACATGAGCAATTTGAAAACTTGGATTAAATAATTTCATTTTCTCAACTTTTGAAAGCAGCAGACCTTGAAAAGGAGTTTCCTGAACAAATAGAAGCTAACTATAAGATAGTTCACCTTTAGTTACATATTCAAAACATCCTCTCTGCTAAGTTCATTTTCGGTACCTGCTTCTAGATCACAGCTCCTTTTGAGAGGTTTTGAACAGTGTGCATCTAGATGCTTCTCAGCTCTAGTGGAAACACGCATTCTTCTCAGCTTCTGCATTTGAAACTACTTTGTAAAAGTTCTCTTGAGTTCTTAGAGGCCATAAAGCCAGTCATGGGCAATTAAAACAAAGGTCTGTCTTGTTTGTGTCTCACATGCATACCTGAAAAGGATTGGTTTGGCAGATTTCACTGATAAATGAGAGCTTTTTAGAAAAGGGATGCATCTTGACTGGTGGCAATAACAGAGGGTCTGGGGTGACCTGTCCCCGGGAAGCAGAAAGGCTGTGCATTTCCAGTCATTAATCACCTCTGGAACAGCTGTTTTAAACCCTCAAGCCTAACTGATAGGGACATAACACAGTTGGCCAGGGGGCTGGAGGTTAATGTACTTTCCTGTAGCGAGGGGAAGTGTTTCGGGTACACACAGGCATTCAGCGTGATAAGCATGAAATTCCAGGAGGTAGTGCGTTTGGAGGGGTCAAGTATATAGAGGAAATTTCAGAAATTGAGATTTTAAAGTACTAAAAGCCTTGTGAAAAATCTAAAGATATAATGGGATGTCTTGCAGACTATTTTGGTTGATAGAGAGTTTCAGCTAAGGAAAATGACTGTCACCAAGGTTTGTTACTCATAAACTTCATGACATTAGATCCTTTGTTGTCTTGTAAACCATGTAGTTACATTCTGCCCCTTCAAATTTTATTTTAATTTATGGTTGGCACACTTCCTGAGCTTTGCAGAATTTTCCAATCATACCAAAGCTAAACTGGAAGGTTGAAAAATGTGACATTGATTTTTAAAGCTTAGATCCAATTTAAATAACTTGCTTATGAAAGAATATTTATGTTGAAGGGTAAATTGCAAAAGCAGTTTTGTAAAGTATGTAGCAAGTTGCAGGCAAATCCAGAAATAAGGGCCAGACTTAATGTTCCTGTGTGTAGGTAAAATCCACTGTTTCATACACAAGTTAAGAAGCACGTTGTCTAGATTTTCCATATGTATCCGGAAGTCCCGGAAGAAATTCAGGCAAATTTGAGACTGACAAATATTACCTACTGTCTCATGGGTGGTGGGCAGGCGTGTTTCTGATCAGAAAACAGGCTCTGCTGTTCGTTTGTTCATCTGGTTCCCTATCCATTTTTTTTTGCATTGACTTTTCTCAGACCACGCCTTTTGGGTACTGGTAATGCCCGAATTAACAAGGTTGGGCAGCTCCACATAGGACTATCATTTGGAATAGGCCCAGGTAGTATTTATGTGGTCAATATTTTCTAGAATTACTAACAACACTTAAAAACTCAGTTCTAATTTTCTCTAATGACTTCAGTTTTGAAATCCGTTAGAAGAAAACAGAATTCTTATGATTTCATTGTTGTCTCCTTATGTTTTAAAGATTTTCTGACACATGTAATCACTCTTCTAATAAAAAAGCAGTCACTTCATATATTGGACCTTTTTTATTTTCTCTTTCCCACTTTATAATTGAACTTTGCTCTGCCAATCCCTAAAATGGTGCCATTATTCTGCCACATTTCTGACCTCAGGTGTAAAGGATTAATTATACTGCCACAGGATTTTCTCCAAAGGCAAAGTTTGAATATGAATGTATTGATTCAGTGTTATGACTACTGCCTAAAATGAACTACTTCAAGGACTAAATCAGTTGTCTAAAGAAACTGTTCTCCATTAGAGGAATTTTATTTTCTCTCTAAAACTCCTGGGAAAAAATTATAGTACAAAGTTATTTTAGAGATAAGCTTAGTGAAGGTCAACAAGTACAATGAAAATAAACAGCTGATTTATGTACTTTATCAAAGGAATAAACTTATATATTACATATTATTTTTAGATACACTTAGTGGATCTTAATAGATATCATTTCATGATCCTCACCACTACTTAGAAAATCTGAATCATTTTGAAAGTTTATCCCACATCTCCCTTACAAAGAAGGTTTTGGATTTTCGTAAGTTTTCTTACTTTTACTGAGATGTCTTTCCCCAAGAAATGAAAAATGACTTTGAACTTGCAAGCTGAGTCACAGCAGGCCTGCATATAAAATAGCTGAAAACATGTGTGCATTCCTACAGCAAGCAGCATTCTTTATTCCATAGATCACTGTCACTAAAGAATTTAGTTAAATACAAAGACCCTCAGGTAGAAGTGGCTGTTAAGAGCCACTGCGAGTCTGTGAGGGAGCTGGAGAAAGCCACTCATGTGCCAGCCCTGCTGGAAAGGCCATTAGTAAATGTCTGTCACTCCAGGCTAGGAAATGGTTTCTTGGACCACAAGCAGGTTAAAAATAAAATAAATGAAAAAATAGGGGTAGAGAGAGGGGAGGCTGCATTAAGACTCTTCTGTCTCATTAAAATTAGCAAGAATGCGTGGTAATTTATTCATTAGAATGAAGGGATCGGCAGCTAAGTTATTTGGTCCTACGGTGTTCTGCTTCTGTGCCATGAATACTTGTGCAATATTATATAATGATGATATGATAATAATGGAGTCATAGATAGTATCTATGACTCATTTCAGTTTCACTAACTCTGACAAGTATAACATTAAAATTGGAGGCTTTATAATAAAATATGAAATGTAAGGTCAAAAAACGAAGATTGATTTCAAGGGTCCCAACCCACATCCTAGTCTTGTGACTGCAATTTGCATTTTTATAGCATCCTGTAATCAAGAACTGCTCAGCGATTTTGTGAAGATTATTAAGGCTTACAGGCTGTTATAAATTTATGCTAGCAGCTGGGTGATCTATTCAGAGTTCTGGATTTTTCCTATTTTACATTTGCTGGTTGCTGCTAATGCCCTAGAACACGGTGGGTGGGACTTGCATTTTAATCCTGTGTAATTTTGTTGTAACATAGGAAGGAGAGCAGATCTGGGCCCTAAAGGTAACTGCAAATGGTAAAGTAGCGAGGAGACGCTGGAAGCCGTGACTCACAGTTCTTCCACTTACCTCTGAAATAACATTTCGTCAGGTAAACCAGAAAAATGACTTCCACTGGAAAGTCAAATAGAACACGACGTTGGTTTTATATCATTTTTATACATTGTATTTTATGGTATTAGTCATAGTGCTTATTTGATTTCAAATACTATAAACCCTGTTAATTATAGTCAATAAACAGTTTTGAGGATTTTTTTGCCTGCTTATACAACTGGTTACTATGTATGACGTGATAAGAGGCAGATGACAGGCATCTGGGGGAGTTGGGTGCATTTAGCCATTGGTGCAATTGACAGTTGCCAGCCACCCATGTTGATTCTGAAATGAGGGCCTGAACTTTGCTTTTGTGCTTTGGTGGTGGATAATATGCTGATACCACAGCGTAGGCTGCAGACGTGTACTGTTGAGAGAAACTCTTGCTTTCTTCTCTCTGGAGAATAATGGGAATTAAAATTTTTAAAAAATTTTTCAGTTTGAATTAGAAATGGGAAAATTTTGTATGTGTAACTTGTGTTATCTTCCTTACTTATACCCTTCTATGGCTATTTGAGGCATCTTTGTCTCCAGAGAGTTCCAGATTCCTAATAGATCTTTATATGTAGTAATGAATTGTTTCTGTCCATGAGCCTTGTGGGGTTAAGAAACTGGAATAAAATGATGTACAGCTGAGTGTTTTTTGCAGTGCTCCAGTGGATGACATCCAAGTAGTTCTCTATAATGCTAGGTGAGAAGAGGAGTTTTGAAGGATAATCTTTTATACATAGGTTCTCCCAACTTTATTTCCTCTCATGGAGTTTTCATTTGTACCACTTTTTTAGAATCCCCTGAGCATCTGCTCTGGGCATTGAGCACCTATCCTTCTTCCAAGCGTTTGGTTCCTACCTCTACTGGCTGGGTGTAGGGGGGCCTGGTATCATCATTTATATAGTTTAATAAGTTTGCCTATTAAATTTTACCTAACTGTAGGATAAAAAGTATGCCAGAGAGGGGGAAAAGCCGAAGTCATGAGTGGGAAATGAGAGACTGGAATCTAAGGACTTGCTGTAGAGCTGTTTCTACCCATCCTATGCACATTCTGATACCACACCGAAACTCAATCACCCCGTGAGTTTTGTACAGAATGACTTGTGACACTGTTATTAAAATGGAAGTGGAGGCAGTCCAAGCCAAGAAGTGATTTGAAAAGTCTTAAATTCTTAATGAATGGTTAAAACTATGGTCAATTAAAGCCAACAAATATCTCGACCGTGTAAGACTTCAGGACTCTGCAGAGCAGAGGTTCAAGTTTTCACTCTGCTGCCAGGACGCTGGGGCAAGGCACTCACATCCTCTGGGAAATTCCTCATCTGTGAATTAATGAGGTTGGATTAGATGGTGCAAATATTTCCTTCCACCTATAAGGTTCTCTGATTCTATGACATTACCAGAGGTCCCAAAAATAATTGCACAGCAGCTGAGACCTCATTTTATGTTATTAGCCATAATGGGGCAGAGGAGGGGACCATTAATTATTTTCAGAACAATGTTATCTCCTCGGAGGCTCCCATAACTATTCCATTTGAAGAAGAGCCTTTATTAGTTTAAGGATGAGAGTTTTCAAGGTACTATGATCAATGGATAAGCTGGCAAGAGGATTTTCCAAGACAAGTGATATTTTTCTTTCTTTCTATCTTTTTGTTCTTGTTTCTCATTTTTTAAATTTTCTGGCCTTTCCCACCTCTATTTCTTAATCAACATTATTTTCAGTCGTAGTATATTTTAGTATACTTCATGTACATATATGAAGTCAGCACTTAAATATTCATTGAATTATTGTTTTATATGTTGAATATTCATTTATTCAATCAACATATATTTATTAAGCATCTTCTCTGTGTCGGACACTCTACTAGGTGCTGGGATTACAACAATGAAAGGACAAACTTAGCCCTTGCCAAATGGTACTTACAGTTCAGTGGGAATAAAATATTATTCTTTTAATTTTGAAAATAATTTGAAATGACTGTTTTATAACTAAATTAAGTTGCTCTTTACTTGTTTTTGGACTTTTATTTTTTTTCCCCTCGTGGATTAGTGAGAATTTCTGTGAAAAATAGTCCCTATACTTCCTGTAGCACACTCTCGGGTATCCAGAGTATGCTGTTGATGATTCAACCCTTGACAATGTGTTCTTATTTGCATTTGTGATTTCAGACAGGAAAAATGCTCTCCATATATTGCTATTTTCTTTAGGGTAGAGTCCAAAGGATTACCTGGGGGAAGAAACCATCTAAAAATCACAGGACTCGTGAGAAACCCTGGCAGATTCATTGTGTCACCAATTCCAATACAAAATACAGTTTATCCAGTTCTTGGCTACGACCTTTCCAAAAGCATAATTGTGGAGTTTTGTATACCAACTTCTAATTCATTTTTGTTGTTGCTGTTTGTGTTGCCTTTAACTGAAATTGTTTAATTACAAACCAAGCTTGTGGTTTCCTAGCTTTCTTTTCACTTGCTGGCAAGGGCGTGTAAGCAGACTTAGGGGAGCTATGTTAAAAACATTTAAAAAAAATGTCAGAGGAATAAGGAAAATACTTTCTCTGCTTCATCTCCTCCAGTGCTCGGAGTCATTCCTCTGAAATTCCTCTGAACCCCCTGCAGGCCTTCTGGCTTTGGCAATGACCACTGTAGCTTCAGCTTCAGAAAAAAAGGAAAGTGGTGAACTTTGGTCTTAGGTATCAGTTGAGAACTAAGAGAATTTGGTAAATTTTTAACCTCATGTTTTGAAGCCATTTACTCTTCTTCCTTTCCTTTCTTTTTTTTTCCTCTCCAGTGTTACTTGTGATTTCTCTATATCCCTCTGACTTCATAGAGTACATTTGAAATCTATAGGTATACCTTAATATTTTTCTCAACATAGAGTATTGCGTCTTGACCTGGCATTAACTCCTCCCGCCAGCTCTATTGAGATATAATTGACATATAATGTATAAGCTTTTAGGTGCCCAATGTGATTATTTGATATACGTATGGATATATTATACAATGATTACCACAATAAAGTTAGTGATCACCTCCATCAGCTCATTTAATTACTTTTTGTGTGTGTGATGAGAACATTTAAGATCCTCTCTCTTAGCAATTTTCCACGTATAATACAGTGTTGTTAACTGTAATCACAATGCTGTACGTTAGATCCCCAGAACTTATTCATCGTATAATTAGAAGTTTGTACCCTTTGAGCAGCATCTCCCCATTTACTCTATCCCACAACCCCTGGCAACCACCATTCCACCCTCTGATTCTATGAGTTTGGCTCTTTTAGATTTCACTTATAAGTGAGATCATATAGTATTTGTCTTTTTGTGTCTGACTTTTTTCACTCAGCATAATGCCCTCAAGTTCCATTCATGTTGTCACAAATGGCAAGATTTCCTTCTTTCTCATCGCTGAATAATATTTCATATATATACGATGTCTCCTTTATTCATGCATCCATCGCTGGACACTTAGCTTGTTTTCATGTCTTGACTGTTGTGAATAACTGGCATTAGCTTTTATACTTAGAAATAAAAAACCCCAACAGAACTGTGAAGTTTAAGGTTTCTATTGAAATGGAACAAATTTGCCAGTCTGAACTACATACACACACATGCACAGGAAATTGTGAAATAGTCTAGTCACTTCACTTCCGTCTTTGTCTCCTTCTTGCTATCTCCTTTTCCTCTTCTCTCTCTTTTGCTCCATTTTATGATCCATCGAACCGCATTTTTATGAACTATTTTGCCTTTTAGATGTCTATAATCAAATTATAATTTAGATGTCTATAATCAAAACACACATAGTGAACTGGGTGTAACTATTCAAATGCTAACAAACAATTAAATTAAGGTACTTATATAATACTCAGGTGATTTATAGCAAGAGGGAAGAATACATCTCTGCTCAAGATGAGAGAGCACTGTGTATTTCTGTAGTTTCCGTATCTTCTGTTTTCTTAATACGGAGGAAAAAAATGCCCTGCTTCTTGCCAGTGGCAAAATATCTAAAATCATGGAGTACTCACTAAATCCCTTGCCAAGTTGCATATTTTCTCCTCTCTCCCTCCACTTAGATTTCTGGTTCTCCATTCCCTCTCTGTTGTGTTCCATTGTTTCCTTTCTTAGTTGTACTTTTTGGAGGGCAGATTGCTTTAACATACTCTGCTATAACGTGCTTTAAACACACAGGGAAGTTTGGAATCAAGTTATTATAGGAATTTTTCTCTTCTTTGATGCTCATATACATTCAAATTGGTAGCAAATGTTCTCCTGTAGGGCCTTGTGGAATTTTATAACATTCTTGAGAAAATATTAGCAAATATTTTAAATACTTTTTATGAATCAGCTTTAGTGAGAATTGAAGAAAGGTGGAGGGATCAAGAGTATTATTTCCAGATTCTCTGATTTGCGTGGTTAAATTCAAGGGAACTTTGATTCTGTACCAGCTTTCTTTTTCTTCATTATAAGACATTCCTCTCCACCGTAGATGCCAAACTTCCCCAAATAAATGAAACTTCTGCAACACTCTATTTTCCCTTTAGCATGGAAAATTTCTAACTTTGGTTCACATAAAAATCTATCTTCTTTTGCTGTAATGACACTTCCCAATAATATAAAGAAGATACCTGTAGGGGATATTTGTCATTTTTTTTTTCCCCACTGGTTGCCTAGCATATGATTCCTTTCCCTTGTTGGGAAGTTCCCCACTTTGTGAATCTTAGCAGGATTCAGATCTTGCCTCTCACCGTAGACTCTGGGAAGTCCCACTATTCAGTTTCCCAGTGGCCTTTGCCACAGGACATATGTAAGACCTATCCCAACAGGCACACTCACTCTGAACTAACGGATGGAGCAGGAAGAGTGTAGAATCCATTCACGTCAGCAGCAGGGATGGAAATGTCAGTTTCCTAATACAGCCTCGGCAGAGTGGCATCCTGTCTCTGGTGGTGTGATGTTGGTCAGTTAGCTCAGCTAGCAAGCAAGGTCCAGAACTTGCCAGACAGGGCCTGTGAAAGAGACTTGAGTATATTTTTTAGAGTAACTGGAGAAAAGGAAATATTAAGACCTTACTGAGATTAGTGGACACTTGCTCTGTTCAAGATACAGTCTCTGTGCTGGAGAAACTCAACACATGCCTTGATATTTGCTCTGTATTTTTTTAATCTGGCAAATGCTTTTTTCCTCTAGGCAAATAGGCAGGGAATAAACAGTTTGCTTTTATCTGGTAGGAGCAGCAGAATAACTTCACTGCCTTGCCTTAGGGTTATTATATCTTCTTTCTGGCTCTATGTCACTATTTTGTCTACAAGGTTGTTGATCGTCTCACAAGACACCATGCTAGTCCAGTATATTGTGGCATACTAATAGCATCTAGAGAGTAGGATAGAGCAGGTCCCACTGAGGTCTCAGTGTAAGATCCACGTGTACTAGCAGGAAGGAGATGATCTAGACAGTATCCTGGCATCCACACAACAGTGAAGCTCCATTCTCTGTCCCTCACTGCTGACGCAATAATGCTCACCGTGTTATGGATACTTTATGTTGTGAGAAATAGTCGTGAAAGGGTATATGCTAGTGTGGTGATGAAAGTGAATAAAGGGAAGAGTAGTTTCAGAGAGTTATGGTTCTTGGTCAAAAGATGGAATTTTTGGATAAATTAAAGTAGAAGGTTGCATTTGGAAATAGGGCTGGTTTATGAAACCTGTACTATGCTCTATGCAGATGTTGCTACGTGAAATTCCTTCAGAGACCATTTTTTAAATTAAAAAAATTAAAAAAACTAGACTCTCCAAAAGAAACATTGGTTTGTGATATTACTATGACACAGAAGAAAAAGTGACTTAGGAAATTACTTGAGCAAGGATTCCAAATAGTGCAAATATTACTCATCAAGTGGGAGATAAAATTTTACCAGAGAATAAAAAAGGATGCTTAAATCATGATATGAGCACATACATATGCAACACGTACCTCTCCAAGAAAAAGTATTTCATCCATTAACCAACTATTTGTTAAGTTCCTACTAGGTCAAAATACTTTTCTAGTCTCTGAGGATAGATTAGTGAAATGATCAGTCAAAATCCCTTCTCCCGTGGAGCCTACATTCTAGTGGGAGGAGGTAGGTGGTAAACAAATAAGTAAATTATAGAGTTTGTAAAAAGGGCTAAGTGCTACGTATGGAGCAAAATAAAGCAGGGAAAGGACACAGGGAGTGCAGTACAGGTGGAAGCTGTTGTCGTTTTACACGGGGTGGTCAGTGAGAAGATGACATTTGAACAAATGCTTGAAAGAGATGAGGGAACACGTTGTGAAGAAATCTGAATGAAAAGCATTTCAGTTAGGACAAGCATTCAGTTAAGGCAAAGGCCCTAAGACAGGAGTATGCCAGTCATGTTCAAGGAACAGCAAGGCCGTGGGTGGCTGGAGGGAGTGAGAGAAGAGAGAAGTAGGAGATAAGGACTGAGAGGAGATACAGGAAGCAAACTCCTGGGGAGTTTGACTTTTACTCCACGGGAGCGAGGACCATTGGAGGAGGATAAGCAGACAAGCACCCAGTGATTACTTACATTTTTAATAGGGTCACTCTGGGTTGAGAATACTCAGTCGGGCAGCAAAGGGAAGCATAAAGAACAGTTTGGAGGCCATGTGGCAATCTGGTGGGAAATGATGCTGGATTAGGGTGGTAACGTGGAGGAAGTGAGAAGGAGTTAGATTCTTGATATATTTTGAGGTAGAACGAAAAAGATTCCAGATATATATGTGGTGTAAGAGAAAGAATGGGACCAGGAATGTCTCCAAGTTTTCTCACCTGAGCAACTGGAAAGCTGGAGTTGCTACTAACTGAGATGAAGACTATGGGAGGAGCAGGGTTAAAGATGAGATCAGGAATTTGGTTTTGGACTTGTTAAATTTCAGGTGCCTATTACATGTCTAAGTGGAAATATTAAATAGGAAGTGGGATATATGAGTTTAAAGTTAGAGTATTGGTCCCATCAGGAGATATAAATTTGGGAGTCGGCACTGTGTCACTGCATGAGATCACCAAGGTAGTGAGAATAAGGAGAATTGACCCAAGGACTGAGCCCTGGGGCATTCCCCAAGGTAAAGAGGTTGGGGGAATGAGGAAAAACTGGCCAGAGAGACGGAGAAGGATCACCCACTGAAGAAGGTGGAAAGTCAGGAGAGATCAGTGATCTGGAAGCCAAGTGAAGAGTCGTCAGCTATGTCATACACTGCTGAGAGGTCTGGTAAGACGGGGCCTGAGAATTAACTGCTGCTTGAGAAATATGGAGGACATTGGTACTACGGACAAGAGCAGTTTCAGTGGAGTGGTGGACTAAATCCTGGTTGGAGTGGGTTTAAGAGACAATAGAAGGAGGGGGATTTGATGATGGTAAAACCACTTCAAGCAATTTTATTGTAAAGAAATAGGAGAAGTTGAGTGGTAGGTGAAGAGAGGAATGGGGTCAAAGGAGGGCTTTTTCTTTTCTTTTTTTTAAATAACTGATTTTTTTTTTTTTTTCCCAAAGATTGGCACCTGGGCTAACAACTGTTGCCAATCTTTTTTTTTTTTTCCTGCTTTATCTCTCCAACGCCCCCCCATACACGGTTGTATATCTTAGTTGCACGTCCTTCTAGTTGTGGGATGTGGGACACCGCCTCAACGTGGCCTGATGAGCAGTGCCATGTCCGTGCCCAGGATCCGAACCCTGGGCCGCCGCAGCGGAGCGCGCAAACTTAACCACTGGGCCATGGAGCTGGCCCCAGGGCTTTTTCTTAAAATGGGAGAAGAACAACCTTTTTGTATAGTCATGGGAATAATTCAGTAGAGGGGGGAATGTGGTGATACAGAAGAGAGTGAGGAGAATTGCCAAAGCAATGACCTTGAGTAGGTAAGAAGGGATCATCTCTAGTGTACAGGTGGAGGGGTTGGCCACAGAGAGGAGCATGCAGAGTTCATCTAGTGACATGAGGGATGGCAGGGCGTGTGATTCAGATGCTGGTAGATGGAGTGATGGAGCTTGTGGAAGAACTGAGGGGCAAGTCAAGAGCCCATACATGTATTTCTGTATTTGCACATTTGGGGCTCATGAGGGTCTCTGGTTATATCTTTTAGGAATGGCAATGGTTTATTTTGTTGTTACAGTTTTTTCACCTTTTGTATAGTATGTGGGGTAACAAACTCTAGTGTTTCAGCCTTACATGAAGATGATGTAACCAGAATCTAACATTTTAATATCTAGCCCTTAAATCTGAAATGTATATTGAAATAAATTAGAATGATAATATGCAATGGTTTCAGTTTTAAAATAGAATGTTAAAATCTCTAATGAATCTGCAACTTCATGTATTTATTAAAGTAATTAACTACGTCTAAGGAGTTTTATCTCTACTGGCTTCACAATTATATATCGTTGGTTTTAATATGTTACTTATATCACAGTAATTATACTATTGATTGATAGACTCATGGTTATTTATAAATGCAAAATTAATTTTAACAAGTTAGTCTTGAAAAAGTCAACTTGCTTAATTAACTAGTGAATTCAGTTAAATAATGCATTTTAGTAATTTTTAAAAACTAGATTAAGTCAATCAATTATGTTGGCATTTTACAAGGATAGACTACGTAGAGGAGATTTTGGACACTAAAAAATGGTAATTATAGTAAGGGAATTTACATCCAGCAAATAGAAGCACTTATCTGAATTCTCTTCTTTGTGTGGATTGAGATGTGCATTTTTATGCATTTTGTATTTCAGCCTATTATCCTTAAATTAATTGTTATTAACTGATTTAGGGGAAATTTTGTTTTTACCCTGCATACCTGAAATTAAAACATTAATTTGAAATTTGATTAAAAGGAAATAAAGGCTGTTTGTTGTTTTGCCTCACTACCAGAGACAATATTTTCTATTATAAAATCAGCAAGTACAAAGATTTAAAGCTTACTGCTTTTTGAAAATTTCTTCAGCTAAAATATTTGAACATATTCCTTTAGGTGATGTTTCCAACACCAGCACATTGAACATCAGTTGTCCTTGTCAGTCTTGATACCATCCGTATTCCATTTTAGATAAGTGACTCGGTACCCCACCTGGTGCAGAGGCTGGAGCTCATCCTTGTCCATTACTGGAGAGCAAAAGACAGAACATTAGCATGACATGATTAGAAAATACTCACATGAAAGGTGGGAACCCTATTTTGGTTTGTTTATTTGAAGTATTTATTTACTAATAAAGCACCTTTTCAGAAGGCCCTTTCCCTATAAATACTTATGAAAAGAAATGATTTTCTGCTGTGCTTGTGAGGCTTTCTATATAAGTTCATGAGCAGATTTCCATAATTAAACCTAACCACAATCAAAGACTGTGATCATTATTCAGTTCTATTTTCGCTGCAGGCCAAATTAAGCCTTGCGTCAGACTTGCAGTGAATATCACAGTGAAAGTTCTGAAGGAAGACTTTTTATTGCACTTGGGCATTTTTTGAATCTGAAGCATTTTTCCTTGGTCAGTGGGCATGAAGTTGGTGGGGCTGCGGGTCAATCCTTGTTAGCATCATCTTTGCCCACAGGTAGAGTGATCATTGTTTGTGAAGGGTTATATGGAGACTATCATCAGTACCCCCTCCCTTCAACGAATTTGTCTGTCTGTCTATACGTATTGGAATCTGAAATGTTAGAGAACTCTTCAGGGGTTAAAGTGTTGTTATCTGGTCTGCCCAAATCATGAGTGAAGGTTCCTTAATCAGTTAAACCATTATCTTCCAAAGGCATGTGGGGACAGCAGGGTCCAGAGAGAAGAGGACACAGGGAAGAGAGGAGGGGCTGGGCCTAGGCTGGACCATATCTTGGGACCACTAGATAGTAAGAAGACAGGCTAAAACCACTGAATCTAGTTTACAGGAGTATGGAGCTGCTGCAGAAGGTGGAGGAGCACCCAAAGGAGCACTCATGTAGCCAACAAACCTTTGCCTCATGTCCTTCTTTTGCCAAGGCTCTGTGCTAGGCATGGGGATACAGAGATGAGGAGGACCCGGTCCCAGCCTTGAGAAAATTAACATCTGTCAGAGAAGGCAGACACAGAGGGTGCTGTGCTGATGTTACATGGCACTCCAGGTGTGGAGGATGCAAAGGGCAGCTGTCACCCACTGGAAAGGGCCTCTGGTTCACACTTCTGCCTCAGGTGGAGTGAAAGGGGCTCTGACTATTATGCTGCTCTGCCATATAACATTTTCAGACATAAAATAGAGCATGTAGGGGGCATGTCATGGTACCATGCTGCTGCCAGAGTGCTCCCTCTGGAAAATGGAGCTTAATCAACTCTTCTAAGCATTTGTGTGAAGACAATTAGTAGTATGAGAAGCCCTGGCTTTATATTCTGGCTTCATTTTTAATTAGTTCTGGGCCTTGGATCAGGTATTTAATTTCTCTGAGTCTTAGTTTCCTCCTCTGTTCAAAGAGGAGAATGATTTCCCAGTTCCCCTCATTGGGTAGTTGGGAGAAGGAAATGGAATAATGTATGTCACCATTCCTGGCACACAGTGGATAGTTGAGGACTATAAACCCTGTCCACTCCATGCCCCAATCCCAGTGCCACTGATTAATGACCAGGGCTGGTCTGGACACCTGGTTAATATAGGACCCAGTGACAAGGGAGGGAGGTGGAAAGAGTTATCCCTCTTGTATAGCCTCTTGCTCTGTGTGAAAGGGAAAATTAAATGCATCATTTAAGAGAGAATATGCATCAAGTTATTTAGATCCTTTTGAATTTGGATCCAGTTCACTAACTGGCATTTTTGTTTGATTTCTAAAGAATGTAACTCCCGCAGTTTGGGTCATAGCAAAACTTGGAAGTTACTTTTCACAGTATATTATCCTTATTCTCAGTGGTAGCATGATTTCACTTTCAGATTGGCAAATGTAAAAGGACAGTTCACTGAGCAGCAATATTAATAGGGAGCTTCATGTTTATGTAATGACGTCGGGCTTTGTGTGGTGTACAGAATGTACAGGGGTAATTAGATGTTTCAGATACATGTCTAGACAGGGTAAAGCTTCAGGAGCACTTGCTCAACCCTGGGAAAGCTATAGGTCGCCCCTTTGTGACCAGAAAAAGCTCTCCTTGATGAACAAGTTCAATGTAGAGTTAACTCCCTGGCCCTGGATTTACACCCAAGAGGAAAATCAGATCTGATGAGATTTGACAGGGCTGATCGTTTGCAGAACTAGACGAGGCCTACCCCTGGCCTGCTCTGAGGGGGCTAGAAATGCTGTCTCCCAAATCTCTCTCTCCCACCCAGCTGTTGGGCCTGCATTCCCATTCTTAGAATCACCTCTTTAGATTAAGTCATTCTGATTCGAAGAGGCCCCTGTGAAATGGGAGCTTGTCCCTTGAGGGGGTGATATGTTGACCTGGATTACTTGGACTTTGGGAGAGTAATGAGGGAACACGCTCAGGATAGGTAAGTTTTGATGTGAGGGCAGTGGGACCTTTTGAAAAGTTTGGAATTGAATACACTTTTTGAGGAGGGTGTGCTCAGGTGGAGAGGGCTGAGGAGCCGGCGTGAGGTCTTTGGATGCCACGGGGAAGGGAGCAGAAGAAGGAGAGGGGACTGGTGAGAGGGAGAAGCGTCCTGTGCATCCCTGTGTGCGTGCACATGAAGCATCCCTGGGCTTCACAAGCCTCATCTTCAGCCCTGACACTGATTATTTTGAGCAAAGATAAAAGTATCTTGAAACCAGCCCTTTTCTGAGTACTTTCTGGTACTGAGGACTTAGTAGTGTCTGCCCTGAAGCGTAACCTTCCTGCGGGGGTGACAGAGATTGACGTTCCAGCTTTCCCTCTTGTGTGCCCTCTCCCAGCATCTAATGGCCTCTGTAGCCCCCACACTAATCCACTAGAGTACACGTGATAAGTTACTCCTTTCAAATCGTTAGCTGTGAGATGATCTCAAAGCTCTATTCCTGGTACCCCAGAGAGACCCTCAAGGGTGGGGGCCAACTGAACTCCGAATGTGCAGACTTGAGACTGCAACTCTCTAAGAGGCTCATCTAGCCACTACTGCTATCAGCTTCTCAAATTGAAGCTTAGTGGTCCTGTTGATGTGCTGTCATTGACTGAATCCTGCCTACTCTGTATCAGGCCCGGTGCTGGCAGCTTCACACACGTGTCTCATACTCATTGCAAATTGTTAGTTGTTAGTGTTTCTCTTTTACAGTTTCGAAATTTGAGGCTTTGAGAGGTTAAGTAATTGGCCCAACACGAAATAGCTGGGGAGTGAGAGCGCTGAGATTAACACTCAGAAACATCAGCCTCCCTCCACTACTCTGTGCTGTTGGGAAGGGTATTTCCTCTCCATCTGAGGGCTTCTGTTTTTCAAAAAGATAGCATGCAGCCTAAGGAACACTTAACTTGGAGACCTTTGCCCAATGGAATATCCATGGCTGTGGGAGAACATGGAGAAATGATGCTGGAGACACATCTAAGATGTGGAGGGGTGTCACATATTTGCATGGCTCACCTAGCCCCTCATTCTGATCCCTCAGTGGCTGCTGATGTGCGAGGGTCTGCCCCTGCTGCACTCCCTGTAGTCCTCAGGCCTGGTCTTGTACTCGGCCCACCCAGAATGAAGACAGGCCTCCCCTGTCTTTGCAGTGGAAGGGCCTTACTACTGAACACAGTACCATGACCTCTTTTAAACCTCGTGTTTGTCATTCTTTTTCTGTTTACTTGACACTCAAACCTAAGTTATGACTTTGGCCTTCTCCCTTGGCTCCAATTCATATTCTCCCTCCAGCTATGCTGCCTCTGCCTGCCCTGGGCACATGTCCTCCCCGACACCAAGGGATTTTCTCCTTTGACCCTGCCCCTTTGGCAATGCTCTGCTGCTCTTGTCCAGCAGGGCCAGTAGGAACCATCTAGTAAGCTACTGAACCCTAAGGATCCTGAATCATCTTTGCCTCCTATGGCCTTGACAGTGCTGGCCATAGCACCCACTGTAGTCCTTGCACCCAGCATGTACCACCCTGTGAGCCTTTGACCAGTTTGCAGAGGCTGGGGTGGAGCTACTGGCCCTGCGCCCCAGGCCCACCCTGTACAGCTCCTGCTGACACGTCCAGAGCCCTGCCAGGACTTGGGAGCTGTTGTTTATTGTGACTGTCTTAGTCTGGAACAGCAGAGCCTGAGGCAAAAGCTTATATGCTACCACCTAATTGGCAAAAGCAAAACCAGAGAAGCAGAAGTGGGGAAAAAAGGAGGTGAGACAAAGAAGGAGGGCGAATCAATATGAGAGAGGTATTATTGATCGGTGCTGCTTGCTAGCAAGTATAGCTGATTGTTCGATCTTGCGGGACATCTTCAGAGAGAATCCGCACGGGTGACTACCTTTCAGGGCAGTCTTTGCAGAGCGAGGAAGGGAATGGATTTTATTCACTGGTTCCTCTCCCGTGTTGGTCACAGTCTGCCCTAAGGGCAGACTTATACTTCTAGTTTGTGCAGGCCTAGAAATGGCCAGCAGATCACTCACACCTCATTAGCAACTCACACCTCAGCAGCAATAGAGAAGTCCTGGATGGGAGGCAAGAGGGGCCTGATGTGCCTGTGGGTGACATGAAGGGCCATGGCAGTGGCATCAATAGTGACACACGGATCCACAGCTGTGGGGGCAGCGCAAGCCATGTTAGATCTGCCCAGCCTGGCAGCAGGCAGTGCACAGATGTTGGTGATGGATAAACTGAATCTGGTCATGTCGAAGCATTTTGATGTCAGTGCAGCTTGACCTCTGGGCTTGCTTATGCTGCTAGGAAACTTCTCATTCATTCAAGGAAATATTCGGTTTCCCTTTCCAGTTCCCAGAGCTAAGCATCTCTCTGAGGGATCTCTCTTGTGTGGGTAGGGTCCATCTGAGTGTTCTCTCTGGCTGGACTGAGGTGGAGAGGGTGTGCCTTGATAGTGCTACAATAGTGAGCTACTTCTCAGGAGAGGCAGAAGAGCTGTCCTCGGATCAGCTGATGAATGTGGCATTGAACACATATCAAGGGCCCGTGTCTCTGGAAAGCAGTAGTATTCATGGTCAGATCCTGGAGGTCTTGTCCCACCCATTGACAGGCTGTGTGAGGCCAGGTACTACCTTCTAGGCCATACCGTATCTCCACCTTGTTTCAGCACCAGTAGATGGCCTTCTCCCTGTCCTCCTGGACTGGGTGTGAGTGGTGATCATTGATCTTTCTTAACACTTGTTGCATATACTCCCCTGACCTGGCCTTAAATGAGCCCCTGTTGGGTATGATTGTATAATGACCATAGCACCACCACCTCCAGGCTAGCCCAGACAACACATGTTGATAATAAGGGAAACAGAGTTCTAAGGTCACCTTCTCTTCAACTGGGAGGTTTAGATGATGTCAAGAGAAATATTTAAAGTTCTAGAGAGGCTGCCCTGTGGGCATGCAAGAGTTTCTTTAGGTTTGATTATACTGAATTTCTCTAACTTGTCTTATCTCCCAGCTGACCTCCTATAAAATGGTGAGGCTTGATCTGGACTCTGGCCAAGGTTAAGGCATTTAAATAGCTAATGGCCTCCTTGACTTCTGACCCCATCATGGCCTCCCTTGACCCAAATTCTCTCTACATAGTGAAAAATAGACTTTTCAAACCGAGAGTAGGCAAGACCATGCAAATAATTTCCATAACTGTTGCTATCCAGTAAAGCAACAATCCTGCATGGTAGTGGGAGTTAGTTGCTCTAAAAGGGACATATTGGATTTATTTCCCCCGGGAACGGTGAGTAGGTAGGTGATCCAGCCCCCTGTGACTAGAACAAGTGCTCTGTATACAAACTTGCTTGACTCATTTCCAACAACATCCTGGCCAAGCTTTGTTTTGCTGGGAGTATGTGGGACAGGGGTGCCAGGCTCCTCCAGCTACAGGGCTGGAACCCAAGCCTTGTTTTTGGAAAGGAAGTGAAAGATGTGTGACAAAAGGGCCATTCCAACCACCTGCCCAGAACAAGAGGAATCTGATCCAAGTGGATTTACTGTCTCTACTGCTAGAAAACAGCAACTGCTAGCACTACTCAAATGAAAATCTTCTGACAAAATGGAAAAACTAGAGCCCCTTTTCACCAGTCATCCTGTTAGAAAATCAAAGTAGTAAAGTCAGTCTAGCTCTCCTCTGAGCACATCCGCACCCTTCTGACTTTCTCACTAACTAAAGTCAAATTCCTTGTCCCTTTTAAAATTGGAGGAGTTGAGAATCTCATACATATCCTGCTTCTGGCTCCTCTTGTCCATGGCCATCTTTCCCTTATGCACTGGGAACCTGCTGGCGTCCCACCCCTCTCATCCTCATAGAGAGAAACATAAAGCCTGGATTCCTGATGCCATGAAGAGCAGCTCTGGCACCTGGGCTGAGAAGAACCATCAGAGAATGCTCAGGGGCACAGCAGCCTTTCACCAGGCAAACCCTTGCAGGCCCTGCCTGGCCCAGCTGTTAGGGGAAGACTGGTCACCTGGGCAAGGGTCGTGTCCTGTTCTCCATGGTTACTTTGACACACCAGGTCCCATATACAAGTGAGCTTCCAACACCAGCACAACATTCACCAATTCACTTCAGAGCCACTTGCCTTGACCTATTTCACACTCCCTGTTCTTCTATCCACAGATCCTCCTGACTTCTGACCTGGGAGATGACTCACTTTCCTGTTTACCGCCTTGCCTCAACCCTCATCCTAATATTTTATGTGGTTTCTCTGGCAATGACCTTTGCCTCCCTTTTGACAAGAGTTCAGATTCTCCTCTGGCTGGATCTTGTCTGGCCCCCAGGACCCTTGGTCTCTGGTGTGGCCTCCAAAGACATTGTACCTGCCAGACTTGCCTTTATATGATTGGGGTAGCCTCAGTGTTAAGATAGGAAGGTGCAAGAATGGAATAGGGAGGGAAGGAGCAAGGAGGGGAAGGATGAATAAGCCCATTCCTTCTATGAATCCTTAGTACCACTGATGCAGACACTGAAATGAACACCCATCGTTTTACCAGTGTGATTTTTAGACTTGTTTAATCTCAAAGAGCCACAGCAAGTGATATGAACCTATTGAGCCTATATGAGCCTATTGGGAACACATTGTCTTTGTAGTGCTGCTCTGTAGTTCAACTGGAAGTCCAATGTATCCTTCTATCCACAAGTGAATATTTTCTGGCAAGTAATTCTACTTTTATATCTCAATTAACTATTCAATGAGTACTCACATTAATGAGATTGGTGAAGTGTGGGAACACCTTGATTGCTATTCCTTTAGTTGGCTATAGCACTTCATTTGAAGTGTCAGTTCTCTTCTAATGGTTGTTTACTTCATAGCATTTATAGTTTAACAATATGGTAGATTTATTTTGGAGTCCCTGCTCTGCTCATTCTGCCTTCTTTAGGAAATCTCCCTTACCCAAAGCCCTGCCAAACGCATGGATTGGATGGCCATGTTTATACCCTGTGAGCCTTCCCACAGGTGATGGGACTGGTGGTGAACACTTGAAACTGACATTGTCAGTTCATCATCTGGTCAGTGACCAACCATACAATCTTGCTTGAAAATTTGAGCTAGTGGACACAGAGACCACTGTCAGTCATTGGTGGGTGCCAGACTCTTAAGAGCATGTTGAATGAGGACCAGAGAGAATTCATGCTACACAGGCAAGCTGAGGGTGTGAGAGAGCAGAAACCATTAATAAGCAGAGAAAGCTGGTTTGCAGAGAGGAGGATGCATCAGACAAGCAGTGAGGTAAGAGGCCACAGGGACTCAGGAAGAGAATGATGAAGTACATGACTTTGGTTCCTGGTGGCTTGTCAGCTCCAGACCCCAAAAGGCCTGTCTATACTTCATTTCCTGCTTGTTGGTAACCATGAGATGACTTCTTACATCCTATGACATTCACTTCTTCTGCCTGAGATAAAAGAGTTTTCCAGCGATGCAAAAGCTAAAGGAGTTCATCGCCTGCCTCTTTTTTCTTAAGGTTTTCTGTTCCTTATGGCTAAAAAACCTTGACTGAAATAGACCACTCCCAAGGTGTTGCCAGCAGTGGCTACAACAGAGAGTTGTAAACTTCTCTCTTGGTAATTAAGCAAAGGGTGGAATGCCTTTTCTAGTTGCTTGTTTTGAAGTAGAACTTGATGTCATTGAAACTGTTTACATCTGTGCTCTTGTTGCTTATCATTTAGGTCATTCTGGCTTTCCACCCTTTTCTCACTTGTGATAACTGTATTGGTTTTATAGGGTGGGTCTTTAGGAACTCAGCATTTGTGGGAAAAAAACCCAACCCAACAACAGATATAAGTTTACATCAAAGGACAAGATTGCCTCTGCTAGTTTGCAGTGGTGGACTTTCTGCCTATCTGCGCCAGAGGCGTAATCTTGATTGCCTTGTCAACAAATCCAGGGCCCAAATAACTGGAGATTTTTATGGCTGCGGAAACTCTGGGTATATAGTGTAGGAGGGGAGGCAGGGATGAGGGTGAGGTAATCCACAGTCTGTGATCCATGTTCAGCAATTACAGGTTTCACTCTTCCTCAGATTTAGCTCCTACACCAAACTGGTATTTATCTGGGTGGAGAAGTGTAAACAGTGGGTACCCTGGGAATGGAACTGGGGTTGTGTTTTTTTTTGTTTTTTGTTTTTTTTCCTGAAATGAGCTGAAAGAGAGGGCATGGTGTGAGTTTGCATTAGACGCTAAACTGTTCTGGGTAATAAAATACAAAGCTAAGTGAAATACTGTGCAGGAAGAGTTTTTATATCTGAGAGAATGGACAGAAAAATAAATGTCAGTTTGGGAAAAGGATGCTTAGAGAATGTTAGAGGGAGAACTCGTTTACTGTGAAGGGCTGTGTAGCCTAGGAGTTAGGCACATAGGCTCTGGACTCATGCACCTGGATTCAAATCCCAGGTCCACCACTTACTCGCTGTATGACCACAGACAGGTTACTTGCTTTCTTGGTGCCTCAGTTTCTTTTCTATAAAACAAGAGTAACAATAGTACTTACCTCATAGGTTTGTTGTGAAGATTAAAGAAATTAGTACATGTAGTATGCATACATCAGTGTCTGGCCCAGAGTAGGTGCTTAATAAATGCTAGTTATTACTATCCTCTAAGACATCACCTGGTGTGCCAATAAGACCAGCAAGATGCATGAGAACTAACACCACAGGTGTTCTATATTCTTTTCCTGATGAGAAAATCCAATACATTTACTCTTTGGCTATGAAATGTGTATGTTTTGGCTAAAACAAGACAGCAGATCCATAAAGGGGCTACTAAAATGAAGATCGGAAGAGAGGGGCTTTCATATAAGGAGAGAAAATAGGTTTGGCTCTGGTCTGGAAAAATGAAGACTGAGATGCACTCTGGTGAATTTTATGAAGGACAGGAATAGCATGAATAATAACTTGTTTATGAAATACTGGAAAATTAGAACTGGCATGAAAGACGAATACTTTGAGGTGAATACTTGAACAGATGGTTACTTGACTGTGCTTGCACAGTGAGTCGTTCAGTTAGGAAGCTCATTAGCTCAGGAGTTTCAAAGCAATCTGGATGAAGGGTATGGGCTATGGTCCCTTAACTATCAAGGGTCATTAGGATGGTGTGATAGAGCCTAGTTTAGTCCAGTTCACCATTTGTAAATAAATTTACATTCATGGAGTACTTAGCTGTTTCAAAACACTCAGCAACCTTAATTCATTTGATTCCCACAAGAGTGATTTTCTTGAGCCTGTACTGTGGGAAGGCTCTGCAGGGAATCAAAAGATGAGAAAGATGGCTGGTGTTGGAGGTTCTGATCTATATTGCCACCCAGGAACACTGTAATTAATTTAATTTAGTTTGAGCACTTAATATATTTGTTTTGCTTTGATTTATAATGTTTTGAGACCAGAGTATTGTTCGTTATTTTTTGAGTTTAGGATTGGTATTGTGAAGAAATTAAAGTTCTCTTTTTGTTATTGTTTTGTTTTCATAAATTCTACCCAGGTGACACTCTTATGTCAATAGAACAACTTATCCTTATATTTATTTTTATTTTTAGATTGGTTATTCATAAGAAGCAGTTTTAGAGTTAGAGGTTAATTTAGAGATCATCTTCTTCAGTTCCTCATTTCACAGCTCAAGGAGATGGGCCCCTTAGGTGACATGCACCAGGTGGCAAAGCTTGGGCTGAGGCCCAAGTTTTAGTCTTCTGTGTTTTCTTTCCCATCAGGCTGCTTCCCCCAGAGGATCAGAGTGATTGTATTTGAGCTTATTTCTGTGTATACACAGACACAAATGTGTTATGGTTTATCTTGGAGCGCACAGAACCAGATTTAGTGTGAAGCCAGGGAAGCTTAAGCTTCAGGGCCTCTCACTTGTATTTGCCTTAAGTGGGGAGAGGAAGCTAGGCTGCGATCAGGAAACATTTCTATATATGCATTTCTGGTAAATGACCTAAAGAGAGAATGAGAGATGCACTTGACTTTCCAAGGCTCCAGTCATTTGTTGTGATCTTTTAAACATTCTAAAAAAAAAAAAGAAACTTGCTTTTGTATCTATTTTCTATTTGTAACTTTGTATTCTTTTTCTTTTTTCTTTCTTCTTTTTCTCTCCAAAGCCGCAGTACATAGTTGTATATCCTAGTTGTAAGTTTGAAGTCATTCTAGTTCTTCTTTGTGGGATGCTGTCACAGCCTGGCTTGATAAGCAGTTTGTATGTTCACGCCCAGGATCCAAACCAGTGAACCCTGGGCCGTGGAAGCAGAGCACATGAACTTAACCACTCTGCCACAGGGCCGGCCTCTTTTCTTTTTATTAAAGAAGTACCCTCCCCCTGCTCCAAGATTATATAAATTTCAGGCTCTATGAAACCTGGATCTGCTCTGATGCCCAAAGATATAAGGAGCTAGGAATTTCATTTTACAATTTCAGGTTTTTATTTTTAAATTAATTTTAATTAAAAATTTTGAATACATTTATTTTTATATTTTAAGTTAATTTTAATTATAGTAATAAAATAGCTAAAGAAAAAGTTGTGTTAAAATGTTTTAAGCAAAAATAGCAACTCCTTGCCCCATCCTTCCCCACCCCTTAGTTTTACTCTCCAGAGTCAACCACTTTAAATTCCTTTTGAGGTTTTCCCTACTGTTTACCTCTACGTTAGTCCCCTCTTTTCCGTGGGGAATATGTTCCAAGACCCCTAGTAGATGCCTAAAACTGAGGATAATACTGAACCCTATATATACTATGTTTTTTTCTATACATACATACCTATGATAAAGTTTAATTTAAAATAAGGCAGAAGTAAGAGATTAACAACAATAACTAATAATAAAATAGAACAATTATAACAGTGTACTGTAATAAAAATTACTATAGACCTTAGCAACCTCAGCATGTGATTTTTTTCCTTTCCTTATTAAGTCAAGAACGTTCACCTTTTCACTTAAAGAAGCACTTTACAGCTTCTCTTTGGCATATTCAAATTGCCAGCATCACTACTCTTATGCTTTGGGGCCATTATTAAGTAAAATAAGGGTTACTTGAACACAAGCACCGAGATACCATGACAGTTGATCTGATAACCCAGACAGCTACTGAGTGACTAATGGGCAGGTAGCGTATACAGTTGTGGATACACCGGACAAGGGGATGATTCATGTCCCTGCTTGGACAGAGTGGGAAGGTGTGAGATTTCATCACTCTGCTCAGAACAGCATGCAGTTTAAACCTATGAATTGTTATTTCTGGGGTTTTCCGTTTAATATTTTTGGACTGCAGTTAACCATGGGTAACGGAAATCATGGAAAGTGAAACTGTGAATAAGGGGGGACTACTGTATATTGTTTCTTAATAACTTGCTTTCTTAATTGATCCCTTTTATATCAATTTACAATGATATAAAGTTTTATATCAAAAATACAATGGTGTATTATTATATCAATTATATATTGACTTCCTGTAATGGTAGCAAAGGATTTAACTTGGTTACTCCAAACATCCCTTTTCTCTCCTCTCATTTCCCCAAAATAGTTAAATCACAATTTTTGGTTACGTCAGTATTTATGTTATGATGACTGTGTAAACATTATTAACAGCAAAAGCAAGTAGTGTCCTATGATATCCTTTCCTGTATATCTTTTTGTTTGTACAAAAGTTAATAGTTATCTTTCTGTTGCTTAATTTTGTTATGTTTCTAAACGCTACCTTTCCTTTCTTTCCATATAGCTTTTTGTTTTTCCCAGAGTTCACAAATGCTTTATTTTTCCTTTTACATAATTTTCTGTGTATCTAGCCAACTACATCATCAGCAGTGCCAAGCATCTGCCCTATCAATATTATTTGTGGAAGTGGTCAAACATATCAGATAGTCTATCAATCTTCCACCTCCCATTCTTTTTTTTTCTCCAGATATCTCCTTCCATAATCCTTCATCCTCCTGCTCCAGTATGGTTGGATCCTTTTTTTAGTGTCTGGAAATTTCATATGATAAGTCTTTGGTAATGATGTTTGGTGAAGATGACACTCAGTGGACCTTTTCTAAATCCTAGAGAATTGTCTACTCATTATAAGCAGTTTTATATAAGCAGATTTGAAAGTGTCTTTTAAGTATCTAGTACCATAGAAGGACTGCCTTCATTTTCTAGTTGAATTCTTGTAGAACATGGGTCTGTACTTTTGTGTGATTCATTTTATTTCCTGAGAACATCACTGGAAGAAAAAAATGTTTTTAAGTCCTTAAAATCTTGGTTGAAACACTCAGTCCTGATAACGTTTATAAGCAGAGATTAAATGTGTATGACCAAATCCTCCTCCCAGAATGCACTGCTATTGGAATGCCCCTGGCCTCTGTCTAGACCTGTAGCTTTGAAGCAACTACACATCTCAGGATGCACCACCCCTTCACCCTTCCTTTTCTATCTTCAGTAGTATTGTCCGCTGAAAGTTGTAGACAGACATAGGACTGGTGAATCCCCAGGGGCAAGTGTAGTCTGCCCTGTTTGCCCGAGATGTTTTTTCCAGTTAAGCAATTGGATGATGATGAGGTCCACACTGAGGAGTGGTGAGAACAAACACCTACTGGAGATTACGGCAGGATTCCTGGCTCTTTGTCAGAGAGGTGGTTGCTTACTTCCCTGCTTGATGATCTAAGACTCGTGAAGTCGAAGGTGCTTTTCTAATATGTCCATTTCAGGCCAAATTACTTCTATGTGTCGAGAGAGTGTTAGCATTTGATTTGATGCAGTAATTCGTTTCCATCAGTGTTGTTGAACATTTCCCTGGATTTTGGTGTGCGTGATTTCTTCTGAACTCATTCTCTAGGGATGCTGTACCTTTCCCCTACAATTTTGGATACTTTAAAATGAATGATTTTGCTATTTGGGTGTTTTGTCTAAGGGTTTTCCTGGCACTTGCATTTATATTGTATTACTGGAAGCTTACCAGAAATAAATGTTTACTCAATCAATTTACTATAAAAACTTTTGGTTTGTTTTATCAGTTAGATTCAACATCACTTCTCTCTGAGGAACAGTTAAGGTGTCTTCTGGATGAATGTGCATTCAAACAAAAATCCATGACTAGACTTTCTTCAGAAAAAGAAAAGAAAGACATTGAGGATTTAACATCTGAGTTGCCCCAGCTTTCCAGATCTGTCCTTTCTGAGTTACTAAATGGGCTAGAAACAAAGGTCAAGAGCACTGACGTGGAAGATGCAAATATGCCGGAGAATGGAGAAGGTGAAACATCTAGAGGGTACTATCTCACCCAAGCCTTGACTGGGCATTGCATGTCACAAGCTCTTGTCACTGAAGCAGAGAATATGAAATGCCTCCAATTTTCCAAGGACAAGGTTATTAGTGACACCAAAGACTATTTTATGTTGAAGACTCTTGGCATTGGGGGACTGAAAAGGCCCTCTTTCCTGGATGATCCATTGTATGGTAGCAATGTGAGCCTTTCATCTGAAGACCAAAATATGAAATCCAGCCCTCCAGAGAAACCAAAAACAGGTAATGCTTGGAGAATGTTTTGGTGAATAATTCTTATTAGCATCTCAATATAGTTTAAGGTAGAGTAGGATGAGGAGGTATGTTTGTAAGTCACAGATGGTGACAAGTAAGAGCATGCAAACGTAAGAAGATGTTTATCAATGTTCATATGAGATCAAGGTTGAGGTTAGTATTCTTATGAAATACATTATTCTTAATGGTAGTTAATACATATTCTTGATGGTTATCAAGAAAACAATGTTGATTTCAGAGGAAAAGCGAAATTAGTTTGAATGGATACAAAAATTTGAATAGAGGAGCTGACCCAGTGGCGCAGTGGTTAACTGCGCACATTCTGCTTTGGTGGCCGGGGCTTTGCCGGTTCGGATCCCAGGTGCAGACATGGCACCGCTTGGCAAGCCATGCTGTGGTAGGTGTCCTACATATAAAGTAGAGGAAGATGGGCACGGATGTTAGCTCGGGGCCAGTCTTCCTTAGCGAAAAGAGGAGGATTGGCAACAGTTAGCTCAGGGCTAATCTTCCAAAAAACATTGAATAGATTTGTTTAGTATTTCAACTTCCAAACGTCAGTGATGAAAATTTGTTCCAAGGAATGAATTTGTAAAATGCCATATATCATTGTGGTTTTATTAGTTTCTGTGTGCAAACTTCCCATCTCAGCTACTTGTATATTCTCAGGTATTTTGGTGTGATCCAGTGTAGCATCTTACAATGGTAAATGGTACAGTATACAAAAACTATGGGCAGTTTTTGACATAAATATTCAATTATTTATCTATGTTAGAAGTCTAATATAGTTTGTGTTGTATTTGGTGAGTCTATTTAAATAGCTTCAACTTTTCCTCTAATGTTTGTTGTCTATTAAATCTATATCTACTATTACCTATTAAATCTATAGTCTATTAAATCTAAATCTATTAAATCTATAATCTTAACCTACTCCTCAATCGTATATTTCTAACTGCCTGCTAGACAACTCCATCTGAATATGGCCTCAAACTGATTTCCTCATCCTTCCCCCCTCAACTCAGATGTTCCTCTTAACTTCTGTTTCCTCAATCACCCAGGCTCAAAATCTTAGTCATTGTTGAATGTTCTCTCCCTTGCTTCCCACTTTCAAATACCATTTGTTCTACTCCTGCAGTGTCTCCCATGCCCATCCCTTCCTTGCTCTTCCTACTGCCTCAACTGGACCAATGTGATAACCCCCCCATCAGGCCTCCCTACCTCTGGTCTGTCCCTTCCTCCTGCCATTGTTGACCACCACTAAACTAATTCCCCCAAAGTACAGCTTGGATAACCACACTTCCCAGCTCAGAAAGGTTCTGTGGTTCACTGCTGCCTATTGGATGAAATCTGAATTCTTTCACTTGCTGTTCAATGCCTCCACAGTCTGACCTGAGTTCTCTTCCTAATCAATCTCTAACTAGTCCCCTAAATGTTATTCAGATTGTGTATAATCTAGTCTCAGGATTTCGAGTGCTTTCCTATGTCTCGGCTGTTGCCCATGCCCTTTTCTTCTCAGGAATGATCAGGTCCCCCTTCAGTGGTAGTTGAACTCCAACCCCATCCTCTCTGAAAGTAACCTCCCCTGGTTCCCTCTTTCAAAATTTTATTTCTCCTCTGAATGTCCAAGCGCTTGGGTCCCCTATCAGATCATTTTGCACATGCTATCTCGGTGTCATTATGCACATGCACACCTTCTCTTCTGTAAAATTGTGTAACATTTTTGAGGACAGAGATTCCATCCTCCGATTCACTGCTACCTCTTCTGTGAGGTCCAAAGTGCTGCCTTAAACAAAGTGCCTGTTTAAGGAGTGAGAGAATGTAAATTTATATCCAGTTGTAGAATAATGTACTGAAAATATGGTTCACATTTATTCTTCATCTCATGAATGAAAGCAGGTGGTGTTGCTTAAGCATTATTTAAGCCTCACATTCTACATAAAGATTTGGAACTTTTTTCTTTTTTTGATGAAATTTCACAGGCTGTAAAGTTTTTATCCAGTAGCAGAGTTCACGTGCAGCCTGCGGTTCAGTTAGATGACTGAGTGTGGTCTGCTTTCCCTGACCAAGGGTCTTCATTTAAAAAATAAACTATGGAAACTTTGTGCTACTTTCCAATTGCAGTGTATTTCTTTCTTTGTGCACAAAGCGTTTTTATTAGAGAGAAAGTATTTGCATCTCCTCCTTGTCTAAGCAAACTTACTAAATTGGATGCAACGCTTTGTTGTGTAGGGGTCTCATTCCCATAGAGTCAGTGTGTAGCACTTTGCTAAGATATGACTTTACTTCCATGTGAACATGTCACACTGATGTATATTTGTTGCTGAGTAGAACATGACAAGATGGAATGATCTAGAACTTAATGTGACTTAATGGAAACTGTGATGGCTTACCTCTAACTTCACAGAACGTGCCTCTGATCGCACCAGATAATCCTAGTGTATGATTATAACAACCCTTGTGAGTATGGAGGATTAAGATGGCATAGATGTGAATGTGTGAAACATCCTTTGATTTTTTTGTTACATAATAAACCTTAAGGAATGGGTCCTACATTATCGTTTTGAGTGCATTAGCTTATCTGAAGTTGGAGCTTTTTATTTCACTAACATCAGCTTTTACAATTATTAAAATAACTTGCTAATCAGTTTTACTCTAAAATACTAAATTGTACATCATGTGCTTTCTACAAAAGTGAACACCAAAAGTGAATGCTAAACCAGTTTTCTTGGCAGAAAGTCCTTTAAATATGTAACTGTAATGAGGAGTTGCAGTGTGGTCAGATGTGACGTTATATTCCGGCTCTTTTTCAGGAAACAGATATGCATGAATGTGATTAAGAGTAGATTTCTCTGAGCAGACAGGAAGGAAATAAGAAAAAGCACTTATCATTTTCTCTTTCAATAGCAAATATTACTGATATGTAGTTTTTAAAAAAAAAAATTTCTTTTTAGGTATGCTTTTCTTGGTGAGGGAGATTGGCCCTGAGCTAACTTCTGTTGCCAATCTTCCTCTTTTTTTTTTTTCCTCCCCAAAGCCCCAGTGCACGGTTGTATATCCTAGTTGTAAGTCATTCTAGTTCTTCTACGTGGGGTGCTGTCACAGCATGGCTCAATGAGTGGTGTATAGGTCCGTGCCCAGGATCTGAACCAGTGAACCCTGGGCTGCTGAAGCAGAGTACATGAACTTAATCACTATGCCACCAGGCCGGCCCTGATATGTAGTTTTGTTTTCCTTGATAAACCGAGGTCTGTTACAAGTATTTCAGTTCTGCTTCTAAAAGGCAGAGTCAGATAAAACTTCTAAAAGAGAGCTAGACCTAACGACGTTGAGGGTCAATTTAAATTGCGGTATTGAAAAATAAGAATCTGCTTCAGATCTGTATTAAAAGTTTCCAGTGTGAAATACTTCATTTTTCATGATTGTGCTGTAGCCTTTGTGGTAATTACTGTTATTTGACTTTCTGGATACAAGATCTAGTAAATTCTGTGTGGTACTCACTCACTAGTGGGGTGTTAGGGGATTGATAAATAGTATCTCTTCTCTTCTACACCCAAATCAGAACCCATTGAGAGATAGATGGATTGTGACGAATGGAGATCAAAGAGATTGGCTTTATTGCTGATGAAATGTCGAGGATTGTTGTGAGCTGTGTAGGCCGCCAAATGGTCTTCCTGATGCTATGCCCCCAAAATAAGCATATGCACGCAGTCGCTGGCAGAGGTGGAGAACCTCAAGCCTCGCCTGTGGAGACCTGTCCATGTGGAACCAATAATATGGAAGAGCAAAGAAACACCTTTGTGGAGGGGGCACTGACTCTCTCAGAGGAAGGGACTGAGCTGAGCATGCCATTTCTTCCCCTAAACTCACCAATTAGATAACCGTCTCTTCTTCCCATGGGGAGAGTTGGGGGCAGCGTAGAGTGAGGCTGGATGCTTCCCCACTGTAAGTTCCTCCCCGTGGAAGTGTGAGGAGAGAGAGGAGTAAGTGTTCTTTGGTACCACTTAACCACTGAGAACACTGGCACTTCAGAAAGAAAATGCTTCAGATCTGTGGTTATCCTAGTGTTTAATCAAGCTATCTTATGCTGGATGGCTTTCTAGATAAGCAAAACAAAAAGGCATCTATGCATGTATAGTATTCTCTCTTTCCTGCTAAGCATTTAAGCTACTTATCAACAGAAATTCATATAACAGAGAGGCAAATATGAATAACAAATAACAAAAATGGTAGAATAGGGCAAAAGGGATGCAAAGTCAGTCACATAGTAAAGAAAGGGGGACAGAAATATATTAATTCTTCAAGGAAAACAAGATGGCATTTCCCATAGGACCCATGTAGTGACTATTGTTCTTAAAAATTTCTATAACAAATGCAGCAATGAGTCAGACAAGGTTGTTTTTAAAATAACACCTCTAAATGAAAGCTAGGGCAATCAACAGTCTTGGTTTGTTCGAGAGTGTCCTGGTTTTACTACTGAATGTCCCTTGTCCCAGGAAACCCTCAGTCCCTGACAGACTGGGATGGTTGTTCACTCTAAATTGAAACTGACAACATAAAACCAAAGAGCAAATTAATTGCCCAAAGGACAAAGCTAACAGAATCCAGGTAAGTATTGGGATCCCAGGCTGGAGCCTGGAGGAGCGCAGAGTTGGCTGGTCCACCCACCAGCATGATCTGGCCTGGCGGTTAGGAGCATGTGCTCTGGGTGAGGCACACCTGAGTTTGAATCCTTGTTCTGCTAGTAGCATGTGATCTTAGGCAAGTTACTTAACCTCTCTCTCCTCTACACCTTTAACATTTAATCAAGAGATTTTCCATAAAAGCCTGGATTTCTCACTTTTCTGACAAATCGGCAGGTCTTTCCATCAGTGAGGGGAGCTGAGTAGGAGAAGTGCCCTTTAGAAGGGGCATATCCTCTGCAGGAGGACATGGGCCCCATCTGGCCCTCTGCTTCCTGTGTTTGGCCCTTGAGAGCCATATGATTTCCATCCCGTGTGATAAACCTTTGCTGCTTAGAGTGTGGTCCAATCTCTGGGGGCTCATTAGAAGCAGTGCCTAAGGCCCCACCGCAAACCTACTGAATCACAATTTTCACTTTAATGAGATCCCCGGTGATATTTACAGTGAAGTCGGAGAAGCACTGATTCAAACCGCAGAGCATTATTCCTAACTGGGGTGAGCCTTGGGGTCATTTGGGGAGGTTGTTGCTTGTTTGTTATATACCTATGTCTAAGGCCCTAGTCAGGCTTACTGAAATCAGAGTCCCTGGTGTAGAGCTTTCAGTCCGTCAAATTAATGCAAGCTACAAGATTTTGCTGTGCCAAACTGAGAGATATGGGTTTCAGTTTAGGTGTAAGAAAGCTGATTATGTTATCCTATTGGTGTCCTCAGATAGCACAAGTTCTACCAGCAATGACAGCTATACCATCTGAACACACTTCACGTTGAACTTCTGCCCATCAAAAGTTATTTGATTGTAACTTGCTCAATGAAGCCTGGTTGCGGGTGGATTGACTTTTGGGCAGGATGTTGCAGTGGTCTGAATTGCGTGTGTGTTGGTATATGTTATTACTCATACCACCTGAACAGTTTCAAAGGCAGTAGAGTGTTTTGCGAAAGTTTTCTCTGTTGTAATATAGTCTTACTGGTTTGCAGTGGAGCAGTGGGATTCTAAAAATAGTAAAACTATTAGCTGATTTTTTTTTTTCCCTTAAAAAATATTTTGGCTTGCTCTGAGGGAAATACTTAACTCACCATTGCTTTGATGGAGTTCTGTTTCTCTCAAACAGTGTGACATCAGGCCTCCTGGTTATTATTTGTTAAATTATTTTTCCAAGGCTACTAATTGCTTCTCAGATGCTCTTAGTAACTTAATCAAGTGTCCTCCAAAGTTTATTTGATCAAAATATCAGAGCTGCCATATTAGAAAGTTCCACTGTTAATTCTTTTTTCTATAAAACTTTAGTATATAGTAGGTTTATGTTTGATGAATTTATCTTTTCAAGTAACTTTCAACTAATTTTCTTTAATCCAATTCTTCTTGACGTAGACTTTTCATGTAAATCGTGCTGATTATTTTCTCTGTCTACTTATAAAATATCACTTCCTCTATCATTTTGTTTAGTAGTGTAAAGTGAACAATGGCATGTTGGAGAGTTTGATATTTCATTGTAATATACTTATCACTTTATCAGTTACTAGAAACTTCTGATTCCATTGCTTCATTCAAATTGGGCAAAAGGAAAAAGTTACTGAAGATCATGACTGTTGATTAGCTCTATGGACCAGCAGTATTGGCATCACCTGGGAGCTTGTTAGAAATGCATAGTCCCAGGCCCTGCTCCACACCTGCTGTGTCAGAGTCTGCATTTTATTTTATTTTATTTTTTTAAAGATTGGCCCTGAGCTAACATCTGTTTCCAATCTTTTTCTTCTTCTTCTTCTTCTTCTCTCCAAAGCCCCCCAGTACATAGTTGTATATCTATTTGTAGGTCCTTCTAGTTCTTCATGTGAGATGCCACCTCAGCATGGCTTGATGAGTGGTGCTAGGTCCACGCCCAGGATCTGAACTGGTGAAACCCTGGGCCACTGAAGCGGAGCACACAAACTTAACCAGGTGGCCCCAGGGCCAGCCCCAGAGTCTGCATTTTAATAAGATGCCCCCAGCAGGTGATTTGTATGCCCTTAAAGTGTGAGAAACTCTGGACTAGATGGTTTACCAGTCTCTCTACTTTAGGATTATAAAAAATATTAGCATATATGGTAGTGGTAAAAATAATGTCAGAAAGTATTTTCTTTCCCGTCTGCTCAATCTCTGCTTTTTCTTCTAAAATTTCATTTTAATGAAGATATTGCTTTCTCCAGATTGTTATCTTGTCTCTCCAGCCATCCCTATTGTCCTTCTTTTGGGTAACCTTCCCATTAGCCGCTGAGAGCAAGCATGCCCTGGCTTGAGTTCTCTACTCTTTCATTTTATTTGGAGACATATAGCCAGTATGGGATCATCTATGCTTTGTATACTTTTGATTTTCAGATCTCTCTACTTGGCATCTGCCTCAAGTCTGTCTGGTATTTTAAGCTAGATTGAGTCCATCCCTTAGGCAGTGCTTATAACAAGCACTTATCTCTGGCTATCTGGTTATCTCTGGCTGCACACTGGAATCACCTGATGAGATTTAAAACCATTTAATGCCTTGGTTCCATCTCATATGAATTAAATCTGTTTCTAGGGTTTGGCTCTGGGCATCAGTATTTTTTTACACCAGTTTCTGAAGGTGGGGTCTGGATGATTCTCTTGTGTAGCCATGCTTTAAAACCAGGGCCCCAGGACTCCGTCGTATTCATTGTATTTAGTCATTAAGGACATTTTCCCAGGATATAAGGTGAGTAGGACATGAGCACTGCTCTGAAGTATTTCATGGTCTATTGATGAAGGCGGGCACTTAAGCAGATAGTCACAGCAGGTGGGACAAGTATAGTAAGAGCTTCGGGACAAAGTGCACGGCAGCACTGCGGAGGGAAAGATGAACACTGGGAGACGGGAAGGTGGTTTTTAAGTTAAGCCTCCCAGGATGAGGTGAGCAAGATGGAGGACACCCCAGATAGAAGCAATAGCAGTTATGAAGGCATGGGGTCACGGGCTTATTCCTCATCTCACGTGTGGGGTATTGAGGTCCGCTTCTCGTCTATCCCACCTTCCTTTACATCTTCCTTAATATTTCTTCTCCATGTGTTGACAACATCACTACATTTCTCACTTTACTCTCTGAAACTCCGAATCATTTTCCCTTAATTATTAGGTTGATTTTTTTAAGTAACAGCTTTATTGACATATATTTTATATACTTGTATTAGTTTCCTATGGTTGCCACAACAAATTATCACAACAGAAATTTATGATGTCATAGTTCTGGAGGCCTGAAGTCTGAAGTCAAGGTGTCAGTAGGGCCACACTCTGCCTGGAGCCTCCAGGGGAGAGTACTTCCTCGCTTCTTCCAGTTTCTCGGGCTGTTGACATTCTTTGGCTTCCTTGCTTTGTGGTCTCTGTCTTCACAGTCTCACAATCTCTGCCTCTGTTTTCACATTGCCTTTTTCTCTCTCTGTGTGTGTCACAAATCTTCCTCTGCTTGTCTCTTATAAGGACATCTGTTATTGAATACAGGCCCTACCTGGATAATCCAGGATGACCTTGTCATCTCAAGATCCTTAATTCCATCTGCACAGATGCTTTTCCCAAGTAAGGTAACTTTCACAGGTCCCAGGGGTTAGGATGTGGACATAACGGTACTATACAGGTCAATAGTTTTTAGTATATTTACAGAATTGTGCATCCATCATCACTATCAATTTTACAACAATTTCCTCACCCCTAAAACAAACACTGTACCCATTAGCAGTCACTCCCCACTTTACCCAATGCCCCAGCCCTTGGCGATCACTAATTTACTTTCTGTCACTATTGACTTTGCCTAGTCCAGACATTTCATGTAAATGGAATCAAACAATATGTGACCTTTTGTGTCTGGCTTCTCACACTTAGCATAATGTTTTCGAGGTTCATCCATGTTGTAGCATGCATCAGTACTCCATTCTTTTTTATTGTTGAATAATATTCTGTTGTGTGGATGTACCACATTTTCTTTATCCATTCATCAGTTGATGGACATTTGGGTTGTTTCTACTTTTTGGCTGATATATAATGCTGCCGTGAATATTGGTGTACAGTTTTTGGGGTGGATGTATGTTTTCATTTTTCTTGGGCATATACCTAGGAGTAGGATTGCTGGGTCTATGGTAACCTTTTGAAAAACTGCCAGACTTCTTTCCAAAGTGGCCGCACCATTTTACACTCCCACAGCAGAGTATGAGGGTTCCAGTTTCTCCTGACTCCCTTTTATTTGGTTCTGTTGTCAATTCTGCCTTTTCTGATAACCTTCTCACTAAGGTTCAAAGAATATTTCCATTCCATTTCTGTTAGTGTCGCACTTTTTTTCTCACACTGAAGAAATGAAAGATGATGAGTTCTTATCTACCCTAAATACAGGATTTTCTTTTGGTTTCACCCTACTTTCCAGAAACCTAGTACAAAGCAAAAAAAAATAAAAAATAATAAAAAAAAATAAATTGATGCCTGTCTCCAGTCCGTGACCATTTTAGCTCTCAAAACCCAAAAATTTCTCCCTCAGCTGTAAGCTTAATGAAGGCAGGCAGCTTATCTTCCACTTTTTCTTGTAAACTTTGTATGCACCTAGTGATGAATGTCCTACAAATATTAAGAACATGATCACTGTCTCATGTGTAAAAGTATTTAATGTTTTATAGGCTGAATGTTTTTTCTTAATTATGCACACATTTTTGATTGCCTCACAACTTTGGTTATTGTTTTTAATGTGCAGATGAACAGGAGACTGAAGATGTGACAGAAGAATGTAAAGAATCTTAAGCAAAGACTAACTGGGGTGCGCTTTTAAGAAAGCTGGTAAATTAAGAAAGTCGGTAAAAAACTACATTTTTCCCAAATTCTTTGAATTCATTGAATGCATTATAGAGACTATTCCTCAAATAATGATTTTAATATTTGGATTCTCTCTTTCTGGATTACATATCCTTGATATTTTTGAGACTTGTGGTATAATGATTTAATGGTTTTTCTTCGTTGAAATTCCTGGGGAAATTGTTTTTTATGACTAATCTTGCAACATCAGGAATACATTATGGAAACCAACATTTTATGTATGTGTGTTAGGTTAAAACTAGTTGAAGTGCTACGATTGTTTTGTATTTGACTTTCTGTTACAACTCTATTGTGATTCAGACAGATTTAATCACCATGAATTTTTGTTTTGGCCCTGATTTTCCTTCTTTCCTCCCCTCTAATGCCTATTAAGTAAGTACAACTGCCATAGAAAGAAATGAGTTTTCTCAAAAAAGCAATTTAGGATAGCCTTTACTATCTTATTAGCAAAGATACTTTTCCTAAGCAGGACTTTGACTGAATTATTTGATATATTACTTTCAGTTTGTTATCTTCTTTCGGTGTTTGCCTTTTAGAATGCAGCAAATAAAGATCAGCTACTTAAAAAAGTCTGTGGTACTATTTTGAGAGAGAGGGTTTAGTTACAAGTCAGTAACCTGGATTCATGAGAAAATTTTATGTCAACACTCCGTATGATGAATTGGCATTAGAACTAGAAGTTCAATTTATTTCTGATTCAAAACAACCCGAGCTGGCTGCTGTGCTGCCTTTAATGAAATTTGGAGGGCTGGCCCCATGGCTGAGTGGTCAAGTTTGCGTGCTCTGCTTTGGAGGCCCAGGACTTCGCTGGTTCGGATCCTGGGCACAGACCTAGCACGGCTGATCAAGCCATGCTGAGGTGGCGTCCCACATAGCAGAGCCAGAAGGACCTACAACTAGAATACACAACTACGTACTGGGGGGCTTTGGGGAGAAGAATAAAGAAAAAGAAAAAAGAAGATTGGCAACAGATGTTTGCTTAGGTGCCAATGTTCAAAAAAAAAAAAAAAGAAATTTGGAGTAATGTATATGTAGCATTATTATTTTTTGCTCGAACATTTTCATCTGCTGATATCGGACAATTTTAGTGATTGCTTACGTCAGATTTCCTTGACTTTTTAAAATGAAGAATTCTAAAGCTACTATTTTTAGAGGAATTGATAGGCAATTTCTTTTTCGAGCCTCTTCTTTCAGTTTACATTAAAATAGCAATGGTTCATGCTGATCTCAATATGCCACAGTGTAATTTATCTTGATGTTAAGAGTTTTGCTGTGGGGTGCCAGCAGAAATTAACAGTTGTGATTTCAGAGTATCATAGGAATAATGTGTGTTGTAGGGTTTGGATCAGAACAATCCAATGGGAGAGATGATATGGGAATTCAGAGTACTGACAAAGAGCAGCCATTTTTGCCTATCAGCCTTTCCGAGGAGCTCAGCCTTCTAAAGCCACGTGCTTCTGGTATTTGATGTGTGTGTGTGCGTATATGTGTGAAAGTGGGTGAGAGAGGGAGTAAGGGAGTGAGGGAGAGAGTTTGGGAGGGATGGGGAGAACTTATGGCTTTATAATATATTTCTGATGGTATTTGGGGAATAGTGAGCATATATGTTACAGGAGTTTCAGAGAGAGAGGAAAGAAGACAGAATGATCTCAAGTAATGAATTTTCCCATTGAAAGAGGTGACACTATTCCAGAGCATGTCAACTGAAGGTACCTCTAACAAGGACTGGTAGACTGAATTTATAATTATTCAACACGAAGCCTCTAGATTTTTTTTCAAGTTAAACTTTTATTTTATTTTATTTTATTGAGGTCATAATAGTTTATAACATTGTGATATTTCAGTTGTACATTATTATTTGTCAGTCGCCACATAAATGTGCCCCTTCACTCCTTATGCCCATCCCCCTGACCCCCTTCCCTCTGGTATCCACTGATCTGTTCTCTTTGTCCATGTGTTAGTTTATCTTCCACAAATGAGTGAAACCATATGGTGTTTGTCTTTCTCTGTCTGGCTTATTTTGCTTTACATAATACCCTCAAGGTCCATCCTTGTTGTTGCAAATGGGACGATTTTGTCTTTTTTATGGCTGAGTAGTATTCCATTATTAATATATACCACATCTTCTTTATCCAATCATTAGTCGGGCACTTGGGTTGCTTCCACATCTTGGCTATAGTAAATAATGCTGCGATGAACATAGAGGTGCATAAGTCTCTTTGAATTGTTGATTTCAAGTTCTTTGGATAAATACCCAGTAGTGGGATAGCTGGGTCGTATGGTATTTCTACTTTTAATTTTTGAGAAAACTCTATACTGTTTTACATAGTGCTTGTACCAGTTTGCATTCCCACCAGCAGTGGGTGAGGATTCCCTTTTCTCCACATTCTCTCCAACATTTGTTGTTTTTGTCTTGGTGATTATAGGCATTTTAACGGGTATAAAGTGATATCTTAGTGTAGTTTTGATTTGCATTTCCCTAATGATTAATGATGTTGAACATCTTTTCATGTGCCTGTTGGCCATCTGTATAACTTCTTGGGAAAAATGTCTGTTCATATTTTCTGCCCACTTTTTGATCGAGCTGTTTGTTTTTTTGTTGTTGACTTGTGTGAGTTCTTTATATATTTTGGAGATTAACCCCTTGTCAGATATATGATTTGCAAATATTTTCTCCCAGTTGGTGGGTTCTTTTATTTTGTTCCTGATTTCCTTTGCCTTGCCTTCCTTTGTCTTACACTGATGAAGTCCCACTTGTTTATTTTTTCTTTTGTTTCCCTTGCCCAAGTAGTGATGGTATTTGAAAAGATCCTTCTAAAACTGCTGTCAAAGAGTGTACTGCCTATAGTTTCTTCTAGGAGTTTTATGGTTTCATGTCTTAACTTCAAGTCTTTGATCCATTTTGAGTTTATTTTTGTGTATGGTGAAAGATAATGGTCTACTTTTATTCTTTTGCATGTGGCTGTCCAGTTTTCCCAACACCGTTTATTGAAAAGACTATTTTTTCTCCCTTGTATGTTCTTGGCTCCTTTGTTGAAGATTAGCTGTCCATAGATGTGTGGTTTTATTTCTGGGCTTTCAATTCTGTTACATTGATCTGTGTGTCTGTTTTTGTACCAGTACCATGCTGTTTTGATTACTTTAGCTTTGTAATACATTGTGAAGTCAGGGATTGTGATGCCTCCAGCTTTGTTCTTTTTTCTCAGGATTGCTTTAGCTATTTGGGGTCTTTTGTTGCCCCATATGAATTTTAGGATTCTTTGTTCTATTTCCGTGAAGAATGTCTTTGAGATTCTGATTGAGATTGCATTGAATCTATAGATTGCTTTAGGTAGTATGGACATTTTAACTATATTTATTCTTCTAATCCATGTGCATGGGACATCTTTCCATTTCTTTATACCATCATTGGTTTCTTTCAATAATGTTTTATAGTTTTCATTGCATAGGTCTTTCACTTCCTTGGTTAAATTTATTCCTAGATATTTTATTCTTTTTTGTTGTGATTGTAAATGGGATTGTATTCTTGAATTCTCTTTCTGTTAGTCTGTTATTGGGGTATAGAAATGCAACAGATTTTTGTAAGTTGATTTTGATTTTGTACCCTGCAACTTTGCTGTAGTTTTTGATTATTTCTAATAGTTTTCCAATGGATTCTTTATGGTTTTCTCTATATAAAATCATATCATCTGCAAACAGTGAGAGTTTCACTTCTTCATTGCCTATTTGGATTCCTTCTCTTTCTTTTTCTTGCCTAATTGCTCTGGCCAAAAATTCCAGTACTATGTTGAATAAGGGTGGTGATGCTGGGCATCCTTGTCTTGTTCTTGTTCTCAGAGGGGTGACTTTCAGTTTATCCCCATTGAGTACGATGTTGGCTAAGGGTTTCTCATATATGGCCTTTATTATGTTGAGGTACTTTCCTTGTATACTCATTTTATTGAGAGTTTTTATCATAAATAGGTGTTGGATCTTGTCACATGCTTTCTCTGTGTCTATTGAGATGATCATGTGGGTTTTATTCATCATTTTGTTAATGTGGTGTATCACATTGATTGATTTGCAGATGTTGAACCATCCCTGTGTCCCTGGTATAAATCCAAGTTGATCATGGGGTATGAACCTTTTGATGTATTGCTGTATCCAGTTTGCCAATATTTTGAGGATTTTTGAATCTATGTTAATCAGTGATATTGACCTGTAATTTTCCTTCTTTGTGTTGTCCTTGTCTGTTTTTGGGATCAGGGTGATGCTGGCCTTGTAAAATGTGTTAGGAAGTGTTCCATCTTCTTCAACTTTTTGGAATAGTTTGAGAAGGATAGGTAGTAAATCTTTGAATGTTTGGTAGACTTCTCCAGAGAAGCCATCTGGTCCTGGACTTTTATTTTTTGGGAGGCTTTTGATTACTGTTTCAATCTCTTTACCTGTGATTGGTGTGTTCAGTTTCTCTATTTTATCTTGACTCAGTTTTGGGAAGTTGTATGAGTCTAAGAATTTAGCCATTTCTTCTAGATTGTCCAATTTATTGGCATATGGTTTTTCATAATATTCTCTTATAATCCTTTGTAGTTCTGTGGTATCCATTCTAATTTCTCCTCTTTCATTTCTAACTTTATTTATTTGAGGCTTCTCTCCTTTTTTCTTGTGAGTCTGGCTAAGGGTTTGTCAGTTTTGTATATCTTCTCAAAGAACCAGCTCTTAGTTTCATTCATCCTTTCTACTGTTTTTTTTTTGTTTCAATTTCAATTATTTCTGCTCTAATTTTTATTATTTCTCTCCTTCTGCTGACTTTGCACTTTGTTTCTTCTTCTTTTTATAATTCTGTTAGGTGTCGTTTAAGATTGCTTATTTGAGATTTTTCTTGTTTGTTAAGGTGGGCCTGTATTGATATGAATTTCCCTCTTAGGACTTTTTTTTGCTGCCTCCTATGTGAGTTGGTATGGTATATTTTCGTTTTCATTTGTCTCCAGGTATTTTTTGATATCTCCTTTAATTGCTTCATTGTTCAGTAGCATGTTTTTTAGTCTCCACATATTTGTCACTTTCCCACCTTTTTTTGTAGTTAATTTCTAGTTTCATAGTATTATGGTTGGAAAAGATGCTTGACATGATTTCAATCTTCTTAAATTTATTGAGGCTTGCTTTCTTCCCCAACATATGGTCTATCATTGAGAATGTTCCATGTGTACTTGAGAAGAATGTATATTCTGCTGTTTTTGCATGGAGTGTTCTATGTATATCTATTAAGTTCATCTGGTCTAGTTTTTTGTTTAATTCTACTATTTCCTTGTTGACTTTCTGTCTGGGTGATGTATCCACTGATGTAAGTGGGGTGTTAAGGTCCCCTACTATTATTGTGTATTGGTATTGTTAACATCTCCTTTTAGATTTGTTCATAGTTGCTTTATGTAGTGTGGTGCTGCTGTGTTAGGTGCATGTATATTTATCGGTGTTATGTCTTCTTGGTGGAGTGTCCCTTTTATCATTATATACTGCCCCTCTTTGTCTCTCATTGCCTGTTTTATTTTGAAGTCTACTTTGATATAAGTATGGCAAGAGCTGCTTTCTTTTGTTTGCCTTTAGCTTGGACTATAGTCTTCCATCCCTTCAGTCTGAGCCTGTGTTTGTCTTTAGAGCTGAGATGTATTTCCTGGAGGCAGCATATTGTTGGGTCTTGCTTTTTTTTTAAAGATTTTATTTTTCCTTTTTCTCCCCAAAGCCCCCTGGTACATAGTTGTATATTTTTAGTTGTGGGTCCTTCTACTTGTGGCATGTGGGATGCTGCCTCAGCATGGCTTGATGAGCGGTGCCATGTCTGCACCCAGGATCCAAACCAATGAAACCCTGGGCTGCCAAAGTGGAGCATGCTAACTTAACCACTTGGCCACGGGGCTGGCCCCTAGAGTCTTGTTTTTAAATCTATCCCACCACTCTGTGTCTTTTGATTGGAGAATTCAATCCATTTATATTTAGAGTGGTTATTGATATATGAGGGCTTAATGCTGCCATTTTATCACTCATTTTATGATTACTCTGTATTTCCCTTGTTTCTTGTCCCATGTATTTCAGACTGCCAGTTCAGTTTGGTAGTTCTCTATGATGATTTTCTGTTTATTTGTCATTTGTGTTTCTGTTATGATTACTTGTGTAGTTGTTACCATAAGGTTTGTATGAAAAATCTCATAGATGAGATAGTCCATTTTCTGATGGCCTTTTCTTTCTTTAGTCTAAGCTGATTCCATCCCTTTGCTCTTCCTCTTCTAAGTTACTCTTGTCACAACTTATTCCATCTTGTGTTTTGAGTTTGTCGTTAAAATGAGATTACATTTATTTTTGATGTTTCCCTTCCCTTTATCTATAATGTTATAATTGTTTGCAAATCTGTTCTGATAGAGTGCTGCAATTTTTAAATTTTATCTGCCTATTTATCTCCTTGCTTGAGGCTTTGTGAACTCTTTTTTTTTTTTCAGGTATGAAGGCCTTCTTCATTATTTCCTGTAGAGGAACCTTGTGGTGATGAACTCCCTCAGCTTTTGTTTATCTGGAAAAGTGTTTATTTCTCCATCATATGTAAAGGATATTTTCACTGGATAGAGTATTCTTGGCTGAAAGTTTTTGTCTTTCAGAATTTTGAATATATTATTCTACTCTCTTCTAGCCTGTAAGTTTTCTGCTGATAAATTCGCTGAAAGACTGATAGGGGTTCCTTTGTAAGTTGTTTTCTTCTGCCTTGCTGCCCTTAATATTTTTTCTTTGTCATCAACTTTTGCCAGTTTTACTACTACAAGCCTTGGAGAAGGTCTTTTTACATTGATATAATTAGGAGTTCTATTAGCTTCTTTTACTTGTATTTCCTGCTCCTTCCCCAGATTTGGGAAGTTCTCAGCTATTATTTCTTTGAACAAGCTTTCTGCTCCATTTTCCCTGTTGAATACCTATAATCCTTATGTTGCATTTCCTAAGTGAGTTGTATATTTCTCGGAGAATTTCTTCATTTCTTTTTAGTCTTAGTTCTCTCTCCTCCTCCATCTGAAACATTTCTATATTTCTGTCCTCAAGATTGCTGATTCTGTCCTCCATAATATCAGCTCTGTCATTCAGGGAGCCCATATTTTTCTTTATCTCATTCATTGTATTTTTCATCTCCAACATTTCTGATTGGTTTTTCTTTATAGTTTCAGTCTCTTTTGTGAAGAATTCCCTCTATTCATTAATTTTGTTTCTGATTTCATTGAACTATCTAAATTTTCTTGTAACTTGTTGAGTTTTTCCTTGATAGCTATTTTGAATTCTTTGTCATTTAGATTGTAAATTTCTGTGCTTTCAGGATTGATTTCTGGATGCTTGTCATTTTCTTTCTGGTCTGGAGTATTGATATATTTCTTCATACTATTTGATGTGGTGGATTTGCTCCTTCTCATAGTGATAGTATCTGGTCACAGATTCCACCTGCTGCCACTGCAGGGGCGGGGGGGTGGGAGGGAGGTGTTGGGAGCTGTGTGTTATCTTTGCTGACAGGGCATTTCTGTGATTGCCCGCTGGCAGCTGCTGCTTTTCTAAGGTATGCACAGGTGTTCTGGCTGGCCAGCTGAGCTGGAGCACCAGGTGGGGGGAGGGGTGCTTTGTTTCATGTGTGCAATCCTGGGGGTGTTGTCGCTCTGCCCTTGCTACCCGCCCTCCTGGGGTGATAACTTGACAAATATCCCCGCAATAGTTTAGCCTCCTCTGTGTGAAACTTTCCGATGGGCTGTGAGGGAACTTGGAGAGAGAAGGCATTCCTGTGGAGAGCAACCCCTTCCCCCTTTTTCTCAGAGCTGCCCATGGTCCTGCACCCTAGATTGCTGCCAGGGAGGGAGAGGAGATCCCCTTACTACCTTCCCCTTCCCCCTGGGGGGTACAGCACTTCTACCTTCAGACATATGTCTGCCTGGGTCTCTCAAATGTCTTTTGTGTTGTGTGAATGTCCTCGTTGGTTTATGAATGTCCTTTTCATTGTATCTTAGTGGGGAGAGTCTGAGGGAAGAACTCACTCTGCCATGATGCTGATGTCACTCTTCTAGATTTTTTTTAAAAAAAACCATTACCCTGATAGGGAGAGAGAGAGTTCTTATTAAAAATTAGTGTTTTTTTTTTTTTTAAGGTTCCCTCTAGACCTGTTTGCGCCAAAACAAGATAGAGAAGGAAAAGTATGAAAGAACGAGAGCTAATTCATTTCAGGAATGAATTTAGGATCTTAAAATTTACAGTTTTTCTATTTATTACTCTTCTTCCAACAAAACTGCTGGTACCACTTTTATTGTAAAGTTCCATAGACCCTAAAATTTTATTGCCCTTCAATCTCTCTGAAACGCATGGCAATAAACTCTCTTAAGAGGAAAAACTATTACCTTGATGGCATAATTTAAATTTTTAACAAGTTATTTATTTCAATATAACCTGATTTGAAGGTCAGTCCCAGAGTAAACATGAAACATACCTGGGAAAAAAGCTCCTCTTCTCAGATCCTTTTTCTGTCCCATCTTGATATTTTCAGTTATTTTTGGTCTGCTACTTAAAACTGAATTAAAATTCTCTCAAAGACTTCCCATATTGAATTACTCTGAGGATGAATGATGTCATGTTTCAAAGAGTTCTTTCTTTCAAGTCAGTTTTCCAAACTCTATAACTGTTATGAACACCTTCTAGTTCCTGATTCTTCACCTGGGTAACATAAAATGATTTGGCATTTTATTCTCGTCTATCTAGGGTAGAATAATATATTTGTCAAGGGAAGAAGATTCTGTCTTACTCAGCCAGTCCTTTCTAGTGTTTAATGGACCTCCAAGCAAGACCTTAACCAACTCATAAAACTTCTTATTCTACCTGTTCTTATTAAAACTGGAAACTAATTGGTCAGTATTCTATATTCATGGTTAGCCCACCTGAAACTCAAATTCTGCTTATTGTAATGCTTTGGCCTTCTCTTCACAAAATAATTTCATATTTTATGTGTGTGTGTGTGTCTATATATATATATATATATATATTTCTACCAAATTCTTTCTCTTTAATAATCTGTTTTTGACCAAAGGTATATTCATTCTCCAGAAAGTGCTATCTATAGAGTTTGAGGGAGGAATTTTCAAGGACAATTCCTCCCTCATTAACACTTACTTCTAAAGCTTCTCCACAACATGCAATTGTGTTGCTCACCCAGTGCCATCATTTATAGATCAGAAAATGTAACTGTGAGAATTGTATGTGCTTCACTCCTCTTTATCCCTTTGTTTTCATTGTTCTTTTTAGAAACGGAATTAGACTTTGAAAGGGATTCAATACATCACACACTGACATTAGTAAAATATGAAATTGTATCCTTTTGGGGGTCTGCCTCTTGGAGGTTATTTCTCTTTCCCTATTGTGTTTTTAATGTAGCATGCTGGTTTGTTGTTCTGTTCTTTTATTCTACAAAACTAGCAAATGCGTATTCTAAGCTTAAGCAATTTGGTCTTCCTGAATCGTATGGTTTAACAATAGAATTTACCCATAGCTTATAACATAAAGCCAGTAGAGAACAAATAACCATGGCTACCGTAAGTATAAATATAAATTTCCATATGATTTATTGTTGTTCCTTGTACATAAGAAACAGTAATATACAACTTACACTGCTTTAGAATGTAAAATGGATAAAAATGTGTACAAAAAAAGCACATTCCTAGAAAAAGGTATTGGCAAATAGTAAAAACGGGGGGGGGTGGGTAACAAGCAAAAAACAAATCAAAAACAAAAAAGAAACCAACAATTCTTCAATTCAGTGTGCAAACATTTTATAAAAATAGAAATACTAACTCTACAGGCAGTATTTCCTGATAAATTATTTAAATAGCATATCTACACAATCTGAGATATCTATTCCAATGGCAATGAGAAAATAATTTATAAAAATAAAGCAATGGCATACAAGATGATAGAAAAAACATAACTTTCAGAAAATGTATTTAACATTTCAATGCTATTTCCTTACTGGGAATACTTTTCTGCAAAGAATTTTTATACTATGTACAACATTGACTTTTTTTTTTTAGGTACTACAGTAGCTTTAAGTTTGTTAGACACTTAAACTCTTTCTGTTTGATCCAAAAATTCTTTACTCAGTCACACAACAAATGAGGTAATATTTGTATATAAGTTTCACCTTTGTCATTTTTTTCTCTTTTGGAAAAATGAAAAAAAAAAAGTGTAGATGCTTTTCTTCTCCCTGGAAATAGGCACAAGGGATGGGGTAAAACAGTATTGAAGGCCTCCTGGCTTGCTTTTCAATCTAGAAACACTTGCAAATAGACAACCAACTAATTCCACTTAAAAAGACAAAACAAAGGAAAAAAATGAAAGAATCCCAAATCATTCAAGCTAAGCACAAAGTGAAGAGCAGCTCGCTGGGCTGTTTTCCTTGTGCCATTCTTGTGAGAGATTTTCTGATAAATCTCAACTACCTGCTCTCGGGTACTTTCCATACGAAACCTAGATTCCAGGTAGAACAGAGTTAATAAATAATCTGTATTTACAATCTGACAGTCATGAAGACTTGTAACAAAGATGACATAGATCGTCCTTACGCTTCTTCCTGGTCCATGAATAGTCTTTCAGACAGATCCTCCAGAATAGGTAAAAAATAAATATTTTACATTGTAAAGCATTTGTAAAACAAAAACTTACAGTCCAAAAGAGAATTGGAAAACTCTATGATATTCAGGAAAAAAAAGAGAGAAGAGGAATGTTTTAGATAAGTTGATAATATTTTTGTGCCTTTCTAACCATAAAAATACAAGCACGGCTGCCCCTCCCTGGGGAGGCAGCCCAGTGCTCACTGAGATGGTGGGTTTTCTTAGTTTCCTGCTACATCTGCACAAGCTACATCCGGAAGAAAACCAACAGTTTCAATGCAACCAGGCAGAGGCAGCCAGCACTGCCTTACACTGGTTTACTTCCGACTCCCTCCCCAGTCACTACAGGTGATGTGTAAGGGGTGGGGATCAGGAAGAAGTCCAGAAGCCAGTCTTTCCCTCCCTTCCCTGCTTCTACTTAAGTGCCTATTTACGTGGGTTAGTCAGCTAACACCAGTCAGCATCATGAAATCCAGCGATAGTCTTTCAATCCCCTGAAAATGATTTAGTACCGAACATGTAACAGTTCCTCCATATTTTCTTCATACGATCGTCTCTTGGGTATGCGCCCTCCCCGCTGGGCTTTGGCCCCGGCTCCCCCTAGTCCTGAGGGAGTATGTCAGGGGTGGTTTGGTTTGCTAATTCTCGTGAGTCCTCCCTTCTCTCACATGCCCGAAAACGCTTTTGAGTCCACTGCTCAGAGATGGCCTCACAACAGCACCTGCTCTGTGATAAAAGCTGTGTGGAGCAGGCACCCTCCCACTGAAGCAAGCAGATGCTTTTGCCTTTTCAAAAGCACAAAGTAATTGTTTATATTCTTGTGAGTCTCTTCTCATTCAGAGGATGGATGCTGAGTCTGATTTGGAAAACTGCATTTTCTTGAGGCAAGTCACATGTTCTAGGAGTCCACACTGATGCAAGCAGAGAAAAAAGGAAGGCAGGGAAGAGAGATCCTGGGGGTTTTCTTAAGCCCATGGTTCCAGAAGGTGCAATACCAGCATCGATTATGATCAGTCTTTTGATCAACAGTTGGATGATTAGGAATCTGTTAAATAAACAAACACAGAAATATATAAACAACTAATTCATAAAGGCACTGTCATCTTAATATCAGTTAAATTCAAAGCATAATTTAAGATTGTTCTAATACATTAACATTTAATTTTATAAGCTGACCTTATGCTAGGAGATTAATAGAGCGCGACCTGCCAGAACTTACGCTATGCTTTCTAAGGCCTTCAAAGTTAAAAGTTTGAATTTTTTAAATAAAACTTTCTAGACTCAAAGATTACATCATAATTTTTTTTTTTTGAGTAAAATCAACCATCTTTTTTTGCTCTGATTGATCTTGTAAGCATCAGGCCTTTGCCCAGGAAACATTTATGAAGCACTTACTTGGTGGTAGGCCCAATGCTGAACTCAGTGAAAGCTTAATAATCATTGAGTGAAAAAGAATGGAGAAGAAAATGCTAAGGTTAGTAGTGAAAATGAATTTTTAACATGCCAATATGAAGGCAATACTCCTTTGTCCTCCTCATATACAGCGAGAGGTTGTGAAAGACAACTTGTGCTGTAATGGCACAACTAAAACTCTAAGTAGTGAGAAAGACACAGAAACATTTACAATTCTAAAGTGTTATTAACATGGTCTCAACTCTACAGGAGCTTGTCTGCTGTTGATCTTTACACTGTGTATGAAGAAAACTGAGGTTGCTAAGCAAACTGATACTGTTAACAAGGACTCAGGATTTCACAAGCCATAGTTCATAGGCATTATTTCATTTCCATCACTGTATCAACAGCAAAATACAAATAACCCTGTCTCTAAAACAGCCTTTCAATCAGACTGTCCCATAATTGGCATTCTCGATGTCAGTCTGAATTAGAGGTGTCAACTGTACATACACTGTATGTGGCTCCTACCTCTGCATTCATATTTCAGGTCTGAGAAGAACACCATTTCTTGAGAGAAGACAAACAAGCCTAGCCTGCCGCCAGCATAGGTTTTGTCATAGATGGGTCCTGAGTCAGCCATGATTTTCTTCCCTTCATACATCACCACTCTGCAGGAAAAAGAAACTCTCATTAGTGACACCCCTACTTTTTGGGCTCCTCCTTCTTACCATCAGTGTGATTCTAAGTGAAATTTGATCCTTGTGATCTTACCTAATGAAACCTGTCTTTGGCCTGTGGCTGAGACGCCATCTGTAGGCAGTGAAATCTTTCCAGCCTATGTGACGAGGGTCATGCCACAGGGTACGCACCTGAAGGAAAAGGAAAAGAAGAGGTTGAAACCCAGTTGCATCATGTGAAGATTTATGTTTCATTCCATAAGATACAGGGCTTTAAAGGGACCAAGTTGACCTAAATTAGAGGGTGGTGATGTTGGTTTTTTTCCAAGGCCTCCTTCATTTGATGTGTGTCCTTGAATGTACATATGAAACAAAGAGGGAAGAGAAGCAGCTTTTTTGTTTGAAGAGGCTGAAACTGCCTTTGGATTTGAGGGGTAACTCTTGGTTATGGCGAGCTCCCCTCTCAGACGCTATTATGTTCTTACAAAGCAGAGCTTAAAGCTGCAATTGGTGATGTTGAACTTGATGTCTTCGACTCCCTGTTGGGAGTCTTGATCAAGCACAGCATCCCTAGTGCGAGTCAAGCACCTGCCCCTTCTCTCCCTTCTGCAGGGCGTTGCTCTTACCTGGCCAGGGGTGTTTCCTGTGTGCCACAGGGCATTCCGCAGGTGCTCGCCAGGCCCTGTGGTGGAGTTCACAACTTTCACAGAAAGGCCTGAGTATCCCTGAGCTCTCGTGGGGTTGGTGTCCCAGTAGGACTGGGTGACTTGCTTCCACATCACAACGTAGAAGCGGCTGCTGGACTGGTAGCCAAACACAAACCCGGCGTAGTCATCATCCCTCTCGGTGTTGATGAAGAAGGTCCCACTGAAGTCCACAGCATTAAACTCGTCATAACCTGGAAGATGAGGTCAGACCCAGGTCAAAACCTGTAGCCTTCAAAAGGTTCTCCATTGTATTCCCAGACATCCTCAGGTGTCAACTGGGACAGATGCTACTGCCAGCTTTTCTATTTGCTTCTTTCACGTGTATGTTAGCCTTTTGTTTGAAGAACTCATTACTCACCTATAGCAAGTCCAGGATCACAGTTGACAGTCTGGACGAGTTCTTTACCCTGATGGCGTACAACCCAGTTAGGGTCATTTTGAGATGTCCCTTTGGGATCTAGAGGAATCATCTGGAATCGGCGGAAATCAGTTTCACTGATATCAACGTTTTCAGGACAAATGTCATCAACATCTGGCACATTGTCGTGGTCAAAATCATCTTTGCAAGCATCACCTCGACCATCACCTAAGGTAAAAAAGGCAAGAGTTCAGTGAAATTCTGAAATACTATTACTACTGGTGTCAGAAATTCACCATCTTGTCAAAGTTGGCATTTATTCTCTTCATCCTTTCAAATGCATTCAGCTTTGTTTTTATTTTCTCAATCCAGACAGCCATGGTTTCAGTTACTCTCTTACAAGTGGCTCCACTGACTTACCATCAGAGTCCTTCTGGTCGGGATTGGGCACAAGTCTGCAGTTGTCCCTGTCATCAGGAATGCCGTCATTGTCATCATCGTGGTCACAGGCATCTCCCTTGCCATCTTTGTCATGGTCAGCTTGGTTGGCATTGGGCACGTAGGGACAGTTGTCCAGGTTGTTCTGGTGGCCATCTTCGTCAATATCCTGATTGTTGTCACAGGTATCTCCAATGCGGTCTGAATCAGAGTCGAGCTGAAAAAGAGAAATGGAGGGTAGATTGAAGTGTAAGTCATCAGTGTTCAAGATAATTTATGGAAGATTCTCTAAGGTTTGATATGGCCAGTGGGGTTTCATGTCTATATGCTATTGTGGGAAGATAATATCAACAAATTTTACAAGTTTTTTCTTGATCCTTGTTTTCATAAAGGGATATTTAGGAGATTTTTTTTAAAATATAAAATTTTTAAATAAAATTAAGTAGAAAGCATTATTTAATCACGAAGGATAGAATGCAATGTTAACTGCTTATATCTTAATGTTAAATGAAATTCTTTGGGTACACTGTTATTTTCCATTGAAGGTTTCAATTGTAAAATGTTTGACATGTCAACTTCTACTCTTAGGTCATGAACTCATGGAAACATACTGCCTTTTGTGCACACTGGGTAATGTGTATGGCGAGGATCAACTATCTTCTTCTTTTTTAGGTATTTGGTTTTACACATCTAGTTCATAAGGATTGTCATCTGTTGGCTCAGGTAAAGTCAAAATTCTGATTTTCAAAACTCTGTTTCTTAGAGTATTTTTACATTACTCCGTGTGCGTGGGATTCTCAGGAACTGTTTATACACAAACTGGAATTTTTCTTGCTAGTATTTAAGCTCTTTGCTAGTAAGATTTTCACATAATACCTGAATCTTTTTATAAATTTTATTACCATCTGAGGAACCAGAAACTCATCCAGGGAGATTAAATGATATTGAAGAAATTGAATTTATAGTAAGACCCAACTCAAAACAGATGCCCCTCAGTGTCCTCTGATGAGCAAAGCTCTCCCGCATCAGTCATTCTTGTCAAGGCCCCAGAGCTGTTCATCCTGGTGCTTTTCATTTTTACAGGACCTCATGAGAGCCATATTAGGAGGAAAAACTGGATTTCTAATTGCTTGAATCTTATCAAAATATTTTTTAAAAGCTGGTTCTTAAGCTTCCAGAACAATGCATTTTAGAAAAAAAAAAAAAGCCTTAACTTTCATCCCTAGAAAATAACGATGGGCAATTACACAAGAAAAGAAATACTTCCAGACATGGAACCTGTTCTGGCCAATGTCTACTGGGAGCAGTTCCCAGCACAGGCAGAGAGTGATGGGTTTGCAATGCCATACACTTTTGAAGAATGACAAATGGGGATTTCTTCAGTTTTTGGAAGTATTTTTAGTTTGAAGGTTTTCTTAAAGCCAGATCGTACCATGAGCCATGAAAATGGTTGCTTATTTTGCTTAAGGGTATTTTTTTTTCCAACTTTTAGTCTTAAATATGATTACTATTACTAAAGAGTTGTTAGTCACGGATTTCTGCTTTGTATAATTTATCTTAGTAATGGTGGCTCATACTGAGCAAGTCACACAGACCTTCTTGAAGAAGACTGAAGTTACAAGATTGTCACACTGAAGACCTATATGGGATTCTGCCAGGAGCTCAAATCAGGCAAACTGTTTACATGGAAATATTATAGTTGGCCATGAGACCATTGAGAGCCACAGTAATAGGAGTGTTTGAATTCTATTTAACCCCTTTATTTCTTGAGGGCTATTCCAACTTTACTGAAAGATTCTGAAAGGAGGCCACCTACCTGATCTGGATTGTGTTCCAGGGGGCAGTTATCACACTGATCTCCAACCCCATCCATATCCGTGTCCCTCTGGTCCACGTTGTAGACATACTGGCAGTTGTCTCGCTCATTGAGGATACCTGCAGAGACAGGGGACAAATAAGAGACAGAGTCTCCAGCTCAGGTACATCAACCCAACTGCACACTAACAGCCAGGGTTGGAGAGAAGAAGGTTGAAAGGTGGGCACAGTCACCATGGCCTAGGGCCTGATGGAGTCAGGGAGCGCCTTACCATCCCCATCAATGTCTGCAGCACAGGCGTCTCCTTCCCCATTGTTGTCCGTGTCAGCCTGATCCGGGTTGTGGTTGTAGGGGCAGTTGTCACAGCGGTCTCCCACGTCATCTCTGTCATAGTCATACTGGGCTGGGTTGTAATGGAATGGACAGTTGTCCTGCAAAGAGAAGAAATGAACCTTTTACAACATTGCCTGGGAAACCAGCTCAAGCCTCAAACCACGTGCATAATATAAAACTGCAGAAGTCTGTAACACCTGTTTTCTACTGAGTGTATGTACTGATTGAGTACCCAGTGTAAAATGATCACAGCAAAAATTAAGAGCCAGGACATAAGTGAAAAATGGGTTCCTGCTGGTTACAAGTCAGTGAGATGTCAATATCATATCATCTTGGTCCTCAGTATGCCCGAAGTAAACTTCACTGTAAGACAGGACATTTGAAAGGAATCTGGGGAGCAGTGTCATTTGTTTAGGCATCGTAATTTCCTGCTCAAATTGCAGAGAGGAAGTTGTGATGAAAAACAAAACTTACTTGAAAATTCTCTTGGCAACATCTATGTCTTTAAACTACTGAAACATAATGAATAATTTCTAATTATCTCGTCAGTTTGGTATATTTCTCCCTATAATCCTGTAATTTCATTGAATCTTAAAGAGTTTCACTGTTGCTGAATAGAAAAGATGAAGAAGGAAAGCGTTTTTACCCTATCATCTGGAATTTTATCATTGTCATCATCATCATCACAGGCATCACCAATTCCATCCTTGTCATAGTCTTCCTGTCCCGAGTTGGGAAGGTTGGGGCAATTATCCTAGGAAAGAGAAGATGCACATTATGGCCACAGTCTGCATGCCTTTTGCTCAGGTCCTGCACAGGGAGGGACCCAAATGTTGCAAACAGAAAAGGAACTGAATGCTGCTCTGGAACAGCATATACTTTTCATGGGAAGAAAAAAAAAATGAAACATTTTCTTGGGAGAAAGAGCTATATATAATTTTCATAAATGCCCTAGGCTTTAGACATGCTGGGAACACAAGTCATACTCTACTGGCATTTGGTAGAGCACTGAACATGGTTTTTTTTGGACAAAATTGACTGGAACACAACTGCCAAAAGGACCTGCCCCATTCGTGTTCTTGCCACCAAGCGATTTAATATTAATGAGAATTAGTGCCTTTGGCAGATTTAATCTTTCAGTTGCATTTTCAGGCCTTAAGCAGTTCCTTAGCCTGTTCCTTAGATAAGGGCGAGGTGCCTTCTTTCTGGAGGCACACGAGGGAAGCTGGTTGTACCTTTTTGCAGTGGTAAGTTGCATTGGCCACGCACACCAGGTCCTCGTTGGGCCAGCCGTCCAGGTCCGTGTCCTCCCCGCAGATGATGCCATTGCCTGCGTAGCCGGGCTTGCACTCGCAGCGGTACATGGGGTCGCTGTAATGGCCCAGGTAGTTGCACTTGGCGTTCTTGTTGCAGTCATGTGTCCCGTCTGTGCAGGGGTTGCGGGGCTTGCACACCTGAGGGTACAACATCCTGATGTTAAGGCAGAGCCTTCAAGAGTCCCCAGATACCATGGAAATGAGAAGAACCCAGATCCCCATCATCTGAATAGACAGAGGCTCTGGGGGGAGGAGTGTGGCTTCCTTGGTCCTGCCCCATTCTCCCTGAGGATGTCCAGGTTACAGGCTAACACTGCTTTGTGTCTCTTTTTCCTGAACAATTTCAGCACCTAGGCATTTATAAGTCCACTGGCTCACACCTGACTGCAGAGCAACCTTTTCAAGTGTGATGGACTATTTTTCCCCTGCAGGATTTACAATGGATTTTCTAGTCGTGTTTCTGAAAACTAGACTGTACATTCTCCCCCTTCCCTGTTTTTTGTGAAGGGTATAAAATGACATTCCTCCCTCCCTCCCTCCCCTAGTTGTAGACTGTGGTTTCCTAGCCTCGTCTGTCTACCTGTTTGTTGGCAGCGGCATGCTCCACGCCCTGGCCAAAGGGCTGTGAGCCGGTGAAGCGCGGCGGGCAGGGCAGGCAGTTGTAGCCGGGATCTGTGTTCCTACACCGGTGTTCGCCATTGTGGTTGAAGCAGGCATCAGGCACTTCTTTGCACTATGGAAGAAACAACAGTTAGCTTCATGTTTAGCAAACACTGCCATGGGGAAAGGACAGGACAGGTGAGCTGCTTTCCTAGGTCTAGTAACTGAGCCCTCAGTTCCTCACCTCATCAACATCTTCGCACTGGACGCCATTTCCGCTGTAACCGGGGGGACAGGCGCCACATTTCCAGCTCCCGTCAGGGTAGCTAGTACACTTAGCACCAGCAAAGCAAGGATTGGACAGGCATCCATCTGAGACGAGAGAGACAGCAAATGGTTGGTCTGAGCTGCTGTTACTGCCATGCTGGCTACTTAAAAAACAATAGTGTAAAATATGGTAGGGTCTGTGTAACTGACAACTTGTTGAGATTATGTGGTCTACCTGTAATTTTAGAGTAATCAAACCACTCGGGACCTTTCAAAGCTGGAACCCCCTTGAATGCTGACCATTGCATTCAGTGAAGTAAGAAACTCCTAAGGGTGGTCTTGTCCCCTCCCGGGCTCACCAATTGGACAGTCCTGCTTGTTGCAGATCTGGTTCTCTGTCACATCACCAATGCAGTCCTTGCCTCCAAACTGGGGTGTGGGGTTGTTGCAGAGCCGGCTACGTTTCTGCACCCCTCCTCCACAGGTGACAGAACAGATGTCCCACGGGGACCAGGGACCCCAGCCTCCATTGACTGTAAGAAAATGAACAATATGCCAAAATTAGGGTCAATTTTCAGACATCTTACTGTTGCATAAAATTCTAAAGTTTGTTCAAGAAACCTCTGCTCCTGACACATGAAAAGAATGTTTGGGAAGAGGGTGAGTTTGAAATGGTTTTCTTTCTGTTTTTCATTAAAGAAACTGCTGAGCATGCAGGACTTTGCTTCTATTTGTTTCTCTAGGAAGTAACCTTTCCCCTCCATGACCCACTGGACTGGAGGCCGAAGATGCCAAGCAACCAGCTGGGCCGAGCGGCCGCGCGGGTGCCGCCGTGTTCACACTTACTGGGGCAGGCATCCTTCTTGCAGGCCTTGGTCTCCCGAGCTTCGCCTTCGCAGGGTTTCCCATTCATCTGGGGGCTGGGAGAGTTGCAGAGCCGGATCCTTGTGATCACACCATCACCACATGTCACAGAGCAAGACGACCATGGGGACCAGTGGCTCCAGCCGCCATCCTGTTTAACTAAAGTACAGAGCTGATGGTTATGGGATGCTTACCATGAGCCAAGCATTGTGCTAACTGCTTTAAATGCATTGTAGATATAAAATTCTCAAAGTAACCCTATCAAGAACTATTATCCCCAATTTATAGATGAGGAAAGAACCTCAGAGAGGGTCAGCTGTGCTCAAGGATGCACAGATAAGTGGTAGAATTGGGGTTCAGGTCCAGAGATCCTAGAACCTGTGCTCTTTTTTTTCAATATATTTTGTTTTTCCTGCTTTATCTCCCCAACCCTGCCCTGTACACAGTTGTGTATCTTAGCTGCAGGTCCTTCTAGTTGTGGGATGTGGGACGCTGCCTCAACATGGCCTGATGAGCGGTGCCATGTCCGCCCCCAGGATCTGAACCCTGGGCCACCGCAGCAGAGCGCGCGAACCCAACCACTAGCCATGGAGCCGGCCCCTAGAACCTGTGCTCTTAACCGCTGTGCTATGGAGCTGCTCTTGCTGATGACAAGGTCAGTTCCCCACATTCCTAAGTGACCAAGATGCTCACATCTCTTATCACACTCCTGAATGTGGCAGGTCCGCGTCTGGACAGAGGAGCCCTCGCATCGGTTGTTGAGGCTATCGCAGGAGCGGCCACGCTGCTGGATTCCATTGCCACATGTCACAGAGCAGGAAGTCCACTCAGACCATGGGGACCAGCCATCGTCCGCAGAGTCACTGGCTGCAGGGGAAACGGGCTCATTTAGTGCACGATCATTAAGAGAAGCTTTTCTTTAGACTGCTCTGGACTGTTTTAGACTAAAAACTGCTTTAGACTGTTCCGGACTTTCTTCCCTTGCCAGAGGGTGAAAAGCAATCTCTCTCTTAGGCCAGCAGCCAAGGGGTCTATCCCAGGTCATCCCTGTATACCATCGGGTCAATGGATCAGTACAACATCGGGCCAATGTCCTTCTCCCAGTGTGTGCTACTCATTGCTGCCTCCTTTCTCCTTTCAGCATTTCAAATGAATTTCCCTTTCCTGACTGACATATCTGAGTAGACATTTCCAGTCTCAGGCTTCCAAGGATACCTGAGTTTTAGGGAGCTTATGGGAGTCACTTCTGACTTCCAAGGGAGGCACAGACCATGTGTTTGGCAGATGAGCTTGAAGGCAGCTCAGCTGCTGTTGGCTTTGGCTCTGGCTCGGTCATGAGGGTGATCAGTGTGCTGCTCTCTCACTCTAGCATGTGGGGCCTTCTCTGCAAGTATTTTCACAAGAGAAGGACGTGTTTGTTTACAATCTGCCCAGGCACCATGACTACAATCACATCTAGCTGTAGCAGGCACAAGATGGAGAACTTGTTTTCTCTTGCTATCAGCTGGAAGTTCTCAGAGCAATCCCTGAGTCAAGTTCAAAACTCCACTAGTCTCCAGCTAGCTTTGTTCCCTTTAGCCCCCACCTCAGGTGAATGCTGAACAGAAACAGATACACAGATGGTTCTTACAGTGCCAACACTGCTAACGTGGTCCCTGCATGGGATGGCTGTTCTGAGCTGTGTGTGTGTGAAGGGCAAGCGCTGGCTTTCCTGTTTTATTCCTTATCTTAGTTGTGATGAGTCATCTTCATGACTTGTACCTACTACCTTCAAAGTGATTGATTTATACTGGCAACAAAAACCGGGGATAGTGTGCCACAGAACAATATCGTGCCTTCTTTCTTTTACTGCCCTGAAACTCAAACTGCTGATGTTCTCAGGCCTCTTATTCTTGCAGATCAAATGGGTAGAACTTTCAGGCCCAATGAAGTCCAATGCTCTCGCTATAACCCATCCATTTCTCTGGTGAAATTTAACTCCAGGCCATAAGGTCCCATTCTAAAAGCAGTCAACTTAGAGCTATTGCTGCTACATATTCATCTCTCCCTTATTCAAAGCATAAAACCAGAATCAGTAAGCTATACCAAGATCATTATTGCCTATACTATAATCCAGAAAGGTATTAAGATTTAGTCATAATGGAATTTTGGGCTGTATACACCAGACTAGTCATCAGTTAACCAGATGCTACTGCAAGAAACTGAATGAAGACATGGTGGAGGTGGGGGTGGGGTTCCAGTGTTGTGTTCAGCTGTCCAGGGTTTATGGAGAACTGACCTAGTCAGTGAAGAACGGTTATGCGGTTTTAGGAACTTACGCCAACACCGGGGGCAGCATTCTCCATCAGGAACTGTGGCGTTGGAGCAGGGCATGATGGGGCAGGAAACTTTTTTGCAGATAGTGACTGAGTTCTGCAGGGCAAGAGCGAGGGAAAAATGGGTTACTAAGCATCCTGCAAGCAGTTTACATACTCTAACATTTCAATTACACAGTGACATGTGGTCAGGACTGTAAAGGCTCTAGCTGGAATGATTCCAATAGAAGATCTGTCCCTGTTGTACTGCAGCCACCGGTACTGTGGAGAACGTGCTAGTGCTAGTTCCTTGCCCCTCCATTCCTTGGAGAGTTCTTTCTTAAATGCTGCTTAATCATTGGTGGAACGTACAGCATGAAGAATTTATCCAAAGGGAATCACCAACATCCTGGGTCAAATCTATTATTCTATGTCTGAAATTGAACTCGAAACTCAGCCAGGACTTTTTCAATTTTATCTTTATGGGGAAAAGAAGATCAATGAGGATTTTTTCCCTCATGGATAGATCTGGCTTTATATTATATTGGAGAAGAATGGGAATTTAATGGGTTTGCTCACAAATGCAGCAACCCATGATTTGTACTTTAGCTTCACTTTGTTCAGTGAGCCAGGTAAACCCTCAAACTCACCTGCCCCCGGCAGTGGGGAGGGCTAGAGTGACACACACACTGTGGCAGTGCCATCTGAGCGAAGGAGACAGTTACAGCCTAACAATGTTAGGCTCAGTGATTTGAACAACAATCAGTACTGTATGAGTATCTCTGTCATAGCTGAATACAAATCAGGGTTGGGGGAAAAGAAAAGGAATGTTCCAGGTTTTATCTGCCTGACATTCAACACTTAGCCTTTGAACTAAAGCAGGTAAATTATGCAGATGTCTTAGATTTGTTCTTTCAGATACCTAGCCTGGGGCATAATTAAGAATTTGAAAAACTTTCTGAGAGTTTGAAGATTTTATAGGTGTCATAATTGCATCTTAAAAAAACCACTTTGGTCTCAGGCCATGGAACATAAAAAGAGCTTGTGTGGCCATCTGGGTATTTCCCCAGAATCTGTGGCTTCAAACACATGCCATCAATTCGTATTTCAGTTCGTAAAGATCCCTTACCTGGCAGCGACACTCAGTGCAGCTATCAACAGTCCATTCCTCATTATTCCTGTACTGAACTCCGTTGTGGTAGCAGAGGGGAGGCCTCCGCAGCTCATTGGCCAGTTCTTTGTTCTCTTCGGTCTAAATGGGGGAGAAAGACCATTAGTGTCCAAACTCATTTTCGGTCATTCAGGATCATCTGTGATATACCTTCAGGGGCTCATGCTAAAGGGCTGGGGACAGAGGCCACTGACCACTTTGCGGATGCTGTCCTGAAGCGTGGTCACGATGGTACGCAGGCCCCTGAGCTCCAGGACCATGTTGGACAGCTCATCACAAGAGATGCCACAGATGGCCTGCAGGTCCTTCGTCTTGTGGCCGATGTAGTTAGTGCGGATGGCAGGGCTGGAACCATTCACCACATTGTTGTTGAGGGTGAGGAGGACATTGGTAGCTGCCAAGAAACAAAGAAACACAATGAGAAAAGTGACAGAAGATCTTCGAACAGATGCTCTCACCAGCCAGCCCCTCGAGTTCCTAGCTGTAAAGACATTTCATTTGGGGTGAGAAGTGCAGGTGGAGAGAGAGAGGGGGACAGAGGGAAAGGGGGAGTGAGGAAGTGTGTGTGTGTGTGAGAGATACCCTTTGAGGTCACCTCTGTATACCTCTTAACTGTGTTCCTTGGGGAAATTTATGCACAACCTCCATTGCTTAAATTTCTCAGCTTGTTTTGGGTGAAATTCCCCCCTGATTTTCCGATATTCCCTAAAAATAGCTGAGTACTCACAGCTGGAGCAGCCTTTGTTCCTGAGGATGTCTTCTGGTGTGGTTCCGAAGACAAACCTCACGTTCTGCAGCACCCCCTGTGGGCAGAGGACACACATGACTTGTAGAGTGTTGGGGAGGAGATGAGGGGAAGACTTTCTGCTAGGGAAAGCACACAATAGATGTTCCGAAAGTTTGAAAGAGGTCCCTGTAAGATCACCATGTCAAAATAACACACCGACGTAAACTGCCAAACAGCTTCAAAATCTTAATTGTGTCTTCTGCCAAGTCTTCAGTATTTTACAAAGAATTCAGTTATCAGCCTACTGGGTACACAGGAAATGGAATCTGATACTAAGACCAGAGGATATAATCCCACCGTCCACTGTCAAAGAGTTAAATGTGGGAGTTTCAAAGCCACAGCTGCAAAGATCTAGAAGTTTAAGCAGGGAAAAACCTGCAGCAGCAAATATTCACTATTTTAACCATGTGAGACCCACTACATCCCCGTGAGGAATCAAATAGCAAAGTGGTATTTATTCTGCTCATACAGAGTATCCACGTCAAGCAATATTACAGTTGGTGGAATGCATCTGAAAGTTATTTTCCTGAGAAGCGCATAAAGACTATCTAAGGCTTGAACAGGCTGTTACAGGAAAACCATTTCTTGCTTCCTTTGGTGTTTTTCAAAGTGTGGTCCCCAGAAAACAAGCACCAGCTTCACCCGGAACTTGATGGAAATGCCAATTATCAGGCTCCACCCCAGACCTACTGGATCTGAAACTTATGCATTTTAATAAGCCCTCGAGGTGATTCTGCTGCTCCCTAAAGCTGGAGAACCACTGCTTTAGTCCACAGGCAGTATCTCCCGTACTAGAACCCCTGCCTCTCCTGCTATAGCCCTCCTGACAGGTCAGCTGGCTAGAAGCGGACCCCATGGACCAGGAATCAGAGGAGGGGACCTCACCTGGAAATTGTCATTGACACCTCCTTTTGCGATGCGGAGTCTGGCGATGCTGGCCAGGTCCCTGGTGAAGATGCTCTGGATGGGGACGTCCAGCTCAGCATTCTCCATCTTCTCACAGTCGATGTAAAGCTGGGCCCTGTCCTCCTGCACAAACAGGGTGATGCTCTTCCACTGGCCGGTCGCCAGGAGCGCTTCTTCCACGGACACCACATGCTGCTTCCCCTGCACGGTCAGGCTCAGGTCCAGGGTGCCCGCCTTGCCATTGGAGACCACGCTGAAGATCTGGCCAGAGTGGTCTTTCCTCTCCACGGCCAGCAGAGTGCCCCGGGTCTTCTTCATCTGCCTCAGGGAGGCCAGGAGGAGGAACCCTTTCTCGGCCCGCACAGCATCCACTAGGTCTTGGAACTTGTCATCAGGCACAGGGGGGATCAGGTTGGCATCCTCGATGCGGAAAGCTGGGCTGGACGGGTCAGGACCCTTCACCAGCCGGCGTCCAGAGCCCTTGCGGGAAGCCCCCGTGAGTTCAAAGATGTCGAACACGCTGTTGTCTCCCCCAGACTCTGTTAGACAGGAGTGAGACACACAGTGAGCCTTCTAGGCTGGGGCCAGGGCTGTGGGGCTCAGCTCCGAGGGGTGGGGGTCAGAGGGACAGGATGAAAACTCCTGGCAACTACTGAAAGAGCTCAATAAACACTGTGGTCTGAGGGAACCTGCATCTTGATGTTGAATCAGGGCTCAGGGGAGAAACAGCTGGGAGAGGAGAGCACAGGAGGGAGACACCTGGGGTAACCAGCGCCTCCTCCCCTTCCCTCCCCCCTCAAAAGGTATTATATAGACTTACCTGGAATGCGGTTGGAGCCACACACATGTAAGAGGAACAGGACACTGAGTCCCCAGGCCAGCCCCATGGTGGAGCTGTTTGTGCCCAGCAAGGAGCCTGCAGCAGAAAGCACAGAGCCCACCGTCAGAGGCAGCAAAGCAGGGAGGATGGGCAAAAACTGGGGACTGGGCTTGGGACAAGGGCCCCGGGGATCCCCCTTTGGCCCCACATTGGCTAGGATAACTGTACTTACTTTGGAGAGGGCATCAGAAAGAAAATGGGAGAGTTGAGGGGAGGAGATTGTGGTTTTAAAGGGGGGGGGGGCAAAGACCAACAATCTGGGGGCTTTTCCTTGGGCAGTCGAGGACCTAGGACCAGGAGGTGTAGTTTGGCGGCGCAAGAAGGGCGCGGGGAAGTGGAGACTCGTCTGAAGAGCTGATAGAAAGGTTTAGGGAGGACTTGAAGAATAGAAGAAAATCTTGGGGTGTCCTGAGAGTTGGTTTGTGAACTCCAAGCCTGCAGAGGATGTCTGTGGAGCTCTTCCACGAGAAGAGTCCTCCAGCGGCTGGGAGGGACAGGACGGGGGAAGGTGAAGAGTGTGAGATCCAGGAGCCCTGGGGGACTGAAGCCTCGGAGGCCGAGGTGGGTGGCCAGGGCAGCACTGGTCCTCGGCAGGCGCCCAGAGATCCCTTACCTGTGTGCACACGGGCCAGCGGCCGGAGGTGGAGGCGAGGGCGCAGCGGCGGGCGCCGAGTCCGGGAGCGCGCAGCGAGGGCGGTGCGCTCGGGGAGGCCGCGGCCGGAGTCGGAGGCTGCGGGCGGAGCTCGCGGGAGTCCGCGCTCGCCGGCCGGCTCGGGAGAGTGGCTGGCGAGGTGGAGGAGCCGCGCGTCTTTAAAGGGGCGCTCACATTCCTGGGGATTCCTCTGGCCAATGGGAGGCGGCCGGGCAGGAAGCGGGAGGGGGGCCAGTCTGGGTTCCTCTCTCCGCCCCCCGCTGCCTGGCGCACAACTTTCCAGCTAGAAAGTGAAGGGGGGAGGCCGGGGTCGGGGCCCAGGAGCCCTGGAACTTCTCAGAAAAATAGGTGCCCGCCCACGCAGCCTTGGCGCACGCGGGCTCAGCACTTTGACTCTTGCGCCATGCGGGACCGAGGCGATCCGTGTGAGCATCCCAAGCAGCAACGGGGCTTTGGCCAACCAACCAAGACCCTGAGGGGGCCTTTCAGGCAAACCTGTATCCTTGAATGCCTAGGCGATGGCTGAGGGGTGGACACTTGGAGACCAAGCCCATTTGTGGGAAAAAAAGTGAGCCCGACGGGGTAAATGGGACCGAGAGAACCTGTCCTTAAAGAAGTTCCCTCTTAGTACTTGTTGACCCTCATCTAACCATCCCTGCGGGTAGGGTACCACGCGCCCGGCTTCTCACCAGCATCGCCTCACACCTGCGCTCCGCCTGACCCGATGAGGGAGGGGAGTGTGGTATCGCGCCGGCCCGCAGGGCAGGGTACTGAGCTCGCGGTCCCGCTGTCCGTCCAGGGCACTTTCTGCGGCTGCCTGTCGCTCAAGTCCCCAAGAAGACCGCTTCTCCCAGTGGCTGCGGCGCTTCCACGGCTTGCCGCTTGGGGGCGGTATGTGTATTCTGATCAAGGGGATGAGCGAGGACGGCTTCTTTCTAGTCAGGAATGTTAAGAAAACTTACTCGTATCCAGTTCCCTCAAGCCAAAATTGACATTGTGTCTTGAAAAACAGATTTTGTGCCCACTCGTGCCTCTTAACGTGACTCCTGGTTGGAGGATTTGCAGAACCATCTGGCTCCAGGGTCTTAAACTATTTACAGAACAGACCCATAGAGTAATAAATTACCCTCTGCCTATCATTTTATTTGCTTTTTTTTTTTCCTCCCTAAACGTTCTTTTCATTTTTCGGCTCCTGAAACCGAGGTATGGGTTACATTTCTGTGGGTGCACCAATTGCCATGAACGCTGCCGCTTAATGCTTCTGTCATTGGAAGTCTGGTCTCCAAGCCACTGTCCCAAGCCAGCATGACTCCAGCTGCCTGGAATTCCATTCATCTCTTTGGGCTGAGACGTCAGCAGCCACACTTCCCCTGCTGTGGTCCCGCGGGATCAGCCTGGCCCTGAGACACAGGGCACAGGTAGTAGCTTCACCAAATAAGGATCTCAGCCACTGGCCAGGGGAAAGCCTTGGGCTTCACCTGCCTTCTTAGCACTCACACCTGGCAGGACTCCTAAGTGCTGGAAACACCCACGGGTTTACATTCATTACACAGCAATTTCACTTTTCATGTGTGGGAGTGTCGTGTGACAAAGTGCACGTGTGTGTGTGGGTGACGGGAGAGTGTTTTCTAGTTACTCAATATACATCGAATACCTCTAGAAGATGACCAGTATGTTCCTCGGTATGTTTGTTGCTTAAGTAGTAACTAAAACTGACAGATAGATTTCACATGTTGAGAGACAGAAATAAAAGTCTCTATCGGATGAGTAGTCAAATCAGATTCCTCTCGTGGAAGTCACAGGTAATGATTCATCCAAACAGATCTGAGGATTCTAGAATCAGCAGCCACGCATGTTCCTCCTTTTCCTTCTCCTTCTTTAGCATCCTGTTTGCTTCTTGAAAGGCGATTTTTTTTTTCACTTGCTGCTAATAATGCCGTGTACTTAGACACAGTTTTCAGAGCGGTGGCCAGCTGATGGCCCTGCTCCTCTGGCCCACTTGCTAATTTTGTACAGATTAGCTGAGAGCTGGAGGTCCTTAAGGGGCTCACAAAAGCAGAGTACATTTCTCCTTTTATAAAAAGATCATCTCGCCTAGGCTTAACCGCATAGATAGAGTAGAAACCCACTGGAATGCCCCTTCAGGCTAGCGGCTTCCTGACCAAGGGCCTGTAGGAATCCCTTTAGAGTTTTCCTGGAACTTGGGTTCTTTCAATGGAAAAAGGGGAAGAATTTTAACCTTCCACATGCTTTACAAATAGGAAATGACCTATATGGTGGCAGGAAGAGCTTTCCTGTCAGAGAAAACTGACAGAGGTACAGGACTTATTTATTTCAAACACAAAGGCCTTCCCCAAGTCCTGGGAATCCAGTTGTTCTGGGAGAAAGGAAAGATCACAGTCAGGTGGTGTCTGGGCCGCTGTTAGGAATCACCTGTGTTCCTGCTGAGCATCAGTATGTGCTGAAAATATTCCCCAGAAGCCTAAAAACCGCTGGGAAGCTTTGAGAAAAGCAGGAGTGAGGAAAGGGGAGAGGAAACCTGCACCTTCAATCTGGGAGATAGTGTCCTTGTGTGTGTATGTCCTCAACCTACAAGTGCTGGAATTTTAGGCCAATCATCCGATGTGGACCCTAAGAGATGGGCCTTCCAGGGAGAGGATCCAGTTCTGTCTTTGCCAAGTTGACACCTTTGAGGATTATGTATTTAAAATAAAATCGTAAAGCATATGGCATTTTGCTGCGGGATTTCCTTCTTCCAAGTTCCCCTAATTGGATGTGGGATTGAGCTAAAAACATTGCCAGTAAATAGGAGGAAAGGACTGTCAGTAACAGCTAGTTTAAACATTGCACGTGATTGAGGAGGGCAAGATAATTGAGGGGAAAAATTTTGTTTATCTAGCCAAGAACAGCAAGGTGCGCTGTAATTTTGTGTCGTGATTTTTAAAAATCTTGGAGATATTCAGCCGTGGAAAATTTCTTAGAAGTGAGCAGAAACCGAAAATCATCATATTTCTAGAATAGTCCAAAATCATAGCATCTCTACCAAGAAGACATCATAACTTCAAAATATTCATAACCAAATATTTTCCCTAGATCATAGTTCAAAGTTGTTCTAGTTCAGCTGCCTTGCTGGTCAGCGCCAAAGGGAAGTTACCTACAGAATTTTCTTATCCTTCAATCAGACACCAGCTCAAATCCCCTCTTTCATGAGATGTTCTCTGGTGACTTTATGTTGCATTGTTCCTTTTTTCTTTGAAATTTTGAAGCATGCGTTACCTCTACCACATGACTCATCACCTTACACTCTTTATTAGTTGGTCTCTCAAAATCAATCTTATTTTCTCATGTGTAAGGACTAGATTGTATGTACCTAAAGGCTTGAGCCTGGGAAGAGCTCTAATATTGGAATTTCCAAATCCCTTTATGCTCAAGTCAATTAATGGCATAAAAGGACTGGACAACTCACCATTTTCCTATCAATGCTACCATCTCATGCAGTTATGCCTTAGCTCTTGGGGTGGACAAGGTGACTGCCTCCCAAACATTGCACCCCTCCCCACACAATTGAAGCAGTACACTCAGGGAATTGATCACAATGGGAGTGTGTAGGACTGTTGGTTTAAGGGTAATTACCTTCTCTACCCTCCCCCGCCCCCTTCCCAGCTAGTGATGGATTGTGAATTACTGTGTGACTCAATTCTGGCCAATGCTGGGAGGGTTTGCTGAAGGCTGCTGGGGAGCGTTCTTCCTTGCTTTTAAGAAAGAATCTGTGAAATCAGACTTTCTCTGTCTCCATCTGGACAGGAACAAGAACGCTGCTAAGCGCTGTTTGGTGCTGTTGGCCACCAGGGGAGCCAAACTTAGCATGAGGCCAGTGTTGGAGAAGGAAGAGCAGAGAGATGGAAAGAACCATCTTCCATGGTATGTTAGCCAGACTTCTGAGCTGCTAAACCTACCAACCCTAAAGGCCAATGTGCCCTTGGATTTCTTTGGACATGTGCTTATTGTTTAAACCAATTTGTTTTCTGTGACTTAGAGCCACAAACTTCATAACCGATGCAGCTCTTTTCTCTCGGTCTGGATTGCCTTTTACTCATACTTTGCTTGAACTTCTTCTGATTTATTTAGGATAAGAGAAATAAGAATAGGTTTAAGGATAAAAACATTTTAAAGACTCTTCACTTGCATGATTAAAGTGCTTTCCAGAGAAGTCGAACCATTCTCTCCCCTTCCTGTCCCTTTGCCTGCAGGGCACTCCAGTCCCAAACACTATTTACTGCTGACAGCATTGCTTCCGACTTTACCGTGTCTTTGTATCCCTCTCTCAGGCAATTTTGAGATATAGTCCATTGAGTTCACAAAGGAAAGAATATCCAGGATGAGCTGATCCTGAGTGAAGGAGCTGAGAAATCGAGGTTGTGGGGACAGGAAGATGGAAAAAGGAGATGGTGAGATCTCACCCTGGCCTAGAGATGGGACTGGGGAAAATTAGCAAGAAAAAGAAGTGAGGACGTGGAGACAGCCTCTTAATATGGGGTAATGATAACCCCCCGAGTGCCATCATTGATGAAAGAGCTGGTGGTACCCTGGATGAGGAGGAAGCCTGACTCAAGGTTGATGATGGAGAGCCCTGTGTTGGGAGCAGCCTCTCTTACTCTCCTTTCATCACTTTTCTCTCTATTCAACTTTTAATTTTTTTGGTTTTATCAAGGTATAATTGACAAATAAAATTGTCAGACATTTAAAGTGTACAATGTGATGAGTTGATATACATAAGAAAGGATTCTCACCATCGAATTAATTAACACAACCATCACCTCATGTAATTACCTTTTTTTTTTTCAGTAAGAACATTTTACTTCTACTCTCTTAGCAAATTTCGGTTATACAATACGGTATTATCAATCGGAGCTACCATGTTATACGTTGATCCTCAGACTTTATTCTCTGTTCAACTTTTATGCTTTATCATCTCGATGCCTTTCTGGGGCATCAGTTAAGTATGGGCTGGTTTGGGTTTAGGTGTGGAAACTTTTTCTTTTCAAATGTTTGTCACCTCCCAAGAAGGCCACACATCCAAAGGCAGCCTTATAAACAAGGGGAGGGAGCTGGGAAATCATCTCTGTGACTTAATTTGGTGAGTTGGAATCACACTTCCTGCCTCCCAGTTTCTTCTTTCTCTACTGAGGCTTGCAATTTCTCTGACATGGAAATTTTTAAGTTAGAAAGAGCCATCTAGTCCAACCACTCAGTTAATAGATGAAGAAGTTGGTTCAAAGAGGTGAAGTGTCTTGAAAATGGTCCTAGAGCCTGTCGGGGGTGGAAATTGGGAAAACAGCTCAGGTTCCCTGACTTCCAGCTCAGAGACCTTCTCTTTATATGGTTCTGCTCTTCGAGATTAATTTCATATGGTTTCAAAGATGTTTTAGTATTAAAACCAGCAGAAATATTTTCCAGTTTGCCAGTTAAGAGCAAGGTATGTGCCCAGGATAAGGAGCTAGGGAGGGGCGGGGGACTAAGTTGGGAGGTGAAGGACAAGGAGGGAGGAAAGACAGAGCAGAAGAGACTGGATGTAGCTTGTCAACCAAAGGCCATTCTGCGTTATCTCATTATCTCATTCCCTCTGCTCCGCCTTGATCAGAGTCCCAACTCTCCCAGTCCCCTGATTCTCTTTGGAGTCTGCTGAAACACTTACTGCTGCTCCTGATGGGTGGGGGATACCATGTTTTGGCTTGAGGTTGGGATGATCAACTGCTTTAGAATTGTGCTATCACTTCACGTTACCCAGCCTAGGACGCGATGGAGAGTCCCTTTCATTCTGAAGCAAGTTTCACGGAACTAGAGGCAATCTGGCCTCCCAGGTTTCTGGGAATTGTGAAATAATCCTTCAGCCTAGTACCAAACAATTCTTTTGTAGACTGAGATGTTTAGTTGTTCTGCCCACAACTGAAGGGCTCAGGGAGCACCTCGGTTATGTACAGAAGCCACACAGATGGTTAAAGGACTGAAACAAAAAGGACAGATGAGTTAGCTTGCAGAAGAGAAGAATGCACCTTAATTCTGTACCTTTTTTTTCTTATTGAGGTTGTAAAGGTGTTGATCTTGGTATTTTCACAAAGAGGATAGAGCAATAGCAGTATCTTTGGAAATAATGAAGGATTTCCTAGAAGTGAGGATTATAACACATTGGAATGTTACTGAGATAGGTTGTGAAATGTTTTCTGGATGTCTTCACTGACAGTATGGATTAGGTAGTTAATCTGGAATCTGGTAACCTCCAGAGGTCCCTGTCACAGAGGAAGTCTAGGAGTCTGTGTGTCTATGAAACAATGGGGCTTCCAGGACGTCCATGGGGGAGCTCGCTTCTGATGCTGATTAAACACATTCCTCCGAAAAAATTGGACTTTTCTGAGGTTCAACATGCTCCTTCAAACCACCTATTTCATTTTCTGAACAGTCTTCACATGTGCAGTCCAGATTAAGTGATAGTTCCAAGTTTTCTGTTATTTTTTTTTTTTCCTGGAAGAAAACTACGAGTGTCAGTTAAAAGAGTAAGACAAGCGAACATAAAGAAAACCCCAACTATGGTGTGAAGAATTTTGAAGATTGAATATGACATGGAGATTGGCACCCACTTTACGTCTGGATGAAAGACTCGCATACTACTGGGAAATGTGGACGGCAACCAAATGGCTGGGGTACTGGGTGTTTATTTTAAGTGATATCAATCTCTTGGGTGGTTGTTTTTTCCTTTTTCTCCTTTTTAATAGTGAGATCATGACAACTTGCATTTGGCAGAACTGAGCGAACAGAATTATCACTCTTCCTAATTTAAGAGGATGAGTGCATAGTCTGAAAAAACTTTATGTTCAATTACAACTCTAACGTTTAATTACAACACTGAAACACGGCTGCTTCTCAGGGAAGAGGTGTACATGGAGGAAACTGTTTCTTTTTTTTTCCCTCTCTCCCCCCACCGCTTTCTTCTTTCTTCGTTTCCTTCTTCTTCCTTTTTCCTCTTTCATCTTATCTCCTCCTCCTTTTCTCCTCCCCCCTCCTCCCCTTAGTCCTCCTCCTTCCCTCTTCTTCCTCCTGGCTCTTCTTCTTCCTTCCTTTCCCTTCTCCTTCTCTTTATCCTTATCCTTAAAACTGTAGTAGGATGAACTGCAGTAATGCAGGTACAGCATTAGCTCATCATTGTGCACCCACCTGGTGTCCACTTACTTGAGTTCAAAATCCCGACTTTCCTCAGAACTCTAACCCCTCATTCCATCCCACTTTATCACAAGACTTGAAGGCAGAGGGCATTTGTGTGACTTCACCCTTCCAGTTTCCCTTGTCTGTCCATCCTTCCCGAAGGCTTGGTGCCCAGCAGCTAGAACCTCATGGCCTTGTTGAACCTGGTAGGTTGGGGGTTGGGTTCCATGGGAGGAGGCATGGGAAGAGGGCAGAGGTAGATCTACCAATGGCCAATGGAACTTAAGCTTCAGGCTCCCTCATGTGCCGGAGCTACTTCCAAGGCCCTACAGGGGCCCTAGCGATGTGTTCATGGGGTCATATGTTTGGTAACATTTACAAAAGTAAGATGTTTTAACCACAGCTGGTTAAATCCATTGCCTCTTCCATTCTAACTTGCCTCAGTCACACTTCTTCTCATGTTGGAGAGTTAGAATGACTTCAGGCATTTTTTGATCTGACTAAGGGGACATAGATATATTTCTTTGGTTCACAGTCACTTCTACTTATAGAGAAGTTGTTGCTAGCCATCCTTGCATTGAAATGGCTTCCCTGAGTTGCCTAACTGGTATCCTGACACGGAGGTGTGGGGTTAGAAGTTGTATCATGATATACGTGTCCTATAGTGTCTGACACTAGATGCATGTGTGCAATGGAGGAGAAACCAAGGTTGAAATGTGTGGAGCCAGAAGGTAGTCTGTGGAAAAGCGTTACATAAATGTATAATATAAATATTTTGTTATTTTTTCTGGGTTTTGTGATGTTTGTGGCATTTTTTAGTTTAAGTAGTTTTTAGTTTGTGTGACTTATCTCCTTTTAAATAAACATTCATTTTTACCTAATTTTGAATTCATAATTTTATCTTATTTTTCTTAAATAAGACCCCCTGAACTTTATACATTTCAGGCACACCGAACCTGAATCCTGCCCTGGAGGAGGGGTGTAAGAGGAGATTGAAGGGAGAGAGAGCGTGGGGAACACCGCTCAGGACAATAACAGAGGCAGGCTTGTGAAAGATGATCAGGGCCGGGTGAACAGGATTTCCGTCACTTGGTGTCTATGCTTATGTGTATGTGTGGTAGGCATTGCTAAGTGCATGATATCAGGAGCACTGTAGACACTGACATGTCTACAGATATTGGAGAATAAATTAAGCCAGACGGGAAAAAGGAAGGTGTAACTTAGATGTGCTAATTATCATAATAATCTACATGAATTGCTTACTACCAATAGCTAATTATTATATAGCAGAATAATAATTACATAGACCAATTAATGTTTCAGATTACCTCGTCTAAGTTTTATTTGATTGCAACCTCACACATTCTCTACGTGCAACAATCTTGCAAAGTTTGAACAGTGAGCTCCAGCATCTAAAGCTTTAATTAGTCCAAGATTTTAGCAGCTCAAATCATGGCGCCTTTAGTGTGTATGTGTGTCAACACCCTGTTCTGAAATGCTCCCCACTATTTAAAATAAATGGACCTCACACCTTTAGTGGTTGGAGTTGAGAGTTACCTTTAGGCTAATTACCTCTCTTTTAGCAATTTGGAGGATGTGGTGGGTTACATATACCCTGTGAGATAGGTCATTGTTTATCTTCTATATGCCAGATTTTTTCCTGTTTATAAATATCAACTGTCCTTAATGTAGTCTTTGTTATTTAAATGTATACCATGAGTATTTTCTTTTTATATTTTTCCTTAAATGCATGCTCTGAAAGTTTTGTAACCTATGTGTTATGTGTCATTTAGTAAATGCCTACTATGTGCCAAAGACGTGACATATATCCACCAGGCCTGTGAGGAAGAGGGACCCACAGACACACAATGCTGATAATGAGGGACAGGCTGTGAGGGGTAAGCATGGACGTCTGGGAGTGCTGAGAAGGTGCCTAGCCTGGCTTGGTTATGCATGCAGAGTTGGGGGTGGAGAGGTCACAGAAGGTTTTTTTGAAGAGGTGTTGTCTGAACTGAGTCTTGAAAGACTGTTCAGAAAGGCTTGGACCTTTGGATACAGAAGAAAGACCAATTAACGTGTTATCATTCACAGCCACCATTTTTACTGCCACTAAGCTCTTTTAGCGTCTGGGTGAGAGGATCTGATCAGTCCCAAGGGCCCCAGAGGGGAACATCTGTGTTTTTGATTCTCCCCAGTGTATTTTGGAAGGATTTCTTCTTTCAACTCCTTCTTGCCTTCTCTTGCCTTCTCTGTTAAGAAAATACTGCAGAGCCAGGAAAGTAATTAACCAAAGCCAGTAATTAACTTTCTCCTTGGATGGGCATAATGAATTGAGGTTTCTTGGCAGATGAAGTTTACTGTGGATTGTTCTGCATGATATCTCTTTTGTTGGCAGTTTTGCCAGCAACATAGATGCCACTTTTCCTGAGCTTTAATTAGTCCAAAATCTCAGAAGCTCAAATTATAGCCCCTTCAATTTGTAGGTGTATCAATCTCCTGTTCTTAAATGCTCCAGGCTCCTTCCTGTGTATTTCTCTTAGCACAGTGCCTTGAACCTGATAGGTACACAGTCAACTTTTGTGAATGAAAGAGTCGATGAAAGAATGAATGAATGAATATCCAGGACAAGCTTTATTATTCACATGAGTAAGTCTCAAAGTATGAGGTAGTATGGGAAATAGTTAAATTATTTTCTGTTTTTTCTTGATCTGCTTAATAATGCTAAACTTCCTCCCTTACCCTTTTGCCCACAAAAATAATATCCACTCACAAAAACACTTTGAATTCCAAAGAGAGGGGTTCTTACTCTACTTTTAAGCTTGCAGACTAATTCTCTGTGAAAATGCATCTAATTCAGAAAACGTGCTTTGTTGAGGTCCAAGAGCAACATGTATTTTCTTTGAACAGTTTAGGTTTAAAACACACAAAAAACACTCAAAGAAAAAAGAATCCTTCCAACCATAGTTATGGCTGAATGGCAAACACAGAGGAGTGAATTACCCCAGATGACATTTATAAAAAATAGCAATGCTCCTGCTGGCCAGCCTGGCCTGGCTGGGGGCGTGAGGGCCAGCTTCACGCACAAGGATCTCGTTCCCCTCTTGGTCCTCCAACCAGGGAACCTTTTGCTGCCACTTCAAAGGATGTTGATCTAAAGCTATCTGAGTTATTGTCTGAAACAGAGATGGAACAGAGCAAGACATGCCCAGATGACCCTGTAGTGAATCAGTGCTGAGGCTGGGGATCCCTGCCAAGGTGAAAGCTTGCACAAGTAGCACACCCTGGCTCTAGTGTGTCTCTAGAGAAGACCCAGCTGTGTGTCCTTTTCTTGATACTCTCTCCTCCACCTTGGGTTATGGGTCTAAACAGAAATAGAAAATTGTTCTTTCCTAAGTTACAGCCCCACCAACTAGAAACACCTATTGTATTCATCTTCCAGACTGACCTTGATAGGTTTAGACACTAAGTATAAATAAAATTCATCCTTAGGCTCTGAGAATTATAGAATGAGTTATAGGAGTTACTTTGAAGTATCCTTTTGGCGGTAGGGATGAAACCAGGTGTGACCTTGAGCAATCTTTTCTCTCTGGGACTCTGTTTCTTCATCTGCATTAGGGGATTCTTAACAGTTCCTTCTAGTTCTGAGAGGATATAATTCTCTAATTCCTCCCCTCCTTTCTTTAGGTCTAAAACTTCTAAACGTAGGCAGGTCAACTGGTCAACCTGTAATTTACTTGTGTGAGAGAGGAGACCACTATACTACATATGCTTTCTAAAAGTACTATATGCAACGTATGCTATACTATATATGCTTTCTGGAAATCCAAAGATTGGTTGACTGTGTCAGGAAGATGACTGCAAAGAAACTAATTCTGGCTAGTTTAATCAGAAAAGGCATTTATTATGAGAATTATCTGCGAGGGAACTCACAGGATCTCTGGGAGGCAAAGAACCACTTGAAATAGTGAGATATGGCCAAATCTGACCCAAGGATGCTCCAGCAAGGACACTGCTCAGTTTATGGATAGTGGAGCATTCATGGCAGCTTCCGGAGTGTGTTGCTGCATAACTCACTCTTGAGTGCAGATTCTCTATTGAAGTAATTGGCTGCCCCTAGAGTTGAAGCTGGCATACACATAATATCACACTGTGTATGCTGAAATGTGGAGGGGAAGACAGAGACTGCAAAAAAGAGCCCAGTTATATGGTCCCCACCTCCCAGTATAAAAGCCAGAAACTTACTTCACCAGCCTGCCTTGCTGCTAGGCTCTGTCAATTGGGTGCCCTTGCACTTGACTGATTGTGAAGCTAGTGATACAAAGAAGGGGGCGAGACTTTATTAATTAGCATAGTAAAAATCAGAAACAGGTTTTCACTGTGAAAATGAATGACATATGAATTAACAAGGTGAACATTAGATGTGAGATGCCATTTTGATAAAAATCAATATTTAGGATATTATTGTGGGCTTTGTTGCATTCCCTCAAAATTCCTGTGTTGACTCAGTACCTCAGAATGTGGCTGGATTTGGAGATAGGGCCTTTAAAATGAAGCCATTAGGATGGGCCCTAATTCAGTATGACTGGTGTCCTTATAAGAAGAGGGAACTTGGACACGCAATGAGATACCAGGGATGCGCACGTACAGCAGAAAGACTGTGTGAGGACACAGAGCGGCGTCTCTTTGTGTGCCGAGGAGAGAGGCCTCAAGAAAAACCAAACTTGCTGACACCTTGATCTTGGACTTCCAGCCTCCAGAATTGTAAGAAAACAAATTTCTGTCATTTAAGCCCCCCAGTATCTGGTACTTTTTTATGGCAGCCCTAGCAGACTAAGATAGATACGTAGATTGCCTAAAGTATTAAAGCCATTCCATGACCTTTAATGAAGAGAGCATGAGAATCGGAAGAAGCTTGCAGCTTTTCACTTACGGATAGTGCCCGAGACCTGATCCCGAAAGTGTCCTGTGTCCAGCCACTTAGTTGAAGGATTTCTCGTTGTCTGGTGTGGACTGTGAGGCTTCCAGAATCCTGCCCCTGGGATGTTGTCATTTTTGCCTTGAGGAAATGCTTCACTCAAGGTAATGGCAAGAGCACCTAAAAAGGCAGAAAACTAGGAATTCTCTGAGGTTAACAAACAAGTAGTATGAGCTGTTAATAAATGCTGTCTGTGGAGCAGAATTTGCTCTAAGACTTAGTTTCATCATAAGTGGTAGTGATGAGGAAGAAGCTAACCTTCACTCGCCACAGGCGTGACCACACTAGCTTGGGTCAGTTTACTACAGGTGTTCACAGGTGCTGAGCATCCCTTAGAGGGAAAAATCTCTCTCTTAGTGACCAAATGTGGAAATGGGCTCCATGACAGATGCATTATATTAAAGATATAGAGAAGTCTATGGTAAAGAAACTTGCTTAAATTTATTTAATCCAGCGTTACCCACACTACCACAGACCCTTTTTTCCCTTCCAGAACACCTGTTAATATCCCAAGGAACTGTTGTTCCGTGGAACACACTATCTAAAGTGTGCTTCTAGATAGTGTGATTAGATTTGCTCCTTTTCTCTTCACATAATAGAGAGAGTTCTATTTTTCAGCATTCACACATGCAGCCAAAATGAAGCAGGACATAATTTTAAATCTATGGTGAACCAAATAACTGATAGAGTTAATTATCTACCATCTCCTCAGATTCGGTGGTTTATTTTTGAGTGGCCAAGAACTTGCTTGAGAGTAATGAAATATTTGATGTGCTGGAACCTGGGCAGACATCCCTGCACAGCATGCTGGAAAGGCTTTTCTGGAGCCTGTTGGTCATGACTCTCAAATGGCACTCCCACACTCTGTAGGTTCCGTTCCACCCTTTAATTGTTTGACTTTAAATGCTTATTCTTTTAAATACCCATTATTTCCTAAAATTCAAATGGACTAAAACAAAAAGGTATAAAATCAGAAAGGTACAAACCAGACATTTCCGGACACAGGTCAAAACAGCCACAACAGGGAAGAAACTCTGACAGGAGCACACCTTCAGAATTGTCATCCAAGATGGGGCATTTGTTCAGTATGAGTAAGATCCTGGGCTGGCTAAGAGTAGTTGGGTTAAAAGTGAGGAATGGGCTCGAGGGGACAATGGACAAAAAAGAGCCATTTCTAGGGGCTGGCCCCGTGGCCGAGTGGTTAAGTTCGCGCGCTCTGCTCCAGGCGGCCCAGTGTTTCGTTGGTTTGAATCCTGGGCGCGGACATGGCACTGCTCATCAAACCACGCTGAGGCGGCGTCCCACATGCCACAACTAGAAGAACCCACAACGAAGAATATACAACTATGTACCAGGGGGCTTTGGGGAGAAAGGGGAAAAAAATAAAATCTTTAAAAAAAAAAAAAAAAGAGCCATTTCTAGACAGTGCTGAAGCTCACAGAAAGCAAGGAGCGTGGGGCATTCAAGGCTGGCCTGGTGCTTGGTTTTCCCTCAGCCATGTGTGCCTTACTTTAACGGACCAAAACATTAACCAAACTCCAAATCAACCAACAAAGTTCAAAGTCCTGGTTGAGAGTCTCCCACGATAGGACAGTATGAAAAACAGCAACTGAAAGAACATTCTCCTCCAGAATCATGTGTAAAGAATGTATATATACATATGTGTGTGTGTATATGTCTTATTATATATACATATATATCATGGTTACAAAGGGTTTTTCATGAGAACACATATCAACTTATTTCTCTCCTAATCTTCCTCATGTAAATATATGCCATCATCGTAGTTACAGGTGCCAGAGTCCCAGTAGCCGTTCTTGTTTCCTGCTTCTTTTCCACCTGTCACCCTCAGTCTATCAGCAAGGGCTGTTGCCTACAAAGTGAGTCTCCAGTCCCCTCCTGCTCTCTATTTCCACTCTTATGACCTGGTCCAAGCTGCCAACACCACACTTAGAACACTGCAGTCCTTCCTAACTGGCCTTCGTCTGTGTGACTTTGGGTAAAACATTCATTCTCTCTAGACTCAGTTTACCTCTGGTAAAATAAAGGTAGTCGTTTCTACTTCACAGGATGGATATGAGCTTTAAATGAGAAGATGATGCCCAGGACTTGGCAGAATCTCTGGGCTGTGCTAAGTTCTCAGCAAATGTTACCAGTACTAGCACCCTCAATGCCAAGGAGAATTTCCACTGGGGATTTTAGCATCAATAGAAAAATCTCTTAAGGAGTGCGTGCTATAAGAGTACCCGCTTTTTCTGTGTTGCTAATAAGTGATTAAACACTATAATTGTGTATTTCCAGGCTCTTAGTTCACTGACACATTTTGGGGATTCACAAGCGAATTTCTATGTGATTTCATGTCTCAGACATGACAACCACATGGGCCTGTTGGGGGCCGTGGAAGTAGAAGATCCTGTTCTGTTTGGGATGCTGAGGATTGAATAACTTCATTTTCTTCGTGGTTGAGTAAATGGTTGCCCTATATAAGAAATGCAGTTAACCTCAAATGAGGAAAGATTGAATGATACCTTTGACTTTTGATACAATTGGAAATGATTTGCCAGGCCGAATATTTAGTAATTACTTGGTATTTATTGAATATGTGTCCATCTCTTTATTAACCAGTGTCATAAAGCAATGCCTTTCCTAGAGCATGGATTACCCAAATTTTCTGAAATGGGTAAGATTTGAAAGTGAACTGTGGCCTCAGGGATTACTTGCATTTGTAATTAAATTGCTAGCTATGCTGTACATGATTATGAATTTAAATTCTGAAAATCAACTACCAGTAAATCACAATAAAATTTAATTACTTTATACTCTCTAAGGGTATGGGAAGAAGTAAGGAAAAGCCTTAACAATTCATAGATTTTAAAAATTCGATCTGAATTGTTCCTAATCTTATTGGAGGGCGAGCATTATTGGATTAGAGAATTCTTTTGAAAATCGTCTAGTCAGTACAATTAACTTAGATCACTTCTGACCCCTCCAAAAACCCAAGATACATTGAAAAACTATCATCAGCAGTGAAGAAATTTATTCATGTATATTTGTGGTTGTGTATATAGGTGTATGTGCTTCAGATTGATATGGTAGTTTTTTAGCACTGTCCACCCATATTTCCAAGTTGTCTTCCTTTTGGGCAAACAGTAGGATTGAATTTCTATGCCGTTTTGAAGCTAGGCATGGTTGTAAGACTTGGTTTGGCCAATAAAATGTGATTGGAAATGATGTGTGTCACTTCCAGACAAAAGACTATGACAGCCAATGCATAATTTTCCACCCTTCCTTCCCCTTGCCTCAACCACAATAACTGACCGTGTTCTATTGTATGAGCTCTAGTGGAGCGGGGTCTTGAGTCTGGATGACATGGAACCAAGCCTCCAGTGATCCATGATAACTTGTAGCCTAAATGAGAAAGAAGCCTTCCTTGTTATTAAATTTAATAAATTGTTTTCAGATTTTATGGTTGTTTATTAAAGCAACATAACTTAGCCCCTCCTAACAAATGTGCATGATAGCAGCAACTCCAGAGGTTTGGCCTTTCTCTTTAAGAGCTAGAAAATATTCTTACTATGATTAAAATGCATAAATAATGCTAACTATAAATCTATCACAAAGAAAAATGGTGCTTTATTTAAATTTAATAAAATATGAACTAAAAAAAGAGTATATTGTTATTTGGAGGCAGAGGATGAAATTATCAGTATAAATTATAAAGAAGATACGATCGTCTATCTAAAAGCCCAATCAACTGAAAAATGATTAGAAATTCAACAAGATGAATGTATTCAAAATTAATGTTCAGAAATCAACAGTTTTCTTTGATATCAACCATAACTGATTAGACAATTTATTGGAAAAAACTATCCTTTTCAAAATGCAATCCCCTGTACAAATTCCAGAAGGGTCAAATAAATAATTGCTTTAAAGTTTGCAAAAAGAAGCACTGGAAGGATAAAGAAGACACTAATAAAGATGGCTACCTGCAGGCAGTGGGGTCCTGGGGTGAGGAGGTGGTGGGGAGACGGGACCTCTCTGTGTATGTCTGACTCGATGGATTTGGCCTTTTAATCATGTAAATGCATTACCTTTTCAAAATATAAACATTAAATCATATACCAACCTGAAGAAAATGAATGTGGATATTGGATCATGTGGGGAAATAGTTTTTATACTTAAAAATATAGGAAGAAACTGAAAAGGCAAACATGGATGGGTTTGACTATATAAATATTAAAAATTCTGTCTGTCAAATAACACCATGAACCAAATCAAAATAAAATGGCAAACCATGAAAATGTTTGTCATATATGTATGACCAAAGAAATATTATTATATATTCACAATCTTTTCAACAAAAGGAAAACTATGAGTAGTCCAGCAGAAAAGTAGGCAAAAGATACAAAAGGTAATTTATATATAAAAATGTAAAAGTGGCCATTAAATTGAAGGAAAGCAAAGACCAATCATAATAGTGATCAAATAAATAGTGATCAAATAATTTATTAAATTTAATAAATTAAATTTTAAATTAAGATATGACAATTTTTGGTTAATCAATATGGCAAGGATTAAGAAGAAAGTTAATATACAGTGTTGATGAGATTGGGATAAAACGGCCAATTTTATAGTGAAGTGAAAAAGTAGATTACAAAAATGTTTATGTTTTCCAATTAAAAAATACAAAATATATGTTTAGAATAAAAAACTTGGACAGAAATAGAATGTTAATAGTAGTTATCTCATGTTGGCCATGCATAATCTACATTTTTTACTTTAATTTTTAATGCATTTTTCAAAATTTCCATAGCAAGCATTTACTACTTTTATAAAGAGAAAATGTCATTTTTTAAAAGTATGTAAGATAATCTAAAGTCCTCCTGAGTCCAGACTTCGTAATACTTTCTATAAAGATCTCCTTTTCATCCAATTCTAATTAAACATTTCCTGAGGCTGTCATTATTAAAGATAACGCTTTTAAAAATTTTTGTTTAAGTTATTTTTAAGTTAACTAGCGCAGCAGGAACGTTTCCCATGTTTTCATTACATGTGCGTGATTTGAGCCGTATCGTGAATTCCTTAGGTTTGGACTCCGTACCTGATGACGATTTCTAACACCGCCCCTTTGGACAAGTGTGTCTGCACCTCTGAGCAATGAATTTAAAAAGAAACTTTTGGGATACAACCCATTTGTAAGTAGCTAGTGCTGCCAGATCCTGTAATTCGAATTTCTGATCATTTATTGTTCTTTAAAATCCCACAGCGCTGTTAAGGGTGTCTTCTTATCTCAAGTGTGAGACTGGACACTGCTCTGGAGTGACAGGGACACACACTCCAGGCAGAAGGGATCATTTCACTGCACTTCCAAGGGTATCCATTAGGCATCCTACAAATGCTAGCAGAACAGAATAGAAGAGAGTCTGGGTTTGCGGGAAGGCGGGGCGTCAGGTTGCCGCAGAGAGGAGAGCTTGATGCTCACAGACTGCATTCCAGCAGTTTCCGGGTGAGGGCCTTGCATTGTCTTTCTGGTCCCTTCGCCTGGATACAGTGAGCAGCTTGCGTTTCACGTCAGTGGATTAAGACTGAGAGCTCGCCAGCTCCTCCTTAGTCCCGCTTAGTTTCTCTCACTCCCACACACCTGGTGAGACATGGAACTCCTGTTCCAGGGAGGGGCTGTTCCCTGAACTCTGAGTTTTGTGTCTCAGACTGGAGCCTTCAAGGACACACCCCTCCCGGGATCAACCGGCCTTCCAGTGGAATATCCCTCAGCTCTGAAGAACCTGCTTTCTCTCTGTCAGAGTACTCAGAGGAATGCCTCTGCCTATTTTGTTCCTCCTAAAAATCCATCTTTAGAATTAAGCCAATAATAACATAAAATTAAACATTTATGATGTTTTGCAGGGTACTGAGATCTCAATCTACCCATATTTTATAATAATGGAGGGACTGACCCTGTCTTCTTTCTAAAACTAAGCAATAAAAACCTCTGGGTTTTCCAGGAATTTTCTCTCCAAGGGACACACTCTTTTACGGAGAAGCCTCTTAGTTCAAGTGACAGGAATTTTAGTGGGGCGAGGGCCGTGGTTCAGATGATGTGACTTGCCTTTTCTTACCACTCAGCCCCACCAGAAACTTCTCTTCTGGTTGACATGGGGCTTGTTTGCTGACAAGTGGCTTAACGTACCATCCCCTCCAGAACATTTCTATCTGCATTTAGGTCTTATAGGCTGTGGCGTCCATTAATTTTTGAGACCCTAAAGAGTTCCCCTGGGGGGAAAGGTGGCCGGTGCTCTGATCATCTTTGAAGCTCCAGGTAAGTCTCCCAGTGAAGTGGGACCTTGAGCAGTTGTTCCTTTAACGTGTGACCCACAGACCACCTGGATTGGAATCACCTGAGGAACTTGTTAAAAAAAAGCAAATTCTTGGGCCCCACCCCAGAATCCCAGTTCCTGGGGGGTGGAGCTCTAGGATCTGCATTTTCAACCAGAATCTTGGGATATTCTTTCGTATGTAGTCTAGAGGCTTGATGCCAAATCTGGTTCTGTTTCTACCACGCTGGGCCACCTCTCGTCATTGCATGCTTTCTTGAGTAGAATGCTTTTTTTCTCCTGTCTTCTCTGGGAGTGGGTTACAGTGACCCAGCCACCCCCTTGCAAGCAACTCTTTCACCTTTTTCATTATGCAGATGTTTTGAGAATGGACTACGTTCTCCATATTGGAAAATCTCAAGAAATCCAAGGATGGCGTTCAAAGCCGCCTTTGGGACCAGCAGCTGTCGTAAAACAGAATATATTGTCCTTGAAGAGTTCCTGCCTTTTCTGCTTCTCGTGTTGGAATGTGTGTGCTCATGTGTGCTGGGAAACCCTTTCAAGTGGAACCCACCCCACTGAGTAAGCTGGGCCCTTATCCAGTCCTCTCTCCTTTGTGACAGAGGCAGTGTTGGGTCACACCCCACTTTGTATTTTGGCGGCAGCAGTGGCGACAGCTGTCACAGCAGACGGTTTTTGATCGATGGTGAGATACGGCGGGAAGAGGGACTGGCGGGCTCGTTTCGACTTGCTCATCTGTTTTTCGCTTGGGTTCAGGCACCGTGTGTTCACATTTAATTTTTCAACATCTCAACAGCTTCTCAGTTTGTCCAAAACATAAAAGACTCCTCTAAAGTCAGCAAGAAGCATCTGCTATTGCCGGAAATGTTGATTGGACCTTTTGGAATCCAATTTCATGATCGTTTCTCCTTCATCTCCACCCACAGCACCTTCCTTCTTTTTTCCCCGAAGAGGCCCATTGCTGGCAGCCACCCACCTTCAGTGCATGCTTTGCTTGTTTATTATCTCTCATCTTACTTGAGATAAATAGTTGCAAGAACAACTTCAGAGGTTTATTAGTCTACACAAGACAGGAGAAACAAGGAATGGTACCTGGAGAAGTAAAAAAGGGAGGTAAGTACATGGAAAGACTTCATCTAGGGATGTTGAGAGTGCATTTTGAGACTTCTGGAATCTTTGCTTCTTTTCCATTTTTGTTTTCCTAGCATCCATAAAGCATTTCTAAGTGCTTCCCCCTGAATGCTCGCTATAACCCATCTTACTGATGAGGAAAGTGAGGCAGAGAAAGTTGCTCAAACTCACATAAAAGGTGCTGGAGCAGGATTTGCACCCAGACACTCTAGCTCCAGCATCTGCACTTTTAACTCCTCTGCTACCTGCCCTTCTCAAGGCATCCTGCATTTCCCTCCTTAAATGCCCGACTACCTGTTTCAATCCGTGCTGCCTGGTTCTTGACGGATGGGGCCAGAAGTTACCTTACTAGAAGTCGGAAACCACAGGATTCTGCATGAAGCATTTCCAAGGAGTAGAGACATTCTCAGAAAAAGAGGATCTTTGCCATCCCTGGCTCAGCAGTGAGCCAGAGAGGTAGTGAGATTGGTGGAAACCATCTATATCTATATCTATATCTATATCTATATCTATATCTATATCAAGGGGAGCTTATTTTTGGCTGGGCCACAGCTAAAGAGTCTGTGTCCTAGCACTGCCCAATGACACTTTCAAGGCTCTAGAGGCATAGAGGCAGAATTAAGGCTAGGAAGAAGAGGGGGAGGAACTCTCTTAAAGAAATCAGTGGGTGGGGCTGGCCCCATGGCTGAGTAAAGTTCCATGCATTCCGCTTCAGAGGCCCAGGTTTGTGGGTTCGAATCCCTGGTGGGGACCTGGTCTATTCATCAGCCATGTTGTGGAGGAATCCTGCATACAAAATAAAGGAAGATTGACACAGATGTTAGCTCACGGCTAATCTTCCACAAGCAAAATAAAAAAAAAAAAAAGAGAGAGAGATTGGCAATGGAGGTTAGCTGAGGGCGAATCTTCCTCACCAAAAAAAAAGAGATCAGTGAGTGATTGTGCCACAGAGAGAAATAGCATAAATTGTGAAGCCCGAGGGACACAGATTCAAATCAGAAGATTGGACTCACTAGATGTGTAGTCTCAGGTGAGTTGCTTAACTTCTCCAGGTCCTAAGTGTAACAACTGCTACAACTCTGGAACAATGTGAATTACATGGCTCATGCAGGGCTAGACCCACAGTAGGCACTCAGTACACAGTGGCTATTGGAAATTCCTTTCTCTCCAGGACCAGCCAACCCAACCTCCCTTTTTTTCTTCTTAGATCAGGCTGCTGTGGAAGTATGGAGACTTTAGATTTTGGCTATTTGCACATGCTGTATCAAAGCATGACAGTGATTGGGAAAAAGATCTTGAAGTGGGTTCGTTGGCTAATAGACATTTCTTGTAACACTGCATTTTTCTAGAAAGAAATAATCTGTAGCTGGTAATCAACATATGGAGCATGCTTTGTCTTTGTCCAGGCTCTGGCTGATACTGATCTGAAGGCTTGGTGGGATGGGATGGGCTGGGGTAGAGCAGGGGTGTTGGCACCTGCACAGCCTGACTTCCTCACCAGGGTGCTGTCCACTCACATCCCTGTTACTTTAGATATTTTTGTGGTCTGGGTGCTTTTGTTTCAGCAGTATAAGGGGCTCCGATTAATGTCCCTCCAGTGAGCTAGCTTGCCTGTTTATAAATGATCTCAGCTTTCTGTTGTGTTGTCCACAGGTTAAACCTTGTGGCCCCATCCGTCTCAATTTGCTCTTCTCCCTGGGGTTTGCCAATATCCCCCGTTGCAAATCTTCTTCAGATTTCTTCCAGGGGTCTTTGTACTCTCTTCCGTGTTGCTAATTAGAATGCAAAATTAAATCTAAAGTGAGCAAACACTGACTCCAGGGTACTCTGCTAAGCACCTCTTCTTGCTGGAGACTTACAGAGAGCCTCACCTTTCCTTCATCATCTTTTGTTAGTTTTCAACCCATGTGACTTGCTATCCGTGCCAATTGGAACCATGTGAGCAATTAAAATTTCAAGAGTTGCTGTAGGAAATGCTGCAACTCAAGTCCAAAAACGCAACATCTGCTGTATTTCTTTTACCCTATCGTATGGTCACCCTTTCCAAAACAAAAACAAGATATCTTGTTGTTTGGCATTCTTTGTCCTTAAGCAAGTCTTTTTACTTATTGCTTGAGAATTCCACTGTCCTAGATATACTTACAAATTATATTTTTACCCATAATTCTCCTTCCTTTGTTAATTACAGACCTACAGGTGCTGGTTAATTTCAGGACAAACGTCCAGGCATTTTCAGTTTCCACTCCCCTCCACCCCTCTGCTTGCCAATAAATTCTGAGAGATAATGAAACCTTTCTCTGGTTTCTTACCCAGATCTTTGAACAACCCAAACTATTATTACCTGGCCCCTTTGATTTGTAAATGTTCAGGTTGTCCAACTACTGCTTTTTTTTCTCATTTTCCATCAGCTCTATTTGTAAAGTCTTTGAAGTAATACCGTAGTATCTAACTTCTTTTCTACAGAAAAGTCCTTATCTGAGAACTGTGGTTTTTAGCTAATGCTGCACGTTAGAATCCCAGGCGGAGACTTTTAAAAATACAGATGCCCAGGGTCCCCCTGCCCCCGAGGCATTCCGATTTAGTAGATTTGGGGTGGGCTTTGGGCATCTGTATGTTTTTAAAAGCTCCTGAACTGATGCTAAGGGTGCTGAGGTTGAGAGCCACATTCTGGAGCGAGTCCCAGGTCTGCAGTGTCCAGAGCACTACCCTGATTGGCCCCAACAGGCCCCTGGGCCCTGGATCCTGGCCTCTGGCTTCTATTACCTCTCCCTGACTGGAGAAGGGCCATTTGAGCTGGAATGTGGGTATGTGGGGAAGGTGTAGGGCAAGCATGAAAGTAGGGCTTTCTAGGAGGAGAGCAGAGTGGATGAAGAGCACAGAGGCGGGAAAGCAGGAGCTCGGAGGTGGTGCAGGGAAGACCTGATGAGTTGGAACCCAGCACAGCTGTCTGGCAGACAGTAGTGGAGGTCAAGGCTGGATGTGGGTCAGGACTTTCCTTTATGGGGAAGGAGGGGTGTAGGCCAGCCGTGAGGGATTGCCAGGTAAGAGGGTGCGAATCCCCATGAGGTCACCTCTGTAAATAAAGCCAAGTCTCGTCTTCTCTTCATTATTTCCAGGACAGTTTAGATCCCAGAGCTTTTTGAAACACCTAAGAATGCACTTTGCTTTTCATAACCTTTCTTAGGGTATTCTAATACTGATGGTTCTTCCACACATTTTGTCCAGAGGCCTGGCTCCTGCTAAGGAGATGCCCTGACTCTCTGCACTCTGTACCTGGACCTCTCCCACCTCCCAGCGAAGGCAACCAACAGCAGCAGACACAGGAGGGGCTCGCTACTCAGGATGGGGTTTCTGCCAATGCCTGTTTTATTTTGTTTTTGCTGAGCTTTATAGGTTCCTCTCACTGATGAGATAGGATAGGATAAGGAATGAAGGGCTTGTTTGTATGTTAATCTTTCCCAGAATATATTTGGGCAGGCATTATTATCTGCATTTTATGGCCAAGAACATTGAGGCCTAAAAGAGTTCAGGTAACTTGCCTGCAGTCACAGAATGGTAAGTCTTGGAATGAGGCTGGAGAATTAGGTCTCTCTGGCTGCAAACCCAAGCTTTTTCTGTTACACCACTTCTGCCTGTCTCGGTGGAGGCAGGCTGGGCGCTGTGGAGGCATCCCTGGTGAGTTAAACCTCATTTGCATTTTTGATCAGACACTATTCTCATGGCATGTCTAGGCTTATTGGAGGATTTGGGGCAGATTTAAGGCAGCTTAAATGCGTGTATTGTCTGGGAGATGGATAATGAGGCCAAAGTTAGGACGGGAGGTTGCAAGACTGTCTCTGCCTGCTTTCCAGTTTTGCCCAGGGCTGTTGTTCAAGCTGGGATATCAGCACTCCTTTGGAGATTTTTTTTTTTTAATAGTTTATTTATTTTTTATTGAGGTAACATTGGTTTATAACATTATATAAATTTTGGGTGTACATCATTATATTTCAATTTCTGTGTGGAATACATCGTGTTCGCCACCCAAAGACTAATTACCATCCATCTCCACACACATGTGCCCAGTCACCCCTTTCATCTTCCTCCCTCCTCCCTTCCCCTCTGGTACCCACCAGTCCAATCTCTGTATCTATGTGTGTGTTTGTTGTTGTTTTCATCTTCTACTTATGAGTGAGATAATACAGTATTTGACTTTCTCTCTCTGACTTATTTCACTTAGCATAATACCCTCAAGGTCCACTCATGTTGTTGCAAATGGCAAGATTGCATCTTTTTTATGGCTGTGTAGTATTCCATTGTGTATAAACCACATCTTCTTTATCCATTCATCCCTTGGTGGGCACATAGATTGTTTCCAGGTCTTGGCTATTGTGAATAATGCTGAATGAACATAGGGGTTGTAGGGGAGGAAGACTTTTCCTGTATCCAAAATGTGGGTTCGTCTGGCCGGAGAACAAATTAAATTCACATGAGACAGAATAGCAAGAGAAAATTAAACAAAGCTTTATGAGGAAACATGGCCCGGGGCCTCTCTTCCCGAAGGAAGAAAGGGCACCAAAGAAGTGGGATGCACAGAGTGGTTATATACCCCCAAACAGGATATTTCACGTATGATTGAAATGTCCCTCCCATGATAGTCACAAGATTGCCCTGTCGGCACAGCGCTTGATGGACACAGCAGTAGTGGGTCTGCTATCTTGGTGGGCATAGCAGGAGGCAAGTCTATTGTCTCCAGCTGGGTGGTCACAGGTGAGCACAGCAATCAGTTCCTAGCCTAAGGAAAGATGCTTAATCCTGAAGGAAATGCCACCATTGCGAGGGGGAGGGAAGTCAGTTACAGGAGGTTACCAGACAAGCAGAATAAACAAATGCAGATTTAAGTCCTTGCCTTCCCCATTGATTAAGAGTTTCTGGAGATATCTTTACAGATGGAGAGTTCCGTTACAATGTAAATGTCTCTTACAAAGGGCAAGTAAATTCTACCTTTCAGTTGCTTTCCTGTCTGCAAAGTAACTAGCCTCAAATAATCCTCATGCCAAAGAGACATATGTTGGAGTGGCCAATTCCAGACCCCTACAGGGTGCATGTATCTTTATGCATTCGTGTTTTCATGTTCTTTGGATAAATAACCCAGCTGTGGAACCACTGGATCATATGGTAATTCTATTCTTAATTTTTTGAGGAATCTCTATACTGTTTTCCATAGTTGCTGCACCAGTCTGCACTCCCACCAGCAGAGTATGAGAGTTCCCTTTTCTCTACATCCTCTCCAAAACTTGTTTCTTATCTTGTTAATTATAGCCATTCTTTTTTTTAAAGTATGCTTTTAAAGATGAGCTAACATCTGTTGCCAATCTTCCTCTTTTTTTTTTCCTCCCCAAAGCCCCAGTACATGGTTGCATATCCTAGTTGTAGGTCCTTCTAGTTCTTCTATGTGGGAGGCTGCCACAGCATGGCTTGATGGGTGGTGTGTAGGTCTGTGCTCAGGATCCAAGCCAGTGAACCCTGGGCTGCCAAAGCAGAGCATGTGAACTTAACCACTTGGCCCCCCAATTATAGCCATTCTGATGGGCATGAGGTGATATCTCATTGTAGTTTTGATTTGCATTTCCCTAATAATTAGCAATATTGAACATCTTTTCACATGCCTGTTGGCCATCTGTATATCTTCTTTGGGAAAATGTTCAGATCCTTTGGAGTTCTTAACATATGCTCTCTCCAATTCAATCTGGTCTTCCTGCTTGGCAGAGGAGGAGAGGGAAACAGGTGCAGCTCTGCAGATGTTTTTGAGTTGTTCCAGGTAATCCTTTTCTCGAGACGTTTCTGGCTGGTATTTCCCCTTCTCAGCACTCCTAGGATCATCTAAAGGATGGACGAGCCCACAGCACTGCTGTCTCTGACAGTGTCATTCAGCCTACTGGGTGTTGTGGGACAATCTGCTAATGAATCTCTGAGCTGCTGGAATATCAGTTCCACAACGGCAGGGTCTAGGTCCATATAGCGCCAGCATCTAGTATAGTGCCTGACACAGAGCAAGTGCTTTAAAAAAATTTGTTGAATAAACATAAATGTTCTGGTTCCCATGGGCTTTTCTTCCATCAATGGTTCTGTATCAAAGAGATTTCCCCAGTTCTATGGACAGAATGGAGAGGAACTAAATCCATACCACCCTTATTTTTAACTATCTGTTTTCTTGTTTTACCATGTGGTCACTTTAGCATCCCTTTTTCTCTTTTAGTTCTCCAACCAATTCCGCATGGTATATTCTTGCATTTTAATCACATTATAGAGAAAAATGAGGCAAAGAGGGAAGGAAAGGCTGTCAGCACACCTTCGTGGCTCATTGAGAACACAAAATCATGAGACCCATTTGCTTTGAGGGACGACTCATCCATGGCCAGGCTAAGACATCTTTGGGTGGAAAGAGCAGGACAGGGACAGACAGGGACTGACACTCCTCACTGAAGGAGGGCACAAAGAAGACAAAGCCAGGGCTCACATCTCCTTGGAGTGTAAATGTAGTCCCCTTCTACAGCATGGGCTGTAGTCACATGAGTGAGGAGTAGTGGTTGGGAATGGTATGCTGGCCTTAAGTTTCACTCCTTAAAACCTTCAAATTATCCATTCCAGGTGTTTTAACTGTCTTGGGGGTGAGAGTTAGGAATTGGGAAAATGAGAATATTTGATTTTTGTTCAGACCTAGAAAAATGTCAGGGGCTTGGTGGTGGAATGGGGTCAGATTCTTCAAAGTGCTTTGGTGTGGTTGGCCTCTGCTGAAAGGGAGAGAATATGCCCAGGGGATTATTTAAACATGAAACATAACTTAGCATCGCAATTAGTTTATCCAAATATAAAATCTTATTTTAAAAAGCACTCTCCCTCCCTTAATCTTAGGGCTGCGTTCCTCCTTCCTATTGTCTAGAGATTTTCGGTGGTGTCATCTTAAGTCAGTTAATTTCGCTTGAATTCTTTTTCTCTAAGGCTTGTGATAAAGGTCTGAGGCTTGTAGGATTTTGAGGTGGGAACGATCAAGCAAATTCCTTCTCACTGAATTGTCAAAGGAAGCCAAAGAAATCAGAAGTCTTCAGGAGTTAAGTTGTTAACTAAGAAAAACAAACCAGAGCAAAGCAAACCAAGGGAAAGCAGACCAAAACCACACTTCTCTAAGACACTTGCCCACTGTGGGATGGAATTCCAGTGGGCCAAAAGGTAGCTTACAAATTTAAATTAATACTAAATTCCACTCTACATCAAGCATGCCAAGTGGTCACTTATGCTAATCTTGAAATATCCAGGGCTGGGAAAATCACTATCTTTTATTTTATCTAAAAATTAGTCTGGCTGTGAGATAGAATTTTACTCAATTAAACAAAATTTGACAGTTTTCTTGTATTTTCTTTGTAGGTTTACCATTGGATCATCTAACTTCTCTTACACTTGATAGTTCTTTAAGTAGTATATTTGTGAACCATTTATAGTTTTGTAGTTCTGTTTCTTGCAATTTTCACTTAAATTATATTGTAAACACTTTCCTATGTCACTATACATTTTTTGAAAATATGAATTACAATGGCTGCAAAAAATTCTATACTGTTATTTTAGTTATCTCCCTCTTATTGAACATTTAGGTTCTTTATAGTTTTTAAAGTTATAATGTCACAATAGCAAACTCAAAATTCTGATTTCATCTCTCATTATTTCCTTAGACTATCTTAGATGTGAGACTACTGGTTCGAAGTGTATAAATGCTTTTTATGATTTTTTATGTATATTGTGTCTCAGATTGTGCTCCAAGGAAATAGACCCCGAGACAGAGATTTGTGTATTGGAAGTTTACAGGGAGTGCCCTCAACAGTTGTGAGAGAGTGAGGGGAACGATTGGGCAGAGGAAGAAGTTAAACTCTGATGTATTACAATGGCCTCAGCTGATTCTGGGGAGCTCTGGAGTTTGGAGGTCCCTTTAGAATTGTCCCAAACTGAGGCAAGAAAAAAAAAAAAAAAAGCTGGCCAGGTTAGGTTGCAACTTGACCCTCTGGTGGCCAGGAAGAGAGATGGGGCTAGATCCTGCGGGAGTCCATGTTATCTTGCCAGGCAGAGATCACCACATTGTCTTCAAGTGAGGGAGAAGCATTAGCCTTTTACAGGAATGAGACTCAGGTCAATTGTGTATCTCCAAGAAAGCGAGTTTTTTTTCTCCTTCACTTCTATGCCACTTTCTTTCGTTCATCATTGTCCTGTCTCTGGTTTTGATTCCCCTTTTCCTTCTCAAAATGTTGACTTCCCGTTTGTCTGATGTATTGCTTTATCTACTGCAGGTAGAGATTCTTCCTCTTTAAAATAAATTAGAGAGAACAGAGGCCTTCCTCAATCCTTTAACCTTCTCCTCCAATAGAATGACCTACTGCCATCTCTCTCTCTCTCTCTCTCTCTCTCTCTCTCTCTCATTCTTTCTCTCACACACACTACACACACGGTCCTGGTGAAAACAAACATAGCACATAACCTAGCAGGTTGCTGGGACAGTTTCTCAGCACCAATATCCTAGAGTTGGCTTCTCAAGTGAAATTATCATCCTTTGTAGCTCTGACTGACACCACCCTTGGCTGATTTCCTTACTTCAGTAGCAAGATACATTTTAGTCTGTCCACTCCAACCTTAAGTTGCCAAGGGCACTAATAAATCATTTTTCACTTTGCTCCCTTCTTGCTCCATTCCTGGTAACTCCCTCCCTTAGACCATGCATAGTTATTTGGAAATTCTTCGAAAATCGCTGCCAGCGGGCTGGCTCCTCCAAACAGTTATTGGTTTGTCTATCCAGTAAATAGAAAACTTGGAAACATTTTAGAGAATTTCTCACCTTTCCTACCTTCCAGTCTCTGTAGCAAGGCCAAACTGGGATTCCACTCCAGAATCTGAACACAGGAAATAAGCTTAGGAACCCACCTTGGTCTGTTGGTTCCTGGGCATTCTTGGGATTGGAGAATGTTTCTGTCTGGCCAAAAATGCTCAGCTGGCTGCAGGCCTTGGAGGGCAAGGCAAGGACAGCTCTAAAGACAGAAGCAAAACTGTACCCTGTGTTCTGAGTCTGCCATTAAAACAAAACAGGAAAAGACACACATCTTTCAGGCCCTGTGTTAATTCTGTACGAAGATGAAATGCTGTAAAGGTCACACATTCATGAAGGAACTTTCTCCATGAGCTGCCAAACTTCTTGCGGTTGCCTTTCTTTTGAGAAAGTTAAAGTTCATTCTTTGGGATATTTGGGTGGCCATTCAGCTCAACAATGCACAGTCTTTATTTCTTTTACTTTATGTTTGACCTTGTGGCCTTTGACTCAAGACAGGGCAACGTTCTTTTCTCTGAGCTCATATCACACCTGCTTTGCCAGAATGGCAGACACCTTTCTCTCTGGGAAAAGGTGATATTTGGTTTCCTCAAATTGTTTATGCGATACAAAAAATTAGTGAATTGGAAGACCAGCTTTACAGCTCTCTTTTTGAATCAACGTTTTTCTGGGAGAAGTAACACATTGCCCTATTCACAAAAGACAAACTACCAGAGAATAATTTACCAGGAAAGACAATAACATTTTCGAGTGAAGATGCTGGTTCTCTCCTGCTTAGAGGGCTTTCTGTTCCCATAAGGTTTACAGTCAAGGCTGAGGAATCTGGGACGTGGTGGGATTGGCCCAAACCCTGGACAAGCCCTGGTGAAAAATGTCTCCAGGGACCTCTCATCCTCATGAAAAAGAGGCAGAGCCATGGACCCATGAGCCTTCTCCCAAAGTCTTTGCTGATACCCAATGAGGAGGGAACCTGCTATGGCTGACTTGTTATGAAAAATGAAGGAGACAGTGGGGAGCCCCAAACCAAGACTCACCATAAATCTTTATCATTGATGGGTTCTTGGGGGAAGTGGAGAATGGCTTTTCCACAGTTTTGCAGAGTGGATAAAATAAATAATTCTCACCTATCCTTACTTGCCTAACTACTGCCACCCTCTCCAATCAAGCTATAGCTCTAGGATACAAATCCCTAAACCTCTAAGGGTTGGACTATAGCCAGTGACTACTGATTGGTCATGGATGCTCACTGTCATGGAAACTTAGAAAAGGTATGGTTAGGGAGCTACAGGGCTTGACAAGTCTCTTGTAGCCCCTTTGCTTGATTAATTTGAGCCTGTGAGTTAAAGGACAGATGGACATCTGTGGGACTACATTCTTATGAAAGGGACCCTGGAGATATTTGTACTTGGCATCCTTCATGGATTCTCCTGTGGGTCAGATTCTCAATGGTATTGCTTATTTTAATATTATGAATTCTACTTATCAGCACAGTTTTTAAAGGCCTGTTCTGTGAAAAGCATTCCCAAGTATTGTGGAACATACAATACGTTGAGTAAGGAATAGCCATTGCCCTTAGGCAGTTTAAAAGCGTGTAGTGTGCGTGTGTGTGAGAGAAAGAGAGGGATTGAGAATGAGAATAAACAAATCATATAAACAACTCTCCAGAAGATCAGATTGTTTTCTACTAGTGATACTGCAATGGGATGTTTAGAAGATAGGTTTTTGAAAAGGACATGATTTGTTCTTTGATCATAGAGTCAGTTGGGGATCCCGTGGAGACTAGACTTCAGAGTCTCCATTGGTTCTAAATGCCCAAAGGCTTTGGGGCTACAGATGAAGCTCAGCAAGAAAGAGATTCCCACAATCTGGCTGTGGCCCAGATCAAGCCAGGGAACTGAAGTTCTTCCATTAATGGTCAATTCCATCAGACTCTCTTTTATGTTGCAGTTATGCTTCAGATTCCACCTTCCCATGTGCTTCCATCAAGATGTAGAAGATGGGTCTTGGTTAGTGCTTCAAGGCAAGGATTGCCTTTATTTGACTCCAGAAACAATTGGTCTCTCCCTTCCTAACAGAGTGGTTGGGATTAAGAAATATTCTGATCGAAAGGGAGGATGTTATCACTCATCTCAAACTGTGGACCCTGCTCTCTGACTACTGCTCCTTACGGGCCATCTCTCCTTTCTTCCTCCATGCTCACCCCACTTGCTCTCACCCTTCATGAGTGTGTGAACTCTTCTCTGGAGCTGGAAAAATCTCATGCAGCTGCTGCCCATGGAAGCTACGCCAACATGTAAGAATGCAAAGATCTGGGGCTGGGTTGGATCAGGAAGTATGTTTACCAATCCAGGGTGGCAAAAGGCCTGAGGGCTAGAGGGAGTTTGCAACCATTATTGTGTTGAGAATGGGGAGAGAGGGTACTAAAACTCAAAAGTGGAGTGGTCTCTAATGTCAGGTTCAAGGACATGGCAAGGCCTTAACAGGGAAGATGGATTATCAGAAGCTGAGAAGAGTTGGGACAGGGCAAGAAGCCGAATGTGCCTCCCAAAAGGTGCAAGCAGGTGAGAACTGATGCCTTGAGGCAAACCAGGGTGCTGAAGTCTATTTTTGTATAGCCTGGCCTGCATAGAACAGGGTCACGCCTGCTGGAAAAAAGGCCACCTGGAAGGATCATGACTTTAAATTGCTTAGCCCTGACCCTCTGCTTGCTCTGTGAGCTTCTCCCTGGCCTTACTAGACCCCCTTTGCACTCTAGATTGTGGTCAGCTACTTTAATGTTATCTAATATTGGGACTTTCTTAAACAGCCTTTTTCCTAAAGTGCTTTATGTGTTAGGTTTGTCTCTCTAGCTGTGACAACAGAGCTGTGTCATCTTTAGAATTTCTCACAGAACCTAGCATCATCCACACTTAAAAACTAGATGTAAAGCAATTGAACTATGGTTTCCTTGTGATACCTACGCTTACTACGGCCTTCTGCTGAGGGCAGGTACAATTCCCCAAAAAACCCAGGCTTCTAAAGGACTGCCCATTAATTCTAGATTTGGAGGGGCCAGGCTACTTGCTTAGGGACCCACCTTATTTTCTTATTGTGTCTTTAGAGGTCACCTGATGTATGCTACCTGCCATTCCATTGGCTTCCAGATGCTCCTCTGAGGCTTGTTTACCCCTAAAGGCCTTGGGCCTTTGGACCTGTGCTTCCTTTAGGCCTCCAGACCTAACCCTGAAGCTATGAGTGTGTTCACGTCCATTCCTCCAGACTCTGACCTTAGATTTCTCTTCAGGACTTTGAGTCCTGACATTTTCTCTACACAAATTATTTGGCCAATGTTTCCAGTCTGACCAAACTCCTTCATCATCAGTGTTTCTCAAACGGTAATCCAGTGACCATCTATGTTAGAACCAGTTGGGAAACTGGAAAGACGCAGTTTCCTTCCTGGTCTCTACCCCAGGCCTACCAAATTGGAATCTCTGGGGTTAAGCCCAGGAAGCTACATTTTACCAAGCCTCCAGGTGGGTTTTTATACATAATAAAGATTTGAATAACTACCTGTTCAGCCTTGCCACATGGGTATGGCTCAAAGTCTTTGGCCCTCTGGCTTATCCTATTCTTCAGCTACCCAGAACCCAGTCTTGAAATGCCCTCATTATGCTACATCAGACGCTCCTTCTCCCCACCTGTAAGGAGGGATCTTTATGCTGTGGCATGCCTCTTTAGTTTGCTCCCTTGTCTCTGGTCTCACACTCTCTCCTCAGTCACCTTTTGGGGGAACCCACCTCATGTTGGAATGTATGTCAGCTGCTTTCAGAGGGGCTAAGAGCCACACTAGAGTTGCAATGCATTAGCTATTGTTTTCCTTCCGCCAAAAAGGGATTTAACGGTGTGACACCCAACACAGTAATTGAAAACAGGGGGAAGTTTCTGCAGCTTCAGTCACCAGTGGGAAAAATTTCCAGTGTCCATTTCCAAAAGGAGGAGTGGGGGGGACTGGAAATGTAGCAGCCTGGTTGTTGAACAGAAGAGAAGATAAACAAAATAACTCCTGACTTTTTCCTGCTTGGTTTTGTGATTTTATGAAAATGAAATGTAGAGATTATAAAAAAATAAAAGCAAGCTCTGCCAGTCCCATTATGAAAGGGGCTTTGCAATCTTTCATTCTGATGGGAAGCAGGAGGTGAGGAAGGCCGTGGTCTCTCCGGGGACTTCTGCCGAGGCCTGGCTCAGCCACTAGGTCAGCGGGGGGACGCTCCCCAGTGTTCCCTGCCTGCAGAAGGGAGAACAGACTCCTCTGTTAGTTGCTGCTGATGATAATGCAGACCGTGTGGGCAGACACTGCTCATCCACTGACTGGAGGGAACCCTCAATGCACGGGTTGTTCTTCACCTTTGTGTACAATGTGGCTTGGCAGGCAAGAGCTCATCAGGAGGCCTGTTGACTGAAATCCTGGGAGGGTTCCATGTTTCACAAATCTGCCCAAAGGTGATAACTTTGGGGCTTTATTGGGGTGTCATCAAGTCCAAGGTAAACATTCTTCAGCATGTGGCCCCTCCTTCATATCCCTCTTCCTATCTTTCTCCAGTTCTGGGAAGGCAAGGAAGAGCTAGAAACTTTTTCTCAAAAGGAGCTTCTGACAAACAATTCCCAGACTAAACTCTTTGCTCTGTGCTCACTCACATACTTTTTTTCAAAGGCAGCAAGTTAAAAAGAAAAAATCATATGTGTTGAGACAAGTAGGGACACAGGCCTGTGAGGTGGGAGAAGCTCTGAAGTGAAGGAGCTCACTGGACTGGGAAGATGGCTCAGGATGAGGGCTAGCTCTGGCTGCTCAGAGTGTGGAAGCAGGCCCATTGATCCCCGAACTCTTATTTGGCCCTTTGGTAAGGATTTGAGAGCCTCTGTGACAAACAGCCTGGGGAAGGATGTGACCTTAGCTTTGCATCCCGTGCAGAACCTACTATGATTCTTGCATATGGTTGGTGCTCAAAATATAATTGCTGAATATCTATCACTGCCTTTTAATGGGCTTTTTGGTTCATTAAGCAGCACAGAACTATGCCTTCTTTGTTTCACTCATTCACTCCTTTGGCAAACATGAAATATTGGTTGGTAGGTAGCCTAGTCTTTCCTCCTTGTAATGCTGAGTCAGAGGTTCCCCAAGGACAAGGTCTCCTGGCCTCCTCCCAAAAGGATGGTTCCCTCAGATTCAGGGGCATATTCTTCCTGCCCACAGAATGATTTCATGAATGAATGTGCCTGAGGCAAGACCAGCTATCTATAGAGTGTTGCCTTGTTCCTCATAAGTTTTCATGACTTTTGAAATATATGCTAACAGTTTAGTAAGTAGCAAGTATCCATCCTCTGCTGCAAAGAAAGCCTTAAAAACCAACTAGCCGCAAGATGGTTTCTACCCCTATTGTACTAGGAAAACAAGTTCTTTCATCTGGAGCGTTTCTGACCCTTTAGTCTTACTTGGCATCCTGCAGCAGAGAGAAGTCAGGGCTGCAGATGTACTGTTGGGAATCATTAGTGATGTTAAAGTCATGAGACTGGTGAGATCACCAGGGAAGTGGATATAGAAAGAAAAGAGAAGAGAGCGAACGCCCAGGGGCACTGTAACATCAGGTTGAAGAGACAGGGAGCAACTAGCTAAGGAGACGGAGCAGGAACAGCCAGAGAGGTAGGAGAAAAATGAGGCATGTGTGGCAGCGGGCCTTGGAAGCCAGAGGAAGAAAGTCTTTCTAGGATGAGGGAGTGGTCAACTGTGGAGAATGCTGCTGAGAGGTGGAGTAAGATGAAGACAAGCTGTGCCACTGGTTCTAACAATGTGAAGCCATTGGTGACCTCGGAAAGGGCATTTTTGGTGGAGAGGTGGAGGTGACAATCTGATTGGAGTGGGCTCAAAGGGTTCATTCACCTTTGCTGTTAACAACATGGAACAAAACAAAAACCTCAAAAACCTCTGGTCGGGGCAGATAGTACCCCTGTACTGCCTGTACAGTAGTCCCTCCGTATCCATGGGGGATATGTTCTAAGACCCACAGTGGATGCCTGAAGCCACGGCTAGTACCAAACCTGGTATATACTATGTTTTTTCCTAATTAATTGGCTAACAGATGGCTAGCATATACAGCTTGGGTACATTGGACAAAGGGATGATTCAAGTCTTGGCAGGATGGAGCAGGATGGCACTCAGAACAGCATACAGTTTAAAATTTATGAATTGTTTACTTCTGGAATTTTGCATTTAATATTTTCAGCACACGGCTGACCATGGGTAAAGGAAACCGCAGAAAGTGAAACCGTGGATAAGAGGAGACAACTGTATCATCTCCTTTTACATCATCTCTAGAATTTTCTACACCTTCCTATTTGATGGGAATATGGATGAAGCGCCAACCACGAGGAACCATGTCATCAGATTTTGGGATTGTGGCAGTTATTGCAAGACTTTGAAATTAATGGCTCAGCCTTTAGATAGGACTTAGAATGTTTACACAGGACGTTAGAGACCACCTAAACGAATCCTTCTATTTTACATACGGGGAAATTGAGGCCCAGATTAGGGAGGTGACTTATCTGAGGTCACACAGCCACTTTGAGTCATTGCCTTTCTTATTCTACCCAAGTATACTTGGTGGATAAATATTTGTACTTTTAAAAAAGATTACTGTGGACATATGCCCCCATTTCCTTGGATACCCATTTAGGGGCCGTCAAATTCTCTTTATAAATAAATTAAATACTCAGATTGCAATGTAAGCCAGTTTTCATATAAAGGATTAAGCCTACTAAAGTTCAATAACCTGGAAGGTCCAGTTAGGCAGCCCCTTCCTTGAGAAACGAGAGGAATCCCCTGGCCCGGTAATGGGCTCGCATTCAGGAAACCAAAGCCAGGTCTTCCTGGCTCCTTCTTGGACTTTTCTGTGATGTAATCAGAGTCCCTTTGGGCTTGTTCCTCCGTAGATGGTAGCTGGCTCTCCCTGCCTTCTGCAGGTTGGTGTTGTCATTCTTGGAAGGGGCCCAGGCTGGATGCTGCTCATGTGATTGGAGCTTGCTGGGTTGAGGGTGTTTATCCAAAATGCATTACCTACTGGGCCTTGATCCAAAGGGAGGAAGAGAGCTCGCCTCTTCCTGCGAGGAGTTCTAGATTCCCAACCAGAGACAGCAATGCCTTCAGGCCAGTCCTCTGCCTGATTTGTCACTGAAATTCTCCTTCTGTCCAGATGTTAATGGACAAGTCCTTCCTCTGCCCTCTGAGAGGATTTCTGGTTGTGATCGAAAATTTGTGGGTTCCTGGTCTGGGTCTGTGTCTGAAGCCTCCTTCCCTAGACCTGCCACCTCCACAGAAGATATAAGGTGCAAACTGGGGACTCCTTAGAATTAGCAGCACTGAACATTGACTTAAAATCTATTTGTAACTGAGTTGATTATAAAGACAGCTTATTATTGTTTTGTTCAATAACTGGATATTGAATGAATGATAGAAGGTCCACTTGGAGAGATGCTAAAGCAGTGGTTCCCAAACTGTGCTTCCCATTAGAGTCCTCTGGGGGCTTTTAAACCTCAGTGCCCATGTCATACCCCATACCAATTAAGTCAGAATTTTGGGAGGTGGGGCCCAGGTGTCATTAGTTGTTAGAACTCCCCAGGTGATTCCATTTACACCCAGTTTGACAACAAGTCTGATAAATCAGTGTTTCTCAAACTTTAATATATATAACAATCTCCTGGGGGTCTTCTTGAACTGCACATTCTGATTCAGGAGGTCTGAGGCAAAGCCTGTATTTCTAACGAACCCAGTTTATGCTGAAGCTGCTGGTCCGGGGACCACAGTATGAGTAGCAAGGTGTGAAAGGATTGTTAACAATTAGCTGAGGTGCTTGCTGCTAAGTGACAAAGGAGAGGCAGAGGTGGAAAGAGCTGTGAGGGCAGGGAGAGCTTCAGGGGGCACTGGGTCTCTCTGCTGGGCCCTGAAGGAAGGGCAGACCCCAAAAGAGAAAGAGAGGAAGCTTCCTCTGCTGCTGCTCAGGCTGAGTCTTTGAGGACTTGGAATGTAAAACAACTGCCTACTCAGCAGAAACTTTGAAGATAGCTGGCTGTTGATGACAAATCTGTTCCTTCAGCTTTACACTCTCAGAACTTCAGTGTCTGAAGGCCCTGGAATGCTGGGTTCAACCTAGTCCTTTTGTTGCAAATGAGAACACTGGGGTCACTCAGCCCGTGTGGCCTCAGGTACAGAGCCCACCAGCAGTGGGCCCAGGACTCCTGAGAGCTAGAGGGCTCCTTACGTGGCTTCATCTCCATCTGGGTCATGGTGGCCTGGCAAGGCTGCCCCATATGGATCGAGCTCAGCCCACAGCAGAGAGGGGCCCTTTCTGGGGGCCCAGGATTCTCTCACGAGGAGTCAGGGGTCATATTTCTGCAGGGACCCACTCCCTGCCATGGTCTGACCCTACTCCCTCTTAAGTTATATTTATTCTCTATAATCCTGAAGTAGTCTGCCCAATCATTATATTTCTAGGTCGTAGTATCCCCCTTGGTAATTAATAGGAGGTCAAGATACGGAAGGAGATCCCCCTGGAAAACAAAGAGGGGCTTTCACCTCCACACTCCTCTTTATAGGAGGTTCTGGGATATTGGCTCAGAGAGAGCCCTCTGCACATGCAAACCTCTGTGAAAACTTGTCTCTCATGGCAGGATTGTCCTTTCACTTCCAGTCAAGGTGAAGTGCATGATGGGTGGTGCAGGGTAGAGGGCTGGGAGGGGGTTATGCCTTCCATACAGTAGTGGAAACATCTGAGCTGGCTGGTTGGACCCTGAGAGTGCATTTGTCATATGAAGGGTCATGTGATGTGTCAGCTTACCAGGATGGTGGTGACACAGTGGCGACACATGCTAGGCCTCGGAGACCCAGAGATGAGCAAGTCCCCCTTTCTGCCTGTGGGTTGCTCCTCTGGGCTGGAGGGGAGACAGACAAATACAACAGCATTTACATTGAGACACGGTGAGGGAGGCTAGGCTGTCCCTGGGCACAATGTGAAGTCTGCAAACTGTCATTGGGCCCCTTTCTTCTCGGGTTCCTCTCCTCTGGTTCTCTGGCTCTCTGTTGCTCCCATTTCCTCCCCTCTCCTGTCCCTCCTTCCCTGTCTTCACATCTGGTGGAGACGATGTTGGTGGTCATTAGACAGTCACACTAAGAGGCAGATATGCTGACTCCACAGGGCTGTCCCCCTGCCCCTCAGGCCCCAGTGCTGGTTGTCAGACATGCCAGGTAGGCTTTGGCAGAGAGTAGAAGATTCCACAGCTGCAGAGCCTCGCAGTCGTTGCCACAAGGAGCCCTGCCAGCCTGACACTGAGCCCAGCAGCAGGACCTTATCTGAAGGGAAAGGGTTGTGTGCCCTGGAGGAGGTGGGAGTGAGAGGCAGGGACTATAGACCTTCCGGTCCACAGGTTCCACATCTGTAAAGAGCGATGGCCCGAACACACAAGCTGTAAGCAACAAGGGACACCGAACTAGTTAAGGGTTGTTTTCAGCCCTCAGTTAGAATGGGAGGAAAAATATCAGACAGGAACAAGGTAGAAAGTCAGTGCTCGTTGCACTGCACTGCCTTGGAGGTGAGGGGCCTTGGGGGTGAATGCTCATGGACGTGAATGCCCATTGAGGTGAGTGCCTTAGAGGTGAGAGTCCTTGGATGTAAGAGCCCATGGAAGTGAGTGCCCTTGGAGGTGAATGGCCTTGGAGGTGAGAGCCTCTGGAGGTGAGTGCCCTTGAAGGTGAGTGCTCATGGAGGTGAGTGCCCTTGGGCACTGTCTTCAGAGTGGAGCTCAGAGACCTACAGCTGCCTCCTTGCTCTCCTGGCTCACTCACCCACTGGCTTCCATTTGCTTTTCCATAAATGGTGCTCTGTGGCTTGAGGGCACCAGTGCCAAGGCAAATACATAGTCACTGCAGGCCCCTTGGGCTCTCTGCTGATATTTGGCAGAAGCTCCAACACCAAATCCTGATGTTATCATTTCCCCAAAAGCTGTTGCCTGCCCAGCTCTTGTGCTGATAGAAAGCGCCCTTCCAGAGCAAGGGCCTGTCAATCTGAAGAAAGCTTTTCATATGTGGTTGCTTTGAGTGCATTAGGATTGTGCTTTTAAAAGAGTGAATGCACAGATTGACGGGGAATGGCTAAAATCCAGAGGCAGGTTGGGAGGCAGGAGGAGAGGTTGAGAAGGAAAACCACAGTGGACTTGAGGTTTCACAAGAGTGCTTGTGAAAGGGCTGGGGGTGGGAAAATTGGCCAGTATTGTCACGGCTACATAGTTGAGACGTTACTAGGGTAGGTTTTGGTAATAATGAAGGTATCTTCTCACGTACATCGAAACATAGTCTAACATCTGTACAGATGTTCCCAGTCGCCAAGCACTCATTATGGGTGTTCATCTCATTCTTGATTTCATCTCCTCTTCTGTTCAGGGGTCAGATTTTCAACTGCTTTCCCAAACATACCCTCACTTTGTCTCAGTCCTTTTCCTTCCGTAGTAGGAAGGAGGTTGACAATTTCATCTTATTAATTTTATGTGCAAAGAAAATGTAATTTTTAATTATTTGTGATGGATATAATGTTACTCCAGCACCCTCACCCAGCTAGGTAGAAAAGAAAACACTTTCCTAGTATTTCAACTTGCTAATTAAAGCATCCAAGCCTCTTCTGGTTGAAAAGTGTCTTTTAGCTTAAAATGTCTTTGTGTCTTTGGGGAAACATTTCTTTTGGGTAAATTCTCAGTCTTTCAGATTTTTACTCCTACCTTTTCTCCTCTCCAAGAGGGTGGTGGTGAGGCCTCACAGGAATGGGGAGGGGACCTCAGATGGCTGCACGTGGGCTTGCACGGACCCCTGGGACCTTTCTGCACTCTACAGCCAGGTGGGAGATGGGTCTGGTCCCTTGGCCCCTGTGCCGGGCCTGCTCACTGCAGCTGGCCCTTGCAGCGCTTTAGGACCAGCCACTGATGAAGGCCATTGGTCTGGCTATTTGCTAAATCACACTCTGTTGAGAACCCTGCATCTTCCCTTTCCCTCAGTGGGTTACACAGGGCCTTCTCCCTCGACTGGATTTTTCTCTGGAGCCTATCCACTCTCTCTGATTTAATCCCTTCCCTCAGCCCCACAGTGGGCTATGTCCATGAAAAGACATCAGTCCTGCTGTTCTCACCCTCCCTTTGGAACCATGGAGCTATCTTTTGTGAAAAGGGAGGTGTTATGGGTTCAGTTGTGTCCCCTGCAAAAAACATACGTTGGGCTCCTAACCCCCAGTACCTCAGAATGTGACCTTATTTGGAGATTGGGTGCTTACAGAGGCAATCAAGTTAAAATGGAGTCATTAGCATGAACCCTAATCCAGTATGACAGGAGTCCTCACGAAAAAGGGTGAAAAAGTGGGGAAACCTGGATGCAGAGACACATACAGAGGGAAGATGATGTGAAGACACAGGGAGAAGGCAGCCATCTGCAAGTCAAGGAGAGGGGCCTGGAACAGATCGTTCCCTCAAGGCGCTCAGAAGGAACCAACCCTGCTGACACCTTGACCTTGGGCTCCTAGTCTCCAGAACCGGGAGACAATGAGTTTCTGTTGCTTAAGCTGCCCAGTTTGTGGTACTCTGTTTTGGCAGCCCCGGCAAACTAATATTGGAGGAATTGACATTTTTTTTTTACCCTGAGTGAGTAAAGTAGTCTTCCGAATTCTAGTAGTCAGCTCTCCTGTCGGTACTGGGTGCTCTTGATACTAAATAGTAAAACCTCCTTGGAAACTTTGTGGGTTGGGACTGACTAGAGATTGATGTCTCTCATTTGTGTTGGACAAAGGAATTTAGGAGGGGCTAGAAAGGAAATTTCCCCTCCTGTTTCAAGGAGGATGTATGGTTCCAGACTTTTCCATGAAAATGAGAATTATTTACCATTGTTTTGGCTTAGGATTGCATTTCCACTTAATCCAGGTTCTTCCTTGATCACATCTGGCCTTTCCCATTTCTAAACCAGGCTAGCAGGACCACAGGCCTCAGCCCTCTGCTTGCCCCCATGTCCAAAGCAATGCCTCGCAGCTTTCTACAGCCAACCAAAGGGATACTAAGTGACAAGGTGACACACATCAGCCTACCTATCATAATGGGTGCTCAGGCCTTTATCAAAGTCAGGGCATCATTGAAATACGGACTTTGGAAATACTCTCCCCAGGGATGGCTGCCAGATGCTGGGTACCCCCAGATGTGACAACTGTGTAGACACATCCAGACATCTAAGGTGGTGCTCATTCTACTGGCCCAGCTCCTTCCACCAAGATCTGGGCTTAAGCTATTTCTCCTCATGGTATTTCTATGGCTTTTGAGCCTTTCAAAACACTCCTACTGAATCTCACTAAGGAGATGATAACTCTGAAACCATTAATAAAGGCTCTTGAACTAAAAGAAGGAGAGGATGGAAATTCAGAAAAACAAATTTGGAGTCAGATGACACACTAGCACTCCTGTGGCCCCAGTCTTTGATTTTACTGATGCTGAAATCGGGTCCCAGATGTTGTGTGATTGGCCCAGGGTCACAGAGTAAGTTAGAGGCAGAACAGGGAACAGAACCCAGACCTGCCTTCTAAGTTGTCCAGGCTCCTTCCTCTACAGAAGAGGCGAGATGAGGCAGCTGAGGTTGTTGACTGAGGGTCCACAGCCTTCCATGTTAGCGATCTTTTTCCTATAGCAAAGCTGGTATCTTTTCCTGACACTTGAAATCCTCCAGGCTCCCTGGCTCCAGTGCCTTTCCTGCCTCATTCGGAGTCCTGCACCACCTGGTCCTGACTTTCATTTCCTCCCACAAATTCCATACATTTGCCCCATGCTCTTTGGATCAAGCTATACCATTCCCTGACTGCACCTCCTGCCAGTATCTCCCCGATTTTACTGTTGGCAAAACCTTCTGGAGAGGCTGTAAAGATGGAGATTCCTTGGCCCGTGTTTCAGCCCCCAGAGGTTCTGGATCAGGAATCTGAAGTTTTAACAGGAATCATCTGTGATTCTGATGCAGGGGAACCAGAAATCATGCCGTGAGATCACTGTTTCACAACCTCCCAGCTCCATTGGGACAGTTTCCTGATAGTGTATTGAGGGCTTTGGAATTCCCTCTCTGTCAGTTACCAGCAAATTTGAGCTTGGTCAAAACACTTGATCACTCTAAACCTCATTTTCCGTTGGTCAAATCTGGGTACCAGTTCCTATATTCCAGGGGTGTTGTGGAGGATTAAGAAACAATGTTTGGCGTAGTAAACATTAGCTCTGACCAGTTAGTCGTCACAGAGAATAAGGCATAAAATTTTCTTCTTTGAGGTAGGTATGGTCCAAAAAGTGTTCTGGGGAAGACCACAAAGCTCTCAAGGTTTAAAGAAATTAATGGCAAAATATTAAGCAATAGGCTATATAGAGAAAAAGGTGGGATTTTGATCAAGACCTTGCACAGTTCTCATAGATCTGGGGGGTGGGCACTCAAGCCTGCCCTGACCATAGGGCAGGTCACGAGGGCTCTCTGAAGCTCGATGACCTCACCTGTAAACTGGACACAATAATAATAGTGCCACTGTCCCCACCTCCCCTGTGAGATTCCAGTGCTGATTGAATGGGACACAGCAAAACATTTGGTGCATCGTAAAATTCCCTGGGAATATAAGTAAGCTATGTTCACACCAAAATTGCAGGTGCCTAATACACTAGATATTTCTCTCAGGATCAGAATAAAGTCACCGTTTAAAAAAGCAGATCGTCGGGAAAAACACCAACTTAAAAGAGAGTCAGAATTGGACTTGTGCCTCCTGTGGTCAAGAAAAGGATCCAGTGACTGTTTCTTTTGTTGACCTGTTTCTGAGAGTTGTGTTGCTGCTTTGTCACGTGGTTACGGCTTTGCAACCCTATCCTATTCTTCAGTAGCAGCCACACAACCTCTAATCCTTCTCCTCTTCCTTATTGCTGACCACACCAAGCTCAAATGGTAGGGACCTCAAGGTAAAGCCTATGGGCAGTAAAAAACCACCCAAACAAACAGAAAACCAAAGAAATGAAATAGTCCACTGAGATTTCCTGAGTTAACACTGATAGAAGGTTGACAGAAGTTTAATAAGGTAGCATCTGATTTATTCTTGGTGCACACAAGCCTGCTTTCATGACTTCCGCAGTCCGGGCCTCACTTACCTTTCTGCCTTCAACTCCCAGGTGTGTCCTTTGAAAATTCTTTTGCCCTGCTTAACGGTCTGCTTTATATCCCCAATCCACTGCACATTCCAACCACTGCCCTTGTTCAAATCATCAAGCCACCACCCCAACCACGAGTCTCCTTGGCTGTGCTGTCCATTTTCAGTGTCTCTCTCTTCTTTAAGGGCACAAGGCTTCCTCCAGAAAGCCTTCCAGAAGGTCTCAGACCTCTTTGGAGGATCTCTGCCTGTACCCCGCATGTGTCCATGGCTCAGGCTGCCTTGCGCTGCCAGTCACCTATCTGAACAGCTGTTCTGTAGACCGTCAGGCCCTCAGGACTGTCTTTTCACCTCTGCATCCTAGGATCTAGCACAGGTCCTGCAAACGCAGGAGCACAATCATTATTTATTATTGTTGATAAAGATTCTGAAATAATAGTCTCCTTTGATGAGAAAGAGTAAACAAGGATGAGCACTAACTTTTAAAGAACAACCTGATGTGTGACAAGCACATGCTGGGTGGAATGGTTATGTGCGTGGGCTCTGGAATCAAACTGCAAACCCATTTCTTGCTTCCAAACACGTGTAAGCATTAATTAAAAACATTAAAAATTTGGACACCCCACCTTTCTAATAGTAACATTTCTTTCTTCCTGACTTAGCATTCGAGCTGTCACTTTCACTGGCCCATAAACCAAAGTTGTCTTTTCATTTAGGCATTGGAAACAGACACAGAGGTGAATATCAAACCCATTTAAAAGAATTTGGAACAGCAGATATTTTGCTGAAAATTTTTTTAACCCAGCAAGAGATGCTATTCCTTCAAAGGCAGTAAACTCATCTATCACAAAGAAAATTTGTAAGTGGTTCTTTTTTTTCTCACCACTGTGACCATGGTCAGATTTAAATAATTTCATCAAGTGAAAGAATTTTCTTATGAGACAAACTCCAGGCACTTAGGCCATGCTATGGTAAATTTTCCATGGGAGGCCAAGTTTCCCAGGTATTGGGGCTCAGGGACTCAGAAATAAATGTATTGATGGCATGAACTTGCAAATAGTCCTTCCACAATCCAAATGCAACTGTATTACAAAAAAAATTTTTTTTTCAAGACATTAGAGATCTAAGTTAAGTTGAAGAAACACACACACACACACACACACACACAGACACAGTTCTTGAGTTCAGTTGCCAGCCTTTATTTGACAATGCTGCCGGCTATACCTCATTTTAAATGCATTTGGTGAGACATCAAACAGATGAGAGTCAGACAACGAACAAGGCTGCCGTGGAGGAGGCAGCTACTCATGGCTCCTGCCCACTGCTGACGGGGACCCCTGGGCAGGAATTCTGACTGCTGCTGATTGGCTGGGAGGAGGAGCTGCAGAGAGACACCTGCTGGCTCGCCTACCTTCTGTGTGGCAAACTGGTCTGGTCCAGAGCCGGACATGAGGAAGAAGGGAACTCCTGACTAGAGTAGAATGAAACCTAATGAAAGTATTAGACCCAGCAGCTCTTCACCACTCACGAGCCCCTAACTGGTGCATTGACAAGTCGATTTACCAGGCGAGGATGAATGGAGACTCATACAGCTGCACTGAGGTGAGGCTGCTACTGGTGGGATAGGCTCACTCTCAGCCTGGAACTCCATTTTTACATACCCCTGAGCGGGGAGCAGGGTTTAAATTTGTTCTTTGGCAAATGACAAATGGCTAAAAATGGATCATGGGGATGGATCATGAACAGTTTGCCTCTCAAGTACCAAGAAGTCCTGTACAGAATATCCCCCCGCACCCCCAATTTGTTTCTGGGACAGGATGCTCAAGAGTCAGCCTGCCTTGGCAGCCTAGAAGGCATGGCATCTTGTCTTGGCTCTAGGATTGACACCAGAAGGAACACCTTGAGCAGCCGCTGAGCTGTGTTTGTCCCTCCCCTTCTGCATCTCCACACCGACTGCTTTAGGCCTTGGAGAAGGCGGTGCGTTTGGTAAAATGAAGCTGACCTTGAACTGCTTCTCCTGGTGGCTGGAGTCCTTAGCGATGCATGGCTTCAGCTGTTCAAACTTGCTGCCTGTCACCCCTATTCAGAGAACCCTCCTCAAAGCTTCTACATCGACCCGCTCTGTGAGAAATCCAGCAGTCTATGCCCTAGGGAAAGGCTTTTTTTTTTTTTTTTTTTTTAAAAAAACACTCATTTGAGAAAGAAACAATACTGCTCTTTCTCTCTGCTCCTCCCACCTGGCCAAGGCAGTGAGTGCTTTGCATTTTACTCCATGCCCTTTTCAGGCAGCTGGAAAACAGCTGAAAAAATGCAATGGCAGCTGTGCACGGAGCAGGGCTGCATACAAGCTGTCCTGAACTCGGGCCTGAGGAGCGTTTTTAAAGCCAGTGAACCTCGGCAGGAGCTGGCGAGATAAGTGTTGTTGGAAAATTTCTGTGTTTAGTTCTAAGTCTTCCTCTCTTACTTTCTTCCCTTAAGGAAAGGAACGCAATGGGAGAAAGCAAATTTGTTTACTTTCCTGACATTCCTTCATCTGCAGAGCATTAGCGGTCCGTTTGTTATGGTCCTGGTTTGCTACCGGGCCAGAAGGCAGGAAATTGGAGGTATAGGCAGAACGATTCCTTGATTTAAAAAGACAACAATGCAATCAAACAAAATCCACAGACCAAGCCTCAGGCCTGGCGCTTATTGAACAAGATTTTGTAAACAAGAACCAAGTTGCCTGCATCATCACCTTACGGAGCTTCCCTTCTCACTCCGAGATGCGGGTACAAGCAGACCGGGAAATTAGCATCCTCTGTGGTGCTTATCTCTTAACCATCATGTCTCATCACATTTCTGACCCACAACCCAGGACAGCTCAGGTGCTTCGACTTCCTCTGACTTAAAGCCTCTCTCTACGTTGCAGCTGAGTGTAGTGAGAGAATGAGGGAGCATAAGCATTGTAGCCCAAACATCAGGGCTCATGGAATCTCCAGCCTCAGCCCAGGGTGATGGAGATGGCTACCAAATTTGTGAAGTTATGGATGTGAATTGGCCATGCTAAACCCCTGTGTTTTCTTACAGGATGGAAACTCACTTAGGACAGGAAACATGTCCCCGTTGAAAGTGTAACTCCCAGGGCATATTCGCTGCCCTCCAGTGCACGCACCCTAACTGCTGTAACCAGCCTCTTAGCTTCTCATTTGGGTCAAACAGGGGATGGTTTCTATCCTAGTTGCCATGCCTGGGACAGGAGCACTTGTTAAATCTGAATCCGTTTGATGCTAAGACCTCATCAATGGAGTTTTGGGGAGTAGCCAGAGTCCCTGTCACCTTTGCCACTCTTTGCAAAATGATTTTTAGTGGCAACCCACTTGTTTAATGGATTGGGGACAGTTTGTTTTTAGACTTTTAGAGTGGAAATTATCCTTACAGGTCATTGTTTCCAACCCCTCCCTCTCCCCATGGAGACATACTCTTTCTAAGACCCCTAAAAGAAAGGTTGCTCTGTATGTTCGAGCTGAAATTCCCCACCCTTATTAAGGGCTGCAGCTAGAATGTGTACAGAAGACAAAATGCATACTGACGTCTGGGGAGTGCCTGGCAGGTGGTAGGTTTAGATATGTGTTAAACACTTCCCCTTGCCTCTGGGACATTGGAGGCTCTCCCCGGACGGTGGTTCCTCTGAGTTTGTCGAATCATATCACCATAATTTGGCCTCATCTGTGTCCCTTCTTCTCAAAGCTTGGTTAACTGACAGCTTGGTTGGGAATTAACATAAATCTTGACTCTGATTGGGAGGTAAGAGTCACAAGGCTAACATGTTTGGCTTAACATATTTCCTCTTTAATTAGGAGGGAAGACAATATTAAGAGAGAGCCAGGAATTATTAGCAGGAACTTCTGCTCGCCTTGTGAAAATAACTTAGAGTTGCTGTGAGAATTCTCCTTGAGACTCAGGGCAGATCCAGGCCATAAGTAGTGTTTTTGTCTGATGAGCCAAATGGCAACACGTGGAGGTGGCGATGTGCTTCAAGGAGTGCTAGACTTGCTGTCTGAAGACATGGGTTCTTGGAAGGAGGCGTCCCTTGTTAGCTGTGTAACCAGCAAGCCACAATCTCACTCAGTCTGTGTTTCCTCATCTGTCAAATGTGGATAGTACTACTTGCCCCAGCCACTTCATGGGTTGTTCTAAAAACTGAAAGAGATACAGGAAAGTTCCATCTTATGCGAGGGTTCTAAAGCGAGCACCTATGATGAAAATCAAGTATAGAGCAATTACTCTTATGATTAGGGAGATTCCAACACAATTAGCATTTTCTCCAGTTCTGGAACAGCTCATTGTCCCAGAATGAAGAAGTTGAGTGTGAGATGAGCAGTTGGTTTACATTTAGAGGCTGTGTTGTAAAAAATGTGTGTTTTAAACACAAATTTTACTTCAAATGATGAGTTTCTTCTAAAATGAGAGACACACGGGAATGGGTCCAGCTGGAGGAAGAGCACAGCCACTCAACTCACCTCAGGCTCATGGAATGGAATGGCTGATGAGCCACCCTGCGTGTCCATGGTTTCTCTTTCTTGTAAATACTGTAATTGCTTTTCTTTATTGCCTCATGTCTATAGTTGAATTCTTAGAAATTGGGTGCGTGCTCCTGACTATACTACAGTAAAAGCTTTGGACAAAAATCAAAGGGCTGTACAAATGAAAGATCAAGTGGTAGGGCAGAGAGCGTGATAAGAGGGCTTGCCCAGAATGGTGAATCAGAACTTCTGCTGTGTGAAGCCTGGGAGCGGCTGTATGAGGAAGAGCAAACTAGGGTGCTGGGTGCTGAGGCTACCGTTGCTGCTTAGTTCCTAAGAGCAGGAGCTCAGCAGAAAAGATGTTTTTTTTAAGCAACTTGACAAATGTACAAAAAACTTCATATTTAAAGTGTACAATCTGATAAACTTTGACAAATGTATATACTCATGAAACCATCATCACAGTCAAGACAACATAAATTTCCATCACTCTCAAAACTCCGTCATGCTCCCTTGTAATCCATCCCTCCCTCCACACTCATCCCCAGGCAAATACTGATCTTCTTTTAGTCACTACATATTAATTTGCATTTTCTAGAATTATACATAAACAGAATCATACAATATGTATTCTTTTTGAAGGGGGTTGTTTTGTTTCACACAGCATAATGATTTCGCGAATCCCCCATATTTTTGCCTGTATCAGTATTTTCTCCATTTTATTGTGGAGTAGTATTTTATTGGATAGATATACCACAATTTGTTTCTCTATTCACCTGTTGATGGGCATTTGGGTTGTTTCCAGTTTTTAGCTATTACACATAAAGCTGCCATTTACATTCATGTGCAAGTCTTCGTGTGCACATGTGTTTTCATTTATTTTGGGTAAATACCTAGGTACGGAATGGCTGGGTTGTATGCTGCGTTTATGTTTAACCTTTGAAGAAACTACCAAACTGTTTTCTAAAAAATACTGTATCATTTTTTTATTTCCACCAGTAGTTTATGAGAGTTCCAGTTACTCTCTACCCTCACCAGTACTTGGTATGCTCAATCTTTTTCATTTAAGCCATTCTAGTGGATGTAGTGACATTTCATTGTGCTTTTAGTGCACAATTCCCCAATAACTAATGAATGATGTTGAACATCTTTTTATGTGCTTTTGGCCCTTCATATTTTCTCTTTTTTGAAGTGCATGTTCAATTTTTTTGCCCACTAAAGAAAATAGGCTTTCTTCTTCTTATTGAGTTGTAGGAGTCTTTTATACATTTTGGGTACAAGTGCTTTGAGTACTTTCTCCTACCTAGTCACTTGCCTATATGTTTTCTTAATGGCGTTTTTCAAAGAATAGAAGTTTTTAATTGTGATGAAGTAGCATTGATCCAAAACCTTTTTTTAAATGGAGCTAAAGGTCAATCTTCATTTTTTTCCCTCCTGTGGATATCCAGTTGATCCAGTACTATTTGTTGGAAAGGCAGTTCTTCTCTTATTGAGCTGCCTTGGAACTTTGGTTGAAAACCAGTTGACTATACATGTGGGGGTCACTTCTTGGCCTCAATTCTGCACAGGGTTTGTGGTAATAACCTGAGGGAGGAATGGACCACAGGAAATCGTCCTTTCCTGATACAGCCAGACCCCTACAATGGCTTTTGTCATAAAGTTTATATTTTTCATTATGAAATTAATATATATTTTAAAGAGTGGCACTTGAGCTAGCATCTGTTGCCCACCTTCTTCTTCTTTTTGCAAAGCCCCCCAATACATACTTGTATATTCTAGTTGCAGGTCCTTCTGGGTGTGCCATGTGAGATACCACCTCAGGTGTCCACGCTCAGGATCCTAACCCATGAAACCCTGGGTCACTGAAGCAGAGCGTGCGAACTTAACCACTTGGCCATGGGGCCGGCCCTTGAAATTAATATGATTCCTAAGTAGAATCAGGAAAACAGCAAAAAAGTAGAAAGTAAAGGAAAAAGTTCACTCATTATCTCACTCTCTGAAGAAAGTGGCTCTTAACTTGAAAAGTGCATGTTTTTGCATTTTTTTTCCCCTCTGTGAATATTTAAGGGATATAATCAGAGGCAGAATTGCCCAACGGTTAAAAATACAGTCTGGAGTTAGATTGCTTAAATTCCAATACCAGTTCTTCCACTCACCAGCGTTGTTATCTTGGGCAAGTAACTTAATATCCCTTGGCTTCGTTTCCCACATCTATAAAATCAAATCTACAACACATGCTTATTTGCAGGATTGAGATAGCCTGTGTGAAGGGCTCAGTGTAGTCTCCGGAATGAAATAAACACTGCATAATCCTTGGCTCTCATTACCTTCATTGCCACCATTCATCTCTAAATGGGAGCTGGGTTGGGGCAGGGTCTGTGAACTCGCCAAGCCTCACTGTGGTGATGCCTTCATTTGAATGTGGTTGTGTCTTATTGTCTGCATCTTTGCATATACTTAACCAGATGAAGACCACCCGCAGAGGGCTAGTGTGTGTTCAGATCTCAGCACTGTGAAGTGAAGGCCTTGGGCCTCCTGGCGGCTCTTGGGGAGTGGGGTTGGATGCCTGCTGGCAGGACGTAACCTATCTAGCTGTTCAGTATTGGGATAGTGAACACTGCTGGCCTTCGGAGACTGGTGGTCTCTGCAGAGCTGGCTTCTGATTGCTCACACAGTGTGTCTCCTGCCACAGTATACCTGCGCTTTAAAAGTGAACGAATTTAGTTCTTCAAGTCTAGGATTTCTTTACATCTTGTTATACATAGAATATGCAGTCCCAAGTTGATATGCAAATGTGGGTAGATTAAAAATATTACATACGTTAAAGAAGTTAATTTTTCTTTAAAAAAATTACCCAAGTATTGCAAACATTAAAAAAAATGTACCTGTAGGTTATCCATGCCTGGATTCACTTTTCACTTTTTTCAAAGCAAGTGCATGTATCCATTGCTAGATTTTACATGTAGAAATGCATAGTATGAGGAAGGGCAGGAAAGGCATGATACAGCTGTGGAATCAACTCCACATGACAGCTGGGCCCCAGATGTTTAGACTCCTCCAACAGGAAGAAATACAAGGTGAAATTTCAAACTCTACTGTTGGTCCCAGTTTCTTTGAGAACATCTCGTTTGTTATGGTATAAATCTGCTGAAGAACCTTTGTAGATTAGGAAAGATGGCTATGAACATACACCCTTTGGAGACTTCATAACTGTCCTGGATTTTCCACCAGATCCAGCCCCGCCCTCTCCCCTCTGGTCTGTGGAAGCTGACCCGCGTGGACCTCATCAGGGAGCATTGGGTTTGGCGATGGGAGGCATTGGCAGGAGATCAGAGGGTGGGAGGAGAGAATGGGCAGGGTTTTCATTCTCCCGTCTCTGTCCGTGCTCCACTCCTCCACTGAAGGACTGAGCTACTCTGGAGCTGCCCTCTGGGTTATGGATCTCTTTCAGGGTTCTGGTAGCAGCTTCCCTGCTTGACCTCTCAGGTATAGGGGAGGTGGCACTTTCTGTTGCTGCTGGTTCTGAAGTGTTTAACCATTCCCCACTGGTTTGCTTAATCCTGCTCCCACCTCTGCAAACAGCTCCTTCGTGAAGCTCTCCTCAAGTGGAATGCACCATCTGTTTCCTGCCAGTACCCTGATATAATGGCCAAAATAAGCTCCTCCATGTGAGGAGAGGCCGAGAATAATGATAAGGAAGATAATACTATCCACTTATTGCAACCTCCTGTGTGCTAAACACTGTGCAAAGCATTTTGCATGTATTCAACAAATATTTACTCAGTGCTTACTGTGGGTTAACATCGTCGGATAAAACAGATTCTTCTCTCCAAGAGATGATACAGTTTAATCCTCATAACAACACTGTTGTTGTTATCATTACTTCAAACATGGGGAGGCTGAGTCTCAGAGAGGTTAAGTTACTTTCCCAAGGTCACCAGCGAGTAAATGCAGAGCTGGAATTTGAACCCTGGCCACCAGACGACAGAGCCCATGGCCTACTCACTCCAACGAAACAATAGCTGCTTAAGCCACCTCTCAAGTCAGCAACTGAATGAATTCTCAGGAAGGGAGCTGTTTTGTTCTGCTTAGGGGTGAGAAAAGTATACAGAAAGCCTTGAAGCCTTCATGAAAGCAAGCCGTGGACTGAACTTGCTTAGGGACAGCTGCCTCACGGATGAGCGGGTGAAGGGCGGAGTGTGGTGGGTACTGACAGATGAAGGTGGTGCTGGCCCGGGGAACGCTGAGGCTGCGGCTGAGGTGTTCAGATTCTCCCCCGGCCCTTCCTGGTTCTGCCATGAGCCGGCTGTTGACAGCAGGTAGACAGCTGTTTTGTTCAGGTCCAGGCATCTTCCTTTGCCCTGGCACAGGCATCTGTGTGCCATGAAGGGACTGGGGCCCTCACTTGCAGGAAACCTTCCCTAGAAGGTCACTGTCCTCCCCAGTTTCCTGAAGGACATGCTAAGCCCCAAGGAAAAACAAACTTGCCAACATATTGCCTTTGGAGTCAGGATTCAAACCTTTGGTCCCCCTCCATTCTTCTGAGGATTGCTCATCAAATTCTGAAGAGAATGACCTCGGAGTGAAGCAGCTTCCTGAGGGCCATTCCTGACTAGCAGCAGGAGTGATTTGAACCCACACAGTGGGCCCCTCAGAGCAGCCACACTTGGGGTGCAGCCCTGACCCACAGACCCTCGGGACTGCAGGCTGAAGCCCAGATGGCAGCCCCTTCTCCTCAGTTTTGAGGTTGGTTGGGCCAGGGCATGAATCAGGGGGTCGCAGGGGAGACTTTTTCATTCTCTTTCACTTTCAGAACAACCAGGTTTCATTATTTCCATGACTTATTTATAAAACCCAGTGGGCCCCTGACATGCTCAGTTTTCTCCTTGCCTCCCTCCTTTGCTTTCTTCCTTCCTCCCTCTTTCCACTTGACCTTGTTTCTCTCCCCTTCCATCTTCCTCGTCTCGTTTCCTTAGCAAGCCACCTCAGCCAGCCTCAGTCATTAGATTAGCTGGTATTCAAGGTTTGAAGGGAATTCTTCCTTTTAGGGTACGTCTTTCTATGGTACTTACGTGGGGGTCCCTGAGACCTCATCTCGTCAGGCAGATAAACGCACACCTCTTGACACAGAAATTCTGAGCCCTCAACAGATTCAAATAAGGAAATTACAGGGAATTGAAACATGGGCATCCAACTGGAACCTTTTCTTCTGAAGCGTTCAAAGACACACATTGGTTTGATTCATGCCCATTTCCCATCTGTGATGAGAAAGCAGGGTACGGTCAGGCCAACTGTATTAGGAGTTGTACATCAACAAGAGCTCATTTATCGTGGAACTAAAATATAGGTGGATTTGAACTCTTTTTGCCTCTTGACTTTGGTAAAAGCAGGGTAGAGAATAGGGGAGCCCAGGTTAAGGTCAGGTTGTCCAACTCATTGTGGGGGCTTCTTTTCCATTCTATATAGCTCTGCTCACCAATCAGTGAGCCAATCAGCTTTCCTTGAACTCTTCCACTGTATCCCCACATATGGCCAGCAATACGGGAATTTCCATGACCCAGAGAATAACAGTTGGTGATAGAAGTGAGAGGCAATTGCCAGGAATTTTTATTTGTAGAGTAATCTCTCGAGAACCTCTTCTCCATCCCCACCCTACTCCAGTATCTATCCCATTCTGATTGGGCAAACATCCATACAACCCAGTCCAAGAGAATGGGCGAGTCTGTCCCCCAAAGGCCTTATAACTTAAAGCGAGGGAAGGTCTGGAGCTGGGTGTCCATCTCCCACCCCACCATCTGGTACAGACTGGGTGGTGTCCCATGAATGAAGCACCTGCAGGGTGTCAGAAGTGCTAGCACACTAACCCTGTCACCACCTGGCACACGTGTAGAGCTGTGCTCCCCGGAGCTGTGAGCTCATTCCCCTGGGCGGAAAGAGGTAGATTGTTTGTGTGTTCTCTGCCTAAAGACGGCTCCTCCAGGCCTGACCTTGTGGAGGCTTCTTGGCTTAGGGGGAGGTGATGTCACTCAGTGCTTCCTGCAGCTGCTGTAGCACGAGGAGTCGCCCCGACCCCAAGGCCCCAGAGAAGAGATGCAGTTGAGAGCCAGTGCGTGTGGGCTTCATGACCAAAATGTCACTCTGCTTAGGGAGACAGGAAGAAAAGTGGTATTCAACATAGCAAATGGGTTAATGGTGGTGGCCTGATTGATGGACAATCTGTGTGACCCTGAAGCATAATGAGGTCTCCTCTCCAATGCTCCAGGGTGTGGTCCACACCAGGCCAAGCCTAAAGTCTCTTGTGTCCACGTGGTCTACATAGAAATAGTGAGTTGTTCTTAGAAAAGGTCAAAAGTTTCTCAAAACTGCCAGTGGGTTAGGTTTGAAGTTGTTTTTAAAATGATTTTCTTATAAGTGTTTTATACTTATATAACAAATAATACTTTAATAATAAAACACAATTTTCTTATAAGACTTGTCAAAAATCTGATTTTCTAGAGCATCATTTTTCCCAATTGGTTATCCACAGAATGTCAGTCTGTAGAACAGCTGATGTGCGTTAATTAAACAAACAAACCAAAACAGAAATGTACTCAAATATGTTTAACAAATGCTGGAAAGTATATTCTTTTGGACATTTGAACTAGATGTTAGCATATTACAGGATCAAAAAATCCTGCTTAAGTTTTTTAAATCTAGTGTTTGTCAAACATATTTGTGCATGCCACTTCCAGGGGATCTGTTTATCTTATGGGATACAGCGTTCTTTGGGCTCTTCTCCAGCACGTTCCATTCTAGGTGAGAAGACAAATTGTACATGGCTACTCCTTTTGAAAGTCTTTTTCTCTTCTCACCTTAATTTGTTATTCATTAAACAGACATTAACTGAATCCATTTATTCCTTCACTCACTTATTCATACATGATGTTAAAAAATGTATAAAATGCTTCCTGCAGTGCAAGCCTTGAGGGAAGTGAATGAGGCATGGTTCTCATCTTTGAGGACCTCACAATTCAGTGACTAAACTGGAGATCAAGCAGCTGAAGATGCGGAACCTGAAGCTCAGGAGAGAGATCTTGCTTGAAGCCAAAGATCTGGAGATGTGAGCAAAGAGACCTGAGCAGAAGCCATGGAAAGGGAGGAAAACATGTAGGTGGGAAGAAGATTGGGTCAAAGATGGAATTCTAGGGACCAAACACACTCAGGGACTGGATACAGGAAGAAGAGTCTGTGAAAGAGACAGGAAGCAGAAGGCAGAAGGCAGCCTCCTCACCGTTAGAGCAGCTCTGGGCTCTGAGCAACATGAGGAGGCATTAAATTATCTTCCTGAGCAGCCAGAAAGAGGAGGACTGATGATGTGTAGTTGTGTATCTGTGTGTGTGCGGGGGAGGGGGTGTGGGGGGTGGTTAACGAGGGGTAAATGGAAGGAAATTTTTGCTTACAAATAATAAGCAAATGAGTAAATTGTTTGAGAATATGACTCTAGAAGCTGAATGGTGTGGTGTTTAAGAGCGTGGCCCATAAAATTTGATAGATCTGGGTCTTAATCCTGGCTCTGCTGTGCAATAATTTTTTTTAACATTTTCTTTTTTTTTTTTAATTAACAAGTTTAAAGAAAACTACCATTGAATCAGGAGATGTAATACAAATTATAGTGCCTGCATATAAAACCTGGCACCAAATTTGGCCTTTTAGGAACATGTGTATACAAAAATACACGCTAAAGTTTGCACCAGAACACAGTGCAGCAGCTAACTGACAACCCTGACAGGTGCGGCTACAAAGGTGGGTCTAGTCTACAGACTCAGGGATGAGCCCCATGTGAGAATGGCCTGCTCTGAAGAGGAGCCAAGAGAGTTTGTCTTTGAAGGCAGGACTCCTGTGAGCACCAAAATGTCCCGAGCATGGCACAAAACAGAAAGAGTGCTGAGAAAAAGGCAGGCGAGAGAAAGGTCATCCTTCTTTCCCTAAGAATAACAATTTTTAAGGAACCATACACCAAAGCTTAACAATGCTTGGCACATGGTAAATGCTAAATTAATGTGATGTCATAATAATATTAAAGAGGTCATGTATTAGCTGTTCTTGAGATGTAGACATCTTTTCCCAGGGACGTAGGTGGAATGCAACACCAAAAAGGACATTTTTACAAAAGTGAGAGTAACTTTTGGACCTTCCTTGCAGTGTATTCCATCTCCTGCCGTTATAATTCCCTTTGACTTTGCTGCTATGGAGAAATGAACTGTGTTAAAAAACGAGATCCCTTTCCTGATAGCTATTTTAATAACAAACAAAAAACCACAACAACTTTACCCAAAAAATCACCCCAAACCTTAAAATATCTGATACCTCTGTCTGTATCATCATGGTCATATTTCAATGCCTGTGGTGACCGTCTGCTTTGCCGCAATTTTCCCCTCATGAATGTTCAGATAGCAGAGACTACACAAGATGGCTTTAGATGGTATTGATGAAATGCTATCTTCGCTGTATTTTTCTGGTTCTCTCTGAGAAGCTTGGGAGACGGTCCCTGGAAGCTAGAGTGGCTAGTAAGGCTCTTGTACTCAGAAGGGCTCAGTGAGTGCCTTCATCTTCCTCCTGGAGCCAGGGGTTCAATCCTGGAGGCTTAGACTGGTCTGGGCTGTGCCTCTTAGGATCTTCTAGGAGTGTGGGCGAATCCCCTGCAGCACCAGCCACGCATTTGCTGCCCCAGCAGAGCAGCTGGCTGACACAAAGCAGGTCAGACACCATCCTCTCTCTTCCCTGAACACTAGGGGGACTAGGATGAAGCTTTCCCAGTTGCCTTGGGAAGCTCCTTTCCCTACGTTTGAGAGGAGGGAGGAATCCTCCATGCTTCCTGCTGCCCCCCGCCGAGGTGTGGGATAGAGTCAAAGTACACCAACAACTCTCTCTCAAATCCTTCACCTCATCTCCAATAACCCCCAACCTCTTTCTATTCAGTATGGTGAAAGGTTAAAAAAAAGATTATGCAACTGGTTTCAGAAGACCTCCCTTGATCATTTTGCATCATGGTGGAATGTTCCATCCATTGCTTTAGTATTTCATTCAAAACTTCCAATACTAATGATTCCTAATTTGATTGCTCCTCTCTAGCTATTGCCTTATATCTCTCCCTTCTATCTCTCTTTCCCTTCACTACCAAAATCATTGACCTGGAATTCTCCCTTCCCCCTGTCCTAATTGGAGCCCACTCACTTATCCTTCAGCTCTCAGGCCAAGCATTCCTTCCTCCATGACTCTGTGACTCCTCACTACCTCAAAATCTCGGGGGCGTCAGTAATCTTTCCCTTGAGCGCTCGTCACAATTTTATTCTTCATTTATTTATATGGTTACTAGATTGTTTGCCTATTCATCACTGTATCCCTGGCACACAGTGGTTCTTAAATGCTTATTGAATGAACAGATGTCTGTATCACCCGCTAGACTATAGTATCTGTTGAAATTCTGCCCCTCAGACTTTAAGAGATCCTGTAGCTGTTGCTGAATAATCTTTGTAAATCTTCATCTGCTCTCAGTGGTTTTCAATGGGATAAGAACATTTCATTTCTAGCTTTGTCGTCTACTACATCCTTGGCAATGTTTTAGGTTATGTTCTGTGCACTATTTCGTTGGCCCTCAGAGCAACCCTGTGTGGTTGCCATTAATACCTGTACTTTCCAGGTGAGGAAGCTGAAGCCCACCTGGGCTGAGAGGTTAAATGACTTGTCCAAGGCATCGAGGTAATAAATTATGAACTTGAATTTGATCTTGGAGCTGACGCCAAATCTGTTGTACTTTTTATTGTACTTCCGGTATTTAATATCTCTATCATTAGGGATAAAATAATGTGCTCTGAATGGATGGAAGAGCCATCATCAAGAGTGAGCTATTGCTACTCATGTTCAAAACACAAAACTCAGGATAAAACCAGGAGAGCACTGCTTTTTGGTGTTGGTGCCTGTTGCGTGTCTGTGTTAAAGCAAACAACTGGGCAGTGAACTCCAAATTTTTCTGCACGAGGCTAGTGAAGCTTGTTATTTGTGAATGTCTCAGAGCTTATTTTATTTTCCACATAGGCATCATATACTGATTCCCAAAAGGGCATCTACACTGGTATATTTTGGCCACTGTACCTGTCGATAACATGGTTCTTAGATGTGTATTTTTTTTTGGTCTATATATAGACCCCTTGAGGAGCTAATGGAAATTGTGTGCCTGCTCTCCAGTAAAAGGCACACACTGATTTTGCATAAGATTTCAGAGTCTTAAATCTCTGAATTGTGTGGAACCTAAGTTAAGCACCCCTAGTCTGTTTGGAAAGTCTTAGATTCATTGACTGAATATCAGGCATATCACAAGGTGGGTGACTGGGCACTGACAATGTCTGTAAGAAAATAATATGCTTTATTAAAGAGCCATAGAATATTAAAATGAAAGGATCCTCAGCTCTCATTTCATCTAACCATTTCAAACATTAGGTGGATCATTGGATTAGGTGATTTTTAGGACTTCTATATAGTTCTCTATAGTTATTTCCAGTTCTAAACCTCCATGAAAATGCTAAGTAATAACTTTTTCTACTGTATGCATGCATGTGCATGCTATGAGTCCAGTGTGAACCCTTATTCCTCCATGGTGGGATGCTCCATGGCGTTCAGCCATTGGGTGGCCTAGGATGAGACTTCTCTTCCTAATAAGAGTGCTCAGTCATCCTACGCAACCCGCAGCTCCTCAAATCGCTCGACAATTGTAGTGACGCAGGTTGCTATTTTCCTTGGTTAAAACTAATGACGGCATTTTCTAGCATTTCAAAATGAATTATTAGTGGCATTTAGCAGAAGCCCTGGGAAATTAAGATGCTGCCTTGCTTTCATTGCACAGTACACATGAATTGGACCTACCAGTGTGTGGATCTTCACTGCTTTGATGCATCTCTTGACAACATGCAGCTTCTTGGATAAGTTTTATTGAAACTCATGGGGATGGAATGTACAGCACAGTCAGGCGAAACTGCTCTCCCCTAAGCGTGGAATGCTGTAGGGGCTTTATTTTTATCTCACTTAATCCTCACATCTTCACAACAATCTTGAAAGAGACTGTTGTGCCTTTTGAGAAATGAGGACCCTGTGACTTGAGAAGTTAAATAACTTATCAAAAATCACACACCACTGAATGGCAGAATCAGGTTTCAGGCTTTCTGGTCCAAAGCTCCTGCTATACCACTAGGTGATGCTGCCAAGAAGCACAGACACCCTGCTTTGGAGCTTCAGGGAAAGCTTGACTAGGAGGGCCCTCTGAGCAGGCTCAGTTCAGTTCAAGGCCCTGCCTTCCACTAGCTGTGCGATCTTGGGCATTTTACCTAACCTTTCTGATGAGGCTCATCACAGTACCCACTTGATGGGGTGGTTGTAAGGATTAAATGAATTAATATATAGAAACTGCTTAGAACAGCACCAGGCACGTAGGAAACCCCTAATAAATATAAGCTATTTATTACCTGAAGTTCTCTGCCCACTGCCGCTGAGCTCTCACTCTGCCACTGCACTGGGCCTGTTTTTCTAGGGTGAGAACACGCGAGAAACATTTTGTTCTTCAGTACAATCAACTTTCAAGGGAGCTGTGGCCTAGTTAATCACAGACCCTTTGTTTTCTGAATTCTGCAGACTTTTGAATGCTTTTGTGGTAAATTTTCTTTCCCACTTGTGTTTCATTTTGGCAATAAAAAAAAAGCAAAACGAGCTTGCTTTTCTTCATCCTTGCCAGCTGATGGTAAGGGTCGGTGACTGCCAGGCGACCAGGGCCAGCCTGTTATTTATTTATTTTTTAAACCTCCATTTCAAAAAACCCAAAGGCTACCTTTCAGCTTCTAATGTAGATGATTGGTATTTATTCTAGGCCTAACGAGTGGTCAGTCGTCTCTGCTGGGCCCTGGACTCTGAGTTCCTGAGGACAAGGATGACATTAGCGTGTCTCTGTAACCCTCCTGCCTGGACAATCCTGGAATGAATGAATGAAGGAATGAATGCACATTTGGGCATCCCAAACCTGTTTTACCTGAAGGGGCATGAGCTGCTCTGGTCCAGAGAGAAGACAGGTTCTGTGCTTACTTGGCATTGGTTCCCTCACCAAAAGCAGGAATTTTGATGATGAGAGAAAATCAATAACTCCCAGACTCACAGCTTCCTCAGCTCATTGCCAGTAAGTTATGAAAGAAGCCTAATGGGTCAGTCTGGGGAATGTGCCGGTTTATCTCTCGCCCCCAGTGTGGATTTTTTGCCAGGTGGGCTTTCGAAGCTGTCTTCCCCACCCCCCATCACCTATTGAGAGTCACTACATGACCCAAGAGGCTGGCTGCTTTACATTCTCTTTTGTGACATCAGCATGACTCATTTCTTCTTGAAAAATATTGCTTGCCTTAAGCGAGTGCTAACCGGCTTGTGTTTAGAAGGGCCCTGGACTGCCTTTAGCTAAGGATGTTACTATCTTATTTATATTACCTTCTCCTGTGTAGTTATTTCATTTAGGCTTTCTCTGAGGAAGGAATGGCCAAATTGTCTGAAAGGAACATTCTGTTTCCTGAATAGGAATTTCGGGCCACAGCTTATCTCAGCAAGAATCATATATTTGTGACGACATGAGCCAGATTCCCATACTATGTAATTTTACTGGAATTCTCCTGCAGTAACTTAATGCTGACCTTATGATTCTTTCTATGATGATATCCTACAGTCTCCTCTTTGAGCTTGGATGCTGGCAAGAGAAGCTCAAGTTGGCTGAACAATACAGGATGAAAGTTTGTAAGTGGGGAAGGCCCCACACAGATTTGGAAAAACTCAGAATGTGTTTTCAGAAGGGGATGGCGAAAGTTCCCAAATTATTCAAATTGAGTTCACTTAGATCATTGGGACTGTATTTATTGATACTGAGAGTGCTAATCAATAGGAGTTTGGAACCCTGTTTCAGGGGGCTCACATTGGTGGTCCGCATACACTAGAGTAAGAACCTCTGATCTGTCAGATGCTCCATTTACAGATAAAGAAACTGATGGGAATCGACTTGTTCAAAGTCATGTGGTCAATAAGCATCAGAGGCAGAATTAGAATCTAATTCTTATAATTCCTAGGTCCTTTCTACCAAGCCCTGTCCCAGGAAGCCAGCATCCTGTCCCTTCTCCATGGCTCCATTCCCACTAACGGCTCTAGGGCACACTGGAACAGACAGAAACCGTTGGCATCTAGTGCACGTCTTCTTCAGGAGCCCATCCCCTTGGTTCCAATCAGGATTAGGTTCCTCTTGGCTGGAGGAAGCTAAGCCTGTCATGATTCCTCCTTTTTCATTAGTCATCTCCTTGACCTCTCTCCCTTTCCCAGGACCCTGGTCCTCAGGGTCATCAACATTGATTTGTGCGAGAGGCCGAGTCCAGCTGACTTCAGTGCTGGTCAAGAGCCCAGGCTGGGTCCATGCAGAGGCAAAAGGAAACTTGGCTGGAGGAGGCATGGGGATTTGAACACAGTGTGAACCTGGAAGGCTGCTTCAGCCCAACCAAACACCAGCAAACTGCACCCAGCACAGCAGAGCAGCTACACCCAGGTCAAGTGATGGGAGTGGCAGGACTCTCCCACTGCATCTCTCCTGACTGAGCTGCCCAACAGCATCTCCAGAGACTGGGGCTTAGATACGCGGATATGATGCTCTGGCACCTTGAGTGGTATTGTGCACTGGCTGGAGTATGGAGACCAGAAAGACCAGTTCTCGGGGTGGAATAAGTGATGTGAAGTATGGCATCTGGGTCCCTGCCCAGCCCATGGGCCCAGAGAGGAAGGCCCAGGCCACAGAAAGGCTATCCTGCAGCCCTAGGTGAGGGGAGACTTGGCCTCTCTCACCCTTGGGATGAGATTTTTTTTTTTAAGGAAGATTAGCCCTGAGCTAACATCTGCTGCCAATCCTTCTCTTTTTGCTGAGGAAGCCTGGCCCTGAGCTAACATCCGTGCCCATCTTCCTCTACTTTATACGTGGGACACCTACCATAGCATGGCTTGTCAAGTGGTGCCACATCTGCACCTGGATCCGAACCTGCGAACCCCGGGCCACCGAAGCTGAACGTGCGAACTTAACCGCTGCGCCACAGGGCTGGCCCTGGGGTGAGATTTCTTATACCCAACCAGCGGTTCCAGGCACCGAAACTTACTTAGGTAATAGGGCTTTGGTTTTTTAAAGAAGAGATGACCCCAACTTAAAAAAAAACAGCTTTAGTTTTAGTTTTGTTTAAAAAATAAAGTCTAAAAAATAAGTCTAAAAAGCCACCCAGGCTCAGACCCAACTGGTATTTTTTTAGAAATTTTGACTGCTGAAGTTTTGTGTTTCAGATTTTCTTGGTTACAATCTAAATGTTTGAATAATAATGGTGATGAAAAGATCTTTCATGCTGATCGTGCTTGGTATATGATAATCTTCACAAAAATCAAGAAAAAAGCTCGTAATCCTCACAAAAATGTAATTTTAACTGATGAAGACACTCCAAGTTGGAGAAGGTAAGTGATTCTCCCTGTGAGAAAGCGGCAGAACTGGGCTTGCAACTGAAGCCTGCTATTGAGACAGCTCTTTTCAGGACTCTGAAAGTGGCCCCCTGCCAGCCATGCACTATTTGCCTCGAACCCTTTTTAGGAGGCGGAAAGGTACAAATACACTAATACAGCATTAGTATATGGGTTCAAAATTGTTAGAATTCCATCAGACCCCGCAGCCTCGACATATTTTTGTTTCGTTTATCTCATTTGTTCTTTCCCACTAAGTCACTGTGTCCCTATCTTATAGGAAAAGGAAGTTCCTTTTTATAGGAAGCTCGGATGGTGACTTGCCCGAGGCCACACTATTAGCAAGAGGCAGAGAGTAGACTCCGATCTCACCCCCAGCCTGGGTTCCACATCTCTCTCTGTTGTGTCAGGTTGTCCTTCCCTGTAACAACAATTATGGAGCAAATTGTAGAAATTGGCCACCAAGGGACCCCACTCCCTAGGTCCACACGCTTTGCAACATGACTTGCTGCTTTCCATCAAGACGTGGAGCCTCTCTCCCCATCCACTGAGTGCAGCTGGCCTTGGGACTCGCTTGGACCAGTAGAATGTGAAGGAAGTGCTGTTCTGAGGTTTCCAAGCCCAGACTGTAAAGCGGCTTTCCGGCTTCCACTTTTCTTCTCGGAACCCAGCTGTCACGTAAAGAAGTCCAGGCTATCCCGCTGGAGACAGAGGCCACATGGAAGAGAAATAGGCACCCCAGCTAACAGCCAACACCAAGGCCCCAGTCGTGTGAGTGAGACCATCTTAGCCCCTCCTGCCCCAGCTGAGCTGCCCCAGCCAACACCACGTGGGGCACAGAAGAGCTGAACTTGCTGAGCCTTGCCCAAACTCTGGACTCTGTGCAGGTTCGGGTAGTCAAATGGTTGTTATTTTACTCATTTTGGGGTAGCTTGTAACACAGTAAAAGAGAACAGAGACACACTGGCTTTGGTACTATGAGACTACAGAGTCACTGAGATACAAGCTCTTCCTTTAGAATTTATGTTCCAATCTGTTCATTTTGTTCATATGATTAATATGCAAGGAATAAAGACCCTAGCAGAGGATAGGTGAAAACGGAGATTGAGGCATATTGGGGGAAGATGTTAATCTATTTTCTTGAACTACTCTCAAAACCCTCATCCTAATCCACACCCTAGCCCTTGCCCTAATCCTTCCCATAACCCTAACACCACCACTCCTGAGCCCTATTCAACTGAAGTAATTGCTCATGGCTGTTTGGACTCAGAGCAGACATGCAAAAAACAAGATTATCTAGCACTAATCTCTGGATGCTTTGATAGGTATCTGCCGTGTGGGGTGGGGAGAAAGCCCGGGCCTGAGGTAAGGGAGAGGGACCTGCCAGATCTACTTCTTACTGTTAACTCACCGTGTGTTCTCGGACAAGCCCCGTCACCACACTGAGCCCTGGGTGCCTCATTTGGAAACTAAGCTGGTTGGATTAGAAATGTGCATTTGTAAGCACTAGGCAAGGGCTTGGGAAGACCCAGTCCACCTTGCTCTAAAGCCTTGTGATTCAGAGAAACTCCAACAAAGCTTTAAGACAGGCTCTCCCAGGCTAGCTGGGTCCCACGGGTCTTGGCATCTCTCTGGTGGCAGCAACTCGAGAAAGGAAAGCACATCCTGAGTGGTGGGGGACAGTTTTCAGGCAGGATATTTGGGAAATGCTTATTTGGAAGAAATTGGAAGCATCTCAAAAATGTAGATGGAAAACTGCTGTAGCCCAGCCCAGCCCGGCCTGGAGCGCAGCTATACATACTGAGCTGAAATATGCTCTTCCTTCCCTGCCAATCGCAGAGCCAAATAGGAGGCCCCTTGTTTTCTTCCTCAAAGGGAGATTCTTGGACACAAGACCTGCTGCTTTATTTCAGAATGTCATCATTTCCCAGTTATTCTGGTCCTTGGACTGTTTATCCAATGAGGATGGGTTACTGCTGCCTCCTGCGTGGCCTGAAATGGCTTCCCACTCAGGGCCTCAGTGCTGCTGCCTCCCCCAGGCCTGTCCTTGGCACATGCTTAGAATGGAAACACAAGACCCTCAGGGCCTTCCCTCCACAATCCCTCTTTCAGTTTTATCTAAGCTATGGCGCACACCCGTCGCCTCCTGTAGGAGCTGGGGGTGGAAAATTACCTTGAGGGCTTACGAGCTGGGATGATGCTGAAACCATCAGAATGCATCTTCTTTTGAAAAGAAGTCTTTGCAGCTGTTCCAAGATGTTATCAAGCCTAATATGATTCGCACACAATTGTGAACATTTTCCTTTGTGTCTAGTTCAAATCCTCTAGTTGCAAGGTGAGTCAATTTCCTATTACTTTGTGTTGAGGAATGATGGTATAAAGCTTCCTTTTTCATCTTCCTGCATTATTTACCATGGCTCTAAGGGACCCTCTGGTCGGAAGGGGAGAGTGAGAAAGTAGATTTCATTTTAGCTGGTCCTTTTTTGCCAATGCTCTTTTGGGTCTATGATTCAAAGTGGCGTTGTTTGCCCTGCTCTGGGTTTGGGTGAATCCTCTGAAAGGGCGACTGGTGACTCAAGTTGTTGTGCAAGCTTTCACTGAGTGTGGGCTTAGCTTAGCGGGGAGAGAGAGCATCACAGATCCTGGCGTGTAGAGCAGATAGTTCCAACCTCCCAGGAGCTCTTGGTGCCATTTTCCAAACCGCCCGTTCCTGTCTCCAAGTTTAGAAGATGAGACCCATTCACCAAGAGTTTAGCTGGGCTACCAGTCATTGCACTCGCTGCCCCATCTCCACTTCCTGCTTATTCCGGCAAATGACTCCAGGGGAGAAGTGATGGTGTCATGATGGCGATGATGATGATGATGATGATAGCTAAGCCTCTGTGCCAGTAACTGATTTATTACCACTCAGTTCCAAATACATTCTTCATGAACCTGCTTGTGATATTGAAACATTTCTTCATTTCCAGCTGCCAGAGAGCTCTGGAGGGATCCCAGAGGCTTTTTTCCCTGGTTCTGGTGTGCAACTTTTGGCTTGCTCCTAAGGTGTGCAGAGGCCAGTTGCTGCACCTGGATACCTGCGGGGCTCACCCACCAGCTTGTGGTTCCCTGACGGGTTGCATCTGGGCAGGAGGGAGGTTTTCTTCTTGTGATTTGCTGCCCTGCTGCCTGTTGACCAGTTGCAGCCAGCAGCGTCTCCACCATCCATGGGCTGCAATCATGCCCTCGCCAGTGCGGTCTGAATCCCTGTCTTGGGGAAGGTCTCCTCCTCCAAGATTGTTCCTTCCGATTCTGCAATATTGTGATTTATAAGAAATATGTATTTGGTCATTCAGATCACCAAAATATCTTTCCCATTTGCATTTGGTCTTCACCCCGAGTTCCTGGACCACAGCTCCTAAAACTCTTGGAGTTTCCTGATTGATAAGAGCAGTGAGAGCATCTTTTGTCATAATATTCGGTCGCTTGTCCTCGGTTCCTGAAAGCACTTCAGAGCCATAAAGTTGAAATGAGTATTTTAGGGGCCTTCCTGGTGGCGCAGCGGTTAAGTGCGCACCTTCCCCTCCATGGCGGCCTGGGGTTCGCTGGTTCGGATCCCAGGTGCGGTCATGGCACCG